>NC_055701.1:4500042-5134681 GCF_017639745.1 Melanotaenia boesemani
TTGTCTGCAGATATTTGATGGTTCCTTGCTGCAACACACCTGATATAAATTAAATGGATCTCTGAGAAGTGCTGCACAAGTCTATTACTGAGCCATTAATTTGAGTCAGGTGCGTAGAAGCCGGAAAAGCATTGAAAGTCTACAGGAGAGTGGGCCTTGAGCACCGGAGTTGGGGATCTCTGTGCTAAATAACACAAGAACTGGACTGAAAATCAGTGGCAACAGGTCTGATGGAGCAGGAACATCTGAAGAAGAGCTTTTGAAAGTCCTCCAGGAAGCCTGGAGAACTATTCCTGGAGACTACTTAAAGAAATGACAGAAAGCTTTCCTAAGAGGGGTCAGGGTGTGCATGTCAAATAAAGTGAGAAATCCTGTCTTTAAGGATGAATAATATCAGAAAGGAAAAAAGTGCAGGTCTGAAGCATGTAAAGCTGAGGAGAAAAGAACTATCTGAACATAAAAATCTAACAATAGCACCTTATCTTAATGCATAAACACATATTTTCTTGGATATACACCCACATTGTCAACAATTTTATACATACGCTTGGAAAAAAAAAAAAAAAAAGGTGCTCTCAAATAGCAAGAAAGTGCTAATTCTGCTCATATTGGTGCACACAGAGGGAGGTGGATTGATTCCCTGCCCTGGTGTGAAGCTGATGACTAACAAAACGGCTCTTCTTCTCTTTTGGCATCTGAGTGGAGCGGGGTGGCTCCGGGCTCTGAAAGCACTGATACGCTGGGCGGTTTATTTTTGAAGTGTCCCGGGTTCACTTTCACAGATCACAGGAGGGATGGGGGGGTCGTGGTCTATTCAACAGTCATGGCAGCTGCGTCTTGACCCTCCCATGCGATACTGTAACTGGCACACTTTCTGCACAGGTAGATGTGTGTGTGTGTGGTCTCCACTGTGCTCATGCTTGGGGGTAGGAGGGTGAAAGGGAGGCTTACTGATGACAAAGTGCAGGCGCTCTTTGATCCTCAGCCCACATGCTACGCTGAAGTGCTTTACAGTGAGGGGAGTTATCTTTGATGTCCACCTGAGGACCGCCGGAGCCAAACTGGATCCACCACACGCTTTCATATGAGCCTGATAAGATGTTTTCTTTCATGTGGATGTGTTAAATGCAGCCGGTGCTTTTAACAGAGCCATTTTAAATTTGCAGAAAAATAAATAAGTAAATTGAGGGAAAGTCTGCAGAAAAATGAATTTATAATTCAAGAAAAGACCCGATCATTTACTGTTTTTATTTTCTCTTTTTATTTTTTTTTTTTAGAAACTTCACCCCATCTTTTAATTTAATTGTTGAAAAATAACTTAAAACCTGGTAGCTCATCTTGCATGTCTAAAAACAAAATTCAATCTAAGCAAGTGTCAAATGATTTGCAGTGTAACAGTCCAAATGACTTCCAAAAGATTCCTTCTATGTGGAAACTCTTTACCTGGATGGAAGTGGAGGGAACTTCAGCATGATCAGGTGATATGTGTGCAGACAAAATATTAAAAATATATTTGCATTTCAGATAACCAAGATAAAAATAAATACTTGATACAAGTAGCAGGGTGTTATTATTTATATGCAGGCACGCAGAGAAAAATCAGACAAACTGGATAAACTTTAAGTCAAATGAAATATTGGAACACTTTTTAATGTTCATAGCTGCTTTTTTTTTTAAAGCTCAGCAGCTCATCAGAGCTTTATTATTACTTTTAAAATGCTGCAAAGGCAACAGAATTAACAGAAAAAAGCAAATATATACACGTGAATCATGTAAAAGAACAATAAAACTGTAAAAATGCAGCACAATGGTCAACAGAGACAAAAAATGCCACTGAAATGCTTATATTTGGCCTGAATGTTTATTAAAATCACCTCCTTCTGATTCTAAACATGAATAACATTAAAACTTGTAATAAAATAGTGCTTTGTAGGGGATTTATTTCATGTACAAAGATAAGATTTGCTCTATGAAAACAGGATCAGTGAGGAGCTTCAAAGCTGTGGGTAAACAATGATGTGGCTTGTCTTCGTCAGGGACTCTGAGGAGAGCTACTGTGGTTCTGAGTTTACTCAAAGACTCCCAAACATCAGCTGTTGCGTCCTGCTCTGTCACAGCTTAGTCATGCTGGAACCAGATGAAGTCAGAGGATCTTCTCTTTGAGAATGTGTGGCTGGCAGACCGCTGATGGTTCCTGCAAATCCCGCTCAGACTGTGTTTTATGAGCCTGTTTGACCACGGTCAGCGTGTAATTAAGAGCTGACTCATAGCAGAGCTGTTAACAGTGAGCTACAGCAGGGAAGGAACTGACTCCTAATTACAGATCTGTGGACAGATATGGTTGTGATATTTTTAACTGGACCATTAAGATGATAAAATGCATTTTTTTTTTTTTTAATAAATAAAAAAATACAGCACACGGCTTTTGGTTTTGCCTTGGGGATTTTCCATTATGCTGTTTATTTATTTATTTACTTACTGATTTATCCCACACCAGTTTGGGTGTTTCTTTGTCTTTAATCATATTTTCCAACCTCTGATTGAAGCGGCTCTGATTTATTTACCTGCTCACAGGCAGAGCTGCTCACCGGCTGCCCGGTTCATGATGTGGAAGAGGCACATCGCGCCGCTCAGGAGCTGCTGAGGAGAGGCTGCGGGGCGGTCATCATCACTTTGGGACCCCAGGGCTGTGTGGTGCTTAAGGCACAGGGGTCGGCATCGACGCATGTTCCAGCTACAGCAGTAGCAGCAGTAGATACTACGGTAAGAATAACACAAACACTCTTATTTCTCTCCGTCACCCTAACTGTTTGTGTACATTCAGCCAAAAGCTTCCATCCTTCTTCAAAGTTGTGCAAGTCACCCGGACCTCTAAAGACCTTTCAGTTGAATTGAGCGCTGATCAAACAGTAGTTGTGAGACATAAACTGCAATACTCTTGTACAATGAGCTAAGATCTAATCTAAATAACTATGTTTGCTCTTAATGGCAATGGATTGGATCCTTCTGTAGAAAAAGGGCTGTTCAGGTAGTTTTCATGTCACATGCATATCGTGAGGATGTGATTTATGACCCCTGGCAAGGAAAATGGAGTGGCCACACCGAGATGATGTTCATTCAGCTTTTTATTAAGAAACAAAACAGCTGAAATTCTTAAAATCTTTAAATAATTTACTGAAATTTATGTGCATTATTGCTTTCTGGCACTTGTCAGGCCAATACTGTAAAAAAATAAATGTTTAGAAAGTCTACGTATGCAGATGGGTGATGACAGGACTGTTTCCAGAGCTTGATGAGCTGAACCTGGCAGGAAACATGGACTCAACAATAAAAGAAGGTAGCTCAGTATAAAAAATATGTTATGTGAAATGGAAACATTCAGGCAGACGAAGGAAGACAGGACAAATAAATTAAACTAACATACCTTTAAAAAAGGAAAAGATGCAACAAAATACACCAGTGGGCAGGAAGAGGAGTAAATATGTGTGACTGAAATGTATAAAACCAGTTAAAGGAGACAGGATCTGCATCCAGAAGAGCCAAAAATAAACCCACACTAACAGCTAAACAGAAGAAAACACAGTTAGAGTCATGGTCTGTGGATGATTAGATGAAAGTGGTTTTCAGTGATGAATCACCATCTGCATCAGACGAGGAGATGATGCTGGAATTTCCACCATCAGGTGAAGGACCAGAGGAGATGGCAGCTCTACAGTAAAAACAGGAAATGTTGGACACTTTCAAGGTTTGGTGATGCTGAGCTCATGTTTCAGGATGAGAATGCCGAGTCAGGAAAGACATTCCTTGGTCCTTTTAACTTGCTTTTATCCTCTGTGATGTGTGTGTGTTTGATGGGAAGGGGTGGGGGGTGGGCTTGCTGCTATTGGGTTGGGGTTCTGGGGGATTTTACTCTCTGTAAAGCACCTTGAGTTGCTATTTCTATGTATGAAAGGTGCTATATAAATAAAGTTTGATTTGATTTGATTTGATTTCAGCCCAAAGAAAGGTCTGCAGAAGGCCAGGTTTCAGTCGGAGTGCAGATTTATGGTGGACATTGATAAAAATGCTCTATGATGAAGCTCAATGCTGGAAAGAATAAAGTTTTCCATCAGGGAAGTTCTATCCGGAAACACAGAGGAGCCGACACGTAGTACATGATCATTTTCTCTGCTTCATCTGAACAAGGTCAAAAGAAATAAGAAGATAAATTCCTAAACATTTGAAATTTATTTGAACATTTCAGTTCTACTTATTGCTTAGTTTTGAGATTTTATTAAATTGCTGTGTTTAGTTTTATGTATTATTTATATTATTCAACAAATCACCCTCCCTAATTGGAATTTTTTTTAGCATTTAATCAACCGTGTTAGTGTCAACAAGTTTTTATCTCTACCCATCTATCTGCCGCTGTACCAGCAGACAACCCTCTTTATACAACTTACTTTCTTTCTTCATTTAGGGAAGGAAAACGGGAATAATCCATAAAATTTAACCACCCCTGGGGCTGAATGCATGAACAATATGCACATACAAACATATAGTGTGCTTTTTCCTGCATGAGCTGTTGCTTATAAAAGCAGGTAAAAGCCAGAATAGATGTAAAATGACTGTTTCAGGGAGTTTTCTCCTTTTTTTCCCCCTTTTTTACGCTGATCCACCGACACAAGCTGACATGGGCTGATGCATCGCTGCATGTTTCATGCTGTTGTTCATCATCGCAGCGCTGATGCTGGCTGTCATGTAATCTGACACTTTTTTTTTTAATATGCTTTTGCATTTTATCATTTTCATGACTTTTTTCATCATTTATCAGGTTTTCTTCTGTTCCAGATCTGAGACGATAAATAAAATAGATTTTTGTCATATTCAGTAAAACAGTGCTTTGTCTTTACTGTCGCTTTTCATTGTCTATTTACTTTTAGTTTTTATATATGTATAATTGTAATTTTAGGTCATTAGAATTAAAATGACATAATATTTGAGATTTATAAACCTATTTTCTAAATCCAACTAAAAGAATGAATCTCCACATTTCTGTTTTTGTACATAAATTTACTCATACAGAGACACAGTTTAATACATTTATCAGCCTGCAGAGATGTTGGAACACCTTCATTCATTTTTACAAAATGTTCTGAAACATGGGGGTTTTCTGGAAATTTAAAGCACCTGAGGAATTTTTTCCTATTAAAAATAAACTTTTTCATTTGTGCACTTTTAATATTTATGTATAAGCTTTCAAAGTAAAAACATGTAAAGTAGAATAAACAGAGTTTGTTTTACTCATTAAGTCATTATAATAGTACAATTTTACTCTTGAACTTAGTTAGTTACTTAGTTAGCTAGTTCTAATATTTTAATTATTGACTTTTTTAATGGTCATCCTTTTTTCAGCACCTTCAATTTTAACTCATATATCCTAGTTTTTAATTCTGTTTATGTATTGGTCTATTATCTCTAATTTAAGGGAATATCTGTTTTTTTTCTTTTTAATTTTATGGTGCACAGTGGCTCCGAGTGAGCACCCTCAACTTTGTTGTATCTAACAGTGCAATGACAATAAAGCTTATCTCATCTCATCTCATCTTATTTTATCTCATCGTATCTTTTGTAATTGTAAAATAGGGTTTTTAAAGTTAAAAATATGTAATCTTGAATTAAGAGACAATTAATCACCAGTTTAATTAACAGCTGAAATAGTTACTGTCCTGCGTTGTGTGGCGAGTTTTTATTATAAAGTCAGTCAAGCAGACCTTTTCATTGAAAATTCAAATTTCTGCAGGTTTGTTTGAGCACCAAATATTCATCTTATTACAAAAACATGTCCGAACGTACAACACTTTACTATTTTCATTCATTCCATGAAAACATGTGATGTATCATTTCCTAGAAATAGTGTCAACTGTTCTGAGTTGTTCCACGTTTTATTGATTTTAATAGCAGGATGTAGTAAAAAGATTAGTAAAAACCCTAACCCTAGTAAAAAGGAAAGTTTTACATGGGAAATTATGCGATTCTGCCCACCTATTAACTCTAGAAGAAATTTCTTCTCCTTCACAGACATAAGAGAAGTCACACTCTTTTTTCTGTGTATCCATCTCAAAGTTATCTGTTTCTCTGGTGGAGATCGGCGTGGATGTCTTGACCACCGCCTGCTTCCTACTAACTGATTCTAAACTTTAAAGGAGGGCTGAGCGTGTGTTGATTCATTTCACACCGGACTCTGTGGTTTGTTTTCGTCACACAAGCCTGGGCTCCGTGTTAGCGTTTCCTGCCACAGAGGCTTTTGTGAGGCTTCTGTTGCAGCAGCCAAACACGTCATCGCGCAGTGGTGTTGATCACGCCTTCACTTCAATCAGACCTGAAGAGGCTTAAATATTTCTGTAATGGATTTTATTGCATAAAACTTTCCTCAGAGACATTTGTTGTGCATTCATTTCCAAAAGCTGGAGTTAAACCATTACAGGCGTCTGATCTGAGCTGTAAATTCAGCCCACATTAGATGTTGAGAAAGAGGGGAAAAAACAGCAGCCAGAAAAACCCTGAGTGTGTTTACAGTACAGTGAGTAACCTTTAAGCATCCCCCCAATACTTTAGATATAGTCAGAAAAACAGGAAACAAGTGTAGTGTTTTATGAAACATACATGAATAAATTTAACAAGTTCATAAATATTTTTTCTTTAACACAATCAAGCTTTCTGTCATTTCCGTAGCGGCGCGTTCAGATCAGGATAGTCGGTTGGACTCAAAAGATGTGGCACCATCCTTCCATTTGGTTTGTTTTCACACACCAGACTCAAGCAGCTCAAACCACTAAAACATGTCATGCAGTAACAACACGCCTCACTAGAGGGCGATATTTTGCCTAATGAAGCCCGACAAACGACGTCCAGTTCATCGACAGGCCAAAACCGGAACTGGCTCGTTCACCGGAAGTAAATAAATTTATCCAGTTTCTGTGTTTCTGTTTTTCTTTCACAAGAATCTGTCCAGTCCGAGCAGCAGGACAGGTAGCGAGCTCTCCAACATGTTGACGTCCTACGTCACTTCCTCTTCGGTTCTCTGGATGGTCTATTTGCTTTCACTTGCAAATGAACCCGGTTTTCAAGCAGACCAGAGTTCGCTTTGGTCCACACTAGAGTGCGAACGTATGCTCACACTACTCAAATCCATGGAAGAGAACCCGGATTTGTCTAAATAGGCCAAACAGTGCTAGTGTTACTACTACAGCGCTACTGCCTATGTAGAGACTAGTTCTCCAGACTTTTTAAAGGACTTTCTAAAGCTCTTCTTTGGATGTTTTGGCCGTTTTTCCCATTCTCTGTCCAAATGATCCCTGGACAGGTCTGGGTTCTGGGGAGGATCCATCCCTCCATCAGACCTGTAGCCACTGATCTTCAGTCCAGATCTTGGGTCATGTGACATACCTCAGCCTTTTCCTGTTTCCCTTCCTTTAGAATGGCTTCTTGACAGCCACGTTTCCATGGAAACCATTTCTGATGAGGCTTCAGCCAACAGCAGATGGATCAGCTGAAGGTCCAGGTTCATCTCTCAGGTCCTGGTTCAGGTCTTTGTTACTATTTCTTTAGGGTATCCCTTTCAGATACAGTTCACTTCTTCTTTTGTCCTCCACTTGTCCAGCTCTCTCAAATATTTTAAGGACAGACTGCCCACTCCGCTAAGATGTACCAAGTTTCCAGCTAACAGCTCTTTGGGAAACATCTTGTTGCTGCTAAAATCCTGTTTTTTGTCTGTCAAATTGTCTCATCTTTCCTGTTTTTCATAGATTTAGCCAAACAGATGGGGACAAATGATGTGTCTTTGTGACAGGCTGCTAGTAAAGTGCCTTCAGATCCTTTTCTTTGTTAAGTTGCAGCCAACATCCAAAGAGAAACTTTGAAAGGCCACAGAAAGCTTGGAGAAGAGGAGAGACCACTTTAAAACA
The DNA here is from genome assembly GCF_017639745.1 of Melanotaenia boesemani. Taxonomy (NCBI): domain Eukaryota; kingdom Metazoa; phylum Chordata; class Actinopteri; order Atheriniformes; family Melanotaeniidae; genus Melanotaenia; species Melanotaenia boesemani. Next base: position 4,507,989 of record NC_055701.1, read on the forward strand.
TGAAAATGGTGAGCTTGGTCAGCTTGGAAGCAACAGATGAATAAACGAGGCCTGTTTCAACACTTTCCAGTTGCAGAAAAGACTCATTTAGAAGTTGTGTGTTACAGCTGCAATGAACAGCAGTGTCTGCTTATTACTTTACAGGAATAAAATACTTGTTTTCTTGTAGTATCTGACTTCTTCCCTTCATAAGATGAACCGTAGCTACCCTCATTCATTGATTTCATTCTTTTCCAATAGCCCCCCATAGTCCTCACCAACCACCCGTATATTCCTCCTCTTCTGTGACTCACCTCTCAGTCCTGCACCAGTCAGCAGAAAGCTGTGGTCGGGCCTGCTGCATGCCCCCCCTCCAACACTCACACAGTTCTTCTGTTCTTTGATGGGCTCATAAATCCTGTTGTGTTTAACTGTTTTGGACATCGTAATCCCTCTTCCAGTAAGCTTTTTTTTTTCTTTTTTTTTGTACTGGAATAGAAAAGACACAACAAGTCATTATCACTCACTTCTTCTTCGCTTGTTCTGGTAAAACAGGCCTCCTGGTTGTGATTACTGGTGTTGTTATAGCCTTTTTCTCTCTCCCAGAAATGATTTCTCCCTCGTGTCGTGGTTGCATTAGAATGCAATGCAAAAGTTTTTGAACATCAACACACTGACTCACCTACAGTTTACATGCTTCTTTGAGCTTGCAGGTGCCATGACAAACACAAATCCAGTGTTTAACATAGTGCATCTCTGCTTTGTTCCAACTCATCCCAGCTGGAATATGTCTGATTGATCGATCCAGCCTGGTTAATGAGGTGCTAATGTGAATGTGAAAACGTTCTTCTTTTATTTGACAGTAACCATTTCATCATCATCTGCTTCTGCAGCTGACTGAATAACACTCTACACAGCAGGAGCAATTATGGTCTGAGTCAGAGCCATGAATCTGGATGAATAACGAAACAAACAATCTACTGTGGGTCTCCTCCTTCCCTCCTGCTTCATCCATTTCTGTCTTCTTTGTCTTAAATTGAGTGCAGTCTTCTCTCTCTGAGATCACAGCATTTTTGTGTGGACGGGTGGAATAAACCTAAACACAAACACACATCCAGCTCCTCTTAGCCCAAGCAGGGCCTGGGTGGCCTCAATTTCCACTGCCCTGGGAGGTCCGAAGGGTGGACGACGCTGTCTAAACCAGACATTACAGCAGCCCAGTGGGTCTGGATGGGCGAATTATTCCCATTCTTCTTCAATGAGAGGAGACGTGTAAGAAGCAATTGCAGGACTCCTTCCTGGAAGCCTGAGGTAGGGGAATACCTCCTGAGCGTTGCATTCCTGAACCCTGCAAACTGTGGGTCAGCATGACACAACCAGAAAACTGCCACATCAGCAAGTTTTAAAGGAGCGAATGCGGCGCAGCAGCTGTTTAAAGGCTTCATGGTCATGTTGATCAGCGCTGTGCACAAAGCACGTTGGAAGGATCAAACGTGTGAAAGGCTTAAATGGACCAATTAAACCAAAAGTCTTCCTCGCTTGTACTTCAGAGGAGTCGTCCTCGGCCGAGTATTACCGGAAGCTTCCAGGCATGGAAGCCACTGTGAGTCACTGCTACTCCTCAGTTGGTCTCTAGTCTCCCCAGGGTGCCTTTCATCGACAGAGGCAGTAGGCTGCAGGAGTTAATGGCTCAGAGCCCCATCTGCCACCCGAGAACGGGAGTCAGAATTGTCAGAATTGCAGGAGGCGAGTTGTGGAGGCTGGAAAGCTTCACAGGGTCCGGCGGGCTCTATGAGATTTACATTCTTTATAAGTTTTGGAGGGTTTATTTATGTATTTTTTTGTCCATCTTCTATGCTTAACAGAAAGGTCTGCTGTCAATCAAAGCCTGTGGGCGCTCCGGTTCTGTTGATGGTCTTCTGTACGTCTTTGTTTTACTGTGAAGTTATTTCTTCTGATGTAAACTATTTGAGTTTCCTTCTTTATTCCAAACTATAAAAAAATTATAAATATTCCAAACAAGTTTCCAGCGACTGGTTGGGAGTCGATAAAGCAGTTTGTCAAGTGTCATTAGCAGGTGGAGTTACACATGGCTGTAGCTAACAGTGGTTGATGCTAACAACAAACTGAATGCATAGGGAGAAAAAGCCCAAACCAGTTGAGAAAAGCGACATTCAGGAATTATTTTCTTTATACACCATTCTCAGGACAATGTGGGCAAAATAAGAGGACCCTTGATCTCTCCTCAGAGATATCTAAATTATTGACATTCATTACTCAGGTTGAAGTATAGATACTGGGGTTTTGAAGTATCAACTCAAGCTTTTTACTCAAGTAAAAGTGTTAAAGTACTGGTTTCAAACTACTTAATGTACAAAAATTAAAGTAATGGAAGGAAAAAAAGGCCATTAGGCCGCACCACAGGGGCCTATAGTGCACTACCCCAGTGATTCCAAACCTATTTCCTTGAGGACCCTCTTCATGCTGATATTAAAAAACCATGGACCCCCTGATCCACACCGCACTGAAACTTTGCTGGTTTCATGCTGTCAAAAGTGAGATTCTCCCCATAAAAATGTATTCTTGACCCCTGTGCTCTTTTTTGGAGACCCCAGGTTGGAAACCACTGCATTACCCCTCCTCCTTAGAATGATATTCCTTAAAACATCATTCTAAAGGCCATAATGACTATAATTTTATTTTTAAAATGGTAAAAAAGTGGGATGCTATAGGCTACCTGTTCTCTTGACATCTGTGTACCATGTGTCTGCTACATCCTGACAGACTGGTGCGATGGTTCACGTACAAACCAATAAGGTGTCAGAATGGTATATGGTTATCCAATCACAGTCAAATTCACTTTATCCAGATGGTGCGATTTATCTTGATAGGTTTATTTTTGTGTGTTTTTTTTAAACAATGAAACAAGGCCATTTTTAAAATGTAAGGAGTAGAAGTAAAAGGTCAGCTGAAAAATAATTACTCCAGTAAAGTATAGATACCCAAAATTTCTACTTAAGTAAGGTAAGAAGAGATTTATCTGTGCACCTTACCAGGGCATCATTAATACTTCTTTTTAGCGTGCAGAACAGAAACAGAGAAAGCTCTGTGCTCAGTGTGACAACGTCTCTACAATTCAGACCAAACAGCAGTGGCTGCAGTACTAAAAACTGGAAATGATGACAGAAGATAGCATCTAGGTGTATCAGATTCCATAATTATTATTTTTTATTTTAATTACACAATGACAGGAGTGTAAATGCTATTTTGTAGTTTTAGGGATGATTTGCACATTTCATGACCGTTTTCTTGCACAATATCGTTATTGAAAACTGGAGCATAGAACTGTTTTATACGCAGGCCCTAGGTGCTTCATCCATTTTTATGTTCTGCCTACAAGCTACTTCTGCAGAAGACGAGGGTGCAATGACAGCGGTTATTAAAATAAGTAGCAATCAAACCTCACACAAAGGTAAACAAACTGAAAAGTTAACAAAATGGATTTACTAAGAGCTCAGGGGCCAATGACAAAACAATTACAATGACGTGCTCTTTAAAGAGTTAAATGAAAATCTGGTGATTCTTTCGATCAGTTTTCCTTCACAAACTGAAAACAAATATTAAAACATCAGGATAAAAATTCAGCTCATGTTAAATCTAAGAAACTCGACTATCTGCTGTTATCCCCGTTCCAGCAGCTCTCTGGTTGCAAGCTTCACTGCACATCGTCTCCGTACTAACAAGACGCTGCACAGTGGAGAAGTTCTCAAAGCCACTTTGTTAATCTGGTGAGTTCTCACAGAGGTGACTGCCATCATAATCCCTAACTTCAGCATGAGCACCAGCAGAGAAGAGGCAGAGGGAAGGCAGCGGAGGTCAAGATGAGGCGGGTGAGGCCAACCGGCTACAGCATCACTGCTCATCCACGGCAAGTGCTTGTGTCACTTGATTGACAGGCCTCCAGATCTAACCTTCGCCAAAGTGTGTCGAGGGCAGCGGCTGCGAGCTGAAGGGGGGAGCGCTTGTCAACCTTATTGAGCTTCATTGACTTGATCCAGTAGCGTCACATGCCATTCTCAGCGAAAGAGACATTGTTATTAAGACAGAAGAAGGTTGGACGGTGGCTCATACAGTCAAGTTAGCTGAGGGTTAGACTGGAAAACCGAGACCTGTTTTGTTAGTCTGCAAAGACTGTTGTATGAGCTGCTAAAGGCAACCATCAGCTGTTGTATTCAAAGTGACAAAGCAAAATAGGATTGTTTTAATTAAGTGAACAGATTACAGCTCTTAGATGTTTAGAGGCAGAACCAGGCGTGGTTTCAGTCCAAATGCCTGCTGAATAATTTGAGACGTTAAGTAAAGCAACACGTACTGATGGAGAAAGCAGACGTGCTGATGGGAGTATACATAACTACACATTAATCTCTTTATGTTTATAATTCTGCATTTTGTTCGTCAGTTCTACACATCCTCAGAAATAAATGCTACACAGCACAGGATGCGTTTCCTAGGTGACGAGTAGGGGACAATTTGCCTGGGTACCTTTGATTTAGTACCATCTACAATCATGCTTCTTCTGCTATGTTCTAAACCAAATGAGCACTTGATTTCTTGTCTTCATGTTTATTGTTTATGTCCTGCAAATTCTGGGGTCTGATGTAGGAGTGAAGCTTTGAGTCTTTCCTTCTAATGTTGCCAGAAAAGATTCAAAGCTTTGGTGCATTGTGCAGGTTCCATTTGGACAAAATGCCCAAAGGATAAAAAACAAATAAAAAAACGCTTTAATGGACGCACCAAAACCTGCCTGTGTGTGGACATGGCAGACTCAAACAATAAACTCTGCTCTCATTCTTTTTTTAAATACTGCAGGCCCAGTTCAGCTCACTGATAGCTGGTTATCAAAAATCAACCAAAAGAGCTCCTAAAATATTTTTATATGTACAAAAATGTTTATTCTACCTTAATTACAGCACTATGCCAGATTATTTTATTTTTCACCCTGAACCCTGAGTTGTTTTTAAACATAAATGATTCATGTTTATATTGAACTAAATAGTTTAAATTGCTTTAATCCTTTAATATTATAATTCATAAATACAGTTTAGGAGACTTATTGCATCACTGTACGGTAAAAACTTCTAGAAACCCTGTTGTGTACGGTCTGACACTTGTCTTCTGCCCCCTGGTGGACACCTTTTGCACTACAATACTTCTGACACTTAGAAACAGTACATATTTGCAAATATTTAGTTTTATACATTTTGTTAAAGGAAAAAAAGAGACTTTTTTATCATTTATAAATAAATTTATAATTTATGCCAATTTTTTTCTTGGGTCAGGATTTAAAGGGTTAAATCTAGAAATAAGTTATATTACAAATGAAACATGTCAGAAGTCTTTGTCTTTATTCTTCTTTTATTTTACATTTTAAAGTTTTTTTTTGATTTAGGGTCTTATGAAATGAAATCATCCAACTATGACTCTATCATAATAGAGATAAAAGAAAAAGCTGTGCAGTCAGTGGCAGAGGGATCAGCCTCTTTTAAAGGTGAAGCATTGAACTCGACAGGCTTGATGTTTATTCATAAAAAAAAGTTTGACACAGCAGTTGAAACCGTTTCTGTCCCTCCCTGACACTGTGATAAAAACAAAGGTGGTTCTTTTGCAGGGATTTGGTGGCAAATCACCGAACCATCAGGTGATTATTTCTCATGAATGAGAAATAAAAACCCTGCAATTAAATAATTATCTCCTGTCATGATCACGTTGGCACTGTCCTCTTCACTGCACTGTGCTGCAGCTCCCAACCCTCACTTGGGCGGCATCATCGTTTCAGCTGTGACATGTTCACTGGGAGACGGGCCAGAGCCAAACCAGTGAGACCACTCCACCAAAGCCTGGTTTTCCAAACGCTGGCTGCAGTTCAGCCAGGCCCAGCTGCCCAGCAGACATAAACACTCCACAGGTTTAAAGATGGAAATCCAGCAGGCCTGTGAAATGTTTCATCTCTGATCTCACTCTTTCCAGCATCTCTGCAGTCCATACCAGTGTCAAGCAGGGTGTGTGTGGGGGAGGACGGGGGGGTGCAATAAATAGCTTTTTTTAAAATGTCAGATCAGCACTTCTTTTCATGTGCTGAATGTAGGAGCTTGTTTGAACCCCTCTGCTCGGACTGGGTCAGGATTAGGGTTTTTATTTTCTGATCCGTGTCACTGAATCATCTCCACAAAACCAGCAGCCATCACGGTGACAAAGGGGTTACTTTGAGCTCAGAGGGTGAGGAGGGGGGACGGACAGAGGTGCTCAGAAAAGAGTGCAATGAACTCTGTTTAGAGCCGAGGTGATGAGTAATGGAGCAGGCTTGTGAGAACCAGTGTCGGGGGGCCGTTTGTGGTTAAACATGAGCGTGTCCCTACATACCACTCTGCCTTTTCCCATCAGCCAACCCCCTCCAGGGCGTAGACAGCACATTCCATCTTTATCAATAGATGAGAAGAGGGAAAAAAAGGGGGGACTTATGTGCTTTCCGTGAAGCCAGAAGCAGAGCTGCTGGCGGTTATGGTGAGGCCATAAAGCAGCCATGTGCTGCTCAGCTGACTTTAAAATACAATTAACAAACTTCTTCCTGTCCTCAGCCAGTGAAGGGAACATGTAACGCTCTCTGCTGAGCTTTCACTTTCCTACGTCAGTTTTTCTAAACTCCAAAATTCTGTGGAAACTTTCTGCTGATTTAAAAAATATATTTCATTATGTCAAAATGATTTAAGGCATTCAGACGGGATGTCAGGGCTGTTCATGAAGAGAAGCAACAGCCCGACGCCACAGCACCCCCTACTGTTGAAGCAGAAAAAATGACCAACTTCTTTCATGGTGATAATGAGTATATAAATAATTAAATAAACTCTTAAACCAGGTAACAAAAGGCTTCTTTCTACCAGAGGTTTGATTAATGTGTTTCTCCTCAGGGAGCTGGAGACAGTTTCATTGGTGCGCTGGCATTTTACATGGCTCATCACCCCACAATGCCTCTGGAGGAGATGGCCCGCAGAGCCAATCAGGTGGCGACGGTGAGCGTGCAGGCCGTCGGCACGCAGACGTCGTACCCGTTCAAACGGGACCTTCCAGCAGAACTGTTCTGACCCAAGAAACTGGACCAAGTCTGGGCTGAAAGTTGCTTCAGAAAAGTAAAAACCAATGATGTGTGTGGATCATGGATTGATCAGCTAAGCTGTGCAGGGTTTCGTTAACACCATTTATTTAAAGGAATTACCACAAAAAAAGATCACATCTTATGAATGTTTTCAGTATGTTTACAGAGTTCAGATATTTTAAAGACAGTGATGGAAAGATGATGTTGATCCATGACTGTGGGGGGTCCCGTGTCTTGGTGATCAAAACGGTTGCAGCTCAGTCGGGTTTTCATCGTCGGCTGCAGCCTTGTTTTACTGATCCAAGAAGAAATCACCAGCCAACCAGAAACGATGACACTTTGTGTAATCCACAACAATAAAGATCTGTTCAAAGCTCCCAGGTTTATCTTGTCCTTATACTTTTGTCCATCATCAAATTGATCTGATCTTCCTTTTCTCGAAGAACAGGACGTGTTTGTTTACTGCAGAGACAAAAAAAACAGACCGTTTATTACCTCCATATGTTAACACAGTAAAGTCGGCTTTAAAATTAGTTTCAAAAGGTAGTGAAAGTATTTCGTATAACCTTTAAAAAAAAAAAAAAGCTTTTTATCTATAAATATCTTTGAAAATGTCTTTATAATATTAAATCCTATAACTTAATATGCTGAATAAAAAAAGTTAAAAATAAACACGCTTGACTTTGAATTGATTTTGCTTTAAATGACTTCCCACTGCGGAAGTGACGCTTTCCGAGCAACTTGTTGCCAAACAACCACAAAGCAGAATATTTCCGTCCTCCCTCTGCTCCCGTCTGACCCTGTTTTTATGAACAAGTTTATAAGTTTGTCCCAACAACGTTTCCATCCAGGGGTTCCGATCTGATTCCGAAATTTGGATATCAGCCGATACCAAATCAGTTTATGTAAATGTTTTATTGTATAAGGTTTCATTAGGCTGTAAACCACACATCACATCTTAATAAAAGAGCATTTGATAAACAAAATTATTCCAATTTAAATGTTTTCCAAAATAATTTAGAAGAAAAAGACCTTAATTAAACTGAAGAAGTCTGTAGTTGCTTTAAAATCTTAAAAACAAACAGTTTAGTTAGAATTTATCAGTAACAACTGATTTTTTTATATTTAAGGTCCAAGAGAAATGTGTTGAAAGGGAAGCAGGATGTATGGGAATGATCTGGGAACACTAGACAGTCTGCAGCGTTGCAGACAGATTGTGGTCTGCAGTTCCAGCTCAGCAGGCTCGTTTCTGCTGAAGAAGACTTCTGGTCATAGAAGCTGCTGCTCAGTCTGGATGAACGTCTTCATGGAGCCGAGCTGAGAACTTTATTTCAGTTTGAAGATCCTACAGACAGACTGTGCTAGTTGTGAATGTTTAAAATGGAAATGTTGCTAACACTGCGCTGTGAAATTAGCCTGTCATGCTCAACAAGCTGCAGCGTAAAACAACCCCAGCTGGAGATTCCCACGTCTTCCTTCATCTTCCTCACGTGAGTCGCACTGTCACGCAGGATTACTGCATTTTAGCTAACAGACTTTTCCAGAGTTTTCTTTCACAGACTGACTGGCCAGAATGATGAAGTTTACCTGGAACGCTTCAGGAGTGTCTGCTGCACTGTTCTCTTCCCGTCTTAGCCAAACAAGGTTTTACCCTGGAATCCTCGGCTGTTCACACATTTCAAGTTGTCGTCTTTCCTTTTTATGTTTCCAGACTAAAATATATCCAAATTAGTGACATGCTACATTAGTAAAGGCAGCGTATTCCCCATCAGACTTGTCAGTGGAGGTATTCTTGGAGTAAAAAACTAAATAATATAATTATTTACACAAGTTCTAATGAAAATATTTAATGAACTGATTGTGCATCAACTTTTTTTATTTGGGTTAAACCTACACAATACTTATAATTCATTAACACCAGACCACAAAAGCTTCACCAGTGAGGTGGATCAGCGGAATTCAGCCCAATATCGCTGAACCATGAATCATATTGATATCTGACCCTGATACTGGATCCCAACTCTAAATAAGAGTGATTTAAAAACGAATAAAATCTTAAAATCCTCAGCCCAGCAGGGAGACGAGGTCCGAGCAGAGCAGCGTGAACGTGATCAAGGTTTGATGGGGAGTAACGGGAGTCATGACAGTCCAGATGCAAAAAGAAGATAAAAGCTGGAGTCCATCACACTTTACATATGAGATGAACGGAGGTGAAAGATGTATAATAAATTAAACATTCCAGTTTAAAATAACACTAACACTTTATCTTATCATTGTTTTTCATAATGTACACATTTATTTTAACATTAACTTAATTGTGTGGAATTAAGGTGCTTGTGAAAGAATTTCCACAAAGAATACTCATATTTCAAGATGTCTTATGAGGTTGTTTTTGTCTTTATCTCACTGTTGGCTTTAATCACAATGTTCTTAGGTTGTTTCAGATAGTGGAAGCTGCAAGTTGGAAGCCCTGTGACGGCTGACATCCTTTTTATGCTTTCCAGTTGCCTCTCAGGTGGTTTTAATTTATTTAAAATTCTTGACCTGTCTACAAGGATCGCCAAACATACTGCTTATGTGTTCATATTAAGTAAGAACTGAAAGAAGAAGTTGTTTTTAATACTGATGTCTCTTGTGAAATGTTGTTGCCTACTCTAGTTAACAAAGTTACACAAAAACTTCAAAGTTGAATTTCATCCACCTTGAGGAGGTGAAATGCTGATAGAGGAATGTAGTACAGTTTGGTTTACATAACCACAAAAAGCAAGAGCTGAAAATGATGTGTTACTTTGATTCAGAGGTTTAATGTGTGCTGTGGGTCTGCTAAGAGTTGTTATTCTTGTGGGTGACATCTTACCGAACGGATCATGTTTGCGTAGCACCAGTTTTTCTCGGAGACGGTTTCTCTTTGTGTTGAAGAAGTATCCTGTCCCTGCAGCACTCATCATCTGCACCAGGATGGTCCTAAAAGAGGACAACACTGCTGTATTACTGTAAACTTAACGCTGACTCAACACCCTCAGTTCTTCATGCCAATAAAAACAAAGATCTGGTAAATTGTTTATTTAAACATGAGCCATTTTTTAAGTGGTCTTCAGACTTCCTGAAGGACTTTCCAAAGCACTGGTTTGGATGTTTCTGCCTTTTGTTCTGTTTTCTGTCCAGATACTCCCACACTGCTTCAATAATGATGAGGCCCACATTCTGGGTTCCTCCATCAGACCTGTTCCCACTTATTTTTAGTCCAGCTCATTTGGCGTCCTCAGCCTTTTCTCCCCGGTTCCCTCCCTTCAGAATTGCTTCTTGACACTCATCCTTCCACGCAGACCATTTCTGATGAGGCTTTAATCAACAGCATATGGATCAGCTGATGGTCCAGATGCATCTCTCAGGTCCTGTGTCAGGTCTTTCTTGCATTTGTTCCCATTTCTTAAGTTAAGGACATCACTTTCAGATCATTTGCTGTAGATGTTTTCTGCCCTGACACTTTTTAAGGACACCCTGCTGAGATATCAGCACTTTGGAAATGATCTTGTTGCTTTAAAAACCCTATTTTCTACTGAAGCAGAGCTGTTATCCGAATAATAAAAAGTACCATATCACGTTATTATGGCTTATTGTAAAAATGTGAAACTTATTACATTATAATGCAGTACATTTTGTGGTAAAAACATGGAATATAAACCATATTCCACTATGAATGAGAAAAATGTTCATGCAGGACGTTAGAGAAATGTCTAATTTACCAAATGGGATAAAGTTGTAATTCATACTAGGCTGAGACAAGGAAAGGTTGGACAATATGGTGAAGCTTGAAGGACACTGTGATAATGTTGAGGCTGCACCCTTTAAACCAGACAGGACTACATTTTCGTGTCAGCAACTGTCTTAATTCTCCCAGCGGTACTGATAGCCTATATCATTTTCATTTTAAATTTAAGTTTTCAGAAGACAGCTAGGCTATAGGCGTGATGGGCAGGTGATGTACCATGTTGCTCATAACTGTCCCACATTTCTTTGTGTACAACAATCATTCAGAGAAGAACAATTAATCCTTGACAAAACAATCTGGTGTTTCTGCTTGATGAGAATTATCTCTACAAAATGTATTTTGCTCCAATATTTCTAGGTTGCAACATCAGCATACATTTTCTTTCATGGTATAACACAAAACGTATCACATTATAATATATGCATTTACAATAAACTATCACATTATAGTGCAAATTTATTTTTTTTGTTTTTAAGGTGACAGCTCTATGCTTCCGTAATTTTCAGTGTGTAAGGTTTTATAGATGAAACTGAAGCTGTCTTTGGGAAAAGATGCAAGTTGAGATCCAATTTAAAAGTTGTTCTTTGCCTAGTTGTCTGTGCCGTGTCACCACAACACTGATTTATTGTTTGAGTTAGGGTACACTTTTATGCTTGAATGGTTCATAAGGTGCCTAATAAACACAAAAAAACATTTAAAAAAATCCTAACTGGACTGAAAATAAGTGGAAACAGCAGCAAAAGTGTGAAGAAAAACTTTGAAAGATCTTCAGAAAACCTAAAGAACTCTTGTTCGAAATAAATTTAATATATTAATAAAGGATCAAGCTGCTTGGAAGCTAAATATAAAAACATAAGGGTTGGATCAAAACTTTCGCACACCACTGTTCATTCAGTCACGTTACTTACTTTGATTTAGCTTTCGCCACTGAAAAGAGAGGAAAATGTGTTTAAATTAGAAAAAATATATTTATGCAAAGAGTTATGATCAACGATTTTGTTTGGGGTAACAGAGGCAACACACACTGAGCTAGCTTGCCAGAATTAGCATTTAACTGATAAATACACAACAAATATACAAGATACTTTGCTTTGGTTACTTAAAATTCTATTAATTGTGGGGGAAAATTGATAATAGCTGTCTATAAAACATACTGTATCTATAAGAGTTGGATAAATGGAATTGATATGGCAACAAATGTTTGCATGTTAGCTAACCGGACGCTAACTGGCCACATACTTTAGGACAAAGCTAACTACACCAACTCGTTAACTAAAATCATTATTATAATTGCATACTCACAGTTCACGGTGGTAAGAAACATTTTAAGCACTTTTAATTACTCTCCGACCACGATATTAAAACATAACTGTTATCCAAAGCGGGTCACATTGAACATTAGCACATCCGGTACAAGAAGAATACTTCCGGGTTGTCTTAAAGGTACAGTACCCCATAATTCACCTGGCTGAAACGGACTTCTGTACAAGGACCATTTCCATGCCATTTATCCGCATTTACAACTCCAGATCCAGGATAGAAAGACAAGATACATACATTACATAAAGACTTCTTTCTTTGGCTTTTATGGTTTTTACTCTCCCTTTTAAACTTTACCATTCTTAATAATTAAATGATATTTTATTTCTGATTATAAAAGGATTATACTTGGATAAAAGCGTCTGCTAAATGACTGTAGAATAGAATATAATACAGCCCCAGTAAAACATACATACCCTTTAGTCAAGTGACTAAATGCAATTTTTTGTAGAATATTTATTGAACCGCTGTAGTTTTGCTGCTGCAGATCCACATCACAGCTAAGTGTGGTTAGATAATTGTTACAGTGATTTTTCTTTGGTTCTTTCAAATTCCTAATGCTATATATTCCCATAAGCCCAGGAAGTTTTCCAGCGAGGTTGAAGAAAAGAGCTCAGGAAAAGACTAAGATGACAAATTGGAAGCCACTTCTTTCTTTTGGTCATTGCAGATACAGTATTACAATAACATGTCTTAGTCCTAGCCCAGATTACACACATATATGGACCACATTTTGCCCTTATGGAAGAGTTACAGCCTAAAATTCTTAATCCAGATCTAACATGGGTCACAGCAAGTGCTGTAAGTCAGGTTAGGCTACATAACTGAATTTAGACCACTTCTTTCACCCTGATTCAAGGCCAAATGTGGGCAAAAATAAACTAAATAAAAAAGCTCTGATGTGTATCATATCTGGCCCAAACATTCTTTACTACTCTTGGACATGAAGTTATTAAGTTTAAGTGTGATTTACTTGGCTATCAGAAAAAGACTACATCTGTGTAAAAAGTAATGATTCACACACTTGAAATTTTAGTACAGAAAAGAGCAGCAAAGAAACAGCCACAGTTTTCAATTTCCTGCCATGTCTAGCTAACAAGTGCCTTCCCCCACAGAAAATACTAAACGCTTATTTGCACAGTAAATCTGTGATAAGCAAACCCGGATGTAGCCACAATGACTAGAACCTCTCCACTTAAAAAAAACCCATATGTTATTTTTAAAATCAGGCAAAAAGTGAAAAGGACATAAACAATAACATGAAGAGCCCTTATTTTTGTTGCACTTTCTCCATGGCTGTTGTAAATAACTGTATTTTAATGAGACTTCAGCACCTCTGAGTTGGCATGTCACTCCACTGTTTGAGCTCTGTCTTCAGATATTAAGCTGGATTCCGATCAGGACTCTTCAGAGATGTTCAATGTGTTCATTGCCCTAACCTGTAACTCACAGAGAGGAACACACTGATAATATTGTGATTTAATCTTGACCTACACAGGGTGCAATCAAATCTCATGTCAGCACAAGAGCTGAAGAGATGCGCCAGAAAGCTTTCATTGTGGAGAACTGTGGCTTCTTGACGTGCATTTCTGTTCCAGTGTCTCTTTTGTTTCCTTTTTGCTGGCTCTTCCTCAGTCAAGTCCACTCTTACTCAGACAGTAGGTGCAAACCATGTGGGCAGAAAATACTTGACAACCTTATTCACCAAATTGTTATGCTTTGTATCATTTTATCTTTTCCAATAAGGGGGGAAATCTGGACAGAAGAATCAAACACTGAATTTTAACTCAACTCAACTCAACTTTATTTATTTATTTATTTATATAGCTTAATCAAGGACATAAGAGCAACCCAACGTGCTTTACAGAATAAAAGTGATAAAAGAACATAACAATTAAAACAATGATATAAAACAAGTTAAAAAAAATGTTTGCCCAGTTAATAAAAGAAATTGACAAGAATATAGGCAAATTGTCGTCATAAAAAGTAGTAATATAAATAACAATTAAAGCAAAGATATAATACAAAATATAATAATAATAATAAAAAAAGATGAAGTAGATTTTGTATCAGAGTCCCAGAAATACCAAAAGAAATTAGCAGAAAACCCTTGAAATTTTAAGTTTCTTTGGTTCAGTTTTGTCCAAACTATCCTTCTGTATAGTCTGAATCCATACAAAAGTGCAGCATATTCAACATAGAGTCCGTCTTGTAGAGCACCGATATGATTAAAGTTGATTGTTGTGGTTCTTTTCTGAATACTCAAACTTTGGGATTTGCAGGTTGTTTTTTATTTTTCACAAGTTTGTCTAATTTATAGAGTCCAAAGCCATTCTTGTATTTGGTTTAGTTGTTCATTAAATTGCAAAGGATGCATTACATTTAAAAAAAAATCTGCTTTAGATCTAATTTAATTTAAAGGTGCAGCATGTAACAAAATCAAAGATCAATGACAGAAAATTTTAATCTATTATCATCATCCTTTTACTAAAAAAGAAAAAATTATTCTCATAGAATGAGTCATTTGTACCAGCTTGATGATACAAATGAAACATGATTCACATACATGGCAGCTGCCAACATTTTCACTACGGTGCCTCAGAATGGAGAAACAACTCTGTGTTTGAAGTGAGAACTCTCTGAGCTTTAAAACTGCAGTACCGGCTTTGTTTGATAGGAGCTAGAGCACCGTTTGGGATAGGCAACACCCTAAAAGGACCATAGAAGAAGACAGTAGACAATGCTGAAGTAGTTACCTGTAGTGCAGTCATCACTGCACCTGAGGATACTGGATCTTCTTACACATAAAAACATGTTTTTGTCTGGAAGAATTTTGTCCATTGGTTGCTACTGGCCAACTGTTCTTGGCATTTAAAGTAATTTCTTTTCCCATCATTCCCACTAGATGTCAGTGATTCTTATACATTGTATATTTGCAGCAACCCATGAGATGTTTTTCATGCCTAAACCTAACCGAGTGATTAGCTGCATGATAACATGAAATAACAAATAAATTACATACCAGTTCTTATCACATGTCACTAAAGCACATTGTTTGTTTTCCTGGATGCCACGCACCGTTGTTATCACGTGGCGATGTAAGCGAGATTACATGAACTATTTGGTCTTTTTCTTCAGTTGCTGTTCACGCAAGCCAATCACAGTGGGGGATTTCATAATAGAGACATGCTCTCACAGCTGGAAATGTGAGGAGGGGCCTGTGGGTGAGTGTACTTAATGTGCAGTAGAGGCAAACCATGATGGGAAAGGTACACTGTAGAAGTGGCTGATGACCGTTTAGTTGATATCAGTACCACACATATGTGAACATACACATAATATCCAGGAATGAGTGGAAAGAAACCAACAGGTCAGTAAGCAGCAGCTCTAACCAGCTTATATGTTCATACAACTTGGTCAGTAGCAGAATACTCCAGATATTTGCTGCTATCTTTGACGCAAATGGAGCTAATGTCGCTGGCATTTGGGAACATCAGGAAGATCTCTGAAATATTTCAGGAGGTCAGCGTTTGTGTGAAATCTGCTTCAGATGGGATAATATTTTTACTTGATTAATAGCCTTACATACATTCAGCAGCCCCTTTATCAGGTCCTCCTCACTTGTGCTGGGTTGGATCCCCTTTTCCCTGAATTGCCATAATTCTTTGTGGCATAAACACATCTTCAACAAAGTGTTGGAAACATTCCTTAAACATTTTGCTCCATATTGACATGACAGCATCACACAGTTGCTGCAGGTTCGTTGGCTGCATCCATGATGAGAATCTCCCGTTCCACCACATCCCAAAGCTGCTACACTGTGGTCATAAAGGATGGACATGGTCAGCAACAACACTCAGGTAGGCTGTGCTGGTTAAACCAGGTCATGTTGGTACTAAGGGGCCCAAAGTGGGATAGGAACATATCCCCCACACCAGTGTACCACCAGCAGCCTGAAGTGTTGATCCAAGGCAGGATGGATCCATGTTTTCATGTTTCCACCAAATTCTGAGCCTAACATCTGAATGTGGAGCTGAAATGTATTCTCATCAGACCAGACATAGTTTTTTCATCTTCTGTTGTCCTATTGCCTAAATGCATTCAGCTGCTGCAATGTGATACGTAAATATTTATATATAGCTATAGTGGTAACTTTCTGTCACTATTTCTGCAAAAGAATCAAACTACTCAGCTTTGCTTGATGGTTTGTGGCCATCCATCTTCCTTTTGATGTCATTCCAGAGGTTTTTAACAGGGTTCAGATCTGGAGATTAAGCTGTTCATGACCGACTCTTGATGTGGTGATCCTCCATCCAGACCTTGATTCTCCTGGCTCTGTGGCCTGGGGAATTGTCCTGCTGTAATACTCTTAGTGTGGGAGCACAGTCTTAGCCTAAGGAAGTAAATGTCTTTTCTAGGATAATCTTGTATGTGGCTTTATTAATGCATCCTTCACAAAGACACACCTGCCTGATTCCAGCCATGCTGAAGCCCCCATGATCATCACTGATCCTCCTCTGTATTTAACAGTCTGTTCAAGATACTATATCTTGCAAGCCTCTCCAGGTCTCCATCTAATCATAAAACGACTAGGTCAAAGCTGAAAACTGGACTTAAAGTAAATGAGCTTACTCCAGTCTTCTGTCCAGTTTCTGTGGTAGTTTTCAAACTCGGCGGGGGTCTTTGCTTCTCACAGATTAAGGTGAGTTTTAACTGTGTGACCCTGTTTCCAGCTGTTCTTGCTGTGCACTTCACCCCAGTCTCAGTTTTCCACAGTGTTTGACAGGTACTTGATGTCAGCATCTGGTTCCTGAGTGACAAGTTTGTGGTCATTCCTTTCAGTGCAAAGTTTTTCGCCCTCTGCCAGACTGTAGTTGTGTTGTCCTGGTAAAGCAGAAAAAGATGTGCTTGTGTAGGAACTACATTTTTGGTAGTAATACTCAAACATGCTGATTTAAGAATAAATGGCATTGGTGTCTTATTCTTGTCCGGAGCTGTATGTACTCAACATTATGAGGCAGGGTTTTCAAAACATTGCATTGAAAAAAATGGGAGCTCAAATTTGAAAAATAAAAACATACTGATAAATTATTCATTGTTTACCTGCTTATTGTCCTTCTCAATCAGCTTGGTGCATTTGCAGGTTGTGTGCATGTTTCACACTCAAAAGGCCATTAAGGTTGAGGCTGATATGATTTCTTTTCTTGTACAGCTAATTATACTTGCTAAACAGTCTCTCATGTCTGGAGCATCTCTCTCTAATGCAAAAATGAACTGGTCTGTTGTATGAGAGGCTACAGTACTGCTATGCTTCTTGATCTTCCTCTGAGGGACATCAGCAGCTGCCACGAGAGCAAATTATAGGGATCTCTAACCAGGATAAGCCAAACAAATCGTTAGCAGATGTCACAATGTTAAAATTACTGTCAAATCACACAGTTTAAAAAAGAACTTTGATAGCTGCAACCAAAGTTATTCATTTCACCTCAGTTTGTTTAATTTGACCATAGTTAAAAGAACTCAAATTCATGTAAGACTTGATGGAAAAAGCTGACAGTGATGCTAGCTGTTGGTCATCATGTCCGTTGCTTCAGGCAACCAACTCGGATGTCATGAATGAGCTGCAGGAATCAGACAAAGAACACTCCTGATTGTCTCAAGCCAGTCTGTGAAAGCCTGATGCTGATAATGTCGCCATGGAAATCCCCTCATTTCCTAACAATGTCGTAACCATATACAGTTTTTTTTTCTATTGTGGCCACAATGAAACAGTAGTGGAATGAGAATTTAACTTACCTGAAACTTAAGTATTTTAGCATGATTAATATGACAAATGTGAGAGTGAAACTTTTTCACCAGTTTTACTCTCATGATGTTTCACCTCTCGTATCTCACACACTTTAAATAAAACTATGTCTTATTAAGTGAAAGAATAAAAACTACATCAGTGAAGATAAATGTCCTGTTCTTTTTTTTTTATAAAGGTGGCATTTTCTGAGGTCTCACTGAGATCTTTGTATTTGCTTTGGTCAAAATGCCACAAAAATGCAGTACAACAGGACGCTTCTTCACCATGTTTTCACAGCTCTGTCTACAGCAGCAGCTTTTTTTTTACTGAGCTGAGTGAGCTGCTTTATTACACCCTCTCTTCCGTTGGGTGTGTCTCTTTGTGGATTTGTCTCTATCTTTGTACTGAGACTTTAAAATGCACCACAGAAATGTGCATTTTAAAGTCTCCTTGATTTTAAATTTAATACATAAATCTCACCTTCACATGTATATCTTTCCTTGACTGGTGTGAGATTTAGTATAAGACACAGGAAACAGGTGTAGCAAACAAAAGTGAGGAGTAAACATGAATTACTTGACTTTCCAACCTACGTTCAGGACTTGTTTGTTGGCAAAGCGACATCAATTATGTGAATTTCTGCAGCATCTCGAGGCTGAGAAACTAGTTCACATTTTTTCTTCCAGGAAGCTGCGTGACATTGTTTTACTTTATGCACCATGTTACATGTTATAAACACACCGGCTGTTTTAAACGTGCACCATGGCTGATTCAGCAAAGAAGAAGACATTATTGGAGGGAGAAAGAAAAAGAAAGAGAGAAAGAGACAGGGCAAGACATGACAAGGATCAAAATAAGACTGTCTTTTACTGGCCGGAGAGAGCTCACAGTACAGGCAGGATGCAAGATGGATGCTGGATTAGCCATCAATAGGAGGCGCGTCACTATGAAAATCTGCACAAGTTCTGTAGTGTGCAGGAAAACATGCAGGAAAATGCACAAGTGCTGAAAAGGGCAGTCCACTATTAGGATGAACACACAGGAAAACTAAGGAACGTCCTCATAAACATGGGTAGTTTACAGAACTGTGTTTTTCCCTTTTATATTCCCCAGAATAACCACGTGCACACGGCCGTGCTTACAAAAGAAAGTCTGAATATAAATATATATGTTTAAAATATATAAAAAACAAGATTAGCACCAGCCCAATCTTGGCAACATCTGCTGTTGCCATGTAAACAAAAACATTAACAGCACATAGTGTGACTCAAGCTGCACAGATGATGGTGCGTAAGCTGATGCTGCAAACCTTTAGACACTGGTCAGACGTTTACTATAAGTTCATTATAAGTGCTCGAAATTGTTTCCATGTAGACAAAAGGTGCATTTAAAATCTGTGTTAGTTAAAATACTCTTTTAGATGTGGACAGGGTCTAAGATCACTAATAACACTGATGAAACTGCAGGAAGAATGTGGGACTGTGCACAGATACTAACAAAGCACAGACGTCGAGACTATAAACACACAGAGAGAAGTAATTGGATAATAAGGTACAGGTTAAACCTGCAGGAAGACAGAAAAGACTAAACCACAAATAACACACAGAAAATTTAGACAGAATCAAAAGAAAAGCAAACACAGAACAGGAGTTTCACAAAAGCAATGAGCAAGAAAAAAGACTGAACCTTTATGAAAGACAGGAACCCAAAACAGGAAGGAGAATTACCTTAAAAAATAAAGAAACCCACCTGAGAGCATCAACCAAATCCAACAGAACACCTTTATGTTGTGGAGCAGAAGATGGCTGAATGAATGTTGATGTGCTCCCTTCACATCAGTATGATGTTGCCTCTCCAAGAACTGAGGCTGATTTCAGAGAAAACAGAGGCTATTAAGTCCTCGTCTCCCACAGAAACATGGCTTTTTTTGTGCATCATATGTCTGAATCTCCACTGCTCTTCCTAGAATTTTCTGTATTGGTCATGAAACACAAATAAGTTTTATTGCCTTGTAATTTTCTGCAATCCTTTGCTAATTTACTTTCTGAGTCTATAATTCATCTCTTTTGATGTCTGAGGAATACCTGGAAAGAAAATGATGCCATTACTTTATTACTACAGTGCTTTAGTATAAAAGAGCAATCATAAAAACAGGGGGGAGCATGTCTGAACAATCAGGAGACCTTTCAGAAAAAATATGTTTCCTGTAATATCTGCTCTTGCTCAAGAAAAAACAGACTGAAGGCTTATTTCTCCACAGCTCATCCTTATTCTGAGGTCCCACAGGTACATAGATTAGACAGAAACAAGAAGCAATAAGTGAACATGTTCTAATGAGGCTACATGCAGCTGTATTGGTAAACCCAGGAGGGCAAAGCCACGCATTAAAGAGGAAATCAACATGGATGTTATTGGACGGGCCGAGCGCTGCTGTAACCAGGCAGGGAGCAGCTGTCAGGATGTGTGTGGAGGAGCCTGCGTCACTGAGGGATAATTCTGAGAAGGAGGCTGAGACCACAAGCTCCAGCTTCGGCTCTCCTCCTCTTCCTCCTCCACCCCACCCACTCAGCACTCTCCACTGCAGCTCCGGACGTGAGCTCCTCTTTCCGTCTCCCACTTCATTGAACGGATGCTCATCAATCTATCTTGCACACTCTTCCTTTTCATTTGCAACCCACAATGTCACTGCTTCCTGTTATTTATGTTTGAGACACTTGAGCCACGATCTGATCTAGAGTGGCTCACAATGAGGGAACAGGTATGGGTGCAGTGATTTGGCAGGTTATTATCGGGGCAGCATTGAGAAAGCACACATCCACTTTGGGTACATTAATTTAAAAGAAATAAGTCTTAAAGGAGAGATTTTGGGGTTCCGAACAAGTTTTGAGCTGTAAAAAAGTGCAGCTCAAACAATGTTGCTAAAACAGTTTTACAAGATTACTTTGCCATTTTCCAAAAATGGATTTGGGTCTTTAATATTAATAGTTGTGTTTTTGGCTGAGTATCGGTGGATTAGGAACATTAGGGGTTAGTTGAGGTCTTTATGTGGGATCTTTCTTTGGCAATATTTGTCTTATTCCTAAGTTAAATGGTCAGCCTGCAGAGACAGAGAATTTTTATCAAAGCACAGGTCTGGGTAAGGGGTTGCATGGTAATGTGATGGCTGCCTCACAGCAAGAAAGTTCGTGATTCGAACCTCGGCTGGGGAGTTTACATGCTCTCCCCATGCGTGTAGGGGCTTCACCCAAGCAGGCTAGCAATGTCAAGATATTTTAATAAAAAATATTAAAATTAAATAAATAAATAAAATAATAATTAGAAAAAACACAAACATATAATTGAAATTTTAAATAAAAGTGTAAATACAAATTTCATGGTTGACATTAAAATAAAACTAATTTAATAAATTCTTGCTGGCTCTGTTGTATGATGCATGCACAGATGGCAGCAGTGTAGGTGACAGATAACAGCATCGCTGAGGTTTACTAACATAAGAGGTTAAGGACAAGTTGGGTACATGATTAAATTTCTACCCACTTTTGTATCTCTGTTCTGAATTTTAACTGGTTTAAACTGGTTGACTCGTTTACTCAGTAGGCCACATGCATACATCACACTGCATATTGAGACACAAATTAAAATGACTGTAGCTTAAAGCTGCACCATTAATGATTGAAGATTCAAACAGGTAATACGTTTTCTTGGTCAGTCAATTGTGGCTTGACAGATTTTAAACAGGCGATACTCTATTTACTGAAAACTGCATTTATCTGTTCATTTATCTCCACATTCTTCCATCCAGACATCAAATAAAGCTGAATAAAAACATTTAAAAAACTAATTTGATTAGAGTTTTTTAAGGTACTGTGAAAACGTCTTAAACTCCAGTCCTCAAGGCTTACTGTCCTGCAGGTTTTAGATGCTTTCATGTGCCAACAGAGCTGATCCAAATGAAATGGATCCAATGTTGTTGTCAAGTTTGACACAATGTTCTGTCTATTTGAGTCCGGTGTGGTGAAGCAGAGAAACATCTGCAGGACAGTGGCCCTCGGTCTAAAGCCATGCATCAAAGAAATGGAATCAGGTGCAGCAATTTGTTGAAACATGCTAAATTTCTACAATTCTAGCTAGCTAAGAAGTGAATATTTGGACTGAACAGCTTCATTCTACAACAGTCAGAACCGACTTAAATAAGCTTTTCTTTAAAGTAGGACAATGTAAATATCTGAACTTTAAAAAAAATTCTTTCAGACTCATTTTAATGGCAGAGTAACATCACTGTTACAGCCAAATTTCACTTTACATACCGTGTCACACGATAGTAACTGGATATCAATGCACTGGCCGTTTTGACCATGCACCGTGGCTGATTCATCAAAGAAACGCAAGAGGACATTATGAGAGGAAGAGAGAAAAAAGATAAGACAGGAGTCGACATCAGACTGACTTTGACTTGCTGGACAGAGCTCAGAGTTAATGTAAGATGGATGCTGAATTAACCAGTTAGGGGCTGCCTTGCTGAGAAAATCTGCTAAAGTTCTGTAGTGCTTCTTTAAGTTGTCTTCAGAAGTAGTTTTCCATCTTCTTGAAGGACTTTTTAAAGCTCTTCTTTATATGTTGGCTGTCTTTTGTTCTGTCTCTGTCAAGATAGTTCCCACACTACTTCATGTTGAGCTGCAGATTCAGTCATAACTCCTAATTTTCAGCCTTCTTGTGTTATTTTGCGTAGCTCAGCCTTTTATCCCTGTTTCCCAGGGCCGACTGGCCCACCCACAAGTTTTGTTTTTAACAATTATGTTAAAAAACAAATGTGTGAGCCTTATGGGATGGAAAATAGTAATTAGAATAAATTCCTTCAGTACAGATGGTGAAGATTCAGATATGATGAGGTGAAAGGTTTTATAAGAAACAAACACTTCATGAGATCATCCCTTTGTTATTCATCCCTTTCTTTAGTTTTCAGGACATTGTGCTGACGCAAGCCGGGGAGTTGTGAACCAGTGTGAGGTGTTTGGTGCCTCTGACTCTGTCTGTGTGAGTCATCATGTCACCTACTGGGATCAGGTTGGTAGGTCAAATGAACAGCAAAATGTTGTTGTGACAGTGAGCTGGGGCTTGTTTGGTGTGTTTATGGGGCTGTGTAGGCACAAATAGAAATGATTAATCATTATCAACCTGTACTGGACGTAATCAGCTTTGGTAAACATGTATTTCATCTGCATGTGCTGTTGTTTTTAATTAAATAAGGAAACATTTCAGGAAATCTCAGGAAAAAGCTGATGAGAAGCACATCTCTGAATAGTTGTTATACACCTACATTCACCACTGCTTATAATAGTTCTTTGTTATTGGTCAGTAAAAGGTGGTTTTCACATGTCTAAGTAATTTCAGTCTTTTTTATTCACCCTTCAGCAGTAGATTCTTTCCAAAGCTAGCAAGTATGAAGTAGATCTACAGCTTGTTCCAATAATACATGTAGTCTTCATTCAACCCTCATTTCTTTAGATTTTTCTTACAACCATCAGACTTAGCTGTGATCTTTTAAGATGGTCTTGAACAATAGTTCTTCTGACTTTCCTATATGAACGTTTTCATATAGAAATGTGTTTTTTAGTTAACAATTTATACAAAAACAAAATAAATACAGAAAAAAATTACAAAAAGAAAAATGACTACAATAAAGTAAATAAATTAATAGCACTTAATAAATAAAGATAAATAACAAATATATAATATAAAAATAAATACACAAAAAAGAGTGAATAAAAGAAAATACACTTCCAGTCAAATGTTTGGAAATGTTTACCCATGACTTTTAAGGGGAAAGTGTCCAAATTTACACTCACTGGTCGTGTAAATTGATAAATAATTAAACAAAACAACAAGAGGCATCAGCTTAAGATGCTTAAACTAACTTATGAACAGTGATGGGCATTTTAGTTATTTTTACCAGTTTCCTCTCCCAAAATCGTAACTAATAGATTTAAAGCAAAGTAACTAGTTACTCAGGAAAGTAAATATTCTGGTACTTAGATTTTCTTAATGGTCAAATATGTTCCCTTTAACGGAACTTGAAATTAAACTGCATGTTTAGTTATTTATAATAAACTTAAATATTATACCTGACCAAGTAATAAAATGGAACTCAAAATATTAAGTTATGCAGTGAAAACAACACTAACATGCTCAGGCTGCTTGGATCAGTAGCTCCTTTGCTAATGAAGAGCTGCTTCACCAGCTGATGTAGAGAAACTGTTTTTTCCTGGTTATAATCTACATTTTATGTGACGTTCTTGTTATTTATCTCAGTGAAGGAAAAGTAAAGTTTGTGCTTGTTTACTCTTCTTCATTTATTCATCATCATCATCATCACCCCAAGAGTAGGGCCAACCGGCACAGAGACTCCTTTGTCCCCCGAGCCATCAAACTGTACAACTCTGCATTAGGAAGGAGGGGGAGAAGGAGGGGGGAGAGGGAGGTGTGCAGTCTGCCTGATACAACACATGCACAATAACCCATACAAACAGTTGCAATAACTTATACGTGCAATAGTGAACTGGGAATCTGTACCACCTCTACTGTGTGCAATGCTTGTTTATATTGTTTTATTTAACTTATCTTATTGTTATTATTGTTATATTTATTGCATTCTATTTGCCTCTATTTTGCTTTGTACCTGTATATATTGTGTCTTGTGCTTGTCCTGCTTTACTGTTGGTGTTGCATTGCTGCTGGTACCCAAATTTCCCTGAGGGCTCTCCGAAGGGATTAATAAAGTATTTCTATTCTATTCTATTCAATGTTCGGCATGGTGTAGCATCTCTTCTTCTAACATGTCTGGAGAAGTCTGGGAAGTGAGGAGACCAGTTGCTGGAGTTTTAGGAGAGGAATGTTGTCCCATTCTGATCTGATGCAGGATTCTAGCTGCTCTACAGTCCTGGACCTTCGTTACTGGATTTCTGCTTCCATGATGCTCCAGATGTTGTGTATTGGTGAAAGGTCTGGACTGCAGGCAGGCCAGTTCAGCAGCCGGACTCTTCCCCTGTGAAGCCATGCTGCTGTGATGGATGCAGGATGTGGTTCAGATTCGTCTTGCTGAAATCTGCAAGGCCTTCCCTGAAAGAGACGTTGTCTGGATGGGAGCAGATGTTGCTCTAAAGCCTCCATGTACTTTTCAGCATTGATGGAGCTTCACAGATGTGGAAGCTGCCCACGCCATAGGCACTAATGCAGCCCCATCCCTTTAGAGATGCAGCTTTTCACCTGTCCACTGATAACAAGATGGATGCTCCCTCTCCTCTTTAGTTAGCAGGACACGCCGTCCATGCTTTCCACAAACTAGGTCACATCTTCATCCAGGTTTCCACTTTGCCTCAGACCATTTTAAATGAGCTTTGGTGCAGAGAAGACGGCAGTGTTTCTGGATCCTGTTCACATCTGGCTTCTTCTTTGCATGATGAAGCTTTAACCTGCGTTTGTGGATTTCAGGGTGAACTGTGTTCACAGACAGTGATGTATGGAAGTCTTCCTAAGTCCATGCAGTGGTTTCAGTAGAGAATCATGTCTGCTTTTAATGCAGTGCTGCCTGAGGACACACGATTTTGACATTTGGCTTTGTCCCATGCACACAGAGATTCCTGGTGGAATCTTTAAAATCTTATGTTGAGCAACAACATAAACATACGGATGACCATTTAAATATTAAATTGTGATAGTACATTTTTAGTCGAAATAATGAATGACAGTCCATCATTCTCTTATTACCTTGGTGGGTGATATATGGTAGAGAGTGTTCAAGATGTGACTGCATGCACCAGGTGGTCCTATATAAGGCCACTTTGTTCTGTGTTCGCTATATTTTCTAGCATTTGAAGAGATGCACATCCTTCAGCTAAATAATAAAGCTTTGTGTGAAGAAAATTCGTCTTTTGTCTCCTGCATTTGACTCATCTCCACTGAAGAAGCATCCACTGAAGAACCATAGCAACAAGTAGGGATTAAAAATCTGTTTATTTACCTTAAAGACACAAGATTGATCCAGCACCTGGCAGCTGGTCTGGCCATGCAGGTATGATAGTGCATGTGAGTTCATGTCATCTGGAACAGAACGAGCTAACTTTAAGGTTTAAACGTTCTTCTTTGCTTAAATAAATTTCCATAAAATACTACAGTTAAGCTTTCTGTACTTTTCTTTGTGCAGCACTCTGTGGTTTTGTAATTAGAAAACTAATATCTGTTTTGTTTGTCTTGATTTTAAATTTCCTTTAGTAGTTTTTAAAGACACATTACGTAACTTTCCGACCTTAAAGGCAAGCAAATTTATTTGTATAGCACATTTCATGTACAAGACAATTCAAAGTACTTCACATAAAAAATTGCAGCAGGGTGCAGAAAGCAGTACAATATGCTGCAGCAGTGTCTCAAGCCTGAGTGTCTGCACTATACAACCGCTTCATCCAGGATGCCGCGCAACGTTGCAGCTGAGTTTTGTTTTATGCACCACATCATGCTAGCAAGAGGACATGATCAGAGGAAAAGAGAAAAATCTAAAATCTGAAACTGAACTGCTGAGTTTGACACTTTCTGGGTGCGTGTTCTTCCAAAAAAAGACTCGGCGTGTAAGTTTAGCGGAGATGCTTCTGACACGCACTGCGGGGCCCGGTAGGAAACAAACCATTCACTAAAATGGCTGCGGATAGCAGCGGAGGCTGTAGCGCAGCCGTAATGTGGCTCACACACACCTGGAGGAAATGAGGCGTTAGAGACCAACTGATAAGACAAGACTCATGATAAAATTGTCTTTTACTGGCTGGAGAGATCTCACAGTACAGATAGGATGTAAGATGGAGGCAATTAGCCACAGATAGGGGGCGCCTCACTGAGTAAATCGCAAAAGTTCTGCAGTATGTAAAAGCTTTTATTGGTTTTAGTCCAAATTATTTATCTGACTTATTAATAGTTTATGAACCTCCCAAAGCCCTCATGTCCTCAGTGGCTAATATTTTATTTATTTTCTTGTGCTAAGTTATAAAAAGCAACATTTAGTTTTTAATTTTAAGGCTTACCTTTTTAGTAAAGCTTTTAATTGAATGTAATCTTATTTGTACTTATTTGACAATATTTACTGTTAGTGCGGGTTAAGACTGTACTTTGGTGATCGTAATTGTTTTTCTTTTTTTAAACCTGTCTCCTGATCTTCACGCTAAATTTAGATAAAAATATTTATATTTCTATCATTTGAAGTGTCATTTGCATTTTATTTATCCATATATTTTTAAAGATATGTGTTTTTTTTGGGGGGGGGGGGGGGGGGGGGGGGGGGGGCACATTTCATCACAGTTTTACACCAACGTATTTAGTGAACAAACTAAACAACCAAGAATTCTAATAGCTCATCCTCACCTTCAGACTGATTCTCTAACCAGTGAGGCTGTTCCAGAAGATGCTGCACCATCACATTACACTCTCATCACTGCTCTCTCCAGCTCCAATGTGTCTATAAATCTTTCTCCAGCTGTCCAGTGTCATTGGGAGAAATCTCTCCCAGGGTGGGTTTCTTTTTTCTTCTCAGCTTGACCCAGATTTGTCTGTTCATGCTCCGCTCTGCAGTGAGAAGATCTAATCTCTTGTTTACACGGCTCTACAAATCTCATTTTTGCTTGTAGAAATCCAGCAAGCACAATTTGCATTTGAACCTGCTTTATTAATAGTATCCTGTATGCCATTTTCAAACCACAGCTTTTTATGTTTTTTTAACAGTCCTAATTGGCAGGCAGCCTCTCTGCCAGCTAGATTAGTGCTGGTTTGAAGTCATAGACAGGAGCTGATAAAGACAAACAGCAGAACGGCCCAAATTGTCTCTCCACTTGCGTAAATGGAAGCAATCAAGTCAGTTATGATGTCACGAGTTGATGTGTATCTGGTTGCTATGGTTGCACCAATCTCAGGACAATGAAGTCCTCAGATTGGATTTCCTCACATGCAACAGGTCTGTGAAGGTGGGTTTATGGTTTATGGAAATAATACAGTTGTTTAAATCCTTTAAATAATCTTAAATGCAGTCGCTCTGGATTATAAATGTAAAATTTTCCAGCTAAAGGTGTCATTTCCTGCTCCTCTATATCCAGCTCAGTCCTATATTTAGCTCTGCTTGATGAGTCCACAATAGCCCTGCTACCTTACAGAGTTGTACTGATGACCACAGCGTTGTCAGGAGTAATGTTATAAAACAGGCAGCCAATGTGTCCTCCTCCCATCTGTTCTCTCTTCTCTGTCTCTATTTCTTTGTGTTCCATGACGCAAAGCCTGAGTGGGAGTGGACAAACCTTCTGCTCCCTGAGAGGACTGAGTGGGCTGCCGCCATCCGCTGTGTACGCACCAGAGATAGAGGCAGAGATGGAGGTATATGGCAGTGGAGAAGGAGGAGGGGAGAGAGGGAAAGGCTTTTGAACAAAAGTGAGAGAAAGCCTGAGAGAAAGTGACAGTGATAGCTACAGAAAAGTGAATAATGGGGATGAATGGGGAGACAGGAAAAGGGAGAGTGAGTGATAGTTCAGACTGTCGGATGTTTTCTTTTTTTTTTTTCCTCTAAAGGAAGAAGGGAGGAGGTGTGGATGAGCGAGGAAATACAGAGAGAAAAGAGTCTAATAAAGGGGAGATAAGGACAGGAAGTAGGCAGAAGACACAAAGATGGAGCGATGACTGATCATAAAGAGAGAATCCGGAATAAAAATCATAAAATTGTTTTCTGCGGTGCCCATATAAAAATACAAAAGCCACTCGGTAAAATGTAAAGACTTACAGAAAAAACTTGAACAGGAAGTGTTTCACAGTTAACATAATGTTTTTATTAGTATTTAGTGGTGGTTACTAACCCTAACCCCTTAGGGGAAGAGTCAAACTTTACCTGAAAACTTCTGAGAAATCATCCATCTCTTCATAGAGAAAATTTAGGTTAGGACTGATCAGCCGGACAATGAAATCAATGAAGGAAAGGTTATTGCTTTCTGTGATGATGGCTTTAAATTCTGATATTTTAGCTGCCTTCATGGCTGCACTCATGCAAATTTCTATAAATGAAGCTGACTGTCTTTCATGTGAGGGTGTTCAGCCATGAAAAACCAGACTAAGTAAGCTAATCTGAAATTATCCAAAGCTGAAAACTAACTTGAAACCCTTAAAGCAGTTTTTGAGTTTACAGTCTTTAGAAAAAACAGAGCACTGTGGACCCTGGACTCATCCCTCTCTTTGTGAGGGGACTTTTATTCAGTAGCTCTTTATGCATTGCAGAGATGCACAGGTGCTAATGTTTATTTTTTTTATCTTTTCCCTGCTGTAGATTAAAAATGTCTCGTTTTTAATTAGTTATATTATTATTATAGTGAGCTTGGTAGGTAGATAAAGAGCTGTTATGGCTTGATGATACTGCAAATAAAACTATTTACTCATGAAACTGAGCTTTTTAGTTTTGTATGTTGTTGTTTGTTTTAATCTAACCTTTATTTATAGAGGTGGTCCCACTGAAACATGCAGTCTCATTTACAAGAAGACCTGTTTTGGACAGACAACCAAACATGTTCTAGCTCTAACAATACAAACTCTTACTAAATTCATCTGACCTGTGGGTTTACTGCTAAGAGATATGTTTATATCTGTGTTTTAAATAAATCTGTCTCACACAATCCTTTTTGCCTTACTGTACCAAATTTTTTAGGCCTGTGCAAGAAAATCGTACATGAGTTTATCTGCAGCCACAAGGTCTGTTGGAGTCACAGTAAAGGGAAGACTTTGTTAAAATATGTAAATATCAGTATATGTGTTAGAGGTGTTACAGCAGTGTCTCTGGATGAAGCAAAATTAATATTTTCTCCATCTGATAACAACTTGTTACTGCAATGAAACTTCCCAGAATAAAAACTCCAGAGTTCATTATAAGACAAACTGTTTACATGTAAAGATGCATACATGTGAATTATTTCACAATATATGAACATTATCTCTGCAAAAGCCAACCTGGATAAAATAAAGGAAATTAGAGAGGTTTTAGTAAAGAGAGTTTAGGGAAGGTTTCTAAAATGGACATTTTAGCACAGTTGCCACCATCGGTGCTCAAAGTCCTGCAGTTGGGGGACGTCAGGTTTTAAAAGGTTAAAATACTTTGACCTTATTTCAAAAGGATGTATAACCTACACACTTGGAAGGAGAAAAGAATAATTTTTGGCAAATAAATGACAGAGCTAAAATGTACGTAAATGTTTACAATCTCCATGGAAACGTGGCAGAGCTCCGGTTATTAACGCCACAATGTGCCTGGTGATGAGCCTTTTTTTCTTTAAACGTATCAAAAGTTTGCATTAAAGTTTCTTTATCAAATTCAAACAGTAATTTGTTTTCTAATCTACCTTAATACATCATCCTCATATATGACTAACATGTCAGTGATTAAAAATTTAATTACACTTGGGAAATCCAAACCAGGCAGCAATGTGACAGGACTGAGATGGAAGATTTCATCTTTTGCACCTCAAAGAATTTAAAACTAAAAACTTTATCACTTTATTTTACTTTTTCAATACATTGCTTCAGATGATTCAAACTAATAAATTGGTTTATTTTAATGTTCATTCCAACAAGAAGCACGTTTCCCATTATACTCAAGTCTCATTCATTGTTATTATAAAGGTTTATTAATTTGTTCCTTTATTAGATAACTGAATTATAAAAGGTAAATAATTTCTGATCAGTCATGTGTTATAACAAAACCATCATTTTTGTACCTTTATAATGACTTACAGATTTCCCTGCATATAAATGAGTAAACATGAAGTCAAATGACTATAATAAAACTTGTTTATTAAGATATTTGTTTTATTGTAAACTTAAAAAAAAGATAATTCTGGTTGGTTTGAACTCACATAGTGCAGACACTGAATATTAAATACAATTTAAGTCATGGTTTATTATTTATGCCAAGAGAAAACACATAAATATCCCTCCACTACAGTCTCTGGGGTAAATATGACTGTTTTCAGATTGTTGTCTCATCTGCAGATGCTGTTTATTTGCTAATGAAACTGTTGCCAACACATGGCCATGAATCAATGGTCCTCACACTGACCTCCGTCTATTTTCTGATACTTCTCTCTCCTCCTGCCTTCTGCTGCTTATCTTTAGTAACTCAACCCCCTTCACGATCTATTGATGGCTATTTTACAATTTGGCTAAATGCAGCTCTGATGTAATAAGTGACACCTTCTGTTTCCAGGTTTCCGGTCGCTAGGCAACCTCAGCAATTATGGCACTGCCAAGAGAGGCAAGAGAGGAAGTAGCACCCTGAGGCCCCCTGCCTTTGTTCATCTTGGCTGTGGCCAGTCTGGCTTCATCCATCATCTAAGTTCAGTGCTTCCATACGAAGCTAGTGATGAAGGCCACTGTAGCATGCTGCGCTGCCTACCGCTCTCATTAAATCAGCTCTTTCCTGCACAACTGATGCCTGGTAAGGACATTCATGGCGAGCTCGCTGACTGGACCGAAACCCTCTGCTGCCCTCTTTTGTTCTCTACGTTGTAATAATGAGGACTTTGATTTGTTCTGTAACTGTAAATTATTGAAGGACTAATAATAGCTTCTATTTTCAGGGCTCTCTTCACACTTTGCTCTAAATAACGAGGCCTAGGTTAATATATAATACAAATGTTAAAGTAAAATATTCTTCTTTTTTTGTTTTTTTTTAATGTAATTTGCTATTAAATGATAGTCAGTTATTCCACACCACCTCTACACACCTAAAATCTGTTAAAACATGTGTTTGGTGTCTTAAAAACACAATATTTTTGTTTCCTTTACTTAAAATTTTCAAATTATAACAAATGATACAAATGTTGAGGCAACTCTTGGGATCAGTACTCAGTAACATTTTATTTTTTATGTTTGGTTATTTACACCAATTTTTCTTTAAAATTAAGATTGTTATATACAAAACCCACTGGACATCAGAAACATCTGCATCTGGTAAATAGTTTTCTTTTCTTTTCTTTTTATTTATTTATTTGTCATGCACCATTTGCACTGACAGTCATCATGAAGCAATTTTATCCAAGTACATTGTTTTATGAACTCCCTTATTTATAATTTATACCTGTTGCTTTTATTTGTTCTTATTGTTTAACATCTCCACTGTTTTCCTCATGAGGAGCCTTGGTGCCAGGGGCTATTCCTGGACAATCTGCAAGGTTGTTGCCGTGGGGATTGCCCTCCTCTGGTTGGCTGGGGGTCCTGCACTGCACCCCTATGGCTGTGGTGCGGACCTCTGCCTGCCCTTCACTGGGTGGCGGCGGCCTCTGTGGTCTTGAGTAGGCTGGCTCCTGCTGTGAACAAATCCCCAAGATATCGGTTCCTCACAGCAGTGTCAGGCCAGATGTTTATTTCCATAATAATATGCAGTTAAAGAGACAGAAGGGTGGGGGATAAATGCATGTTGTGTGTGTGAATGAGTGAATGTGAGACAGCTTATGATCAGGTGTGTGTTAGTTGCTGTGTGTTTTTATGTAGTGCTACTTTTTTGTATTAAAGGTGCTTTATAAATAAATTTTGATTTGATTTGAAGTTCTCATTGACACATCCTGAGCTATGACGAGTCCTAACGATGGTGTGGTAATAAACAAACACTGCCTTGTTTTTTTTTTATATTTTATATACACAGTCTTCCAGTTTTCCTTGTTGAACACTCTAAACAGACCACCACCCACATGTGGGCCGGACTTTCATGTCCTTTTGTGTAGGTTCAAACTGAGAGTAGGACATATCCTTGAGGTGTTGGTGTTCTAATACAGAATGCATTTTGAGCATCTAAAGTTGGTTTATGATGTGGTACATAAAATCCTTTAGTTTGGCTGAGGCCATCTTCTCTGCTCAGTTCTGTCCACAGATCCAGGTCATGGTGATCCTAAATGCTTAAACAGAAGTCAGCTGGAACAGCTTTTGGTTTATAAAGATGTTTAACATTTCATCAACTAAACTTGTTTAGTGTTTTGCAGACACTCTGCTTTGCCTTAATCTGATAACAACCAAACTTGTTTGGATCATGCCTCAACAACCACCTAAATGCTTTAGATAATAATGATGCCAATGATGGAGGCGGCGAACTCTTTGAACCATGTGCCTGTTTATCAGGCCTCTGCTGGAACATTGCATACCCATAATGGTATGACTGTATGTCTGCAGCCACAAGATGTATCCGAATACTTTTGTAGGCTTGGTTAAGGGAACAAATGTGAGATTTGTTGAGATGTGTTGATTTCAGTGTACATGTTACTGGTGAAGATTAAATTAAGATGGTACAGCAACAACAACAACAAAACACTTTCAGGATGAAAGGATGAACATCCCTTTGGAATAATGACGCTGTAGCTCTGATCCTTTATTAAATCATTTTAGAATTTCTGAACAGTATCTTTAAACTTTCATTTGCACCTTGAGAGTCTCTGATTTCATGCGGTCCACCATTCTGTCAGTCGTTGGGGTAATTTTTAGCTGTGGGTTGTTTACCAATTCATCCCTCATTTAAGATGTTGTGGCTACAAGATTTAGATGGGGTATCAAGGCTGAGTTACTGTATATGCAGACAATGGGGGATGCTGCACATAACTGCACATGCAAGGTTAGTTTTCTTTTTTCTGAAAATGCATTCTATCTCTCGTGTGTTTTTAAATCCAGAGATGGCAGCAATCAAATATCAGCTGCGCTTCCAGGTCATCATGACTTCTTGATGGACACACAAACACACATCTACTGTGTTCAGGCAGTCAGGCAGTGATTGTTCATTAATCTGACCTTTGCAACATATATCAAGCTTGACTTCCGAGAAAGAGAAGTCGTATTTACCAGTTTCAGCACACTCTGGTCCACATGAATGATCATGACTGGAATAATACTAAAATAGAAACATACTGTAGTGGAGAATATTTTCCAAGACCAGCATGGTGTGGCTGTTGCTGGATGGAAATGGTTACACATGTACATTTAAATTCCCACCCCTGGAGAGATGTTTTGAAGATGGTGTCACTGCATGTCATCATTCTGTTCCAGTGTTACACTCATAAAGTGGAAGTGAAATAAAAACCCCTAACTGTAAGAAGTAGGAAGATATCAACACTGTTTAAGGAACGAAATGACTGGTGCTCAGAGCAGCTATCTTTAGAAGCACTGTCTGCATCAGCTGTTTAACCTGCAAGTTGGATCATTTTTTCCTTCATAGTCATCAACAGTCTCAGCCAGTTAAGGTCTGAAATGATTACTTCATGTCTTCATATGATCCCTGCATCTCATGTCTACAATATGACTTCTGACGTTGCTACTTAATCAGCATGTACTATGATTTAATTCTTTAAAAAGTATTTAGAGGCTTGCACTAAAAGAAAAAAAAAAACAATCCGCATCAGCTTTTTAGGGTATTTTAGGTCAGTGGTTCCCAACTTATTTTCCCTGAGGACCCCCTTCATGTCACTATCAAAAAGCAGTGGACCCCCCGCCCACCCCATGCTTTATGCTTTCATTGGCTGCTTCTCAGCATAAATAATGCATTCTGGCTGACTTCTTTCCTTTTATAAAACCAGTTATCTTACTTAAAACATGTAAAAAACATAAAAATAAGGACAAATCTGCACTGTGGCTTTTCTCAGACGTGTCTCATTAATAAATGTTCCAACGTCCTTGTTTTCAGGCTCAAAACGCCGGCTCCTTATGAAAGAAACACACAAATGATAAAAACTTAAGCAACAACACCTCAACTTGTCTCTGTGTGACATGACCTTAATTTAAATCAAAGAGCACAGGGACCCCTCTGGTCTTTGTGGGACCTTTATGAGGGTCCAGGGACCTCAGGTTGGGAACCACTGTTTTAGCATATCAGTGTATTTCACAGACTTGTTGAAGGATTTAATTAAGTCCATTAAAAAGTGTCCATTCCATAAGCTGCCTGTACCACTTTCAGTCAATGCACACACATACATTTCATATTTTAATATTTATATTGCAAATATATTTGTTGTTATAAATGGCATTTCCTTTATAGTTTTCAATATTTTTGAGATAATTTCAGATCTTTCTCATATGTTTTTCAGTCAGGCAGTAGGAGACAGAATGTACAGCTGGCAGAAAGCTGCATTCCTGTCCCACCACTAATTAAAAGTTGCTATATGATCATTTTACTTGTCCAGTCAGGGTTTATGGTTGGCATTGCTAGTCAGTCTACCAGTTGCGCCCAGCTGAGTAGTTCGGCATCTATTTGGAAGTTGGAGGAGTTTATGGTAAACCCTAATCCCAATTTTACAGTTGTCCAACTACTTGACTCAACCACCCATTTTCATTAGGGATCAAGAAATAGTGGTCATATAGTTATTTAAACAGAGCCCAAAACCAAAGTTTGAGGAAAACACCAGAACGCTCCTTAACTATTTAATGTTCACATTAAGAAAAAAGCTAAAGAAAAATGTTTCTTTGAAAGTTTTTCCCCCCTTTGGACTATAATGATAAGAATTAATGTGTTTTTTTTTTGCTTTTTTTTTTATTTTTTTTTACAAATGCTTGAGACAACAGTTAATAACAACTATGAAATGCTCATAGCTTAAAACAATAACTGAATAACAAACTTCTACTTTTACATACCCAAACCAAGTGGTAGAGACTTTAAGATATTTAAGATTCATTAAAATCATTGAAAACATTTGCTCTACCAAAGGGTGAAGCAGGACATTAAAGGGTTAAACATAGAATAATTAGAAAGAGAATTTGCCTGCTCTAGTAATTATACTTATAACATATACTTGGATGGGTGCTTCCCCAAGACTATGAAATAACTGAAACTATCAGCACTCATAAGTTTCATAACATTTAAGCTTTCAGTTCTTGTGTTGCTTTAAAATAGACCTTATCCCCACATACACAGCATGTTTCCAGTCTTTTTCTGGCTTAAAGGGTGACAGCTTCCATTGCCTCTGTAGACACAAAATAAACGTCCCACCAAAGATGCGATACTTTCAAAGTGACTATTGTGGGGGAAAAAACAAATTCATGACCATTTGCATGATTACAATGATTTTTTTCCCCATGCGTATTTAACATTTACCATGAGACCATGTTGAATACACATTATACCATTTTCCATACAAATAAATCACAGCAAGTCAGTGGATAAGTTGTAGTATAAAACCATTTTTATTCATTAATTCAGCTTTGAGAAAGGTATGTCATGTCTAAATTCGACAGTCTTTCTTTCTGTAATGGTACGCTGCCATGGTCCAAGTGCACTGTTGTGTAAAGACCTGCGAAGTAATGAGAAAGAGAGAGAGAGAGAGAGAGAGAGAGAGAGAGAGAGAGAGTAAGTAAGCCTGTGATTTGTGTTAAAAAAATAATGCTGTGAAGTGAAAATAGCAGCCTGGAAGACTAAAAGTAGCCTCTCTACCACAGATGGCCCCCACGCTTTCCGCCAGTGGGTCAGTGGGTGAGGAAGGAGAGGAGGAGAGAGGAGAGGCTATGGCCGTATGCCGCTATCCAGGGGAGAGTGTGGGCGAAGTGGGCAGCAGGAAAGAGAAAGACAAGGACTTCTAAGGCCAAGTGGGCCGATGTTTGCTGTAAAGACTGCTAAAAACAGACACAATGACGTGCAGAGGTCAACCGGCTGATTTGTCACAGGCTATTTTAGCCGAGTTAAACAAGTGATGAAGGAGAGGGAAAAATGTTGACATCACTGGAGCATGCTTGCATCACTGCTTGCCCCCTCATTCTTCTGATTGCGCAATTATCCGAGCAGCGAAACCTTACACAGTTCCTCATTGTGCCATATTAGGTAGCAACTGGGTGAAAGTGGTTGAATGTGGTTTCATTGCATCACCTTTAGATGGCACGTGGTGCTGCTGATGATCACAGTGCATTGCCAAAGATCTTCTCTTCTGTTCATGGGTGTTGTCACGTTCTATGAATGAGGACCTGTTTCAGTCAGAAACTAAACAACATTAATCAACTGCTGATGAACTTTAATATAAACATTTCTGACACAGGAATTACTGAGAAATGTTACCCCCGTTCACAGGGCGGTTTTAGGTGGTTTTAAATATGTACTTTCATATTGCGTCACAGAGGAGGAAGCTGCTCACCTACACTCCTTAATAAACCCTTCATATGCAGTAACAATGATCTCCAGCAGAGGACACAGCAGAGCTCTGCTGACACTGGCTGTTTGATGAGGCTGTGCAGACATAAAGCAATATCCAGTGGGGAAAACACAACATGACTACATTTAATTAAAAGAAAGAAAAATCAATCATGTTTCCTTACAGTTTTTATTGTAAACAAACACAGTTAAGACTGCATTATTATGCCTTCGTGTACCTTCAGCTGTAATTATTGTATTCTTCTAAGTAAGCAGTTGCCTTCAGACACACAGAATAAGGAGATTTAAGGGACTTTGAACATGGAATGGTTGTTCTACTGGGATTTCCACATGCAAACATATCTAAGGTTTACAAAGAGTGGTATAAAAAAAGAAAAAATGTCCAGTGAGCAGCAGTTGTTAATTCACACAGATTCACCAAAACTGGACAACAGAAGATGGAAAAACGTTGGCTGGTCTGATGAGTCTCCAGTTCAGCTCCACATCCAGATGGCACGCTCAGAATTTGGTGGAAACATCATGAAAACATCCCTTTATGACCACGGTGGAGCATCTTCTGATGCTACTTCCAGCAGGATAATGCACCATGTCACAAAGCTCAGATCATCTCCACCTGCTTTCTGGAAGCACCAGATCTCAGTTCAGTAGAGCAGCTTTGGGATGTGGTGGAACAGGAGATTCTCATCATAAATGCAGCCAACAAACCTGCAGCAACTGTGTGATGCTGTCATGTCAATATGGAGAAAACCTCTGAGGAAATGTTTCCATCACCTTGTTCAATCTATGACACCAAGAATTAAAGCAGTTCTGAAGACTAAAGGGGTCCAACCCCGTACTTTAGTTTTAAATATGTTTTTCTTTTACATTTTCATGTGTTTTCAGCTACTTAAAAGTTCTCAAAGTGACTGAAACTTTATTTATAGGGGTGTATATTAATAATATAACCATTTCTCAGATATAAACTTGAATCTTTAAGCAGTATAATGAGTGGGGCCTCGGCCAGAGGAGACCAGTCGCAGCAAGCTGAGTTTTATTACATGCTGGGGTTTATCCTGCTGACAGCTTTGCTTATAGAAAATATGGTTGTAATATTCAGAAACAAATGTCCCTCCAATAACTCTTCAGGAAAAGTTTCAAATATCTCTGGGGTCCCAAATAAACATTTTCATAGTCGGAAAAAGCTAATCAGATATTTAGCTTCAGAAAACAGCATTGAAATTCCTGCCCATGAAAAGGGCAGGCAGTAAAAAAAACTGGTCTTTTTATAGACTCTATAATAACACATCTTAACACATGATCGTATAAAAGATTACACACCACCTATTTACTTTCTTATAGGAGAAATGATCAGTGGTGTTAGTTGACTTACTTTCATACAACAGACTACCGGACTGAAACCCACTCAGAGCTATTCACACCAGGGTCTCCTCACTTAATGTTCCTCAACTGTTTGAAAGATTAGTATGAAAATATTTGCTAAATGACATATATAACCCAAATACCAAAGCCTACAGGAGGCTTTCCTCCACAGTGACCTGAAATCAACCCCACTAAACATTTACGAGGAATCCAAACATTGGCAGGAAGCTCTTTGGAACATTGTCAGATCCTGGTGGGATAAGACGAGTTATCAGGACGAACAAACTGCTCAAGTTCATGCAGCTTAAAAGCAAAAAGGGTGCAGGCCAAGTATGAATGTTCCTATAGATTAGCATCTTTGCAGTAAGTAGTGTCTTTACTTGTTTTAAAGACTCTGTTATCCATCTGTTTTTATCAGTAAAATTCATTGAAAGCAGAAAAATTTCCTGAACTTTGATGACAAATCTAACTTGAGAAGTAAATTCCTAAATTTCTTAAGGGTATCATTTTCAGGTACTGTTCATCTGCTGTGATAGTTTTTCTACTTTTGTCCTCCATGTGTCCTCATGCACAGCATGCTGAGATATGCCAACTTTCCAGCTGATGGCTCTTTGGGAATCAGCTTGTTGCAGCGAAAACATTATTTTCTCTGTTAAACTGTGTTTATTTTTTAGTACTTTTCATAGAAATGAGAACAAACAATGTGATTTTGTGACACGTAACAGAAAACTTAGCAAAGCACCTGTATGAAACGGGACCTTTACTAAGTTTTTGGTATGTATCAACACAACAGTGATTCATCTCGAGTGAGTTAAGTTTCTTAACAAAAAAATATTATTCTCAAAAATGATCCAACACAGAAACTGGAGTGAAATGAGTGAAAAAGAAGCAAATATCCATTAATAAAAGCAAAAACCTTTGCACAGTGCTTAACATAGGTACAAGGCTCTGTCACACAGTTATGCTTCGATGCTAAATGAATGTAAATGCTGCCCTCATGTGGCCAAAAAAATGAATGAAAACAATCTACGCATGTATGAGTTGACTATATTTCTCTTTCATAAGACACCATGTGAATTGTGGTTTGCATTTTCTCCATGCATTACTTGTGACAGTTTATACTAATGAGGAAAATGAGCACTGGTGCAGGTTACAAAGGTACAAAGGTGTAGCTGACTGGCCATCTAAATTCAGCTGCAAATTGGATTTGCATTGAGCTTTGACCTGGAACCAAGCCACGAGTTGCTTGGAAAGTTTACCAGGTCAGTGACCGGAGGACTTAAGTGAGAAAGCCTCTCTCTCTCACACACACACACAGACACACACATACAACAAACACATAATCAAGTGAGCCAGATGCTGTTAAAGGCACAGGAGGGTGTTTATCTATACATCAGTCAGCGGCAAAGAGAGATGCTTTAGAAAGACATGAAGGAAAGTTGTTTTCAGTGAATATTAATGTGCAAAGACAACACAACTATCGGTAGAAACTGAGAGTTAAGCAGCAATAAAGCTTTGCTTGCAGTGCAGGAAAATCGTGCAACATTTTCTCATGTGCACCAACATTCAGCAACACACAGTGGTTGCAAAGGATGACATCATTGAAACCGGATGCAGCATTTACACCAATTATACCTGACATGCTCTCCCTCTTCACATATCTCTCTCTTTCTGTCTATCTGGTAAAATATCTGGATGCTAGTCATTGTTTTCATGAAGTTGCTGCTACTTCAGGGATCCAGAGGATTTAGAAACCCCCATAAAAACAATCCATTTGATTTACTATATGATAGGAATATGCTTCAGTACATTACACTAAAAATAAAGAAACTGAATAAATAGTGGTGGAACCCTTTTCGATTAGGCTGACATCTTCCAATTTCAGTTCTTATTGAAGCTAGCTTCCAGCAAAGTCATGGCTTAAAGCCCCAAAACATCATCTTCCAGCATAGAGTTTGATTGGTGTGACAGAAAAGGAATGCATATTTAAATATATATATATATATATATATATATATATATATATATATATATATATATATATATATATATATATATATATATATATATATATAAAACATTAAATCCGAAGAAAAAAGTCCATCTGACAACAAAAATCAACCCAGTATTTTGGGTTATTTATTTACACTTGCTACATTTTTAACATATTTCACCATGCCAGACTATAAGCTACTTGATGTATAGCTAGTTTGCTATCCTCGTCATGAATGAGGTTTTGCTTCAGTTTGTACTTTTAATTCCTGACATTGCATAAATGGTTTCACTTCTCATTTAAAAACTAGCTTTAAATGAGTTTCCTCTTACAACATTTTATATGCAAAGCAATCTCAATCTACATCCACATCAGTATGTTGAATCAGTAAAGATCTGGAATCCATGGAAACCATGATCCATGTTTCCACTGTGTGATGGTTCATCCCAGATGCCTCTGAGCCCTGAGAAGTCCAGTCTGGAAAAGGGCCTTCTTATTTCACACAGTAAAGTTTGAAGTGACACTAGTGATATGAAACTCTGTATTGCAGTGCTTAACAAAGGTTTCCCACAATCCCTTGCTGATGTGGTTCCATCAGCTATTGATTAGTGTCTGTTTACATAGCAGTGCTGTTTGAGGAACTGGAGATTGCGGGTGCTTAGTTTAAGTTTGCTCCTTCACCCTTTACTCACTGATATCCTTCCAGATTTCTTGAATGGTTTAATAACAATGTGCACTT
Organism: Melanotaenia boesemani; assembly: GCF_017639745.1. NCBI lineage: Eukaryota > Metazoa > Chordata > Actinopteri > Atheriniformes > Melanotaeniidae > Melanotaenia > Melanotaenia boesemani. The sequence continues at coordinate 4,549,257 of NC_055701.1, forward strand.
TAGAGGAAGAAAATCTCTTTCAATATTTCTTCTATCAACGTTGTTTTAAAACATTGATTTTCTCAGACTAACTGGAAATCTCACCACTATCTTTACTTCTCACAGACTCTCATGGATGCTCCTTTTGTACCAAATTATGGTAAAAATGACCTGTTAGACAACACATCATCCAATTTTATTACATGTGCTTGCAGGCCTGCCTTCTTTTTATATTCCTAAATACACACGACTGTGGTATTAACAATTACAGCTGTGCACTAATGATAGAACTTTGCATTTATTCCTTTTTAGATTGTTTTTAATGATCATCATTTTTATTTTGTAACAATAAATAATAAAGTACTACATGTGAAATAAGACAAAAAGTCTACAAGATAATGAATGAAAATATTCTGGTATAAATAAAGAAAGGTATTCCAGGATACATAAATGTTGCATGAGCAGAAAAAGTAAATATTGAATTCCTGTTATAGGTCACTTTTTATTTATTTATTTATTCAATGAATTATTGTGTTATTTTATTCAATATTTTCATTGGGTTTCTTTTTTAAAATTTATTTTCAAATTTATTATTTGTCAATAAACTCGTCAAATGTTTACTTATCTATTTATTAATTAATTATTTTATATTAATTACTTTCAAAGTTCTATTTACCAATTATTGTTATTCATTACTTTAAAGGGTTATTTTTTTTATTATTTTATTCAATATTTTCAATGGGTCATTATTTATTTATTTCATTATTTATTTATTTTTATCATTATCTTTAGAGGTTTATCTACTTTTTGTTTTTTATTCATTACTTTCTAAGTTTTATGTACCAGTTATTTTCATTCATTACTTTCAAAGAATTGGCTATCTTTCATTTATTTACTCCCTAAGTATTTATTTAATAATTAAGTAACTGAGTTGGCACCCCATATTTATAAACAGGAGGATGCCAACAGGAAGACAGCAATGTGGCTTTAACTCTCAGCCCTCCTCCTCGAGAGCGCCTATGACGTCACTCTGAGGCTCGGCCAATCAGAGGGTATCACGCTCAAGCTGGAGGAGAACTCTGCCAGTTCGTGTGGCTGCTCAGCATTTGCTTGTGTGTATGTGTGTGAGCGTGCGTGTGTGCGTGTCTGCTTGCGAACAAGTTGACAATATTTGTTTAAATTTTCCCTTTTTTTTTTTTTAGTTAAACTGTGAGTGTCAGGGCGCGTGAGGCCAACCGGTGGAAAAGATTCAAGAGGACTTGACGCTACATACTCTTAATGAAGTCGAAAATAACACGTTTACTAACGTACAGTCCATGAAAACAAGCCGCATTTACGCAGTTAAAGGAATTTCGGTGTAATTATCTTCATCGACACCACCTGGAGCTCAGGTTATCCGCAAACGTTGTTGTTGTTGTTTTTTTAATTAGTGGCACAGTTTGAGATAAAGTGTGCCTTCTGCGAGTCGCTCATGTTAGCTAATGAAGTTGTAGTAACCGTCATTTAACAGAGTGACATATAAGCAGCTACTTATTTAAAAATGCTAAAGACGCTGACGAAGAAGCTGAGAAGACATTCACTGAACGAGATCCATCCTTTCCAGCTGAAGGTAAGTTTGACTCTTGCTAGTGCTGCTACACTCCAGTGAAAAACATCTGAGAAAGACATTAGCTTGCCTTGTGTGAGAGCTGTTTGGTTTTACTTTTTGTCTTGTGACTGCGAAGTTATGTGTGCTCAGCTTGTAATCAGGCTGAGCAAGGGTAATAATGAGTTCATTAACACAGTTTCTCTTTCACACGTACACCCAGTTAGTGGCCCATACAGTGCAGCCCCTCTGGAAATGTCCACTGTGTGCTCTGATCTGTAAGCTGTTGTTGTTTTTGGAGTATTCTTTGCTTTTAAGCACCCATTCATTACCAGTTTTGAAGGAATTTACCCTTTATGGCTTTACAGGGATTTTCCAGATGTTTGCACAAAGATCCACTTGGCAACATGTGGCTCAGATAGACATTCATCCACAGTTTAACCATCTGTTTGATATTTATTTCTGGTCCATTTCTTCAACTTTTTAATAGCTTTATTTATGACGACAAACTACAAAGCTAATTTAAATCTACACAAAGACAAACATGGTTTTAAAAACATCATTTTTGCAAGCTGTAGTAATCCCAGTATCTCCAGTTTTCCACAAATAAAACCCACGTATGTGCTCCTCTGTTTTAGTCATGACTCATTTTGCATAATGCCTCTTTTTGGTGAGTAGAAGGGTGAATTGTATCCTGCATGGGTCACTAACTTGCTCCATCTACAACACTATTGTGCATCAACCAACTGTATCATGCATGGCAGCCATTTTGTGCCAAAGTACTCCCCTTTCAAAGGCTCAGTAATGAGTAGAGGGGAAAGTGTGCCATCCCTATTGTTTACTTTTGTTTATGTTTGTGTTGATTTGCTCAGTGAGAGGATCATTTCTTATGAAAGTTAGTGTGATGGCAAGTGCTGGTTGTGAGTTATTCTGACAAAGACAATCTCTTGAAACCCATTAAAACACTTATGATACACTGGTTAATTATTATGTATTTTCACTGAGAAAAATACGGATACGGAAATCAGCAAAAGAAATCCTACATGCAGTCTTCTCCGGAGCATGCATCCATGCAGAAACATGGAAGTGTTATCAAGCAATACTTGCTGAATCTACTCAGACTAAAACCTTTAGGTTTAATCTTTTCATTTGGAGATATTGAAAGAATTATATGCTCATTTTTCACTTTAAAAGAAACCAGCAAATCTGGAAATGGTTTGTTTTAAAGCCTGGCTATTAGTAGATTATGTTTTTGGGGGCTTATGCACATTTTTCAAAAGTTAAAACATCAAAAATTGATATCGGACAATACTTTTTAACATATTTACACATACTTGTCGTCTACCTTCCAGCAGTGTATTTGACAGATTACTTAAAGTAAGCATGAAGGTTAATCTGAGGCCATCTGCTCAGCTGTGATGCTGCTCTGCTGCATGTTCTGCAGATGTAAACAGTAAGAGGTGGAGCTGCTCTGCTGGAAAGACTGAAACCACCATTTCCAAATTATTCCACTTTTTTGAATTGAGTTTTAAATCGATGTGTTTTGGGAAGCATTTATACTAATGCTAAAAGCATAAAAGGCTCATATTAGTCAGGCTGGTGTATTATTTAGGTTACTCTAATCAAAATTTCTGCATGCACTTTATAACCAGGCTATTTTACTCCATACTGATCAGATGCTGGAACCAGAGCCATTTTAGAGCTGGTTCAACTTCAGAACCTTTAAGTAGCACCGTGTAGCTTTCTGACCTTAGAAATATGTGTTAGTAACTCATTTTGATGTCACATTTCTGGAACCATTGTTGCACAGCAGTGTCCTGAATCTAAGAAACTTTCTCTTCCGGGAATGTTGCATCACTTTACATCTGAGATGCACTTTATGGCACCACGTCAGCCAGCAACAATCAACACACCGGCTGTTTTGAACACACACCATGGCTGATTCATCAAACAAATGCAAGAGGACATTATAGGAGGAAGAGGGAAAAAAAGAGCTGGAACAGGACACAAGACAAGAGTCAACATCAAACTGACTTTTACTGACTGAAGAGAGCTCAGAGAGGAGACAGGATGCGCAATGAATGCCAAATTAGCCGCTGTTAGGGGGTGCCCTCCTGAGATAAAAGTTAATTAGTGCTTCTTTAAGTACAGATTTGTTTCCACAGCCACGGCATTATGTTACATTAATGCCTCTTCCAGTGCATGTTGGAATTGCCCTCCAGCATATTCTGAATTTCGGCAGTGGAATGCAGTAAAAGAAGGCAGTGCAATAAATCCCACTGATTTTGATTAATACTTTTACTTGAAATAGACAATATTTCTAAACATAGCTGCAAGCGTTTAGAAATTCAGCAGATTGCGATGATAGTTGCTCCTCAAAGCAGCCCATCAGGCAGTATTCTCAAATGTGACTGGGGATATAAAAGCATGAAAGAGGAACACTGCGCTCTTGTTCTTCTGCTGCTGCTTCCAGTCCACATCCATGTTGAAAGTCTTTTTTTTTTGCTTTGCTGCTAAGGCTAACTGTCTTGGTTTCTATAACAATACACATTCCTTAGATTATTTTAAATTGAGACCAAGTCCCATACTTAGAGGTACATCACAGCTAGTAAAACTGTTTCTAAATACTTAAAAGCAAGTTTGTCTCAGTAGTGTAGTTCATTGCCAGTTATTTGGCTTGTTATTACTGTTATTATTATAAAATTCATTATTAGTCATACTGCAGTGCTTTCTCTGCAGAGGATTTCAGACATGTTGAAAACATCGCAGATTGTTCATTGGTCAGACAGATCTCTCAGCTGTGGTCTTATTACCAGGTTACGTTTCTTTGTGACCTGCACCGTGTTAAAACCCTGCACACACCAACAGAGACGAGTCAGCTGAAATTTCTGTGCTTAGTATATCTATGTGACATACGTCTCATCTTGGATCAGTCATGCACTGATGCATTGACAGCTCGACCCACGAGGTGGTTTGTGACCTGTTTCTGTGTCACAGCAGCTTCACATTTACGATCTATGAGCTTCTCTGAGCGACAGTCATAAACAACTGATCGGGTCCAAGCTGACCGAGACTATCTGCAGTCGAGTTTTTAAGTTGAGCTGTAATAAGGAATGGAAAAAATGGTACATGTGCAGTAAGGTAATATCAGCTGATTTATGTTCCCTGCTGCTTCTCATGCACATGCACAAACAGCTTGTTATGGAATCACAAATCTCCCAAATCTCAGTTGTCCGGCAGCGTTTTTAGACCTTTTTGCATGATAAATGTTTTTGTTGTCATGCTTGCCCACAGTTTGTTATGCAGGCCGTCTGTTAAGAATGTTGAAAGTATTTAATCCCATGAAGAGATCGCTTCAGCGGTTATTTTCTAGGACATGAAATTGCTTCCAGAGCCAGAGAAGACAGCTTGCAAATGTTTTCACAGGCTGGATTGTACTTTTTGTGACAACTAAGCTCATGTTTAAACATCTTTTGTGTGCTTTTTTTCAAAAGAGCCCGACTGACTGCAGGTGCTTTTTCATGTATAAAATAAAGTTTATTGCAGGTTTACACATCGTACACAGGTCATATTTGAGTCTGAAGTTTGCGCAGTGGTTAGTCACTGGCTGAGTCCAGAAAGACCAGGTCAGCTCACATGAAACTGGACCAAAGGTTTCTTTTACAGTGGTACTCCCAGAAGGTCACACTGATCGAGACTACTTAAACCAACACACTCCAGTGGTGTGTGACAGAAAGAGAATCAAGCAGCTCTGACCTTGCGTTGTGTGTTTTATGAGAAGGGAAATGGACTGTGACAGTGTCCATGTCAGCGTGGAAGGACGCAGCTGATATGTGTGTGAACTGGGTGGTGTGTGTACGCTATGACATTGCCATTGATCCAGCTTAGCAAGCTGCTCAGTGATGCAAGGGACTGACAAGGATTTCATTCAACTGTTCTTGACGCACAAACACACAAGTCTTTGTCCGTCATTTGCATGCATACACAAAAGCAGTTTTCAAGCGTAATTCATCCAGTTTTCTTTTCACTTCGCTTGTTTGAGCTCTCTGAACCAGCCTGCAATTAGTTTCCTTGATAGATGCTAATATGAGACTGTAAAACATCCGCCATAATTTGCAGAAATATGTTATACATGTAATAAACATGACTACTGTCCTTCAGTATGGATTCAGATCTTTTAATGGAGTATTGTAGTATTGTAAACTTTTAACAACAAAGAATTAGCTTTGTGGTCTACCATGGTAGTTTGATGCATCTCAGAAAGAGATTCCCCTCTCATGGCTGTTTGCGGTTAAATCCATCCCTTCCCAAATAACCACAGTCTTTGTCATGCTAAGTATTTTTTTAGTGCTGTGGTGATCAAGTTGGAGATGACATATAAATGACTCTTTCTGAATTTCCACCACAGTAAGCAGAAGATATTTTACCCTCAACCTATTCTTACTCTGAAGGTGAAGTAATATCAGGATGGGCTTCAAGCTCATACCTCTATGGTAATTTCTATTTCCTTTTAATAATCTCTTTCTGTTTATCGTGTTTGTTGCCACATTATTTTAGATTAAACCTAATAATAACACATGCACCCTTAACGGCGAAGAAGGGCGTGAGGTGTTGGATTTGTATGTTTTGGAAGATTTGTGATATTAACGCCTCCAACTGCAAACTTTCTGTCGCAAATCATTTCCCTCTAAATAACTGTTCTCCACTTTTTTCTTCAGGAAGAATCCAAAATGTTCAGACAATAGTGCTGTAATGTTTGTCTGAAATCTATAACGCTAACAATGATGCTGATAATTTACTAAATGTGAAAAGTTAAGTATCTTAAGATAAAAACTTTGTGGTGCTAACTCTGCAGGTCTCCTACTGAGGCACCAACTTAAAAGACTTCGACATTATTGTCCACATGTTCATAGTTCTTGAGTTTACATATCTTTCTCCTGTGCTGAAAATGTGGCACCTCTGCAGCCACATCACTTGCATTGAAACAGTTAGTGGAACTTTGTACCGATAAGTGTTATTTCAGGCTCAACCATAACATCGTCAGGAGGATGTAAAGAAAAACTTAAGAAACTTCAGTCTTGTAAAATGCTTCCATCAAGCACTGTTAACCCCAGCTAGACTAGTATTAAACCACTGCTTTATCTTTCATTTTAATTCTAGTGGCTTTGTCACATCATAAAAACTTCTCACATCCTAATATTAATACTGTACCTGTAAGCTACCCGGGGATCTCAAATTTAAAAACAATACCCAGGAGGAAATACATGATTATTATTACCCATTATTCTAGGAATGCATTAAAAGGCCATTTCTTTCAGAGAGAAAGATTGTTTACAAGTGAACAACATTCAAGACAGCTGCCAATCTTCCAAGGAGTTTGGTCCCATAAAGTTCAGCCCAAGGTCAGACCATGCAATGCTCAGATAATCTGCAAATACCAGACTCCCCAGGACTCGTTTAGTCTTTTTTTAACTGGACTGTCATGAACTTGAACATGCTAACTAGTATCATCAATTCATCATAATGTGCCTCAAAACACAAGAGTTGGAACAAGATGTGTAAAAACCCCCAAACTCATTAATGTTTGAGTTGTGGTTTAGCTTAATGTGTGTGCAATTGTGTCTGTGAGGGAAAGCAATTTAGACCTGAAACGCATTGTTAGGAAGACACCAGTCCACATGTGTTCTCTGATCCATAAGCAACGGACTCTGAGGCAGACCCCGGGGGGAAGGAAATGCCAAATCCGTGCTGTCAGCTTAACTTCTTGTCAGACAGACAGTGTTTGCTCTGTGTAGAAACGTCCAGACATTCAGGTCAAAGAAACCTAAAAGATAAGCTGCCAAAGCTACAGCTATATGTGGTAAGATGTCCTGGTAAAAGGATGGACATGGTGCTGATTTAATTGAGAGTGAATGCAGATTTATACCTGTCGTTTTTGATGTCTCTCCTGAATAAAATTAGGCAAATAAGTTTACTTCACTGTTTGCATTCTTCAGAAAGATTGTAAGTAATATTCCAGCTCATTGTAGTTTACAGTGTACCAAAAACTCTGACAAACATGGTCATTACTCTTAGTTTTTTCCCTTTAGTGTTCATTAAGTCACTCTTGTTATGTCCAGACCAGCACAAGGTTTCTGGTTTTGAATACTGCCACTGGGCCAGTTCATTCAGAGTCTCTACCACAACTCATGTAGCATTAAAAAGCAAGAAGGCTTCACTCAGGTCACTGCCTGTCCCAAAAAAGTCACCACCTGGATTAAACTAAGCAAACAGGAAAGAGCCTTCCATTGGATAATTACTGCATGGATGATGATGTTTCAGCTGCAGCAAGTTTTTAAACCCCAACCAATGCAATGAGTAGCTTCTCATTTCTTTAACAACCATGTGGAAAGACACATCCCGTGGTTGTGGAAAAGATGGTAATGTGTTTCAGAAGGGTCAAATTCTTGGCATCAATCAAAGAAAACATCTAAGGAGATGCTGAAACTAAAATTGGGTAAAAAAAAAAAAAAACTGTCCACTGCAAAAAAACATTGGAAAAACATCTTGAATGATGGTCATTAGTGGCCACTTAAATGTTTGAAATAAAATCATAAAAAAAAACAACATCAGTAAAACTCAGGGCTGTTTAATAGTGAAAGTAAGAACATTTCCATGTGAACAATGTGAAGGGAACTTAAGGGATTGGGACTTAACAGCCATAAAAAAAAACCCAAAAAACACTAATCAGTGAGAATAATCAGGAAGGAAAAAAGGCTTCAATAGCTAGGTATCATAAAGACTGGACTCTGGAGCAATGGAAGAAGATCATGTGGTCTGATGAGTTCAGATTTACCCTGTCCCAGTGTGATGGTAGCACCAGGGTAAGAAGACATGCAGATGAAGTGATACTGCCATTGTACCTAGTGTCTACTATACAAGCCTGCAGGGGCAGTCTATGATCTGGGGTTGCTGCAGTTGGTCAGGTCTAGGTTCAGCAACATTGTGTCCAAAGAATGAGGTCAGCTGACCACCTGAATTTACTGAATGAGCAGGTTATTCCATCTTCCCTGATGGCACAGCCATATTCCATGATGACATTGCCAGGATTCATGGGGCTCAGATTGTGAAATAGTGGTTCAGGGAACAGGAGACGTCATTTTCCCGCATGGACTGGCCACCACGGCGTCCAGACCTGAACCCCATTGAGAATCTTTGGGATATGCTGGAGAAGACTTTGGTCAAACTTTCCCATCATCAATACAACATCTTGCAACTCTGGATGGAAATGTGACATTGCAGCAGTTTAATGAAATGATGTTGCAGTGAATGCTGCCATAATCAAAGGTATATCGCTTTAAAAATTATATTTAGGTTCTGTGCTGGAAAAGATTTCCATTTTGTTATTTTCTCATTCTTTTATTGATCCTTTTGGTTCTCTATTTAGTTCCTTCTGATGTGAAACATTATGCTATAAAAATGCTTTTTTTCCTCTCTATTAGCTAAAAACCAGAAGCACACCGAGCTGAAATTTACAATAGATGTGAAAATGAAATAAAATTGCGTAATTATTTTATCTTATTGAAAAACTCACCAAGTTTAAGTTAAGAAAGAGTTGAAAAGTAATTTTAGGCTCTTTTAAAATATATTTTAAAGGTAAAGTTATATGTGGAAACAGGGGCATGCAGCTATGAGATGTAGCAAGCAGCTAAAATAGCACACTCCAGAAATGTCTGTGAAACTAAACAGTGGAATTTCCACTAATATGATTTTAAAAACTGGCTATTGCTTTCTTGGTATTTAGAGCCTGGCTGCTTTCCCCTCTTTTCACACTTTTTGAAGAGCTTCAGAGAGAAGAGGAGATGTGTGAGAGAGTGTGTTTGTGTGTGTTTTATAGACTGGAATGGAGGACACTGTGTCTGCGTAGATGTGTGCAAGCACACACACACATGCACAAGCACAGATGGCAGCTGCTCAACGAAGCCTCTGAGTGGTAATTACTGAGTGTGAGGCGCCTTACTTAACTCTTAGCGTTACCGGCTGCAGGGTTTCTGTATTGTTGCTGCTTCTTGTAAAGGAGGAATTGATTTTAAAGAGACAGACTGAGTTTGGTCGTGAGAAAACAAAGTTTTCAGTGTGAAAACTGTGAGACTCAAATTTCAATCAAAATTTTTTGTGTGTTTTTGGGAGAATCTAATTTGATTTTTCTTCCCCTTGTTGACAGCTTGACTTGGGTTGTTGCAGATTTGTGGCCTGTTTTTTAACTGTGTTTTTAATCAAGTACATTTTTTTAATGAAGTTGAACTTTATCCTGATTTGTAGGAGTACTTTTTAAAAATTTTAAAGGATTTTTGTGACTTATTCTAAGACCAGTTGCACAAAAAACTACATTTCACCTTAAGAGTGAAACTTAAAACCTGTGATTCCTCTTTCCGGATGCACTAACTTAAAGACGTTTCACTAAATCCCTTAAAACCCCCACTGTTCAGCTTTGTCAAAATTTTAACACAGTTGTCCCCTTAAGACTGAAAATGTACTTGCTTTTTGCATGTAGGCAACCAGCATGAGGGTAGATATTCACATACTTGCTTGTGTATTGGTATTGAAGGATTTCTCTAGGGCAGTGTTTCTCAGTCCTGGTCCTCAGGACCCACTATCCTGCACGTTTTAGATCAGGAGTGTCCAACTCCAGTCCTCTAGAGCCACTATCCTGCAGGCTTTAGATGCTTCCATACCTTTAGGCACCTTGAAATTAAATGAATGAATGAATGGCTGAAATGAATCGCCCATTAACAGGCTTGTAAAGAGCTTGACATGGAGTTCACGTAATCTGAATTAGGTGTGGGGGAATTGGAAAACATCTAAAACATGCAGGGCAGTGGGTCCTGAAGACCAGGATTGAGAAGCACTGCTCTAGGGGTTATATTAGAAAACTTAGCCTAAAAAGAGTTGCTGAATTTGTGGGGTGTAAACTAGGGCTAAAAATAAAAATGTCAGATTTTTTCAAACCAAATCTGATTTCTGAATTTAATCAATTTTTTCCCATTTTATTTCTAAACATATTAGACTTATTAAAAACAATATTAAATTTAAAATGTGTTTTTTATTTATATGAATGAATGACATGTCATGACATTTCCATCGTATAAGCGGCTTCTTGTCCTACATAGAGGTATGCAACACAACTCTCGTTCCATCTACGTCCTGATCATATAGGGCTGAAGTTGTAGTTGGCATCTCATAGAGAGCAGCATTTGTCACTGCAGTTATATTCACAGCTAAATTACAGGCATAAGGGATGCTGCTAACTATGGAAGCCCAAGGAGAGCATTTGCGGTCCATATAAAAGAGGGAGAAAAAACTAGATTTTCTGAAAAATAAGTTGTCAGAAACAGAAAATTCTGTTTATAGATTTTATCGATTAATAGCCCAGCTCTAGTGCAAACAAAATGATATACATGGCGATAATAGAGGGAGTCAGCATTTGGTTAATTTAAAGACCACAGTAGAAAAAATGACAGCAGTGGTACAGTCGATGTTATGTAAGGTCTTTAAAACAAGCATCTCATTTCTTGTTTCTGAAACTTTCAGCTGCTGGGTGACAGTCCTCTTCCATTACATCAGGTCAAATCAGTCCCTACACTACCCCTAGTTGTTAGTCACATATTGCACCATGGAAACGCATAGTATTAATTTCAACACATCAAACAAACACAAAATACACAAGGAAGCCACGGTTAACACAGGTTAACACACACAGCCTAACAAAGGCTTGCGTCTTGTCTCTCCTCTGAGCTCTGTCCAGCCAGAAAAAGTCAGTCGGATGTAAACTTTGTCTTATCTCTTGGACTGTCACTTTGTCACTTTCTTTTCCCCTTTTTAGAATCAGACATTCTGCAATTGTGTTGATATCCAGTTGCTAGTACGTAATGCTTCGGGCTGGAAAAAAAATAGGAACTTCTTGTTTCTCAGCCTCAGGAGGTTTTCACCTCATCAACTCCAGGATGTACATATGAATGTCAGCGTACCATCGAAACGAACCAGAAGCTCATTGTTTTAATGTTGGGAGGTTTTGTAGTGCTGCTTTAAACTCATTAGCTTGTTTGTTTCTTTGCATTCAGAATTTACAAAATCATTATTGCTCAAATTGTCATAATCATGCAAAACCATTTCACAAGATGATTTAAAAAACATCAGAAGGGAGGGAGAGAGAGAGAAAAAAAAGAAAACCATTAATATTTTCATATTTTTTTTTAAGTCTCTTTAATAGATGAACTTTAAAATCTTGATGTACCTCCTGTCTTTTGTCTTGCATGATAAAAGTCATGATACTCACTCCTCATCCTCATGTTTAGATAGTTATTTCAATGAAGTGCTCGGCAGAACAACCTCAGTTTAATGTGTGTTATTTGGCCATAGTGTGTTCTGATTTTAAGACCGGATAATTTGCACTGTTGACTTGAGGAAATGAAATTGTTGGCAGAATAACTGGCTGACAAAGCTGTGGAGCAAACATTGAAGTACCACTGTGATTGGAAAGATCATAAATTGTTTGGGGTATTAAACCTATAATTATAAATAAACTGATTTCAGTACATTTTTAGGGTCAAGGGATATTTTTCTTCAGTTGTGTGAATTTTCTTCACTTTCCATGAGCTGTTAGGTTGAGTTAAAGACACAATAGGATGAAACTCAAATGTCTTGAGGGATTTCCTCAGTATACAATACAAAACAAGACAAGGATATTTCAGATCTAAAGGACAAGATTTAAGGGTGGTTTCTGCAACATCTTTTTTCATAAGGAAACCTTACCTTGGCCTTTAACCAGAATCTTAATATGAGGAGTGTTTGTGTAAATCTCAGTCATCCAGGTCGTGTGGATTTCTTTTGTTGGTTCTTGGAAACCTTTCACTTCCTGATTAAAAAAGGGAAAAGTCTGAACTAAAGAACGTTTCAGGCAAGTATTTAGAGTTAACTTAGGTCACCTCCGCATCCTGTCCCTGATTCTGTGTCATGTTTGACCTATTCAGTCAAACTGAAACCATTCTGCACCACTCACCAAAGTTAAGATTTAGATTTAGAAGAATGGGGAGAAGGTAAGGGGTTACTTTACCATGGCATATGGCAACTAAGACAAAGGCTGAATTGTTTTTTTTTTTCTTCAGATTTCTTACCATGGAGGTGGAGAGGGAGTTGAGAGTGATGACTCAGAAGGCGAGAACCAGGAGCTCGCACAGATTGACAGAGGTATGTACCCAGAGCCACCTGTAATTAATGATTCACAGACATCACAACTTGACATAATTTGGTTGTGGAAAACAACATCTGAGCTGTTTCTCTCCACCTTCTCCTGCCAAATGACTCCTCCAGAGAGACGGAGAAATTGTGCGCTCACTCCTTTGGCCACCAGCCAGCAACACAACCAGGGTCCCCTCTCTCCGGCCCGGTTACGACGCCTCCGCCTCCTTTTAGATGCCAATCTGGATCGTCACTCTTCAGAGGAAGAGCTGGAGCGAATCATTTGCAGTGACAACAGGAAGTGGGTGTCTGCACTCCCACAGCGCCACAGCGATCACCACAGCAGCGCCTCCAGCGACGAGGAAGTGCGGGACCTGTGTGGCTGCAGGTCACCGCCTGCTTCCTCCAGGCCGCTGGTCGAGCCCAACGCTTGCCTGGCCGCCTCCCCCAGCCCCGTGCTGTTCAGTTCCAGCCCACCACGTAGCCTCAAGCCACCCCCAATGAGATTTCAGCTGCAGGTGGTGCAGCCAGTTGCACGTCCCATCATTTTGACCCACTTTGACCAATCAGCACCTTACAGAAAATATCGGCACAGCTACGGTGCAGAGCCAGGGAGACCCAGTCTGGACCTGGAAAAAATGCAACAGGTTAGTACCAACTGTGATAATAAAACACTGAAACTGTAGCAGCTCATGCACACTAATTCAACTCTCCTCCTCATTCCATAAAGATTTGCATTCACAGGCAGAATAGAGGAAAGTATATGGTGATGCAGATGAGTCAAACTGTGATACAGTTTCAGAGAACAGAAGCAGTTGTGACACCACAACTTCAGAGACTCACAGCTTCTTTTCACAATTATTTTACTTCAAACATTAACTCGTCAGTGTGGCAAATAGTTACTTTATAAATGGATAACCTACTTTGCCTTTTAGCAAAGCTGTACAACATAGCTGTTGTTTGACCTTTACAACTGTTATGATGATGTGAAGTAGGAGGGAGCTGGAAAATTCCCATGAAAAGTGATGTATTTCCACATATTCAGTAGTTTCCTGCAAAGACGTGTTCGGATGGGTGTGTCCCTTCACAAAAAGCCCACAGCAGGCGTTACACATCCATCTTCATCAGTGCTGCTGAAATTCTTAATTTGAGAAAACATTTAAATTGATGTTAAATCATGATATGACTCAGGCCATGTTAGCACAAATGAGAGGATTTTGCAGGACAGAGTTTTTCCCTCCTACTTTCGCTCCCAAAGAAAAATCACGTCCACACAGTAGAGTTTCCAAAATACATTCTCTGACCACATGACATGATTGGAACAATTTCAGGAGCCAAACCATAAGGTGGTGATTTAATCCTGTCTGAATTCACGCTGACAAAAAAAATGACCACATCCGACAGAATCCCAAAAATTGTGTGTTTTATGTAGCAGCGTCCTCAGTAACACAACACCTTTCTTCTACTCTGTAGTCAGTGACCCTTACGGCGCATTCACACCCGAATAACCTGGGGGGACTCGGTTTAATTGGAATTCGGAAAAATTTCATACCTTTTGGTTTAGTATTTAGCTATGCGGACCAAACCACCTGGTCAGTGTCACACAGTTGCAACAACTGCTCGCAATGGGGCGATATTCCCCGGCTACTGACCATGAAGAAAGAAGAAGGGAATATTTCTCACTGACTGGCCAAGATAATAAACTGCTCGTTCACTGAAAGTAAACAATTCATATAGTTTTGGGGTTTCTGTTTTTACGTGGGTGTTCAAGCCTAATGCTTTTTTCACAAGAATCCAGTCCAGCAAACGCAGTAGGAGAGGCGGCGACTTATCTGACATGCTGCACTACAACACATCATACGTCACTTTCTCTCTTTAGTTCACTGCTTGCTTTCACACCATTAGTGCAAAGCACCAAGGTTCTGTTGCTAGCAGAACAGAGTTTTGCTTCTTTGGTCCACTCCAGAGTGTGCATGCATGTTCATGCATTGCTCCAAATGAACTAAACTATCCATGTAAGCAGACCAGGGTTCGTTTAAAGTGGACCCAATAAACAGTGTGAATGCAAGCATGTAAAAAGTCCAGTTAACAAGATTAGCAGCAGGAAAATCTTGGCTACATCTGCCGTTGCTGTGTCAACAAAGGTGTTAATGACTGACACAAGCCACCAAGATGGAGGTGCACACTCTGATGTTGCAAGCTAGAAACGCTGGTTATCCTGTCCACAAAAACTTTGCCTTCACTGTGTCACGTGTGAGCGGAGGTGAGGACCCAAATGCAGGCGGATCAGGCAGGAGGCAGAATCGGTGCAAATAAAAGGGTTCATTTTCCCAAAAACTCAGGGACAGGGAAACACACATTACAGGGGATGAACCACATAAGGATCTGACCAAGACAACTGAAAACCAAGGGGCATTTATACACAGAATGAGTAATGAGGAACAGGTGAAGTAAATAAGCAATCAGACTAGGTGAACTAACGAGCCAGGAACAGAAAACACAGGAGGGAAAACTACAAACTGACGTAAACATGACAAAACCAGAAACCCAAACCATGATCAAAACCTAACAAACCAAAGAACACACCTTAACCCAGGAACCACACCGTGAACCATGACACACTGCCCCAAAACTGTGTTTAGATGCATAGGAAGATCTGTTTGTTAAAA
Organism: Melanotaenia boesemani; assembly: GCF_017639745.1. Classification (NCBI taxonomy): domain Eukaryota; kingdom Metazoa; phylum Chordata; class Actinopteri; order Atheriniformes; family Melanotaeniidae; genus Melanotaenia; species Melanotaenia boesemani. The sequence goes on from NC_055701.1 coordinate 4,564,707, forward strand.
TTCTTGTGTACATGTGGCCATGACAACAGAATGCCGGACGAGTCACCAGCATTTCTGGGAAATGACAAACTCTAAAAACCCTTTAGGGAGCTATGGATGCACAGGTTGATCAGTCTAACATCGGCACCAGGTGATTTTCAACATGCTGAAAATGACGTCATCTGGCAAATATTTATCCGTTGTGTTAAAGATAGCATGTGGAAGGGTTTGGTTATTTTCTGTAATGTATACATCATTGCTTTCCCAGTATTAAAGCAAACAATCAGGACCAGCTGTCAGATGTTGGCCCAATTTTTATCTTTAACATTGCTATCAAATTTTATAAGTGCTGCATACATTTTAGTAACCCATACATTTTTTTGTCTTAGCTTGGACAGATTCAGATGTTAGCATGTTTTGTAGCACAACACACATCAAATAAAAAGCTTTAATAGAGCCTTTCAAGCTATTATGGGTCGTCCACACAAAAAATGTGTTGTTGCGCATTAACCAGTAATTTCAAGCCCTCACTGTGCACTTCAGCTCCATCCAGGTCCCAAAATGGACTTTTATGACCTGTTTCTGCTGTAAGTTGTGCAGAGAAAGACAAAGAAAAGCAGATGCATGTTGGTTTTAATTTTAAAGCAAGTTTTTGGAGACTTTGTTGCTGTGTTAGAAAGAAATGTCGTAATTTCCTGGTAAATTTAACTCATACTTTGAGTCAACATCGGCTTGATGAAATCTTGGAAATTTCTAAGGAAAAACATCTGCAAACAGTGAACGTCACAGGTCCTATTAGCACTAAACACTGCTCTGCAACATGTTTCAGGTAATTTGACACTTTCTCAGTTTTTTTTATTTGTAATTTTTGGCCTGATAACAGAAAACATTGAATAATAAGACAAGTGTGAAGCACAGTAACAGCTTTATTTTCATTCATTTATCATTCTAACAGTATTGTTTGCTGCTGCTTTAGTCTTTATAGTTACAATATGTACTCTATTTACTTAAATTAAAACATTTTAATTTAACTTATTTTAATATTTCTTATCAAAAACGTATGTCATAAACAGAAGTGTGTTATTTAACATTATACAGTGATAAAATATTGTAATGTTGTGCAGTGGGTTCATTTAAATAAATCAGTTTGAAATAGTACATTCATAAACTATTTGTAGGTTTTTGTTTATAATCTAACTACATGTAGAAAAGTAATACATTTTTAATACTTTAGTACTGGCTACACTATCAAATTCTGTGCACTCAGACACTAACAGTTTAATATTATTATATATATATTTTTTGTTATTCTTCTCAGTTATTGTTGTAATTGTCTGTAATGAGCTTCCTCATACCGTCAGTAAGTTGTTTAACCTGGAGGTGAAACCAAATTCTGAATAACCCGAGTACAGAGTGAAGTAATATTGTGTGTTTCTGTACAACACAGTTGTGTGCTGATTACACATTTTCTTCCTTCAGATAGTTGGAAACCTCCACAGGATGTAATTTCATACATAACCATTCATTTTGCCATGAGCTGAAGTTTATTTCTCAGTAATAGTAGTGTAGTTGTCACATGTAATTAGATATTTATCCAGACACTGCAGCAATAATTGAGAAGGGGAGCCAAAAAACACACAATGATGACTCTCCACCAAACTCAAACGCACACTGCCACACAAAATGCTCACACAAGCAAACAAAGTCTTCTATTTGACGTTCGCCACCACGGTGGTCTGGCTGGAGAGGGATGAAGGAGATGGAGGCTTGGACGGCAGATGTCCGCCCTCATTTCTCACAAAGGCTGGTGAGCGAGGGGAAACGATGGAGGGGTGGAGGCAGAAGGAGAGGATTAAATAAACAACAGAAAAACGACAGCCACTAATGAGTCATGGAGAAGCTGGTCCACTAATCATTAAAATCCAATAGACTTGTTGGCCCACACTGTGGATGGGAAATGGTGTGTGTGTGTGTGTGTGTGTGTGTGTGTAGGGGGCGAAACTGCAGGTTTCAGGGGTCCATATGTCCATGAGGTTTTTAGAGGGAAAGAACAGATGATGAGAGACAGCAGGCTGCAATGAGAGGGGTGAAAAGAAGACAAAGTGTGTGTGTGCGTGTGGGTGTGCATCTATCATCCTGCCTATCTGTTTGTGCCTGCATGTGTACATCATCCTGTGTGTGTGTTTTTTTGCTGTATCAGTGTGTGTCTGTGTGTGTGAGAGTGTGTGCACACTCAGTCAAGTGAAATGGTTGGTGCTGCAGGGAATACAAAAGGGGGCCTGCAGAGGTAGAGAGCAGACCCAGCCGGAGTCTCCCATTAACTCTTTAGATGAACAGCCAAGGACAAAATCAGCCTCGTCTTCTCCATGTAAAAGCTTTCATCCACACTCCTGGAGGTAAAACTGAAGAAAGAAGTGGCTAAAAATGAATCAGGGGAATGATAATCTGATAGGTGGAGGGCAAGCTAAAATCTTAAAAGCTAAAAACTTTGTGCATTCATTTTTAGATTAATATTCCTTGAACCAACCCTTCATTTATGTATATTTTCCTTCCACACTGTCAGAATTTTACATAATCTGAGTGGCAATAATATAAGTGTTCTTCATCAGTAGCTCTCCAGACTTTCTGGAGGGTCTTTTAAAGTTTTTGTTTCAACATTTTCTACATTTTATCTCAATTTCAGTCCAGGGCTTGTGCCTGTTTTCTGTTAAAGTCACTTCACACTGTTTGATGACTCATTCAAGCATAGAAAAAGCTCCTAACTCAAGGTATGAACCCTTGTTTTGTCAACACTTTACAGACAAATTAGCAAAGAACCAATTCTAATTTGGATTCTTATGCAGGGTCAGGGTTGGTAGGTAGTAATTTTGCAACAAGATAAATGCCAAAGAATTATTAGCTGAAAATTTGGTGTATTTCAGCATGGTGAGCAGTGTGTCCTTAAAATAGAGCAGTTGATCTGAAAATGATGTCCTGAAAAAATGGTTACAAATCCAGCAAAGACCTGAACCAGGACCTGAGAGATGCATCTGGACCTTTAGTTGATCCATTTACTGTTGGCTGAAGCCTCGTCAGAAATGGTCTCCATAGGTATGTCACATGACACAAGACCTGGACTGAAAATCAGTGGCAAACTCAACATTATGAACGCAGTGTGGGATCATCTAAACAGAGAATGGAAAAGAAGGCAGAAACATCCAAAGAAGAACTTTGGAAAGTCCTTCAGGAAGTCTGGAGAACTTTCCTGGTAGCTCAAGACTTGGACATTATGCACATTACTTAAAGTCTGCAGTAAAACAAGTCTAACTGTGTTTCAGGACTATATAAGACTAGTGACCTGCAAGCTTGGCTACAGTCTGCCAGTGAAACCAGATGGTGTGTGAGTCGTGTATTTATGTATCTCAGTTTCCCTAAAAGGAAGGGTTAAAGGGTCAGCGAGTTGCTTTCTTTTAGTCTCTGATAATCCCTGCTAATCCACATCACAGATGAGTCTGTGCTATTTGCTGGTGTAATTACGTGGAAGAGCAACAGTTTGTGGAGCAGATGCTGGTTGTGGACTGTGTCTATCTACAAAATGTGATCAAGGTTTTACACTTGGAGCTCAGGTATGCAAAGACCTATTTATGCAGATTGTAGTCAGGATATTAGCAAACTGACCAGATGTTTCTCCATCCAGTAGGCTGCTAATGCATTCTGTCCTACTGTACCAAATGAAAAAAATGAATAAAAAGTCAAGTTAATAATCAGAAAGTTAATGACATTAATAAAAAAATGATCCAGTGAAAAACAATTAAATGAAATAATCAAATAAAAGTAAAGATTAATAATAAAAAATTAAATGGTGTAATAAAAAAGATGAGAACAAAATGAATAATTAAATAATAAAAAGGAAAACCAAAGTTAAAAAGAACATCAACAGTCAGTAAAGCAGTCGGTGCTGACGAGTCACAACCCGACTGAAGTTAGAGCGGAGGTGTGAGGTGATGGGCAGGGAGACAAATCTGCTGCATGTGTGGGATTATCTCACACCATCTTTTTGGTTGAAAGTGAGATAAATCCGGCTCATTCTGATCTTATTTCTGTTTTTGACGCGTGTTGAAGCAGCCTGCTCTCACATGGACTGTTGTGGCGCCGATACAGAAAAGATGAGGGTTGGCAGGAGGTGAGCAGGAGGGCAAGTGCACGGCAGCTCTGTCCCACATCACAACAGCAGGAGTCCTGTGTTTCCTTTCTTTCCTGTGCTCCTTAGAAGCTGCCTCCCCAACTTGAGACAATTCCACGATTGTGTGGTCCCTCCACCCCCACTGTGTTTTTTTTCCTCTGAGAATAGCAGAGCTGCGTGGACGTGGAGGGGAGTGGGAGACAGGATATTGCATAAGCTTCATTGACCAACTGTTTAGTTTAGTGAGACGGCTGGATTTGCCTCACTTCCTACATCATTCTGATTCAGCCTCATGTCACGTCATATTATGATATTAAAATAACTCTTTTGAAGGATCTGAAGTAGAAACGACTCTCACATGCAGACGCAGTGCATGATTTTACATGACAAAATGTTTACTGTACAAGACAAAGACTGCATGTTACGTAAGATTATAAACAGTTTCTGGATTGCTGCTCAGTTTTTAATGTTTATGGGAAAGAGAGTTTTTCCTTTCACAGATGTCACTTCTTCTTTACAGAAAATGCTGCTGAAGAAAAACTGTGGAGGAAAAACAAGAACAATGAAGATCCGGGTGAGTTTATTTTTATTTTTACTTCTCATACTAGTCCTTTTTTTAAAGGTTGATGCATCAATTCATGAAATTATAAATAAAGAACGAACAAACAACAAGACAATACCAAAAGTTTGCTCTAAAGAAGCCGAAGATCAAAGTTTAAGATGAAAACTTAGCAAGAGCCTCAGTTAAAGCCATGAGACTCCAACATAAAACAAGCGAGTTGACTAATTCCAGAAAAGGGTTCATGCCTGCTGGAATAATTAAGCTGCTCCTTTCTCATAAAAAGTTGAAGACAGAAATTTTTTTTGATTAATTAACAAACATTAACAAACATGTTTAATTATCCCTTTTTTTCAGATGTTTGCTTTCTCCTGTACACTATCATAGTGGATATACTCAGCTTGTGGTGGTTTCTGAGCAGAAATCAGGACAACAATGGGGCCCTCTGTAGCTTTGATGTAGCATTAACTGTCTGTGACTACCAGTCTTTCCACACAAACTCATTAAATGTTTTCATTCATTCATTTTCTATAACTGCTTCATGCAGTTTAGGGTTACACAGGGGGCTGCAGGTGAGAAGCAGTGTCCTTCCTGGACACATCATTAGTCCATCACAGGGCCAACATAGAAACAAGCATATCCACGCTCACTCAGAGCAGACAGATTTTCCAGTGAAGCTTTGGGATGTAGAAAAAAAACTTCCAGAACTAAACTAATAACAATGAGAAGCTGCAGCAAAGATAATAACCTACAGCTTTAAACAATGATCAGAGTCCATTCCACCTGCTTTTTTTACTTTGTTTCTGAGCAAACAAGTAAACAGAAGGAAATTACTAAACACAGATATTTGATAAAGGTCTATATGCAAATAGTCATAAATAAATAGATATGGTCTGAATTTTGCCTCGAAATTCTGTCAAAGATGTCAAATTTATACTGTCAAGTTTTCCATATTTCTTCTTTCTCATTATAAAGATCAGTTCGATGGGACGCAGCCTTTTGCATGGAAACAGTTTCTAAAAACTTCTGCAGCTGCAGTTAATTTTTTTATTGATCTGCATCCTTCCAGTTATTTGCTATCAGCCTTTTAGCTGCTTAACATCAGTTGGTAGAATTTGTTTGTGACCTTTGGACAAACAATTTAACACAACAGTTCAAAAGGCAAGATTCTGGCTTATAAAGGGGAATACAGCCCATCATTTTACCCAAAGACCAAACCATGTGATAAATGGTACCCTGTCCTGGTTTGCAGTGCCAGTAATTTTCTAAATCAGATACAGCCATCATTTCCACCTGCTTTTTAATGTCACTGGTAGCATTGACCGCTCCAGTTTTTCAGCGGAGCAAGATGTTTCGTTGTCATCCTGAATTCCAACATCCAAGTTTTGTTTATGTAACTCCAGAATTAATTGTACAACTAATCCAGATGTGTTTACATCTGGATTACACTGTCACAAACATGAGGCTCAGACGATGCTTTTCATTTTCCCTCCTGTCTCGGGTGATGTGGATGTCTGGGGGCTCATTTAACTCTGCTCTCTTCTGTTTGGAGCAACCAGATATTTCAGCTGGTAGGTGTTTGTCTTGGTCGGCGAGCAGTAAAACAAAAATTACTTTCTTGCAGCATAAATGTACAATTATCTTCCTGCTGCAGAGCCAGACAAGTTTTCCAGTCATGGTGCAGCAAAACTGTTCTTTCACTCCAGGGTTGAATAGAAACTGATGTTTCTCTTTGTGACAAATTAAAATGAGGCCATTTAGTTTGCTCTTGTTATTTCTCATGCAGGCTTCACTGACATATAAAAGGCATGCAGACTTGTATGATGTCACCATGCAATATCAGTGATGAATAATCAATGGTGTTTCCCCAGCATCGTGCTGGGAACATTAATATGCTTCATAAAGGGTAACACCAGCTTATTTGCCTGTGAAGCATCTGGTGCCTTTTCTTTACCTCTTTAACTGTAACAGAAAAGTCTTTAAATATCAGACACACATGTTGATGTAGCGGTGTGCCCTGTAGATCGCTGCTGGGCCAGACGTTTGAAGCAATATGTTCCTTTTCTACATCCTTTGGCCATAACTGTAAGAGCATATAAACACATGTAGATGCTGCACATGGAGGCCTCTCTCATGCAGGCAGCCCAGGATCAGGGTGTCCATTACAGCAGCGATAAGGTTGCTCGGTTGCCCTGTGAACCGTCAGGCCTGTCCTGTCGCCAGCACCTTGATCTCCATCCAACTGCATACTGGGACAGCATCTGGCTTCAGCATTTGTTCCCATGCCCGGCTAGCTGCAGAGCCGAGCACGAGATGCCTGAAAATCTGATAGCACTGTCGGGATTACTAATTAAGGCTGAGAAACAAGAAGCTTTTTCTTTTCTGCATCAGGTTTGTTTTAGCGCCATCAACAGCCTTCCACAGCTTTTTACTGTTAGTGGTCTCGGTGGTGGGCTGTACAGCATTCTAACCACAAAACTATTTTCCCTAGATTGAGTCCTGATTGATCCAATAATCATCTATCAGCTCCACACTGAGCTGCATGTGTGTGTGTGGGGATTTTTGTTTGAGGGAAGCTTGTTGGAGATTCGACTGGAACAAGCCTCGGCATCTTGGCAGAGCAGGGCCCTCCAGAAGGAAGCTCAGTGTGGCGAGAGAAGTGACGTTATTATCACGTTGTGTGGGATGGTGTCAGTGGAACCTTATCACACACTGGCTTATGTGTACACACACACACACCAACTGTAGCAGTGCTAAATGCTCCATATACAGCACTGTGCAGAAGACTTGAGCCTTCTCTCATTTCTCAACATTTCTCTTCAAAACAGCCAGACTCTGTAGTAATATTTTTAAAGTGGTTTTAAGCAACAGTCCTCCAGGCTTTCTGAATCTTATTACGTGGATCTTTAGGCTCTTTGTTACAAGCAATATGTCACAAAGATGTACAATTGTTCCCATTTCTATAACTGCTGCTTTGAAAAACAGAAGATTTCAGCAGCAACAAGATGATTCCCAAAGAGCTGAAAACTTATCTCAACATGGTGTGCAGAAAGTGGACAAGTGGAGGATAAAAGAAAAAAGTGTCAGGACTAAAGATCTATCTACAGCATGACAGATGCATCTGGCTGAAGCCCCATCAGAAATGATCTCTATGTGGCTGTCAAGAAGTCATTAAGGAAGGAAGGAAAACAGGGAGAAAAGGCTGAGGTATGTCACATGACACAAGAACTGGACTGAAGGTCAGTGGCAACAGGTCTGATGGTGACATAAATCCTCCCCAGAGCCTGGACATATACTTCACTGAAGCAGTGTGGAATGATCTGGGCAGAAAATGTAACAAAAGGCAGAAACATCCAAAGAAGAGTTTTGGAAAGTCCTTCAAGAAGCCTGGAGAACTATTCCTGAGGATCACATAAAGAAAAGGGCAGAAAGCTGGTCTAAGAGGGTTTAAATATTCACTTTTAAGCTCTCGTTTAGCTGTATTTGCTGTATTTCTGTTTATATTTGCGCGTTTCAGGTTTCTTTTTGTTTTCCTGATCTATAAACAACCGAAGGGTGGCTCAAGACTTCTGCACAGTGCTGTCTGCATCAAGGTTTATGTGATGAGTAGAAATATGTGGAGAAAAAAACTGAAGATGATCTCTGAGTGAGTGGTGATGAGAGGTAGAGCAGAGGAGGAGGAAGAGGAGGTGGAGTGCGTGCGGTTCCCTTGTGGTGCATTTCCAGGGATGGAGTCATTTCCATTTATAGCCGGGCCGGCTGTGATCTGTTTAGCTCCACTGAAACACACAAGTATTACTCATTATTCTGTGTTCTCACGGGTGGAGCTGGTGGTGGTGTTGTCCCTATCAGTGATGTCTACAGGTGTTGGGTTTGCACCAACTCATAGATTTTACTTGAAGTGAGTACACAGCGAGCATTTGAGCCATTTGTGTCGAGTCCTTCTTGTGTCACTCCGTGCTATGCACCACTCGTCTTTCTCTCCCGCTTTATCGCCAAACCCTCAGTTTCCTGGACACGAACCAGAGCAGACACTGGATCTGATGGGGGGGCCAACATTTCAAGCATTCAAGCATGGGAGTAGTTGCAGGGGTTAAGGAGGTCAACAGTGGTTTTGTGTGTGTGTGTTTTAAGAGGAGGGGTCATGTGGAAACAGTTGGAAAACAAAGATTTGATGCATTTGGCGCTGCTGAGGCCTTTTCCATTCAGGGCTTGGGGTGAATAGGAGAGCATGTTAAAGGCTGCAGCAGGCAGGAGTGATGGCTTCTGGTTTCAGCTGCTATAAAGAGTGGGTAGCGAGGACGGTGACGATTGATGGAAGTGAAGGAAATGGTGCAGATATAGACAGTGGACTGAGGAAACCGCTGCGTGTTCCTTTGGTTGTGATTGAGGTTATTACATAGATGTGATGCAAAGATAATTTCAGGTCAAAGAGAACAAACATGTTAATGCAGCAGTTTACCAGTTCATCTTGAAGTTGGAAGAGTAGATAAATCACCACTTTCACTTGTAACCATCAGCACTTACAGAAGCTGTTCAAACATAGCTGCAAAACACGAAGTTTACATGCCTGAGGCAGCAGAGCCGCATCAATAACAAACATGACATTGATGAAGTCAGGCATTAAAGGAGCTGATCGATCAGCTGACGTGGGCTGAGCGTGATGTGTGACCTGAACTAACGCTCTACTGGATTCAGTCATGGGAAAAAACAAGACAAGAGATTAAAACTTTAAATTTTACTGCTTAAAGGTGCAGCACGTAACAAAATCGAAGGTCAATGATGGAAATTTTAAATATATATCATTAAAACTGTTTCTATTGGTATCTATTGGTTTTTACTCTTACAATGAGCCATTTATATCCTCCTATCTGCCTTAAAAAGACCATAGAAGAAGACACAGTTCTGCACCGCTGCACTGGGCTCTGGATCCACTCACAGATGAAAATATGTTTATGTCTGGAAGAAGGGCTTAGGGTTAGGGGATGGAGAGACTATCTGGCAGTTGAACTGGTCCAGTCTCAGCCATCTACAGCTTAACATCTCAAAGACCAAGGAGATGGTTGTAGACTTCAGGAGGAAGTGGCCTAGTCCAGGGTTTTGAGGTGGGTTTTGTCCAGCTACAGATTACTTGGACAACAAACTGGACCTGATGCATTTTCAACCCAGTCATTACACTAAGGTACACAAAGGTTTCCTTGGTAACACATCCACTGAAGACTTCACCCGAACTCTCCAAACTTAAATATACTGTCTCTAATCCTTCCATCGAAGTCCTGCAGAGGCTGGTGGGGATGAATTATTGATTATCAAGAGGAAATTATTGGAACAGAAAAACTTTGAGGTAGGGCATGTTTGCAGCGTTTCTTGGGGTTTAATTCAAGCCTCCCACAGCTGGATTTTGTGTCTTGTCCTTATTTTGGCTCTTAAATGTCCATCATCCTGCAGATGTGAGAAGGAAGACCGAACATTTATTGAAAGTCATCCTGATGGACGACTTCCCTTCCTGCTCTTGGACCGACTTGCTGCTACCATATGGTGAAGATCTTAGCAGAGTTCACATCTTTTATGTTTACTGAAGCTCCTTCCTGGACTCTGATGTTTCCCAGGTCTCACTTTTTGCTCGTTTAAATCAACATTAGTACATGAGACAGCTCTAAGTTGCTTTGGGAATTGTTGCTGAGTTACTGCGGCTCGGTTGTCAGTTATGGATCCCTGAAGATGATGACTGAAGTCATAACAACACCTGTAGCCGCCGCTACATGGGATACTTTTATTTTAAATGCACAGAGCCAATGGAGCACAGCGATGTTTCTATCTCAGGACGTTTCTGCATGGAACAAGCTTCTCATAGACTTCAGCAGCCTCTGGAGAAAGTGCTGCCTCACTGCCAAGTCCAACAAAGTCATTTCCTGTCGTTTCCTGTGGGGAAGAAAATGACTCGGGCTAATTTTAGACAGGGGGCTTGTAGAGCTGCATAGGGGGAGGGGGTGTGTGTCTGTGAGTGGAAAAGAATTTAAACCTGCAGCAAGAGTGAAATAAATTCTGTGAATAAGTTATAATGAGGTGTGGGTATTTTCCACCATGATTGGGGAGGTTTTTACTTCCCTCTCAGGATTTTACAAAGAAAAACGAACCTCATTATTCATCCCAACAGAGACTGAGATGTTTATATTTAAAACGATCAATAATCCTTCAATTCAGTTCAATCCAGCTTTATTTATACAGCACTAGTTCACAGCAGTCATCTCAAGGAACTTTATAGGTAGTTAAATTCAATACAATTTATGGTATACCAGTTATAATCTAATTATAATCCAATTAAATACAGGATAGTCCAATTTATAATAGTTGTATTCATATAAGCCAGTTAATAAAAGTAACTACCAAGCTAATAAAACCAATGGATTGCATCATCCCTTTGATTCAGTCCTCCATCCTGAGCTGTATAAGGTGACAGTGGGGAAGAAAAATCCCCTTTTAACAGGAAGGAAAACCTCCACCAGAACCAAGAAGGGGTGTCCATCTGCCTGGACCAGGGATATCTGCTGAGAAGGAGAAACACCAATTCATGACGACAACGTCATAAATAGATAGAAAAAAGGGTACAGAGAGAAACTGAGGAAAGTGCTCGGTGCTTCATGGGACCACCCCCCACAGCCTCAGCCTATAGACTGCTGGGGCACATGGGGATGGCTAAAGATGGGTCATCCAAGCCAACCATAACTAAGGTTTTATCTGAAATGAACGTTTTTAGCCTCATTGTAAAAGGAGAGACACTGCCTGCTTCCTGAACCCAACCGGGAGCTGCTTCCACAGAGCGAGACCTGATAACTGAAGGTTTTACCCCCCATTTACTTTTAGAACCTTTAGGAACCTCAAGTAAATCTGCAGTCTTGAGTGAAGTATATTGTTGGAAAAATGTGGAACTCTTGAGGTCTTTAACCACCTAACATTTTTCAGTTTTCTCCTAAAACGGGTTATTATGAATAAGACTAGTTGTGGACCAACATTTTTACTGGACTACTTTTACTGGACCCTTGCTGATGTAAGTGGAGCATTTTTGTTGCAGTTTCATCTGCTTCTAACTGGGATGAGAAATCTTCAGCAAAATAAGATGTTAAAGGTTAGGAATGCTTTTATTAATCAGTGAGCAAGCACGAGAATACAAAGTAGTGACATGGTGAGTGTGTCAGTGCCTTTGCAAACAGCCCCTCAGTGGCTTTAAATGTAGAGCTCAGTCACTAAGAGCTTTATATGTGAAGAATTTTAAATTCTGTTCTGGATTTAACAGGAAGTCGGTGAAGAGAAGATAAAAATGGAGAAATATGATCTCTGTTAACACTGTTTTGTTTCCTCAGAATCTGACCAGCAGCCGTCCTCCGCCGAGGTACACCTACGACCCCTCCATCTTTGCCTTCCGCTCTCTGAGCACGCCCCCCCCGTGCAGCCCCCTGAGTCCATCCGACGACCCTCCCTGCTCGTAATCAGCATCGTCCTTCCTGCCAGACACCGGCCTCTGTACCCCGCATTCTCCGACTCTTCATTCCCAGACAGCTTCTGCAGGAGCGACTTCTCTGAAACTGACGTTTGATGGTGGAACTGTTGCACTCAGGTAATCCCTCCCCATCACTGCCACCACTGCAGAATAAAACGGCCTAACGCAACTCTTGTGAGGACGCGCCGGGTGATCGGAAAACAACCTGTGGACCAAGAAGGGACTAGACCAACTATTCTAAAGCCTGAAACCAACATCCAAGAGAGAAAAAAAGTATGTTAGACAATCAATGGGTTCCAGGGTTTCTGACTCCGTAAGGTCATGGTAACTCCCTCTTTGACGAGGTGAGACATCTATCTTATCCACGTGAGACGGTCGTCACATTTATGTCTGAAAAACGACTTTTTTGGATGTGTTACTGAATATGCAGGTCATGTACTGTAAGGTCGAGCTATAACAAACATGTATGACTGTAGTTGATAGTCGACCTTTGATGATATGTCTCTTAATGAATATGTCACTTACTCGAGTTACTCGTATCCTTCCTTGCATGAATTCCACGGTTTTGCAGAGAGATCAGTGGAAAGACGTCTGATAGTTTGCTGCACATTCAGCTGAACGCTGCTGCGTTCTGCATAGCCTACTTGTAGTGTGCCATTTCTTTTTCCCAGTGTCGTACCTCATTACTTTGTAGGTAGAAGAGGACCACTGGTCTAACTACGACGTCCCAGTGTTTCTAAAGTTCTCTTAATGCCTTGAAATGACATTCCGGTTGTGATAAAGGAAACTTGAGGTACTTCTCAGCCCCTGAAATGAGCTGATGAATCCATTAATCACAATGTCACCACTGTAAGTGAGATTCTACACAAGTGAATGTAACATTGTGACATGTTTTCGTCCATTGTTGCACAAAAATGAATCAATAAAAGCCCTGTGGCCTCTTGTTTAGGGTGATTCTGTTTTATTCAGATGGACAAAACAATATTAATATCATACGAGCTTGCTTAACCTGTTCTGTTAAAATTATTATTCAGTAATAATGTGGGAAATACATTTATTAATCTCTTACTACTGATCATTTTTAAATGTTTCAGTCTGACTTTCAACAGGTTTGTAAGCTTTAAACATATTTGTACGCGTCCATGTTTAATTATCTAGTCATCCAATGAGAGAACTTTAGCTCGGACACATTTCTACTCTTACAGAGAAAAAAAACAAAAAAAAAAAACATTGTTTATTTTAAAATGAAACTTTATACTTGGGTATTTATTTTTTTTTATCAGTTTTTAGTCATATGTCCTCCATATATCCACAACTTAATTATTTTTTTAATATCTTACCTACAATCTCAGCAGAGGTAGTTACATCTGCAAACTTTGAGCATCTTTGGCTATATTATAAGCCAAATGTGAATAATATAGCCAAAATTAAATGTTTTTATCCAGTCTATTACTGAAATGTCCGGGTCAGAAAAGGCCCTTTGTTATTAGAAGCATGGTTGAGTTATTATACCCACAGACACATAAACTGGGTTTTGTATTAATTATAACAAATTCAACTTCCCTCATGTATGTAGTCAGTTATAATCATGGAAGGAACATTTGTGGCAACATGTTTAATTACTATCCAGATGTTGTATTAGTTTGTTTGGCTTTGGGTGGGGTCATTCAGTTAGTTGCAACTTGTAATTCATGCCACTAGAGGTCACTACGTACAATACAAACCTTCCAACAGATAAATATATATTTTTATACAGCAAATGAGGCTGCACAATGTCTAAAAAGGATTTTTTTTCTTTTTGAGCCTTGCAAAAACAAAGTTATTTGAGATTAATTAGCGAGGGCTTAAGTATATATTAGATATTGTAAGTTTTATCATCACATTAAACAATATTGTTTATTTTCCTAATATTTTGCATCTTCACCATAAAACACAAACATTTTGATAATACAAGAAACTATGCTGGACAAAATGGTTGAGCTAAAAGCTAAATAGCCTTGTGGAGATGGGTCCAGTCATAATGATGATATGGACATTTAAAAGTCTGGCTCTTTGATCCAGAATATGACCCAGAGACACGATACGAGTGTGAAAAGAGAGAAAAACAAGCGAGACGTCTGGTGTGGAGTAAAACTTTTAACCCCTCATATGACGTCATGTAAAGGCAATTTTATTATACATTTATGTAACAAAATACAGTTTTTATTTCTTTGTTTTGTGAGCAAAGACAACGATGGAGAGGGTGGGAAGTGTGGCAGCAGACCAAAACACAGATTCCTGCTCTGAACAAACCAACCACTGACTCACTTATGAAGACAATCTTGTTAAATAGAGAACTTTGAGAAGAAGCATGTGCATGTGAGAGAGCGAGTGTGTGTGCACAGATAAACACACACACTCACTCCACTTAGCTTGAGTCATTATCAGCTTACGTTTCATCCAGTAAGCCATCCAAGTGTCCAGATGGTCAGAAAAGCTGCTTCAACACTCTCCCTCTCTTTCTCCCTCCCTGCTACACACTCCTTGCTTTAGATGAAAAAACAAAACAAAACAAAAGGTTATGCCAACGATCGACTGAAGCCAAACAGGGGAGGGACGCAGATTAGATGTCAGGTTGGTTTAACTGCAAGAAGTACAGCCAAAGACCAGAAATCTGAATTCAGATCAGCAGCTGCTCCTGCTCTGCTTCCTCCTATATGAATTCAAATTAGAGCCCAGAGTCTCGTCTCTCAGAGCCGGACCACACGCCGGCAGGGATGGATGGAAGGGGTCCATGGTCAGAGCTGAGGAGACTGGAGGCTTCGTGAAGACAGAAGAGATGTCTTATGTCCCCCTTCAGTAGCCGTACTTGTCGTTGAGGTGGGTGCGACCATCTCCGGTCTGACCTATAAGAGCAGAGGAAGACGTTCTGAATCCAAGTCGACTCAAGTGGTGAATTATTCCAAAGCGAAAGCTGCTGACGTGCTTGTTTGCATAGCAGATAATCAACCTAATCACAGCCCGGCGTCATTAACTCCGACCCTGAAGAAAAAGCTCAGCCATGCAGCCTTTTAACATTTTTTTTTATTCAAGCTTATCTTATTGCTCTCAAGCCCCTTTGATCTGCATTCCTCAGTGAACAATGAAATTATTGCTGCAATTTCAGCAGCACGAACAGTGTGAGAGCCTGCTGACGTCATTCTGCCAGTAAAATATTTATTCCTTCCTTCATTCTGAGCGCAGCAGCTCTGTGGTCAAGCTTGTTTTTATTTCTTATAGATTAGGAGAAACAACTTGTACTCATCAGAGGTTTAAAATCACTGCTGCTTAAGGAGCTTGAGCGTGATTTAAGCGCGCGGTCAGCTGATCGGCAGCAGGCTGGTTGTTTACCTGCAGGAGGAAGCCACACTGAGTAGTCGGGGTCATCCTCTGGATACTGTGCTGACAGCTGAACTGGTGTCTGTGGAGACAATCAGGAGGAAATCACTTTTCTTTTCCATACAAGTACATGTTGAGTCCTGTGTTGAGGGGCCTACCCTGCTGGGGCCCATCACCGTCTTCTTCTTTCTGGTACTGGGATCTGTTTCAGCCTCGGCTTTGGACTCTGAACACACAGATGTTAGAGGTTATTCGGGTACTGTGCACTACACCATCAGCACATGGGTTATTAGGGGTCTTTTTTTGGTCATACACCATGTTGTGAGGTTTCTGAACGTTTTTAATGGGCCAGTAAAAAAGGGGGTCAAATTCTGCAAAGAGAAGATTTTTGTGAGGATTTTTAAGCTGGAGACATGTCGATTTTCCAGTTTTATTCGACTACGATTTCTTTTTATAAATGACAACTGGCAGAATATAAAATACTTTTAAATAAAATGTGTAATGAACTGTACAAATAAAATCAGATTATAATTAATAATTAAAACAAACACATTTAAATTTGTTTAAATAAATTACTCACATCTAGACTTTCTTTAGAGTTTCTCTGTAGAACAGAACACTCAAACACGTGTACGGTACCACAGTGTTCCACCACTGCTTTGTTATATAAGAAATGGTGGCACCAACTTTCACTTTTCAAACCTCCATTGCTGAAAAGCAGCTTTAAGTTTTGAACCCATCATTCTGAAAAGTACATTATACTTTACCCTTTCAACCACTTACCTTTGTACCATTTCGAGCTATTGACTGGACTTTAACTGCTTGAATTTCGATTAAATAAACTGTAAAAACGGGGGTGTAGCGTGTATTATTTACAGTTTACTGGTAGACCACATGGTCTGAGTGTTTACGATGAGTCTCGGAGAAGGCTCTTCTGTAAAAAGCTCTTGGAAATAAAGACATTTAATCGTCTTTTACTTGAGGACACGTATGTTCATGAGCAGGAGTCCTGTTTGTGCCATCCGTTTATTTTTGGATAAAACCAGTCTGATGACGACCAGCCAGTACAGTTAATGGTGTGTTGTCTTTTTACTTTGACTCCTCTAAAAGTTGACTCTACATGCAGGACTCAGCTAACACACTCACACAAAAACACACTTGGGATGAGTGGGTGGGGCTGACGGTGATGCTGCTCACAATGTTTTGAAGCACAGGTGAGTGAATTTTGTGTAACATAACTTAAAAGGCCTCATGAAGCAGAATCTAGGCGTAAATGAGTCATCTGCTTCCGTGTCGGTTGATCCCTATTTTATACTCATCCTAAGTGGATTTCCCACCGTAAGGTCCATTTTCTTTCCTCACCTCTTCCCATTTTCATCAGATCTGACAGTTTAAACCTTTTAGACGAACAGGAGGTTACCATGGTAACGGGTAGAGGAAATATCCTCATGAGAAGGCGTTCTCGGTTCTTCTACAACAGCTGCTTTGTAAGAAAATGGCCATCATGGTGTTTTGAAGACAACTTAAAAGCTTCAAGGAAAAGTGAGTCAACATCTGATGGCCTCAGATTTATCAACACGACAGCAACTTTTGGCACTCGTGTGAATTTTGTGACTTTTAACAGAGTCTGCTTTTACAGGGACTTCTCGCTGGTGATGGAAATAAAACAGATTAATACTGGAAAGAGGAAAAACTCACCTGGAGTCGGAGGGGCTGCGGATTTCTTGCTGCTGGGCGGAGGAACCCGCTCTGCTTCATCACTCTTCTTCTGCCGGCGGCTCTGATCTGACACGAGTTAAACAGGTGAAACGAATGATGACAAAAATCAGCCAGAACTAAGCAAGTTTCAAACATTTCACGGCTTCAACTAGCAGCCACAAGATGAACTGGAAGTCTTCATCGCGTCTATGT
Organism: Melanotaenia boesemani; assembly: GCF_017639745.1. Classification (NCBI taxonomy): domain Eukaryota; kingdom Metazoa; phylum Chordata; class Actinopteri; order Atheriniformes; family Melanotaeniidae; genus Melanotaenia; species Melanotaenia boesemani. Next base: position 4,582,173 of record NC_055701.1, read on the forward strand.
TGTAGGAGACTTCTAGATAAATTATTTGTAGTTTTTATGTTTTTTTTTTATGTTTATTTTGTTACCCATGAAGCTTCCTTGTGTTATTGCTCGTTTTAATGGTACCAGCTGCTTCATGATTCCCTGTTAGGAGTCTTCAAATGTGTCATGAAGACAGAAATTAATGTTACCAGTTCAGCATTTTTCAATCAGCTTTTCACCCCTAACGACGGCTAATTTAGCATCTTTTTTGCTTCCTGTCTCTGCTCTGGCACTTTCTCTCTTTTCTTCTCTTCCTCCAATAATTTCCTCTTGCATTTCTTTGCTAAATCGGTTATAGTTCACAGTCAAAACACACAGTTATTTCCACCAGTTGATGGCATGTGATGCAGTACCGTTAAGCAAAACAGTGAAAACTAAGCTGTCACATGATGCCCCGGACCGGAAAAACCAGCTTTGAAGTTTTATCAGCCTTGAGATGCTGCAGGGCAACAAAGACTCCAGGAATGTACACAATGAATATCTGAGTCTAAAGATTGGAAACTTATGTAGTCTTGCTTTAAGAAACAATAACTTTTTAGGATCTCTTCTTCCTTTAAATGTCCTGAAAGCTGAAAAATGAAGAACAAATGTTTTTGAATCCTCAACTATTTCTGTTTTGAACCATCTAAAACTCTGGTCCTCAAAGGCTGACTTTAACACACCGGATTCAAATCAAATGGATCCAACAGCTTGTTCTCAACTTCTTTCATAACCTATTCATTTCAGTCAAGTGAGTTGGAGCAGAGAAACAACAAAAACCTGCAGGATAGTGGCATGACATGTGTCTGACATGTGTGATCTAAAATGATAAATTCAATCTAAACATTTCACAGCCGGATGTTTTTAAAATCCACCATCTCTGAGAGTGTGTGAGGAAGCACAAAACGCCTCCTTCCTGCCATCTAGTGGCCTCATGTGAAGTTTTTTACAGTGTCTTGTAGTTTTTACCTTTGGGCTCCTCAGATGCAGCTTTTTGATGATCCAAAACAGCAGTTTCTTTAGATGTGGATGGGCTGGACTCAGAGTCACGTTTACATGCAGTGACACAATGTTCATCACCCTCATTTTCCGCTGCCTCCTCCTCCTCTACCTCTTCCCCACCAGGTGAAAGCTCTTTCATGTTGAAGAGCTCTGCAGGAAGGTTGGGCCGCTTTGGAGGCAACTTCTGCAGAGAGATGAGCGGGTGAGTGGCAGGTGACCGAGACGAAAAGACGGAGTATTTCAGGAGCACTTACCCCAATGGTCCCAGTTTTCAGTTTAAATTTGCTTCCTCCCTTCATGGCTCCAAACAGTGGTAAGCTCTTTTTAGGCTTGTCACACTCTGAGCTGCCACTATCAAATCAACACAGCTTTATGAAACATTTTTACATGAATAACAAAAAGCAAAAATAAACTGTGGACCTGCTGCTGACCAACCTGGGTTGCAGCGAGGGCATCTGAGTCGGCCGTGTCAGCTCCACCAGTTTACGGAGCCTCTGAACGTCTTTACGCAGGTCGGCCATGTGCACATGAAGCTTCCTGCGCTCCATGCCGTCCATCGCTGCCTCGCTTCTCACTGCAGTCATGAAGGCGTCCAAAGAGTCCTCAGCAGACGAGGCAGAGGGGTCTGCGAGGAGGACACACTGACCAATCAGAGACAAGACTTCTTCAACTCTGTGGCATCTGTCTGCAGGCGACGGCACTCACCGTGTTTACCAGCACTCAGCTTCTTCTGAGTCTCTGCCAGCTCCTTCTCCACTGCAGACAGCTTGGCCACCTGCAGAGCAGAACACCGCGCAGACATGTAAAAAAGACTTTTAAAGTCAAATTCTACCCCAACGTGTTTGTTCACTGGTGAAATTTGCTGTTAGATCAAGATTTAACCTTTAAACAAATAAAAATTAAGCTGGTTGAGTACGATGTTAAGTGATGAACTCTTCAGATCAGGGGTGTCCAGCTCTGGTCCTCGAGGGCCACAATCCTGCAGGTTTTCGATGTGTCGCTGCTCCAAAACCACCCGACTCAAATTACTGAGTCATTGTGCAAAACTTAACAGGCTGTTGGATCTATTTAATTTGAGTCACGTGTGTTGAAGCAGGAAACATTGAAAACCTGCAGGACAGCAGCCCTCGAGGACCGACTTTGGACACCCCTGTCTTAGATTTTTCTTCTAAAATCGCTTCAGCTCTGATTGACAGCAATGTGTGTGTTCTGTGCTCAAGGCACCGATCTACAGATAAGACGCCTGATAGACTGTGAAGACTGATCTGAATGAAGTAGCTGGGATGTGGCCTGATCTTTGATGATCTTTATGGAGAACTCAGTGTGGTTCTATAGATTTCATGGACTAACATGCAGAGGCTTGTTGTATGTACCATGAAGTGTACAAATATGGTGATTTGCCCAATAAAGGGTTAAGAAGATTTGAAATTAGTACTTTTACAATTTTACTTGAGTAAAAACTTATACTCACCTGCTACAGAAGTCTTTATTAAGACTTAGTGTCTATACTTCTACCCGAGTAATGAATGTGAATACTTCTGACACCTCTGTCCACAACCATGAGAGAGACTGTTAAAGTCATCCAGAAAACCATTACTTCAACGTAATGCTGCTACAGCGGCTGGATCACTGGGTGGACTACAACCTGGTGAGTTATAGATGGTTTTTTTTTCCAGTCTTTCTGTCTTAATGACCATTGGCACATTTTCTGTTGTCTTAAAGCTTTTACCTGATCAGATCACCATGGAAACGTGGTTTTATACAGATTTTGTGGCTCGGTTTTGGAGCTAATGTGGAGCACACAATTAAATCCAGCACAGATTTGGCCCTCTGTCCTCGATGTGCCACCATTGGAGCCCAACTTAAACATTCTAACAGAAATTTGCTAAAGTTAATTCTATAGATGTATAGATTTAAGTCCATCATATGGACTGAAATTTAAAGTTCACATTCATGTGTGAAAAGTCATAGCAGATGTTTACCAGCGACTCGTAGGTCTCAGGCCGCTCTTCAATCTTTCCAGCCTTCTTCATTCGCTCCTGCCTCTTCCTCTCAACGGTGCCAGTTCGATCCAGGAAGGTGTCATCGTCACTGTCGTAGTAGTCCTCGTCTTCCCAGTTCTTCTTCTTGCGCTTGCGTGATACTGAAAATAAAACACATGATGATTAATGTGGTCGACATGACTAATTCCAGCCCTCTAAGATGTCATCTCACCTGCTTCCTGCCGCAGTAGCCCCCTGGCCTCCAGCATTCGACAAGCCTCCAGACAGCACTGGATGGCTGCATCCTTCTTCTTCCCCGTGTGGGTCACCTCGGCAACCAGCTGGCGGCCCATAGCATCGTCCACGGGCAGCCTGATGGAAGACAGAGTGTAAACTCTGAAGACTCCTCATAGGTTTCAAGAAGGAAAGAGACTCACAAAGCTTCATTTACTTTATCCTGCAGAGCCAGGAGCCATGACTTTTATCTTCATACTCAAACTCCAGCTCCTCTCCTGAGATAAAAAACGCTCAGGTTAGGAAGTCCAAACAAATTCAAAAAGCAGAAAAACAGCAGATGTCTGCAGTTTCACCTTCTCTGTCATAGAATCCCTGTAAAGCCTTCTTTGGATCTTTCAGATACGCTGCTTCCTGGTCTTCGTGGAACTCAGTTGAAAAGGGGTTTTCCTCATTCTCATCTTCTTCTGGAGCAGCATCCTCCTCTGCAGGGTGCATTTATGGACAAAGAAGAAGCACAAGGATTACATTTTGTTTTTAATTAACGGGAAAACTCACACACCAGAAGCCAGGACAGGACTCCACTTACCCATCCCCCACGTGCAGCCTTGCTCCCCTTTTGACACTTTGCTCTGGTCCTTTTCACTTTCGCCTTCTTCCTCCTCCCGCTCCTCTTCATCAGAGAAGTCTCCCATCATCCTCTTCTCCAGCTCCGCTTTCTGTTTGCGGGCTCGTTCCCTCAGCTCCGTCACAGTCAGTTCAGACTCCTCTTCCTCGTCAAACTCAGGACCCTGCAGACGAAGAAGAGCTGAAACATTTACACTTGATTCGACTCCACGAGTGAGGAATCAACCAAGTTCTGTTTTCATGCCAAACATAAAAAAAATAAACGTAGCACTGATGGGAGCAGAGGCGTCACCTTAAAACAGACTTGAGTTTACATTTAGACTCTCCTCTTCAGCTCATCACCAGATTTCTGTGAGATTTAGGTCCAGATTTGAACTTATTAACAATTTTGTGCAGATTTGGAGTTTTGGTTTGGATATCTGTCTGTAGCATATTTAAACCTCCAGGCAGTGGCTGCAGGGGTTTTATTTGTCTGGAACTGAATGAACTCAGAAGAAAGTTCAATTAAATTCAGCTGAAAGAAAAAGTTTCCCTTTAATGAAACAAAACATGAATTTGTCATGGCTCACTTTTCTTAAGTCCTCTCCATCGCCAATCTTCAGAGAGGGAAAATGCTGCTGCAGGTCTCCTAGCTGGATTAAGAAGATATGAGCATATTTCTCCTATTTTAGCCGCTCTTCATTAGCTGCCTGCTCTTTCAGGACTCATTTTTAAATTTCTTGCTCCATCCTACTTTTCTGAGCTTCTGCAGCTCCAACTCGCTTCCTCTGGTCAGCTGATCAGCTGCTCCTGCAGGTGCCTAAAACCAACAGTAAGCTCAAAGGGGATTGTGCTTTCTTTGTTGCTGCACCTAAATTATTAAACGCTCGCACGTTAGAGTTCATTGCTGGTTTTTAATTTCTCCTTAAACCCCCTCTCTTATGTTTGCCTTTAAACACCATATACAATGTTGATCTTAGTTGTTTTAATTGATTTTATGTTTGTGATGTTGGGCTGTTTTAACAGTGTTTTATCTCTTTTACTTATTTAATCTTTTACTTTATGTCACGTGACTTTTATTTGTTTTTATTATTTTCTCACAAAGGCTACACGCAGAAACTAAAGCATGTGCTTTAACGACTGTGTAAATGTGTTTTATGTATCACGGAGTTTGGGGTAGTAGATGAGTGACTGAAAAAATATTATCAGTAGATGTTGTAACCAATTTACCTGCAGGATAAACAGCCTGGTGCTCCCTCCAAACTTCAGCACATGTCCCACCCGCAGCCTGATGTAGGTCTTCGGGGGGATTCTGTTTTTGTTCACCACCGTGCCGTGTGTGCTGTCCAGGTCGTGGACGTAAAAGCCCCTCTCCTCCCCGGCACTGTCCTCCTCTCCGGGCTGTCCGCGGTACTGAATCACCGCGTGGTACCTGGAGATGGACGGGTGCTCCAGAGAGACGTCACACACAGGTAGACGTCCAACAACGAAGTAGCTTTTGTCAGTGAGGGGCACCGTGTCCACTATGGTACCATTTTTCAGGATCTCCAGAGCGTATGGGATGTCTGATGAAGGTCCACCCCAGGGCGGCTCTGTGTATGGGACAGGGGGGAAATTTCCAGCTGGGGGAGCTTTGACAGGTCGCACCTTCGGTTTAGCTTCGACTTTGGGTTTAATTTGAGTTTCGTTCTTGTCCTTTTCACCATTTTTGTCCTCTTCTTGTTCATTTTCTAATGCTTTACTTCCACAAGGTGCATCAGAAGACTTGATTGTACCCATAACACGAGATTTATTATTTTCGTTCACACTTATTGTTTCAGCTGATGAAGGTTTAGACGGATTAGCGACGTTGCTGCGTCTGGTGGTGAGAGACGGCGCCGCGAAAAGAGTCGGTTTCTTAAAAGGGTCATCTGTCTCTGACTCAGCTTTAGGTAGTTGCTTCTCTTTATGTTCACTCTCGTTTTCTGTGGCCAGACATTCGACGCTTTCCACTGTAGAATGTATTTCTTCATCTCCATCTCTAACGCTCGTATCTGCTGGCGAGGAGGCGGCCATGTTTATTTGGTGCAACTGTATAATTTGCTCGGGTTTACTACACACTTTAAATCTCAGAACAAACCTATAAGAATGTAATCTACAAAAAGGGTGTTTTACATTTATATATAAAACCATCCATACCACATTAAGAAAATATTTAAATAGCTTTATATTAAAATCATTGAACGCGGAACTTAATATTATCGCTGTATTCCCAACCGAGTTTATTTGCAACAAGGACGGAAACTGCTACTTCTCGTGATACTTCCTTCATATTTACAAGCGCAATTGGCTTAAAGTAAGCTTATTTTCATCAACTTCACAGTAATTTCTGGTTTATGATCACTATATGAATGATTTGGCTAGAGGAATATGCACGCAACGGTCTTAATTAGCAATTTTTATTGTTATTATTATTTAGCTTTACTGCTACTCGCTCGCGAACTGTTTGTTTTTGTATCCTTGCGTAGCATCTTACTCCTGACATTTAATGTGCTAATATAATTAGACCAACTGATCAACTTAAAAAACATTTAGTTTAAAGCCCAAATGAATATATATACGACTAACTAAATAATACATAAAAATAAACTCATTTAATAGTCAACTGTTTCTTCCTGCTGCTATATTCTGATGGCTAGTTTTATCACCAGAACAGGGCTAATCGACCGAGTGCAACCTTTTCGGAAAATCGATGAGATGTGTTGCGAAGTAAATATTAGATGAAAATTTTAACAGGAAGCAACTGATCCGTTTTCCCTGGGGTGTTAATCAGGAATTGGTTAAGTATGCTTCCAAATCAACCGGGAAGAAAAGAGTTAATTTTGAAAACCAAAAAAGAAAAGTGAATTTGAAACAGTATGAGGCGTTTAAATGAATATATGGTTAGTTATTATAACTTTATGGAAGACAGCACTGATAATGAGTGGTTAAATTTATTCTGCTTCATAACAATAAAAAAAAAGACTAATCTGAAGAAATGGTTTCTGGAATCAGTGTCATTAAACAAACTTTATCTCCATGTTTTTGTTATTTAACTTAAGTTCTAAGTCTGAATTAAGCTTGCTCCTTTGTTTAGTCATTATGATGCGTTACTGGGGTGAGATCCCTGGACCTTCAGGTGTTCCCCCCAGTCGCAGCTCCTTCGACTTGCTCCAGCGTGAGTTTCGCTCTGTGGAGATGCAGGACCCTCCCCTGCACCAGCCCTCTGCCCAGCGTCCACGACCCACCACAATGCTGGACATCCCATCAGAGCCATGCAGTCTCACCATCCACACGGTGCAGCTGTGTCAGCATGCCCGTCGCCTCCGGGCTCTTCTGGCAGCGGCCCAGGCTCAGGGTCAGAGCTCTGTGTCTTCTGAGGGCAGCGGCCGGATAGAGGAGGCTGACGCCAGCCTGCCCCTACGTCCTCCCACCCCACCTGTTATGCCAGATGATCTGCTGCCCATTGACAGCAAAGCCCCCAGCCAGCCCTTTCAGCTCCGCCATAGTGACCCAGAGGGAGATTTCTATAAGTAAATTGCATTTTTATCTAACAAGACAGCCAAATTGTTTCACAGATGTACTGCCCATTAAACAACTGGTGTCCTCTTCATCAGGGGTAAAGGTGAACCAGTCACAGAGCTGAGTTGGCCCTCTTGCAGGCAGCTTCTCTATCAGTCAGTAGCAACAGTGCTGGCCCATGCTGGATTTGAATCCGCTCAGGAGAGTGTCCTGGAGACCCTGACTGACCTGGTCCATGAGCACTACCTGCGTCTCACCCGCCTGCTGCGAATGGCAGTGGACCGCGAGGCTCGGCTGGGAGCCAGTCCCTTCCCAGATGTGGTGGAGCAAGTGTTCCATGAGGTTGGCATCGGCAGCGTGCTGGCCCTGCAGCGCTTCTGGCAAGTGAGGATCAAAGACTATCACAGCTACATGCTGGAGGTGAAGCCCTCAGATTAATTTGTCTGTCTTAAATATCTCTGAGTGCATCAGTTATTTCTGTTGCTTATTTATCAGCAGAAGAACAGGACTAAGAGATTTCCCTCTTCCAGGTCAGTAAGGATCTGTCAGGGGAATACGAGCGGCTTATGAATCCAGAAAAAGCTCTGGAGGACTCCAAGCCTCCAAGGATCAAAGAGGAGCCTATGAGTCACATCCCCTTCCCTGTTAGTGAGGAGCCCGAAGCTGACCTTGCTTCTGGGGACCAGGCTTTGCCCATGGGGGTCCTCGGGGCGCATGCTGAGAGACTAACTTCAGGCCTGGAAGGTGACCATTCCCCTCACACATCAGGTATAAACATCTGGGGTTATATGAGGAAACAATTCATCTGTGTTTTATACAGGGCAAAGTTACTGATGCGGCTTCTGGCATTAGCATTTTATTACATCACTGAATGTGTAAACAGGCAAATATCTGGATTTTGTTTGTTTTAGTTTGCAGATAAGCACGTGAGTAATGGTTGTTTATGGACTTGTTTGTGCTTTGTAGCCAGAAAATGAACTCACCCTGAAAGGAGCTTTTAATCCATTTCTGAACTTTTGTTAAGGTTATCCATCACAGCTCTGCTAGATCGCTGGCATCCCAGAGTGCTATCACATATATTGTCAACACTTTCTCAGGAACAGTAATGTGTAGCTCTGTGGGGTAAATTGTGATGGATCGCTTACCCTTTAGTTGATCTATGTGAGGTTTTCCAAGCATTTGTATCCCATCGAGGATATTTACAATCCACCCAACAAATGTAGTGTTTATTCAGACTATAGTAAATCCACAATGAGTAATCCATGATTACATGATTATGACTTTTTTGTAATAAAAAAAGATCACTATCATTAGGAACCATCTGTTTTGGTGCAGGAATTATGACAAAGCCACTTCTGTCAAACGTTCTACCAATCAGAGAGCTTACATTGACAAGAATGTCTAACCAGAAACAGCCAAGGATCAACAATTGAGCAGAAAGTTCTATGTCTATCTAAAAAACCAAAATAATGGTCCTCAGTGGCTGGAAAAAAGCCAACAAGACTCTGTAGACACAAGGTGGCGCCAAAAATGAGCTGAGTTTGAGTATCTGTATGTGTTTTGTATTCTTAATGTTATTTAATCCTGTTTTAAATCTGTCATTCATTAGTTCTGCATTCTTTCCCAATATTTGGACTACAGGGAGACCGAGGAGACCGTCCCCAAAGGCACAAAGTGATTTAGTTTCTCATACGTCATGGGTGGTAAATGAGAGATAGGTGGAAGATTATAAAAGACCAGCAGGATTTTTTTTCTCGTAAACCAGTTTCCTGCCCAGTGGCTCAGCTGGGCGTTCACATGTGCTGGATATGTTCATGATTCTGGGACAGCAGTTACCGTCGTTTTGTTAGCCATTGCATAATATATCCAAATTCTATACACGTAAATCAGGGGTGCCCAAGTTTTAGATGCAACCCTTCTCCAACACGCTTGAATCAACTGTCATCTGCGTGTCATTCAGCTCTGCAGAGGCCTGGTAACGAGCCAGTCATTTGATTCAGGTGTGTTGGAGAAGGGTTGCATTTAAAAGTTGCAGGATGGTAGATCTCGAGGACCGAACTTGGGAACCCCAGACGTAAATACTTAGCTGACTCAATTCTCGTCACAGAAGTAGAACAATGTTTTTTGCAGGAGACAAAACTCCTCATCTCCATCCTCTCCCCTGAGATTTGAAAATCCGCCTCAGTAAAACAGACGGATGTGGTAGTTTCTAAAAAGCAGGCGAAGAAATGAGGAAGCTGCAAGTGAGGTTTTTTTTTTTTTTTTTTTTTTTTTTTTTTTTTTTTTTAACCTGTCTTGTCCAGCATCGTTGCAAACAGAATGACTGTCTGGCTGCTGTCTGGTGCTGGGCAATTTTACTCTATCAAGCAGGGATTTATACTACATGTATAAAGTCCCTCTTGATGACATGAAAAACTTTATTAAATCAGACTCTTAATGCTGGACTCGACCGGAGGGGACAGAGAGAGAGAGAGATAGAAAAGAAAGTAGAGAGAAGAGGGAGGGGAGAGAGAGGGACAGAAAGGGTGTGGGGAGTGCGGGTGGGGACTTAAAACATTATACAGAAAACCATGTAATCCATACTACTTGCAACATATATAGCTAAGATCATCCTGGCCAGTAGGTCATTACACAACTAGTTGATAATAGTAACAATAATAATAATCACAATAATAGTAATAATAATAATAGTAGTAGTAATAATAATAAGAGTAAGAGTAATAATAATAATAAGAACAGAAATAATAAAAAAAAAAGAAAAAAAAATATGATAATAGATATAAGTGAAACTGCTGTATTCAAGAACACGCGCAGAGAAACCTGTGTGGATATGCTGGAGAACTCGGCCACATGGCGACGCAAAGACTGTGTGGAGACGTTCAGGAAGGAGTGACCATGCAGAGTGATCATGCAGATGCCACCTCACTTGAACAGAGGCCAGAGTCAGGCCAGCGGTCCCGAGACCCAGGCCAGTGAGTTGCAAGTGAGGTTTTACGTTCAGATACACAGATTTTCAGAAATCTTCCACATCGGTGATGTCTCAACAGGCTGCAGCATGTTATTCCTCTGCAAGCATTGTTAAAGATAATAGTTTACACTCTCGAGGACCGAGACAGGCGAAAATAAGAAGAGGGACCTTCTCATCCAGCTGTCTTTCAAATAGCAAGGATAAAACCTGTGGGACAACATAAGCTCACAAGTTCATTTATTAGTTTTCCATTGGGCTGTTTATTTATTCTAATATTAAATAATAAGAATCATTTTAAAGACAAAGTTATATATGGACTCTAGTGTTCAAGCAGAGAGAATTGGTTTTAATGTGTTTTATTTGAGCTGAAAGTAAATAAAACAGAAATTAGTACTTTCACTTTCCAAAAATCCACTTTGAACAGGTTTTAAATAAACAATTCCTCTAAAACATTATCATAAAGAATTTGGTGTTAGTTTCTTCCATTTTTCAGAGCATCGTTTATTTTACGGAGAGGTTTTAGGTCAAGTTCGTATTAGAGCGCCCTCTGCTGGATGTCGCTCTTCTCGTATAGTGAACCATTTTGGCCTGTTTGTAAAGCACTTTGTGGACCTCTGTGTTTCTCACTGACCCAGTCACACACTTACACGGTTCTTCTTATATACACTGCTAGTAAAAAGTTGAACACCACAATTTTTCCAAAGCACCATTGTCCTGTAAAATAAAAATATGAAAAATAAATAACTGAAGTTAAAGAACTCATGGAATCCATTTATAAACCAAAATATTTTATAAACCTTCGAAGTAGCCACCTTTGACAGAAATCAGCTGAACACACTTGTGGTCTTTTTTCTCAAACTTTTCTTTTGACTTTCCCTTTGAGTTTCCTCCAGTTTCTAAACCTTTTGATGGTGAAGGAGTTTCTTTCTGCACAACTGCTTTGTAGAAATCTGAAAGTCTTTGTTTTTTCATCTCTCATGATTGTGATATAAAATCTGTGGTGCCATCTTCACATTCAGTCGGGTTTTATTTCACTCCTTTCTCAAGGTGGAGGCGGAGCCAACAACTCCCCTCTGTGGCCCCAGGTGAAAATGGAGCCGCAGGACGGCGAGGAAGGCCAGGGTGCCGGGCATCACCATCACCACCACCATGGGGTCCTGGGTGGAGACGTGTTCGAGGAGGGGGGACCTATGTCCACAATGAGCGAGACAGGAGGAGCCATGGCACCCTCACCTGGAGGAGCAGCATCCGACGGCAGTTATGCTTCACACTCGCCCGACTCTCTGATGGGAGCCTCGCCCGTTTTTAACCAGAGACCCAGGAAACGGATGAAGAAGATGTGAAGACAAGCGAGAATCTCTGAGACTGACTCTGAACTGACGATGAAGAGGGCGTTTTGTAGTTTTTTTCTGTTTGTTTCTATTAATATGATTTGAAAAAGCTTTGTACTAAATATATTAAGTTTATAATCAAATAAACATGTTTTGAAGCAAAGCTGGTGTTAATTTACCCAATAAATGTTCAAGAAACTACAAGAAGTTTTTTAGTTAAACTAATAAATTGAACTGAGCTCCAAAACCAAATAATCTACTTAGACAAGTAAATAATCAATCGAAATGTTTTGTTTTCTCAAGATATTAAGGCTTGTTCTCCTCCTGCACCATCAGGTTCCTTTCATTATCATCAAAAATGAAACCTATTCCTTCCTCTTTCCTCTGCATATTATGATGCTTTTTTCAGCTTCTTGTTTTGCGCTGCAGTGCTCTTACCGTGCAGCCCAACACTGAACGATCCACACACCTGTCGACCTGAAGCTGCTTCAAATTAGCATCTGTTTCAATAATAAGGCAAAGCTGTGAATGCAACTCCATTACAGCTCGTTTCCTCTGCACCACCGAGGCAACATCTATCCACGCATAATGGAAATTAATTATGCCAAGCATAACTTTGCACCTGAACGAGCTGGCCTGTTTCAGTGCTATTGTGATTAATTTCACTTTCACAAATCAGACAGGTAATTGTCCCCATGCAAAGTGTTGATGGGGGTTAGATTAGGTTGTATAGATATTTAGTTAGTTATTTACGGATTGTGCAGCTTTGTGAGAGACGGGTAATAGTTATAAGCAACTGGAAAGCAAAATGAGTATTCCAGAATTACTTGTAGCTGTAAACATCATCACCTGAAATAATCTGAACTTTGTGTTATGTAATCAGTATGTTTGAAATTTAACAACTTTATAACCCGTTTTGTGATCAATAAGAAGTGGACATATATTATGGCATCACAGACAGGTTCAAGATCATTATTAGTCATTAGTTACGGTTTTCCTAACTGTGTATGATTGGGATGCCTATTTAACGCTCTTTCTCTACATTTAGGATGAAAATTAGCTATAAGACAACATTGTTAACCATATATAAACAGGCCAAATAAAATGTTAAAAATATATATTAAATATAAGTGTTATACATGATATCTATATTAAGAGCCAAGCTACCTAGTTTATGAAAGAAGGGATGTGTGTATATATATGTTCCTTCAAAAGAGGACATGGGAAAGGTCTGAGAACCACTGTGCTGTACAAATATACCTGCCTTAAAACGTAAAACATAAAACATGAAAATTAGGCTTGAAAACATTACAAACACAAAAGATGATATTCACATCATTTTCTTGTACAGTGCAAGTTATGTTAATAAATTGTGGTGTTTAGAAAGATCCTCGAACAGTTTAGCCTGATTTCCCTTTACGTGGTTGTTTGTAGGAAATCAGTTTGCACAGACTTGGTAAGTTGCGTCATCCCATCCTGACTGATGTGAAAAGTTTGGTGAGTTAAAGGTCTTGTGCCTGAGGAGGACAATCAGCTCTTCTTGGTCTACGAGTTCAAAGCTTCATGGTGTGTTTGGGTTCATTATCCTGCTCCACAAAGATGCAAACCAGGTGTCTCTGAAGAATAACCTTCTCTTTGGTCACAGCTGAGTCTATTCACCACAGCTGTCCGACTCCAGACCTGAAAACCCTGCTGTGTTTCGCTCTGGTTTTGATCCACTGCTGCATTATCCTGTCTGCTGCTGCTCTGGACTTTTCTTTTACATCATCATACACTGAAATGCTGGTATGTCTCAGCCCACCCTGCGTTAGTTTCCCTCTTGAGAAGTGATTTGGAGAAGCTAGAATCCTCTGAGATGCAACTAGACAGGCTGTTTTTGACAGAACTTTTGCTGATTAGACTCTTATCTTCTGATGGTATGCTTATTTTTGGCTTTTTCTTTCGTCTTTTTGAGCTCTGTTCACTGATGCCTTTGAAACCTTCAATGTAAGCATGATTTGATGCCAAGAAAGCTGCTCTTTCCTGAGTATAACACTGACTTCTGACACTTCCTCACAGTTCTGATGTCATGTTTACCAGCCTTACATACTTCTTATTCAGCAAACTTGAGGCATGTCTCTGAGACTTAGATGTGTGGATCAAATCCAGAGGTGCTGTGTGAACATTGTGGTAATGGGAAGGAAACTTGAGAATTTAAACCTTTTATGTTTCTTAATTAACAAACCTCCTGAACTGTTAAATGTTAAACTGTTAAATGTTAAATGAAAAAATAACAGATTTCCCATCAGCTATCAATGTTTTGGACCTCAGTAACTATTCCACTAATTGGAAATAATATTAGGGTTTCAATTGTCTCGATTACACAATTAAAAGACGATTTCTCTGAGAGTCAGAGGTAAAGTCTCTAGTTATTTCCCTTATCATCATTGTGCCCAACAGGGAAACACTGGAAACTAAAAGTGAATTTTATATTTAATAAACTTTATTTCCAAACTGAAATTATTATTTTAATATAAACTTGAGGCTGTAGAAGAAGTTTTTAATCTCCAGTGTAAAACAGGAGGCTTCATAAGATTTATTTTCTTTAAAAAAGGACACCCTGTTTTAATTTTTAACTTATTCTGAGAAAGATTATTCACAAGAGAAAAGCTGCCAATCTCGATGTCAGAGGAAGTTCAATCCAACGTCAGACCTCGCAATGCTCAGAGAAATTTCAGGAAACACCCCAAGAGCTACATCTCAGACTCCCCTGGCCTCAGTTAGCATGTTAAATGTTAAAGTTAATTGCAGAACAGTTGAAGTATGGCTTGTTTATTGCACAGTGGTGTCGTGGTTAGCACCGTCGCCTCACTGCAAGAAGGCTGCAGCTTTAAACCTCAGCTGGAGCTTATTTGTCTGGAGTTTGCATGTTCTCCCTGTGCATGTCCCTCTGTCAGATTCACAAACATCATCATCTCCGTAAGTTAAAAGAACATGCCAGCTGGCCCTACTTTAAAAAGGTAAATGCCCCAAAATGCCCACAAAAAGGTCAAGACATAAAGGCCATTTGCACACAGACACAGAACAGTGAGACAGATGAGGAAACCAAAATATTCAATGAAAACAAAAAATAATAACAAAGATGTGCACTGAAGCCTTTGTCTCAATTTTTAGGGTGATGCACATGGTTATAAATAATCACACAGTAAGATTCAAGTCATATAAAAGCCACTTTGTGTACAAATTGGTAATTAATGACTTTTGACGTTGGACAGCAGTCTGCAGTCTGGTCTCATGGGTGTGTACATGCATCCTTGTAGTGGTGTAGTGGCTGAAGGGGGAAGTAGTACACCACACAACGACTTTTAATCACTTTTTACACACTGTACCATCGGTATGTTTGTAAAGCAAACTGTCACCTGCTGTGTTCAAACACATCCAGCATCATTTTAAGATACGGTGCACTGACGAAGGGAGAGGCGGATGTGGTGAAATGAAACCTCCAGGTATGATGGTCTGAGGTGTTATTAACTAGATGGCCAGGGCATAACCTTGATTCCCCAATAAAACTAATAAATAGGATTAAAAACAAATAAAAGCATCAATAAATGCAACAGTAAAATTTGCAGTAAATTTTAAATATTAAAGAGCACATTTATCAGGTTGACCTGAGTCACAGGCAGGGACAGACTGGCCATTGGGCATTTTTCCACTATTTATTGGTCCAATTGATTCATAAAACTTGTCACATCAGCGGCTCAACTAACATCCTGTGCCTAATAGTACAGAAGGTTTCTTCACCACCGGCCCATGAAACAAGTTGATCTGCATCCTATTGGTTCTTTTCTCATAACTGACCCCAGGCTGAACCAATCAGATGCTTTTAACCCTTCTGTACCAGTAGATGCAGCTACCTGTCAGAACTGAGGGGAGGAAACGGAGAGGAGGCGCAGAGAAACTGGGTTATAAAGATAAAAAAAAGATGCTGACAAATGTCCAAAAACAATTGACATGTACGCCACAACAGGAGGAGATGATGACGGCGACCACGACGGCCATTATTATCTGGTTGTGTTGACTGGTTAAAACAGCAGAACTTTCTGAACTAAATCATCTTATTGGAAGTGAGCCGATAGTCGGATACTTTGTGTTAGAGACAGCTTCTGTGTAGGTGTTTATAGACAATATACAGAAATAAAACATTTTTTAAGGCGGTTTATTTATTTACATTTTTATACATTTGTTATACAGAAATAACTGCTTGTCCCTTTATCAGAAAATCCAATAATTCTGGGATTGTCTGAACCATTATCTTTAAAAGAACAACAAAACCAAACAAAACCTCCATTCTATCTTTTGTTAAACCTGGTTGAGATAACATCTCCAGAAGAGGAATGCAGACACACAGAACAGTTTAATATGATCCATCATTTCTTATTTCTGTTCTGTTTTCTTTCTTTCTTCATCAAACACACAGCTCCAATATTCATCACTTTGCTGGAGTATAGATGTTTATGTTATTAACAAATGGCACTTTGTGGAAGCATTTAATGTGTCTGCTCTCACTGATTCCTGCTAACTCACTGCATGGTTTTAATGATTTCAAAGAGTTGTCTGGTTGGTCTGGGCCAAAATGCAAGGGGTGATTTTTTGTCCCAGTCCACCCCTGCTCTCCAAGACCACCCCTGCTTTCCCAGAACACCCCTGCTCTCCCAGGCCGCCCCTGCTTACAGGCGACTTGGATGTTTTTGGACTAATATTCTTGTGGTTGAGGGAATGTATCTGTTTTGATGTGCACTCTAGTGCACTGATGGTGTTAGGAAGAGCAGCAATAGAATTAGATTGAATTGACTCCAATTCATTTTTTGAATAAATGAAATGACTAAAAATCCCTGAGGAAAATCTCAATGTTAGGACACAATATCTTGAAATTTATTTTAAAGTAACAAAGTGATTTGTAAATTACCAAAAGATGTCTTAAAAATCTGACAAAACAGTACTGTAATTATGTTATTGTATTTTAATGAACTGAACCACATATATGCTGACTTTGTTCAAACTTTATCAGCACACAACTGTCCATAAGAGTACTCCTGACTGTTTGTTGGATTTGTTCTTACCAAAGGACAATATCATGAAGGCCCCAGTGTTTGTAAAAGGTTTGTTCGTTAAATGAGGCCGAATTTTCTTTTGTACAGACCAGACTAAAGGGATGTTTGGTCAGAATGCAACGCAGTACGTTTGTGTTCATTCCAGCTGTCATACATGGTGGTGGTAGGCTGGTGAATTGGGGTTTTTTTTGTAGCCACTGAGTGGACCATGAAATCCTCTGTTGACCAAAATATTCTAGAGTCAAAGGCAACATCATTTGTTCAGCTTGACTAAAATTGATTAATGTGACAGGACAATGATCCCAATCACAGCAGCATGACGTGGTCCAGTCAAAGTCCAGACCTCAACCTGACTGAAATGCTGTGGTGGGACCATCAGGTAAGTAAAACATCACTATTCACCTGAAATATAACAAATGACAAAAATGTTGTTTTAAATTTTTCTTTTAGCTTTAATGACCGACTCCAGCATGCAAATAACAACTGTGGTCATGAGGCACATTACACTAAACCAACATAAATTAATATCTCAATAAATATTTTAAAAGATAAAACTCTGAAAGTAAATCTAAAACCATGAAACATACAGATATTTTCATTAGTTACTTGTGTCACTGATGGAAGTAAAACTACTGCAGTTTGTCAGCAGTTTGAGCTGCAGAGAAAAAGGCGTAATTATAAAAATGTCAGGATTTGTTTTTTAAAACTTGGGACTCCACGCGGGGCCAGAGAGCTCTGAGAGTCAATGAAAGGACCCAACAAATGATTAATTACCTGCCCAAACCCAAAGCTATCATTTAACATGAAATTTAATCTCTTCAGCTGACTTGCGAGTTTGTGAGAAGAATGAGGAATATGTTTAATTTTTACACAATAGGCTTGGAGAGTCCTCCAGGGCACCAGTTCGTCTTTTGCCCAGAGTCAGAAGAGAAGAGAGTCATTATGAAGTAATGTCATTATAGAATTTCTCTGATTTATTTTAATCACGTAAGAGATACTGTACTTGTGCGGTGGAGACAAATAATAAATTATGAGATGATGGTATCAACAGAAAGATGAATTGCCAGACATATGGGATGTGACAGGTACAAAGGGTCCCATGCTACTCATGCAGTGGTTACAGCCATATCACCGCACCCCAGAGATGAGAGAATTGATTGCACTGCGTCATGAGTCGCGGTCTGAATCAATCAATGGATATTTTCTCTTGGGTGATGTGGCTAAAAATGTAAAATGAAGCAACAACTGCTACAGACATGTCAAACTTAGAATCTATCCATCAACTGGTTCAATTATTTGTTTGGAAAAAGACCAAAAAGATCATTAGGGGGAGGAGGAGTTGATCTAAAAAAGGTGAGGAGTGTAATGTAGGCTGCACCACACTGATAAATCAGACTTTACAGCATGAGGTCAGCTTCATAAGACCAATGAAGTAAGCAAATCATTTTACTAAAGAATTGTCATTAAACAAAGAATTGAAGGTTTTTCCATCAGGGTTCATGAAAAAAACAGGAATTATAAAAATAATTTTACTTTATTAATCCCTATGAGAAATTCGGCTCTGATTTGACCCAACTCTAGATGTACTAGAGAGCAGTGGGCTGCCATGGTTCAGTGCCTGGGGAGCAGTTGGGAGGGGCTGAGGGCTTTGCTCAAGGGTCCACCTTTGTTGGCACACTAGAGACTTAAACCCAGGTTTGAGAGACTCAAACACACCTCTGTAACCACTGGGCTACCACTTTGGAAATGCACCTTTAAAGAGGCATTGATGTTGAATTTTATTACTGGGAACACACAAATGAATTCTTAGTTGCTGTTACTTTCATGTTCACATGTATATTTGTTCCACGTCTAATGATCATTGGGGCAGTGATGGCTCAAGTAGAACAGTGGTGGGAAATCAGTGCTGTGACGTGTCTATGGACAGAATATTAAACCACATGTCCCTTATCAATATGTGGTTATAGAGATCAAAAGTGCTCACAGTGCTGGTTTGCAAAACCTTCTTGTGTTTACAAGGTGCCATGAAAGTACTGACCATTACTAAAATATTATAAATGTTTGACACTGTTTTGGATTTTATATTTGTACAAAACAATTAGTTGAAATTGTTTTTATATTTTTCAATTTCTAATGATTTTAAGGACAGTTTCTCTTGTCTTTACTTTGAGAGGATACAAGGTCATTTGAGAATGATCACCTTTAAACCTTTGTTTAAAGGTGATCATTTAAACAAAGACTAATAGCAAATTAAAGTAGATAAAAAAAAGCTTTATTTTTATGGGGTCTTCCAATACAAATGTCAAAAAGTGCTCCGTGGCTGTGGGGCTCTGGCTGGGGGTCTTCTCTGCTGTCCTCTGGGTGGTACTGTGGTTATCCCCATAGTGGGCTGGTTGGGTTTCATGCTCTGTAGTGGCTGCTGGTCTCCCAGGTCTTGGGGCCCTCTCTGTCTGCCTCTGACCCTCGGAGGGTGCGCGGTAGCATTTGAATGACCACTGAACACAATTCATTGCTTACATTTTGCACTTACATGGACTAACAGTTAAGACGATCTGCAGGTATAATCATTTCAGTTATTTTTAGTTATGATTTATTTTCTTGTTGCAGGTGGTTTTTGTTCTTTATATTCTCAGTTTGTCTTCCTGTAGGTGCTCCTGATGATTGTCTGCTTTGTTTTCTGACAGAGGATGTAGGATGTTTTCTGTTAAGGTTCTTTTCAGCTGTAGCAGCTAACTAGTTTCTCTGTTCGGTTGAACAGTTTTTGCTGTTGCTTTCTGTCTGTTTCTTTGTCTCCCTTTTCTTTATTTCACTATCTTCCTCTGTCTTTCTGCTTGATTTTTCTCCAACACAATATGTAAAACCAGTAGCATGAAAGGAAATAAGGATAACTCATAATGAATAGTGGCTTAAAGCTGCAGTGTGTGTGAATTACTGACATCTAGTGGTAAAGATGGACATGGAAACTACTTCAAATGCCAAGCACAGCTGGGAATGGATGGTGGCTGTTGGTGATAAGAATGCTTTTCATCTGTGAGCGAATCCAGTGGCCTCAGGGGCAGCGATGACTGTAGTACAGGTAACAACTTTTGGTGCCTTTTAAGGCATTATTTATCTCAAACGGTGCTCAAACAAAGTTTGATCTACAGTTTTAAAGCTCAGAGGTTCTCACTTCACACAGAGTTGTTTGTCCATTTACAGACACCGTAGTAAAAGTGGCGGCAAAAATACAACAGCTGCCTTTTATGTGGACCTATGGCAAGTAAATATAAATGGCTCATTTATTTATCCTTTATTTAACCAGATACAACCCTTATTGAGATTAGAAATCTCTTTTTCTAGAGTGACTCGCCCAAGAAAGGCAGCACAACCACAAATACACAATTTACCACATAACAGACAGAGAACAACTTTCAAAACACAAGAAGTAAAACAAAACATGTAAAAAAAAGGTAGCAGCCAACAGGTAAATGAAAAGCAGCGTGGGCTTAAAAACAGTCACATCTACAGAGAGGTTTTTCTTCTCGAGCCCTTAGAATCGACTTCAACTCCCCCAGAGGGATCAGTTTAATTCATTTCAAATCAGTTCGAAAGTTATTCCAAGTGGAAGAAGCAGCATATTTAAAAGCTTGTTTCCTCCAAGTTCTGTTTTCACTAGGGACTGCCACCTGTGGACCAGAATGAGAGCGAAGGCTATACTAAGTCTGGTTCTTGGACATGTAGGTAGAGAGATATAAAGGAATTAGGCCAAGAATAGTTTTAGAAATAAAAATGAATCTAAAAAATAAAAAATAGAAAATTATTCTAAGAGAAGTTATTTTATTAAAATGAAGATACTAATAGAAAAATGTTTTCAATGACCTTTGATTTGGTTAGATGCCTTTAAATAACAGGAAAAAAATATCCAATAAACAAATATGTGTCAAACTGCAGGCAAGAACTGAATCAGCTAACATGAGTAAGTTTTTTCTGAGCCTCAGAGACAACACTTCATAATGTAAACACAAACAAAACAAACAATGTTTTACATGTGCAGGGGCTTGACTACACAAGGCTCTGAATGTAAGAAGGACTTTAACATGAATGCTGATGTGGAGCCAACTTAAGGACAATCAAGACCAGTGTTATTTATTCGAGACCATCTGGATGTCTTGGCTCAGCCAGGCAGCTGCGTTCTGGACGACTAGTCAGTGTTTCTGATATACACTGCTCAGACAACTGAAGAGGGAGTTACAATCATTAAGATGGGGTAAAAAAAAAGCATGAACAATTAATTCTTTGTATTTACATTTCTGCTCTTGAACACAGTTTCATAGACGGATGCAGACAAATAATCACAACCAGACATCAGAGGCTTCGATTGGTGGTAAGAAGGCAGCATCCAGTGTGGTTCATTTCCATAAAGCTCCCAGCAATGTGCATCTGTGTGATAAGTATATAGAAAGAACTCTACAGTTAATAAATATAAAAAATTGGAAACTACAAAATGACTCAATTCTGCAGAAAGAGTGGTTTTATAAATCATCCAAGACTGCCACTGGAGGGCAGTCTTACACCACACATCAACTGCAGCTCCTCCTCTTCAAATGCAGGATTTTTCATTCATCCACTCACCACAGCTACTGGGGGCACTCCCAAACCCTGTGAGCAAGCAACGCTTCATGGCATCACAGTGCCGCTGTGATGTTAGCAAGTGAATACATTTCCTTAACACGTGGTAATAATTAGTTTGCTGTTGCTGGTGTGTCTGTGTTCCTGCATGTCTGGGATGGGAAGCACTAACATCAAAGAAAACACAAGCTTGGTGCACAATCAGGAGGATTTGCTCCTCATAATGTGAAATATATCTGCAGGCCTGTCTCTTTTAGGATTGCATCCACTGCGATGCCACTGAGAGCAGTTAATTTCACTGGATGAGCCACCTTTAATTCTGTCTTTTGTATGACTAATTGCCTGTCAGTCCTGACAGCCAATTGTAGAGTGCTTCAACACTTGCCTTTGGAGAGGCAAGGATTAAAATTAGTGGATTGTGCCTGCAAAGAACACAGCACACAAAAGAACAGCAACATTTTCTCATTTCATTTCACCACAGCTGATGTAGCTGTGGGTACTGTAATCAGACACTGCCAGGACTTTAGATGGTGGTACTTATGTAAAAAAAAAAAAAAAAAAGTAACATGGCTGAAACTGTGATGCATGTCTCATTCATCCATGTAAAAAAAAACAGCAAAATGACCACCAGAGAACTTCTCTAGTGGTCGTGTTTGATTCAATTCAGCTTTATTTGTAAAGCATCGATTCACAAGTTGTCAAGACACTTTACAGGAATAATTAATTTGAGCTAATTCATGCGATCCAATCAAAAAAAAAAAATCCACATTAGTCCAACTTTTATACAGATTATATATACAAACAAGTATATACATATATATAAAGCCCCATCCCGATCATGCGCGAGGCAGTGGGTAACAGTGGAAAGGAAGTTCATTTTGATTGGAAGGAAAAACCTCCAGCAGAACCCAGTTCAGGGAGGGCAGTCATCTGCCTCAACCAGCCAGGGATACCTGCTGAGAGGGAAGAGACATACAAGTTAAGGGCGCTGATAAAATGATAAATTTATAGATGAGGAGCAAAGAAACCTGGATTTAGTGCTCAGTGCATCATAGAACTTCCCTCAGCAGTCTGTGGCAGCACAACTAAAGGATGACTAACCACCCCCAACTATAAAATTAATCAAAAAGGAAGAATTAAAGCCTAATCTTAAAGATAGAAAGTATGTCTTCCTCTTGAACCCAAACTGGTAGCTGGTTTCATAAAGAAGGGCCTGATAGCTGAAAGGTTCTACTTCCCCATTCTACCTTTAAAGACTTTAGGAACCACAAGGAAACCTGCAGTCTGAGAGCGAAATGCTATGTTGGGAATATATGAAACTATGAGATCCTTGATATAAAATGGAGTTTGGTCATAAAGAGCTTTATATGTGAGGAGAATAAAAAAAATCTATTCTGAATTTAACAGAAAGCCAAAGAACAGAAGCTAAAATTAGAGGGGAAACAAAACTTTACTCCATCAAGTACAAGACGCATTTGATTGCTGCATTAATTTTGTTTACGGAAAATAGAAGTAAATAGACATTTGGTTCAGCTGAAACTGTTTCTAAAAAGGTCACTGAACACTCGAGGAGGACTGCCTCTTCTTAATAAGGCAAGAGCTCCTAAGTAAACATGATTTATGGATCTTTGGAGTATCATTAAAATATTGACAAAATGCTCTTCTGCCATGCCTTTTATGGGTATCAGCCATAAAAATGCTTTCTTTGTAAATCAGGACAGGGGAGGGCAAAATTCAACCATGTTCTATGAGTTAAATGATGTTCGATGCCCAAAAAATTAGATTTTGTGAACTCAGTATAGAAACAATGGCCTCGAATTATATATGTTTGGTTAGACTTCCATTGAGGGACTTCGTACACAGAAAAGTTGATAATTTTGACAACTTAAGAGATTTCACTTTATTACTCAAGGGATGACTGTGGTCACTTTTCAAACTTTTCACTCATGAGGCCTCAGTTCTGATCTAATTCATATTCACCCTCATTTTCACAAATCATGTGTTCATAGCACCGAACTTGACACAGACAGGTAATCAGAGAGATTAAACTGGATAAATCCTTCGAGGGGACATATGGAAAATGACCCTGGCATTTTGTCATAACCCCCTTTATCTGAAAATCTGACCGTTGGAAGGTGTTTCAGATTGACAAGGTAAAGCGACGTCACTTTACAACGTTATCCAGCCTCTTTTCTAATTTTCTTCCTAACTTTACCTTCAGTCGATGCTGCATTTCTTCGACCTTTGAAATGGGAAACTCTTCCTCTTGTTTTTGTGTTGCTCTCAACACCAAATCTCATTTTTTACATAACTGATGTACTACCAGTACTTTGTTGATTACATCCCAAAAGGAAATCTGACCTCTAATTGGAGTTTAAGTTTTTAATAGTTTCAAACTGAAACCGGAAATTCCAATTGGTCATTCTGTTAACAAAAATAAATATCAATGCAATATTGGCTGTTTAAATAACGGCTCTTAATGTCAGCTGCTAAAACAGTCCTAGTTTTTCCAGTTTACGGTGAAAATATACATTTCTGAAAAGGAATAAAAGGCCAGCACAAACAACGCATAGCTTTTAGCCTTTAGCATCGATGCTACCTTGATGCTGAAAAGTAGCTTAAAAAAGTGCCAACATAGATAACTAGTGAAGAACATGTGAAAAAGCATGGATGCCAATCTTTATTATTTTAACACTTACTTACTCTCTTAAAATCCGACCTTTGTTCTATTTGACTTTTGTCTTCTTTACAGAAGAGCGAAGGTAAAATACCAACCGAGAGCAATGCGCTCAGATGGTTCCACATGCTGCTGATTCTGCCCCAAAGTGGCAGCAAAACAGGGCGACATGTAGACTTGCATTTGCAAAGCAACAACACAGGCAGCCTGAAGGAGGATGTATATTCAGATCTTTACAAGTAATGAATGCTGTAAGGGGTTATGTGAGATTCTATCTTGGCTAAGAACAGTCCAGTGTGTAGACTGGGTAAGGTGGAGGTTGAACCAGCAACGCCTGGCGGGAACGTCTAATACACTCGAGTAACAGCTGCTTCAACTTGGTTTGTGATTCTTACCTCTCATCACGCCATCATAAATTCAGTTTATAGACCAAAGTAAAGGATGTTGATGTATTTTTCTGTGGGTATAATCATGGGCTAACAGAAAAACACACATTTTAAGAGTGTTTTGCTGCTGCAGTGAACAGAAAGGCACAACTGTGCTGATATTAAAAACCTTCAACTTTGGGAGGAAAAGAGAAAATTCATACATGACGTCTTGTGTCTAGTAATTAAATCCTCACACCTTTGATAAGTTCTTTTATGTTTTTCCTACAGCTCCTGTAAAGTTCAGACTTGGGTTCATGTGTCCCAAACTGCTCTATTGTTACATAACCTGAAGAAAATTACATCAAGGCTGGACTCAGCTTAAGATGGGGGATCTCATTCATAACCATAATAAGGCAGCATGAATGGACTTTGATTTAATTTTTCTTTCAGAAATTATTCGTACTGACATAAAACCCCTCAACCATTAGGCCAATTTCTGCATGAAATGAAAATTTTACAGCTGAATGTTGGCATGTAGACACATGTTTAGCATTCAATGCAATGTTTTATAACAGCCCAGCTTCAATAACTGTTTTTGTGCTCATGGACACAAATTGTAGTCTTCATGTTTTTTCATGACTCCCTGTCAAATACTTTTAATGTCTGTACCATGTCCAGGGCGATTGTGCTGAGTGAATGAACAGCTCCAAACTTTGGGATAACCAAAACTTGTCCAGGTTCTTCACCTCATCCTAAGAAATGGAAATGTCATCTGGCTTCTCCTCCCTCATACTGTCATGAATCATCTCAACCTTCCTCATGACCCAGACAAGGTCATTTCCAAGCACACCTTTGACCTCATCAGTCCATCCTCTCCTCAGAAGTTCAGCCACCAGATTGGGAACCTTTGACAAGTCCTCCAAAGCCTCTGGTAGTCTGGTAACTCCATCATAATCTCCACCGAAACCAGAGATACCTGCACCACCCACCTTGTACACTTTACACTTTGTTCTTTGAACATCATCTGGAACGTTCCTCTTGTGTGGCCGGACACTGTAAGCTGAGGAGTGGCTGAAAATAATGGAGCTTTTGACAGGGTCAGCACCTGGATCATCACTTCTACTGTCACATGCGCCAGGTCCATCAGTGTCCCCGGACACTGAGTGTGTAAGGAGTGGACTCGCAGGTGGTACATTCCATTTAATTCAAATTTTTTATATAGCGCATTAAAACAACTTCAGTTGACCAAAGTGCTTCACAATAACAACTGTAGTAAAAAAAAACATGAGCACATGGTGCGCAGGATACCCAGGCTGCTGTTGATGGAGTAACCACCTCAGTCAGACTGGCTGTCTTTTTTATTTTTCCCCCTGGTGGGTGATAGAGTAACATTAGATTTACTATGTAGCATCTTCGTCATTTATTCTCCACCAGTAACACATATAATGATGTTTACACATCCTGGCACATATCACAAGTGTTCCCTTTATTATAACTCCAAAAGTATTCTAATAGACCCTGTGGTTGCAGAGATGTACTCATTTCATTATAGGTATGTAATTTTCAAGCAAAAGGCTTAAGAAATAAAGACAGGGTTCAAAGGATTATGACAAAAAAATTCAATGAGATTTTACAGCAACACATGCTGTCTTTAAAACCACATCTTTTCCAGGGACGACCATGCATTTTTCAACAAGACACCACAAAAGGACATTCTGCACACAGTAACAAGCTTAAAAGAAGATGGTAGGGGTACTGGATCTGCTTGCCTGCAGTCCTGACCTATCCCCAACATGTTGGAGAATTAAATTCATTAGCAAGAATTTTTTAAAGTATATTGTGCACTAATAGTGGAATAGAATATTATCTCCCCAGGTCCTTGTGGTTCAACCTGCCTCTGTTGGAGGCAGTGCTTCCTGTTGTCCTCCACCTCCCCAGTTCACACATACGAAGACCAGAGGAATTCTTACCACATAATTTGATAATCTTCTGGTCAACTTTTAAGGCTGAAGTTTTCCTCAAGTTGACACCAGATCGTGCTTCGTGGCATTTAGTGTGGCACATAGTTGAAAACATTCTTTGAAAGCACAATCTCATTTTTAGTGATTTGAGACTTTCCTGCTCTTTCTGTAATAGATGCCACCGGTCCTGTGAGGCCTGTAGACAGAAGCATTGAGAAGACTGCTGGACCAATGAAGTACTTACCTTCTTTCACAATCCTAACCTTGCTTTCCTTATTTCTGTGGCTAAAATAAAAACATATTTTAATTTAATTTCACACTTTTGTCCAGATCAGCCCTGGTTTATGTCATATATGGCAGATAGAACTATTTAAAATTTTTTCTGGTTATGGTGTCCCACTAGGCTCAGTTTGAGTTCCCCTGCTTTTATCTCCCTCACTTCATTTACTTTGTTGGGTTATAAAGTTGATATGTTATTGTGTAAAACTATTAGCATACATTAATGTGCCTATCAACCAATCAGAACCAGTTCTGTGATTGTCGAGAACAATGCAGATGGTGTGAGGGAGGTAGATGAGACACACTGAGTGATTAACAGGAAACAGTGTTTCTCCACTTTTACCAGGCAGTAAGGCAGATAATGAGAAGCAGCGTAGGTGTGTTCTCTGCTAGGGCGCTCTCATCGGTGATTGGGAGAAGAAAGCAGGCGGTACCGCCCACAAGCTTGTGCTCCAGAAGTTAGAGCTAAAGTTTAAACCATGGCCCAACAGTTTAGTCCTATCACAGCATTTTATTATAATCACCTTCCAATCATCATTCAGTATAAAACCTGTGTGTATTCTTTGTTCTGGATCCACTTCTGGGAGGTTGAGCTCAGATTAACAGCTTGCTGATAGGTGCGAGTCGAACAGACGTGGATCCTTACATCAGATTGTATTTGAAACTCTGAATCATTCTGAATCAATGAATTCTGAATCAGTTTTATTTTAAAAATCATGCTTTCTCCTTGCACCGTCATGCTGATGACAAATTTATGTACTGTTAACGTGGAAGGATGCCTTGTGAGCTGAATCACTTTTGCTACGTCTTAAAGATGTTAAGATCCCCTTAACTTCTTAAATTTTAATGAAGACAAGCATTGTGTTTGGACCCAGGGGCTCCTGTAAGTCTAAAAGGAAGCTCAGATGGGACAAAGACTTTTCTATTGCTGCTCCTAAAATGTGGAACAATTTACTTTTGCATATTGACATTTCTTGTTTTTTTATTTTTTATAGCAGAACTATAATCTTTTACTTTTTGGACTATTGCTGTTCTATTTAGTTCTGACCTGATATTTTTAAAATGTTCTGTTATATTATAATTTTTTATTATTGACATCATTATTATTAGATGATTTTAGGTTGATAAACTTCTTGATTGATGCCCACAAAAATATCATTGCTGTCAGCACAATGACAAAGTATCTATTTGTTGTTTTTATTTAGATTTTGTCGCCTTTTTTAATGTCTTAGGTTTTTATA
Organism: Melanotaenia boesemani; assembly: GCF_017639745.1. Lineage (NCBI taxonomy): Eukaryota > Metazoa > Chordata > Actinopteri > Atheriniformes > Melanotaeniidae > Melanotaenia > Melanotaenia boesemani. The sequence continues at coordinate 4,610,060 of NC_055701.1, forward strand.
TTTTATTCATCCCGGATGTACTTGTTTCAGCTATGGTTGCTGTTAAAGTGCTTATTATGATATTGTTGGCATGACATGCTAGAAGACCTTCGTTACCTATTTAAATTATGCATCACAGCTGATGTGCTGCTGCAGCTGGTTTGTCCTTCCTCCGTGCCACCATCAGGAAAACATGCTTTTTGGACATGACATTAGCCGTTAATTCAATACAAGAAAATGTAGTTTTCGTTCTCTATTAGGTATCGTTTGTGATGCTGACAGACTGGGGTTTGGTGAGGAATTACGAGTTGTGTCACACTGACTGTGTGAGTCTTCAGTTTTAATTTGGAGCGAGCATTTGACGCCATTCCCATCCCTGTCTGCTATGCTTTGGCACTTTCTCAGGATCTGTCAAAACACTTTTCAGATTGAGCAAAACTTGGGCTGACAGGAAGCTGCTGCAGCCTGGAATAAATGTCCTCGCTCCTTTGATGCACATGGTGCACTGTTCAGTGATGATCGTTACTCGTTGGCATCCCCCTTTCTAAAGCTGCTGGGTGTTAATGTGCAGAGGAAAACATGGCAGAGAGGAGATGACATGGAGATAAAAAAAGTGACCAGCATTCCCAGAAAACAGTCAGGTTAATACAGATCAGGAGTTTGTACAATTCATGCAAAGCAACACTTTCCTCCTCACAATGATGCTGCCTAATATTAAAATTCCCAGTTAAATTTGACCTTAATCAAATTATTGTCTCTAGCGTACTAAAATGGATGCATAAGACAAAGTCATCCTTGGTGTAGTTTCTGTTGTCAGAAAAACAATACCTGGTAGCACATCTTTACTATGTTTTGGCAAGTTTCTCTTCACATTCATGTTGCTTCCTCTTTGTTTTCACTCTTTGAACTCTTCTGCAGATCTTGCTGATTTCCCTTAGACTCAACAGTAATCAGCTGCAACAAAAAATAGTTTGTCAGGTAAACCTTGTTTAGTCTTCTTTCATTTCTGATTTACACTGCAGTTTTTCTCTGTTGCCCCACATTGCTGCTTCAGAGAAAGCCCTCGTCGCTGTCACTAACAAGCGTTTCTAGGAAACAAAGCAGCAGCTCCTGCTTGCTAAAAAAATCAAGAGAATTCAACCTCATGGCAACAATGGAGTCTGAAATGAAAAATGACTGCTTGCTTTGTCTGCTTGGCGCACTATTGTGAAGCAATAAAACAGCAGAGCAGAGCCAGAATGATGAGGACAGAACAGCTGAAGGAATGATTTGACATTTCAGGAGATGCGCCAGGAAGATCAACACAATTTCATGCTTTTACAGTAAATATGCTGTTGTAAGAAAAGACAAAAAGAAAAAAGGATTACTTTTTATATGTTGCCCTCTGTAAAAATAAGTAAAATACTGGGGCTAAACTTTCTCAGAGTATGGGTAAGAGAGAGTCTTTTTGGCTTATTCCCATTAATGGAGCCAAAAAAAAACATCTCTGTAATTCACTTTTGTGAAACATCCACCAGGACAAACTAAATCTGGTTTGGATCCATCAGTTTCTGGTGTGAAAGCACTTTAGGATGGTTTAGACTTTTTAACCAATCACAGGAGGTTTATTGGATGGGAAAAGTCTCCCAGTACTTTGGATACTTTGATATTTGCCAGTCAAGATACTGGATGTTACCTTTCTTTCTTTTTTTTTTTTTTAAAGATATTGAGATACGACTGTGTTGATACAAATCATGCTATTTGTTCTCCTTTCTGAGAGTTTCAGGCAATAAAATTGTGTGCAAAAGTCAGCCATTCCTTCGGTGTCACATGATTATGGTAGCCTATCAGATGTCTGGATGTCATGACGATGCTGCTGGTGTTAGTGATGGTGTTACTGGTTTAATGCTGGTTCTTGCACATTATGTTTTATTATATTTTTCTATTTATTACTATTATATTCAATTAAAAAAATTCTTATATTATTTATATTTGATCATTTTAAAGCTTTTTAAATTTTGTTATTAAATTTACCCATTAACATATTTATTATAATTTAATAAGCATTTATTTTAAGTAGCTTTATTAATAAGTTTTATTCATATTTCATATTGCCCCTTGCAGTAAAGATATGGATGTACATTGTACAATCATGTCCTTTAAGGGGCCTAAATTATTGATAGACAGTATCATGTCCTATCAATAGGAAACATTTTGGAATCAACAGTCTATAATCTATTGACCATCTACTGTAGAGGAAAATTATGCTCCAGTAGTTCATAGCTGACGCCTTACCTATTGACAACAGTACCAATTTCATCCTTCTATCCATTTTCTACACCTGCTTAAATCCAATTCAGCCAACCCCAGCTGCTATTAGGCATGAAGGTGGGGTGGCCTCTGGCCCGATTATCAGCCCATCACATGGCCAACAAGTGAAACAACAACTCACAAACTCCTGGGCTAAATTTAGCTCACTGATTATATTTTTTCAGCTGAGGGACGATGCTGGAAAACATGCAAAACAGGAACCTTGTTGCTGTGCCAACTACGCGCTATACAAACCTTACAGTTTTCATATGAGAAAACAGTTTTTTGGCGACTTGTAGCCTCGAGTCTTCTGTCTGAAGTCAGTGCTACAGGCAGTAATGTCATATATTACATTCGCCTTTTTAAATGTTTTTTTTACACTTTTCTTTATTAATTCAACTGGTGATAGACTATCCACCAGCAAGAGGCAGACAGGTGCAGGAATAAAGGCTTAATGATGATAACTGATGATAACAGGACTGGAAAAACTAAAACAGTCACACAAGCTAATGGGGAAATGACGATCTGGCATTAAATAAATAAAAGCAAGGGGTAAACACACACTGAGGGGAACTAACAAGGAGAGGTGAAGCAAATGAAACCAGGTGTGCTGACGAACAGGAAGAGAACAGAACACAGAAAGGGATAAACCTACTAAATAAAATGAAAAACAAAAACAGATTTGAGACCATAAAAACCAAGATTTTGGTTTTGTTAATCTCTGGAACAACAAACCCAAATCACAGCCGAGTGCAGGTTTGATGAGTTAGATCTCTTTGCAGCATGTTTGATCTTCAGTTCTGAAAGAAAAAAAAAATGATGATGTAAATATGATGTTTTTCAGTCACTTATATATATATATATATATATATATAATGGCTCATGAAACTCTCAAATCACAATAATAGGGTTTTAAGTGACACAAAGCAGGCTTACTACCTGCAGGCTTACTAGTGCACCAAGCTTTGTGTATCCTTTAAACTTAAAGTGGATGCTAGTGTGTGCAGGAGCTATTTTTTGCATGAGGATGGCGTGGACAATTACATCTACTACTTTTCAAAGATTTTATTAAATATCAGGTGAGTTATAATACCATCGAAAAGGAAGTACTTGCCTTGCTTGTTTGCTTTGGATAATTGTCAAGCATGTATTGGATCAAAGTTAGCCAGTTCAGGTCTGTACCGCTCATACCCCACTGGAGTTTCTCTCCCAGATGTGCAACTCAAACCAAAGATTCATGCATTAGTGTCTTCCATCTGAAGACTTGCCATTAAAAGGGGGCTTCCTTGAAGAGGAAATACTGTGCAATGTTTAGAGAAATTGTAAAAAAAACAAACAAAAAAAAAACAGAGCTACATTTTAGACTCTCCAGGCCTCAGTTAGCTTATTAAGTGTTAAAGTTCATGACAGACCCATTAGAAAAAGACTGAACTATGATGACCGGTTTGAAAGGGTTGCAAGAACACAGCTGCATGGTTCTGGTCTGCAAAGCTGCATCTTAACAAACCACAAAACCTCTACAAGGTGTGAACTAAAACTTGTTTGTCCTTATTTTTAAAATGATGCACATGATTATAAATAATCACACAGTGAGATTCTCATACAAAAACAGCTATATGTGCAAATGAGAATTTAATTACTCCTAAACTGCTGGTTGGTCCCATACGCCGGTCAGGACACACCCCCATGTTGTCTTGAGTAAATGGGACAGTGGTACACTGTGCAATGATTTTCCATTATCTTTACTGTAGATACAGTTTGTAAAGTAAATTACTTCTTGCTGTGTCCAAACACATACAACATCCTTCTATGCTGCAGTGCACCAATGGAGCGAGTGATGGATGTGATAAAATAAAACTTTCTGGTGAGTCTTGAAGCTGGTCAGTGGTGTTATTAACCAGGACATAACTAACCTCAATTAAAAAGCTACTGCTGTAGTACATTTTAATCAATATATAACACATTCAGTCGGTTTATGTGGGAGTTGCAGGTAACTTGGACGTTTATGGATTGATGATCTTGTGGTCGAGGTAATGGATCTGACGAGGGTCTTTCAATGTTTTATTAAAGTTATTACACATATCAAAAAAAATTTGAAGTTTGCATTATCTCGTTGAGAGAAGCTGATTTTGGGCATGTAGGTTCTCACAGCTGTGAACCGAATCCTCCAAAAAACACTATCCTCCTTGTTTATGAAGTTTCTGATAGTTTTCAAGCCTCTCATTTAGAGCAGTGATTCCCAACCTGGGGTCTCTGGACCCCAAAAGGGGGTCTCCCAAAGAGCACAGGGGTCCACACTGCTTTGACTGTTCAGAGACAGTGTGATTTAAGTAAAAGTAAAGATGAGTTGAGATGTATTTTCTTAAGTTTGTTATTATTTGGGTGTTTCATTCACATGGAACCAGTATTCTGGGAGCCCCAAAACAATTTTTTATTAATGAGACATGTCTGTAAAATTCCACTGCAGCTAATTCATCCTTATTATTTTATTTTTTATCAAAATGAGAGGAACCAGCCAGAATGCATCATTTACGGTGAGAATCAGTAAATGATAACATGATTTTTGGTAGTTCCATGAAGAGGGTCCTTTAGGAAACTAGGTTAGGAACCACTCATTTAGAGGATGGGTGTAGGATCACTCATTTAATAAATCTCACAAATAATCACTTAGTTGTCACATCTGACATTCTGGTCAGATGGTGTGTGTACTGCTGACCGCTACCTGTTTGCTTTCTTGTTTCCCTGCACAGCTGAGTTACATGATGGTACAATGTCACAACACAAGTGGGGGAAAGAGGAGCAAGTTGTGATGGAAAAGCACTTCATAAACAGACACAGACAGCCAAGTTGCTTCTTTGATGAAATGCACCAGCACATTCTGTATAGAGGAGGAGAGGAACTGAAACTAAAGTATCAGCGTTATTACATTAGTATCAAATCGATTGATCCACCCACCCTTATCCTTTGGACAGACCAGACAACAGAGAGGATTGTAAATTTGGTCTTCTTAAAAAAGATTAACTTCTATTAACCCCCCTTTTATTCTGCTGCTTCAAAGAAAAAGGGAATGACACCATTTTCGTTTTTCCAAAGTTCCGAATGCAAAAATGATCAAAGGGGACAATATATAAAGCCAATCATGTTATTTAACACCTTTTATCCCTCCAATGACAACACTGAAAACTATGTTTCTAAGAGGTTCCTGCTGTACTCTCTGGTTTAAAATGTGTGGCCTTCAAATGCTTCTGCAACACAAAATGATTCAATTACTCCTCCTTTTAAATGTGCAAGCAGAGATAATGTTTTGCTGCTATAGAAGGAGGAGAGAATGAAATTAACCTCAGCTAACTCTCTATGCCCTCGACACTTGTATTATGATTTTCTATTAAAACCCCTATCTTCCTCATAATGAACTCAGTCCCTGTACAAGAGACGCATTCCCAGCATTTGCACAAACTAATTTTTGTTTATGTTCAGGTGAATTCTCAGATGAGGCATGCTGACGGTGTGTCACTAAATGGCATGAAAGTGTTATTAAGGACTGTGAGAGCAAAAGAGAGAGTTTTTACACCAGTGAGATAGCAATTTCTTCCAAATTGAAAACCTTTTGGGACCAGTTTTTCTCTTGTTGTTCAGGCTGTGTGCTTCAGCATTTTCAATTTGAAATAAAATAATGGACGCCATTGTGTTTAGCAGGTCACAGCTTTAATTAAAGCTGTATTGAAAGATGTTTGCAGGAGAGATACTGACTTTTTAATAAATTACCAGTCAAACATTTGGAAACCCTTTCAAGAGATTTTCCATCGTGTTTCTTTATTTTTTGCCTTGTAGAAAGAGAGAGGAATTTTGTCATGGGGGAAATGAAAAGAATGGCTTGATTAGCAACCGCTAAACAGCTGTAGAGTGACAACATGAGGCAGTTATCTGCAGTAAAAGTAAAAGTGTCGTCATGAACAGCTGGCAGGCTCAGATTGTGATTACAAATGTCTGGAATTATGGAAAGGATCCTACCGAGACAGACCTTTTTGTTTCCACAAGGTTGCGTCTGGTCTCAGTTGTGTCCTCCTTTTTCTCTACACCTGTGTTACATTATTTGAAGAACTGATGTCGATTCTAATCTGTCTTGACAGATTAATTCTGCTCATAACCTCAGAGAGAAGCAGATGAAATGGATTTATTCTCACATAGCTGAACATTTGACCAATTTTTTTCTTATTCATTTCAATTCAGTCCATTTCTATAGAACAAATCTAAATGATGCAGAGCACTTTAAGAAGCAAACAAGCTCTGTTTCACGTCTAATTTATTTTAAAACAATTCAACAATCATATTTATATAAATGTCAGTTTGTTCAAATATAACCTAGATAAAAAAAAAAAAAAACAAAACAAAACAAATCTTCAATTCAGCACAATCCCCCTCATCCTCAGTATGCAATTGTGATGAGGATGAGACCTATAACAGAACCACACTCAACTGGTTTTGGGTTGAGAGGACAATAGAGACTCAGAAATGTGCATAATAAATGTCAGTGTAACATCAAAAGGGGTCAAAAGTACAGTTTTAAAAAGGTCAGAAAGTTATTGCTACTTTAAAACTGCAAATAAGGGAAGCACATATTTGCATAAGTAGGATCAGTTAACTCCAAACATGACCTTATTCTAGTGTGACAGTCATTGTCTATGTAAACTGGAAGCAGACAAATGCTTTAAACCAGCCTTGCACAGTTCAAAACCTCTAAGGTTTCTGTAATAGAATATTTTGATCAGTCTCATCAACTATGTCAATGAGATTTAATAGCACTTAACAGAAGTATAGATGCAAGTCAGTTGTGTGAAGCTGTGGTCGATCATTTTAACGTTCACCTGTCCCATTTCTGTAGAGTCAAGCGTTCCATTTCCTGACTGGAAATAAGATGAGAAACTAATCACTTCTGAGCACGTTACAAAATTGATCCGATATAAGAATTTAAGATGAGGAAATTGGGTGCAGGTCTGTATCTTGACAAGTCTCTATCTTCAAGTTATTTGTTAGGAAAAAGGATTAACTACAGCAATCCTAAAATTCTGAGGTACACAGCCTGCCAATAAAGACTGATTGTCAGATACTGTGTGTGGAAGCAGTAAGAGAAAAACCTCCTTTATCTAAAAAAGAACTTGAACTTACTTCAGTATTATCTTATGCTGGCATGGCTCAAATTTAATTTCAAGTACCTAAAACTGGTCATGTGAGAGAACTATTGACCTCAAAAAGCAGTCAATAATAGGAATACTAAAAGCCCTTCAAGCAGAAAGGACAAGGAAGCAGTGTAGGGTTATAGAAGAGAGCTTGACAAGTGGCTAAAATATGAGCTTTAATAAAAACTAAGGTTGGTAAGGTAAGTGGAAACAGGTGTGCTAACTAACAATAGAGAACAGGTGGTGAGTAGCAAGCTGGAAACAAGAGAAACTGATAAAGAAATATGTAGAATCAAATAAAACTTTGCAGCTTTCACTGTAACTTTAAATAGATTTCAAAAGACTCCTAATGTTACGAAAGGTTAAAAAATCACAGTGGTGATGATGCCTTTTGATTTTCTTAGCTTCCCTTTTCGTAAATCCTTTCACACAACCGTAGGAAAAATTAAATTAGAATAAATGTCCTTGATCATAATGAGAGCCTAATTTTTATTATTTTACCCCCATAAATCAAATGTATACAGCTTGTAAAAGTTGTTACAACAAGTGAAATATCCTGTGTTGAAAATCTTGGTTGCCAAGACCATTTCAGCATGAACATGAAATACAGAGAGCTGTTTAAATGATTTACACGTAAACAAACAGGAAAGCAGCCCAGAGCAACCCTGAATGCAGATGGCAAAATTACCATCCAGGTGACTTGTTTCTGTGATGAGAAAACAAACGCTTCATATAAAAAATCTGTTTTATTTTTTATTTATTTTTTTTGGAAAGGTGCGGCATCCATTTGGAGATACATACACAGTTGAATGAGACTCCCTGATTCCAATAATTAACTAAAAGAAAGAGAGTGAATGGTGAACAGGACTCATGGGCCACAACGAATTCAAAACACCAGGAGAGTCCAGCTCCTGCAGGCTTTAGATGTCGTCCTGTTCCAACACACCTGATTCAAATTAAATGGCACTTCTCAACAGCTTGTTGTCAGGTGCTGGCCAAGCATGCTGAGCTATTAATCTGATTCAGGTGTGCTGCAGCAGGAAACATCCAAAACCTACAAGACGGTGGCTCTTAAGGACTGACTTTGGGCATTCCTGCATTACATCATGTTTGTGCAATTTGCAAATGAAAGGACAAAATCACAAAACCTTACGTTTCTTGGCCAACAATTCTGTAACTCTACTTAAAATGTCCCAAATGTTTAAGGAAATCTTTAAGGACAGATATCATCAGTCTGAAGAGATGGCTTTTACCTGGAAGTTTAACTCTTTAGCACAGGGATCACCAACTCCGGTCCTCAAGGGCTGGATCTTGTTGTTAAGTTCTGTACAAGTCTGTTAATGATCCATTCATTTGAGTCAGGTGTGTTTCTGCAGGGACACATGCAATACCTGCAGGACACTGGCCCTCGAAGACTGGAGTTGGTGATCCCAAGAACTGTATTTAGTTCCTCCACTGGACATTAAAAATGCATTTGAATGGCACTTCATGAAATCATAAAACCAAATGGAGTTGTCCCTATCAAAGACCAGGCTATGTCTGAGATACTTAATTGTCAATGAGAGATTGGCTTTCAAAATTAAAAATGAGAAGAAACATTTAATACTGAGCACTTACTTCTGCAGAACTTTTATTTCAGAAAAAATAAAGTTTTAAATTCTTGTAATGTCCTCAAATAACACAGAAACACTCTTCTCTGATTGAGTATTTCAGTGAGTGCCCAATAAAGGGTTAAGATTACAGGGTTACAACATAACTAATTTGGGGTTTCTGTGGTCTTTAAAGGGACCATGTTTAGAATTCCATGACATCTACTATTTAGGTTTCAGACTGGAGCTAAGTGACTCCTCAACATGGTCTCAGGACAAAATGAGAAAAAGTTGGGAAATAAATTATTGTATTTTTGCTGATGGAAACTTTTTTATGATACCCAGCATGACTTTGGAATTATATATATTTTTTGTACCTACTCCACGAAGAAAATGAGTATGGAAAAGATGTTTTGAGATAATGTTTATAGCCAAGCTAAGGTGCATTTCCTAATCCTGACCAAGTCCATCCATCCATTCATTTTCTTCCACTTATCCGGAGTCGGGTCGTGGGGGCAGCTGCCTAAGCAGGGAAACCCAGACTTCCCTCTCCCTGGCCACATTCTCCAGCTCATCTGGAGGGATCCCGAGGCGTTCCCAGGCAAGCCGAGAGATGTAGTCCTTCCAGCGTGTCCTGGGTCTTCCTTGGGGCCTCTTTCCAGTGGGACGTGCCCGGAACACCTCACCAGTCCAGGAGGCATCCTAACCAGATGTCCGAGCCACCTCATCTGGCTCCTCTTGATGTGGAGGAGCAGTGGCTCTACTCTGAGCCCCTCCCGGATCACCAAGCTTCTCACCCTATCTCTAAGGGAGAGCCCGGCCACCCTGCGGAGAAAACTCATTTCGGCTGCTTTTATTTGCGATCTTGTTCTTTTGGTCACTACCCACAGCTCGTGACCATGGGTGAGGGTAGAAACGTAGATTGAATGGTAAATTGAGAGCTTTGCCTTTTGGCTCAGCTCCTTCTTCACCACGACAGACCAAGCTCTGACACCGGTTGTACAGGCACCGGACAGCTCGTACAAGCGGGTCCAGCACTCCATACTCCGGGAGTACCCCCCACAAGAGTCCCCGGGGGACACGGTCGAATGCCTTCTCCAAGACCACAAAGCACATGTAGATTGGTTGGGCAAACTCCCATGCCCCCTCAAAGACCCTGAAGAGGGTGTAGAGCTGGTCCACTGTTCCACGACCAGGATGAAAACCACACTGCTCCTCCTCAATCCGAGGTTCGACTGTCTGACGGACCATCCTCTCCATCACCCATGAATAGACCTTACCGGGAGGCTGAGGAGTGTGATCCCCCTGCAGTTGGAGCACACCCTCAAGTCCCCCTTTTTGAAGAGGGGGACCACCACTCCAGTCTGCCAGTCCAGGGGAACTGTCCCTGATGTTCACGTGATGCTGCAGAGGCATGTCAGCCAAGACAGCTGCGGTTGGCTGCCTCGACAATAGAGGCACGGAACACGGCCCATTCGGACTCAATGTCCCCCGCCTCGCCCGGGACATGGTTGAAGCTCTGCCGTAGATGGGAGTTGAAACTCTTTCTGACAGAGGACTCTGCCAGACGTTCTTAGCAGACCCTCACAACACGGTTGGGCATGCCAGGCCTGACCGGCATCCTCCCCCACCATCTGAGCCAACTCACCACCAGGTGGTGATCAGTTGACAGCTCCCCCCCTCTCTTTACCCGAGTGTCCAAGACATGTGGCCGCAAGTCCAACGACACGACTACAAGTCGATCATCGAACTGCGGCCTTGAGTGTCCTGGTGCCAAGTGCACATGTGGGCACTCTTATGTCTGAACAAGGTGTTTGTAATGGACAGTCCATGACGAGCACAGAAGTCCAACAACAAAACACCACTCGGATTCAGATTAAGGGGGCCATTCCTCCCAATCAGAATCAGAATCAGAATCAGAAATACTTTATTAATCCCTTTGGAATTCCTCAGGGACCCTCCAGGTCTCGCTGTCATTGCCCACGTGAGCATTGAAGTCCCCCAGCAGAACGAGGGAGTCCCCGGAAGGAGTGCTCTCCAACACCCCCTCCGAGGACTCCAAAAAGGGTGGGTACTCTGAACTGCTATTTGGTGCATGAGCACAAACAACAGTCAGGACCCATCCATCTACCTGAAGGCGGAGGTAGGCTACCCATTCGTCCACCGGGGTAAACCCCAATGTACAGGCGCCAAGTCGGGGGGCAATGAGTATGCCCACACCTGCTCGGCGCCTCTCACTGGGAGCAACTCCAGAATGGAAGAGGGTCAGCCCCTCTCAAGGACAGTGGTTCCAGACCCAAGCCATGCATCAAGGTGAGTCCAACTATATCTAGCCAGAACTGTTCAACCTCGTGCACCGCTCAGGCTCTTTCCCGGCCAGAGAGGTGACATTCCATGTCCCTAGAGCTAGCTTTTGCAGCCGAGGATCAGACCACCCTAACCAAGTACATTTTTTAATTCCTAAACCTAATAATATTGTGATTGAAAATAAGGTATCCATCACCAAGAGTTGTGGTGCTTTTTGACCGCTCCTTCCTGTTGATTTATCTCTTGAATGGTTGAGGGACATAGCCGTCCTTCCTGGTTCTGATTCTGCTGGAACTTTGTTCATGTTAAAAGAGAGTTTTTTTTTTCCTCTACTGCCTCCACTGCCACCCACTGGATAAGGAGATGAATCAAAGAAAACACTTCATTTCCTCCAATGATTTCCTATGTTTTTTAATTTTTTTTTTTAATTTGGAATTTTAAATAAAGTTAACTGAATTAAATTAATGAGACCATAATCACAATCATAATATTTAACTTTACTGATTAACCCCTTACTTGGTTTCACACACTCGACCTTTCAGAGGCTGAATTTTTAAATCTTCATGTTTTGTTCAGATCTGAAGTCGTCCCTTGGAGGCGTTGGGGGTTATTTCCATACTGCTGCTGTGACGAGGAGCAGAAGTCGATAAACAAGATCAAATTGCACAGACAGACAGGAGATGAGCTGTTGCTACGGCAACTACTAACACCACAGAATCGAGATTCCTCATTCTATATGCCGAAGATGCAGCAAACTCTGATCCAGCTGGATTTTACAGACAAACAAAGCACTAGTCAGTGGGAATATTCCAGGGTGGATGTCATGACCTGATGGCATCTGTACTGTATATACATACTTTGCCGGAAAACTGACATGGCTGTCACAGAGACATTCAATTAGGAACAAAAAGGGGAAAGCAGCAGTATAGTTTTCTGCAAAATGCATTTTCATTCATGCAAATTATGAGCAGACATCCATTTATATGAAGAAATATCACAGATTCCCCAATTTACAATCCTCGTGTATCCCCCCATTTCATGTGTGTGTGTGTGTTTTGTTTTTGTTATGTCTTCATGAAGCAAAGAGATAAAGACAGGGTGACATATTTGTTGTCTATATTATACATTTAAAAACTGATTCACAGCCGATGTTCCTAACAAACACATGAAGCAGCTGTCATAAACACATGAACAAGTAATTAAAGGCAAATATATTCCCCACCTTGTTGTCACTTCCAAAAACTTCTTGAATTTATTTGATTTTACTCTGATTCTGAGAGAGATTAACATGTTGGTGGTAATAGTTGGTTAAAACTAACTGCTTATGTTAAGAATGGAAGGAAGATTTTATGTCCGAGATTGTCCAAACATCCACCCAGTTTCACAAAATTCAGATAGATTTTTGTATTTGTAATGAACTGGTGAAGTTTAAGAGATAATCCATATAACCAGGCTGTCAGTTCATGGCTGAAATAATTAAGACCAAGGGCCAACAGTTTTGGTCCTTGAGAGGTTTTAGATGTTTCTCTACTCTAACACACCTGAATCACATTAAATGGATCCAAAAACTTATCAGGTACTGGCCAATTACTTATTAATTTGAATCATATGTGTTGCAGATTCAAAATTATTTTGTTTAATAAATTTGAGACATGTTTGTGTGCAAATTCATATGTAATTCAAAGCTGATACACAAGCTAAATAAAATGATGGGCAGTAAGTGTATGTGAAACTTTTAGGGAACCTAATGTAAAATTTCAGTTGTATCTTATTACAAATATGCTGATGATACACCACTGTACTTTTCTGTGAAGTTGCAAATACAACTACTCTATAAAATTGATTGGCTGAGCATAGCGAACAGGACTTTTCTGGAACTAAATCAGAATAGAAATGATTTTATCCCACAAATTAGATTCTTGATAACGTTCTCCAGTCCTTCTACCTATTAGCTTATAACATTAAAAAATCTGTTAAAACCTTAAATACCAACTGCAGCTTGATAAACATGAATGTTTATCTGAAAAACATTACAAAAGTACACCCTCAATAATCTTTCGAGTATTAGAAATATAATTGATGTTTATGTGTCATTTTACCACTTTTTATTTATCAATTTAACATACATTTCTGTCTAGCCAAGATTATGTCAGGTGCTCAGAAGTTGCGCAGCTGGAGAAAATTTCTATTTGTAGACAATAAGAAATTTACATCCACAATCTCATTCTAATCTGTTTATCTGTAAATCTGTAGCTCTGCACTCTCAGATGTTGATGAATAGAGGTAAAAATGCATTTTCTTTTTCACATTTTTTTTCTTTTGTCATTGTTTTACTTTCTTACTCCCCTGTTCCGCCTGTCTCTGTGTTAACAAACATCTTTCAAACCTGTTTATCTGTAGGAAAGCACTAAACCTATTAGGAAGGATTCAGCATCAATAAATAAGACAGACAGTTGTGGTGTCAGTAGCGCTGACTGCCAGGATGACCGAATGCCTGTAATTTTGCAGTCCACAGAACGGTGGATCCTGTACAGACAAGTGAATATGTTTCATCTGTAATGGCAAATGGAAAAATTGGTGTTTTAGGCTACTTGAAAGTCATTTTTATTCGTACATAAAACAATCATATTGGTGTTCCTGAATTTTCCTTTAAAAATAAAACCATCTGCATAAGCATCTATGTAAATCAAGGATGCTGGTTGAATGTAAAAAAGGGCTTGGGGGGATTGCATCACTTCTCCCAACCTTCAAAACAATGTAAAAGGACATTTAACAAAGCCGTAGATAGGTACCTGTCGTATTACGGGTGATACTGAATAATCAGTGATATTTACCTCAAAGCAGAAACAGTGGGTAAAAGGTGGGTTCAGTAACAGAATGTGGAGCCCACTGGAAACATACATCATGTTCTCTGTCAACATCAGTCACTTGGGTTCCACTGAAACCTGGCATGAGTGCAACTGCACTGCAATAAGAGTTGGAACGAGCTCCTGCCTGCTCTCTTTAGTTTAGGCTAAATGGATGTGAGGCCAAGGCCATTTTTACACTGACAACCAACTGTGTAGCAGAAATGTATCATCAGTCAACCCTCCTACCTACAGGGCACCATCACTCTCCTTCACTTTCTCCTCTTCCTTTTCTCTTTATGAGGAGGAGATGTGCATGGGATGCAAAAGTAGGGGAGAAAAGAAGTGAGAGGAAAATAAATGTTGTTTCTGGTGCTGAATCATCTACTGGATGGTGAATGGAGGAGTCAGACAAACACAGATAAAGTAGGAGAGGAGTGGAATGTGTTACATTAAAATACCCAGAGGATAGTAACCTGAACAAACTGCTGCTTACTTTAAACAAAAGAAACAAACACAAAATATGTGGTAGAACAAGTCAGGGTAGTGTTGGAGGAAAACTTTTTACTAAATCCACTATAAGAGGTTTAAAAATTCACCTAATTTTAAAGATACATTTTTAGGTTGAAATAAACAATTACTGGTTGAGTTTAAGAAGTATAAACAGTTCTATTTTATTCAAATTCACAGTTTCAATTTATTTATCTCTATTTCAACCATCTGATAGCACTGATTCAACAAATAAGGTTATGTTACTTGTTTTACCTAAAACACAAGATAGAAAAAAAATATTTGTTGAGACCTGAATTAGCCACTGGTAAGCAAAGCTCAGTAAGGCAAATTTATCTATGGATTTATGGATATGGAGTTATAACCGAGCACAGATTTCTGACGTCTTTCTCACTTCAGTGATGTAAAAGTTGGATGAAATGCGACATGACTGTTTAGACCAATGATTCCCAACCTGGGGTCTGGGACCCCAAAGAGCACAGGGGGTCCCTGAGGCTTTGAACATTAGAGCCATTGTGATTAATGTCCACAAACTGTCCCTATTTTAGGGGGAAAAAAAGTATGGCTGTATGTTGTTCATTTATCAAAGGACAGGAGACAACAAGAATACATTATGATGAGAATCTAACTTTTGAAAGCCTAAAACCAAGCATGGTTTTAGGACAGGGTGGAGCAGGGTGTCCATGGCATTTTAATATATACATAAAGGTGGTCCCTGAGGAGAAAAGGGTGGGAACCACCTCTTTAGACTGAGGTTGCTTTGAAAAATGTGTCAGATATGTATTAAATTTAGTAACACATAAGAAAGTGGCCTGGGTCGTGTTTGTGCTGTTCAGACTGGAAAAAAAGATCCGATATGGATCACACATAGGCAAAAAAGTTTCATTTGAGACATGTCTTCCAGGTGAACCTAATGGAACCTGAAATTTTTAGAAGCTGTTTTGCTTCTCCATTATATATATATATATGAATATATATATATAATGGAGATCACCCATTGTAAATGATGATCTGTATGGTCTTATAATTGGGGGAAAAATGTCAGATGCAATTGTTTGTATTGAATCATGTATCTGTTGCAGCCAGTGATGGTCAAGCCATCCAAAATGAACTTATATTTTGATTCAATGTGTATCACACTACTCCAGAAGATTACTGGTAAATGCAAACATTAACTTCACTCTTTTTACATGACCTTTCTGCATTTGCAGCAAGCATTTTAAGTCCTTGCAAGCCACACCGAGTTGACCCCATGTGCCCCTGTTTTGTCCTGTTTTATAGCGTCAACTTTTAGGATGAAATGCACCAACATGCTTTCAATCTCTAATTATCACTGTAAGTCACAATTAAAAAGTCCTGAATTAGCTTTATTTTCATTTTAACAAATACAAAAAAATCAAACTTTGTGGTAATGAATGGAAGTATATCCTTCTTATATCATATATCATCAGCTCTTTAAAAACTCCTTTTTTTCAAATCTTTTTTATAGAAGACATCACAGTGTGTTCATGCAGAAATTTATAAATCATATCATACTTCTGCTCTACTGTTTTACAACAATAATGGTAAAAAATCAGGTGCTCATGCTTTATCCTATATATACTTTGCAATGTGAGGATGATGCCTCAGACATTTAAAGATCACTGCAGGGTATACACATTTATATTCACACTACAACTAAATATTTATCACACTGAAGGTTCTGAAAGCCTAATGCATCACACTGCACAAATTATATAATCACAACTTGGCATTTGAAAATGTGAATCTTATCTCGTGCCGGATAAATGCTCCTCTTTCCTCTTTTGGCTCAGGCAGCCTCATCCTGAACATCTGGACAGCTAAACCGACCCTGAGTTCAGGGCCAAGGTTTCTAAAGGCCACGTTCAATGCCACCATTTGTGAAGGCAACTGCTGAAATTAAATCTGATCTGTGTGTAATTTCATGTCTGTGTTCTGAATATAAATACTGGAAGACTATGGAACCTGCTAATAAACTTGCAACACAAGTGAACTCAAGTACGTAAATAAATAAATTCCCAAAAGCAAAGATTTATCAACCTTGTATCTACACAAAGAAGTCAAATAATTTTTTAAATTAGGTTACATGGTTATTAGATATATTTAGTTACCCTTACCTTGTTTCCATCTAGCCTCCTCACCACCTTATCCTCATTTCCAGTTAGCTCACCTGCATTCACCTACCTGTCTACTCTCTTGGTATATTAAATCCTTCCATTCTTTTGCATTGCTTCACATTTTCTATGTGCTTAATATCTGGTTTTAGAGTTGATAATTTGCGGTTGTTTTTAATTTTAGCTCATTGTTTTCTGCAACAGCCACAAACCACTTGATGATACTAAAGCTGCTTTCTGGAGCCATAAATTCACTAGCTAGTTGTTACCATTGTCTGCTAGCTGTTTGAAGATGCAAGTGGAACAGACTGGATTTAATAAAAGTATTTACTTTAGAATAGCTGCTTCTGCTTGATTAAGTAACTCTTAGCATACTTGCAACAACAAAAAAAGAGACTTAAGCCTCAATATGTTGGCTTATGATTTCTGAAAATGTACAATTTTCATATGTGGGTGTGACATTAAGTTACGAAGTAAATACAAATGCACAAATGTAAATGTGCAACAGAGTTAGCCTAGCAGATTATTTGCATCCAGTTTTCCCTTGGCAGGTCACAACAACACACATAACGCAGTACGAACAATAATGATGCAATCAAATTATGACCCAATATCTAATACTGTGATGTTGAAAAACAATGCAATAGAGTGAATACTATCAACACTATCGAAAACGTCAGGTGTCAAAATCTGGTCCTCGAGGGCTGCTATTCTGCAGTTTTTTTATTTTTTCCTCTGGTCCAACGCACCTGACTGAAATGAATGGGTCATTGTGGAGAAGTTAACAAGAAGCTGTTGGATATATTTGACACTTTGCTGCTACGCTCTCCTGTCTGCTTGCATTTGTCTGCCAAGATTCTTATTTTTATACTCAAGCAATTTATGGGCAACAGCTACTGGATACTCATTAATCACTGGGACTGTATTTTGTGGTAGATTTGGTTGGATACTACTATTTTGTACGACCCTTAAAATCTTGTCAGTGTCACATCAGCGTGGCCTACAAATAGCAGAAGCCTTGTCTACAGTTACTCAGGAGCTAAAGCTAACTAGCTGCAAAATGCCTCCTCTCTCTACAGATGACTATTACAAACTTCTACAGAAGATCAACATGCTGGAAATAAAGATTCAACGGCTCAAGGTGAATGTAGAAGTGTTTGGATTGTGTGGAAACGAGGCAACTTTGCCATTAATAAAAAAACAGTGGACAAGATCTTGCTAACACACAGCTAATTAGCACAAACATGGCTGAAAATAAACAGGAGGACAGGAGTGTACAAGGTAATAACTCTTTCCTGCAGGACAGAGGGACCAAAGAATTGTGTTAACTTTAGTCTAACTCAGCATGTGTGGATCTAGTCATCTCTAAAGGTCTGAGTATTTCCAAGATTGTGGTGATGGATGTTGCTCTATCTGATCATTCCTTTGTTTTCTTTGAGATGCTGTTAATGTCAACAAAAAAAGTGAAAATACCACTTAAATGTTTATACAACATCTACATGCTGCCACTCGCTAAAATATGTTACCACAGTTATGCTAATGACACACAAATCCACATAACCATCTCACCAGGAGACTACAGACCCATCCAAACTCATCGTCATCATTAACTGCATTGATCAAATTAAAAATTGGATGTGCCAGAACTTCCTTCAGTTAAATGAAAACAAAACTGAAATAACAGCTTTTGGGGCCAAGAAAGAAAGATTAAAAATCAGTGCTCAGCTTCAAATATCTTCAAGTTCAAAACTAACAATTAAGCCAAAGTTTAGGACCAAAATCCATTCAGGATCTTCTGGTTCATAATGAATCAACCAGATCCCTCAGGTCATCAGGGTCGGGTCTACTTTCTGTTCCCAGGGTCAGAAATAAACGTGGAGAGGCAGCGTTGAGCTTTTATGCTCCTCACAAGTGGAACAAACTCCCAGAAAACTGCAGGTCTGGTGAAACTCTAAGCAGTTTTAAATCAGGGTTAAAAACTTTTCTATTTGCTGCCTTTTTTTTTTTAAAACAATTCTTAATTCCCCACACTGGAACTATATTTCTTGCATTTTATCTATTTTACTTTACCTTTTTTCTTCGTTTTTATTTCATTTCTTTTGTTTGTTTTTAATGCACTACTTCCTGCACCCCACTGTAGTGTTTTTAATGTTTTATGTAAAACACTTTGAATTGTCTTGTACATTAAATGTGCCATACAGATAAACTTGCCTTGCCTTTACAAAGTGGCTGATGGTATATCGAACATCTTACTAAGCTGTTAATGTCAGCTTTCCATTTTGTCGGAATTTGCAGAACTGCTTTGTCTGACAGTTTGTGTGTAATTTTTAGGAAATTGTTTTTATTTAAAATATCAGTTTTAAATCTCAGGAATTATAGTATTTTGTTTACATAAATGTTGAATCCCATCAGGACTGGTAAAAGTAATTTCCTGTGTTTTGAATGGATTCTTGTGTGCATTTGAAAGTCTACCTCAAGTATAACAAATACGTCTGAGAAAATGCAGCTTTCTTTTTCAGTCTGTTTACACAGTAGGTCTCAGCTGTATTTTGTTGAAATCACTCAGAAAATTTGTTCTATACCACACTCATTTGTCCAAGGGCCATTCTTTTTAAATAGGATCAAGCATATCTCTGACATCATTACTGCAATGATGGAAGGATTTGAGGAGAGAAGTCCATCCTCGAGCCATCATTATGGACTATGATCTGTTTTGCAAATGCAGAAAAGCTGCTGAATGACAGCAAAATAATGAATGCATTTAGCAGAAGTGCTTTTCTTCCCTATGGCTGCACAGCAAAAGAAGCAAGAAGTTAAACTTAAATTTGCTTTTGTGAGTGAAATACACTGACCTGAACTCAACTCCATCCGCATTATGATTTTTAGTGAAGTGATGCATTCAGGGTCAAAATGCAACAGCGTTTCAGTTTGTTTACACTGTTGTTGAGTCTTTCCGTGGAGTTTGTTCCAGTGTCTTTTATTTTTCTTGAAGGAGCTTGACTGACAGAGCAGCAAAACTTGCTGTGAAAGTCAGTGTAGTGTGTTGTGCAGAAAAAAAAGCTGTTCAGCTCTCCTTGCAGACAATAATGAAAACACCACACACAATCTTGGAAATAGTATTTGGGATTTTAAGCCATCATTTGAACAAAAGATAATGCACAACCTGTACCTCCCCTGCTTTTATCTGCAACGTTTTACCACCACCTTGTACTTCGGGGTTAAAGACCTTTTTCTTTTGCTGTTTGGTCGGCAGAGCTAAGTTTCTGCTCCTAATATTTTACCACACTGTTATTGTACCTGGTGCATCTGTGTACAGTTTGCACACAAATAAATCATCTGATCACAATGATTATGAAAAATATCTGCAGATTTACAAATGCAAATAACCATTTGAGTGCTTCTATAAATGAGGACTGGCACCCGAATCAGCATACAGCCAGTAACCTAAGAGGATTACCACTTCAGTATGTAAAACCCGCTTCCCCCAATAATCCGGCAGTGAGGTGCATTTCAGCAGATAGCCAACAGTTATGAGTCACTAGATTTAAAGCTGAAGGCCAAAACAAAAAATCTAATAAAAGAACTGAGAAAAAAAAAAAATGGTTTGGGGAACAGCCAGAGTTGAAGCCTTGGGGTTAGATGTGTCAAAAACAATTTTTTATAAAACATTTTGTTATGGGGGAAAAAAGAGACCTGACATGAATAAAAAATACAAGTAAAAACATTAAAGAGAAGGATTTTATTATTTTTTTTAGAACAGAACGAAATTTGGGAAACACTAAGTGATTCTACGTTGGTATACAGTTTTAATGCACTGCTTTTCAGTTTGACAAAAACTGTTTGACAAGGGCAACAGAAAATGTAAAAGGAGCAGCTTAATTCAGTCCCTCCAGGATTTTGTGCATTTTATGGAATATCGAGAGCCAAAACAGTAATTTTTTTTTCGTTAGTTTGTTTTGTTGCAGCAGTTTTGTGAGAATTTGTAACAAAAGCTGCAGTTTTTAAAAGTTTTTGTCTTGCAAAAGCACCAGAGATTTATCTAAAATATTAACTATTTTATTTATAATATGAATCTTTTTTTTTTTTTACTGAAATAAGCAAACTGAGAAAGCATTTTGCCATTTGGCAAAGTGATCTTGAAGCTGCAACTTATTGTTCAAACAGCAAGCACAAGAACAGACAAAAGAACTTTTAAGTTTTTTTCCTGAAAGCTCAGAAAGGTCTCAATGGTCAGTCGGTCAGTGACTGTTAGCAGGCTGGATGGAGAGCAAAGTGACTCCCAGTGGAGTTGGGTTGAAAAGGTTTTGCTGTCAATTCTTTTGCTAGACCCTTCATCAATTTAGGCATCGAGGGAGAGAGGAAGAGGAGAGCCATCTTAAGTACCACCGAAACAGCAGAGAGTGCTTTAAGATGGCTCAAGAGAGCACTTCTTGATGACAGGATAGCTAGCTATCTGGACACAAGCAAAGGTCTGATCCTCCTCAGTTGGGTCACCAGGATGAAGGTGAATGATGTTGAAAGACCTGAAACACCCATGATTCCTTTTTTTTTTTTTTTTTTTTTTTTAATTAAGACAATTTTTTTATTACATACATACATACAGACATACATACATACAGTAAGAAAGAAATGCAGTTCATTGAAACATACATTTATTCTCCATTAAAGTAAAAAAAAATAAACAGCTTTGCTTGGCCGTTAGAATGAATGGAATGAATGGAACAATGTAATCTTCACACCAGCAGCTTCTCAGCAGCCTTGACTGATGTGACCTTTGTCCCAACCCTCTCCACCGTCACAAACAGGTCACCTTCTTCAAACAGTTCTTCAAATGGCTCCCATAACGTCTTTGCAATGACAAGCTCACTTCCGTCCGACAGGTCAATGTTCAGTTGGTCATCCTCCTGGCAACCCGAAACCCCCTCAACCTTACCAGTCACAGTTATTTTGTCTTCCTCCACCATCTCAATCTTCGTAAAGTTGGTTGTTTGTAGATAGATGGTGCTGTGTCTTAGATGGCTCACCCGAAGTAGGAGTCCACATTGCAACTGAAATGTTGCTGCCTCTCTCCAAAGACTGACTGTTGCTGTGTCAGTGCCCTGTTGGATCTTAACTGTTCTCATGGGCACATGCTCTCTCCCAATGGTGACTTTCTTAATTTCTGTAAACTCCATCTCCGCCTTGTTTTCTTGCAGACCTTTGTCTGGCATAAGCTCCCGCTCCTTCATATCTGTGCTGCTACGTCTTCTTCTACACTTCTACACTTCAAACACCCATGATTCCAGGAACATCTCTGAAGACGTGTCCAGAGGCATCAACAGATGCATTTTTCACAGATTTTTTTTCCCCACTGGCAGCAGGTTGGGTCACTTTGTTATAGTGACTTTGTTTTTTTGCGCTTTTTACTCATTCTTTGGCAGTGTTTTGTTTTAGAAAAATGTTTGTCAACTTACCTTTTGTTTGTTTTGCACCACAATGGTTTGCACGGTACAAAACGATTTACCTGCATTTTCATCACATCACACACAGTCCTTGGCTCTGGCAGATGGAAAATATTTCTCTTCTTTTTTGGAGTGGCTAGATAGGTCTGTGGCGTTTTGCTTCCTTTGACTGTTCAATATGATCCAGGTCACATTTCTCCTGTACATATCTGCATGTTCATAACCAGAAACACGGCAGTAAGGCTCATGGTGTACTGTGTCCAGAGGAGCACTGGCTTTGCATACTTGATATGTACCGCCTCATCCAGCCAGTTGGAGTTTCCCATGTCATAAAGGCAGACAGTATTATAGTCTTGGAAAACAGACTTGGAATCATTTGGAGGTGAATCCATCTCACAGAGCAGCTGGCCTTTCTAAGTGGCAGCATCTGTAAAGAATTAGGAAATTCTCACCAAAATGTGGAACTGTTGCTGAAGGTATTAAAATACAATAAAAACAAAATGATTGAAACAAAAAGTGAGCAGATGGGGAAAAATACAGTTATTAATTGTTTGCTATGGAAAAGGAGTCATGGATGCTTTTCAGATGAGGCTGTTTATGATGTCAGTATTGAATCCATAGAGTTAGAAAACCATTCAACTGACCACGTTATAGTCCTTAAAAAAAAAAAAAAAGAAGCTGTCCCCTCAATCTCCTGAAGGACCACAGTCACAGCTGCTGTGCCAGCGCCGACATTCACACATTGATTATTATCCATTTGGAGGTCATTGTGCTTCACATCTCTCCCCTGACCTGACAGAGCGTAATGGTCACAGCTGGACACACATGGCTGGTTGAGGGCTCTGCAGCATTGATAAGCACTGAGTGATGGAGGTGCTGACAAGGTGGAGGGTGCCTGAGAGTTTTGCTTAGGATTCAAACATTAAAATACCTGTATTTAAGCCTTCTATGCAAGCTACTTTCGAAAGGTAAATTTATCAGGTTTTCACAATTGTATGTTCCTAAATAGTATATCACAGGATGCAGGGATTACATTGTTAACATTTGTCATTCCCGTCTGAAAACAGCATTGAACTGAGTCATGCAGCCATTCACAAACATATGGCAGGATGATGAATATAAAGACCTCCCTTTAACTTCAGAACAATAAGCCCACCCCTCTTCCTTTGGCTCATTAACCAAGCGCAGGAGGTTTTTCCAGTGGGTGTGGTGGCCACCTGCTCCTTGTAACTTAGTGACTAAATTGATTTCATTACTGGTAAAACTCAATGACTTCAATGAGTCCGAAGGAATGTATATCACCTGTAGGACTGGTGTTGATACTTGACAGCTTATCATTCTACAGACAGCTGAAGCAGTGTTTCACATAATTTGTGATTCATGTTCTAGAAAATCTCACAAGATGTTGCCAAAGGACAAAAACTTAAAGACAGAAAATGGTCAAACAAATAAATAAATAAATAAAAAAGAAATAAATTAAGACTATATATGTTTCAAATAATACAGGTGCATGAGGTGGAAAACATTCAACACAGCTTCCAGTCTTCCCAGGAGTGGATGTCCCATGGAGTTCACCTCGAAGTTAGACAATGCAATTCTTAAAAAAATCTGCAAAATACCCAAAAGCTACTTCTCAGACTTTACAGTCCTCAGTTAGCATGTTAAATATTAAAGGTCACAACAGTCCAATTAGACAAAGACTGAATAAGTATGACTTGTTTGGAAGAGTAGCAGAAAAGTCTCTTTAGCTTTGCAAAGCTGCATCTGATGGGCCTCATTCACCAATACCATCTGATAAGTAGTCGTAACCTCCTGAAACCCCAGCTTTATTTGTGCATTTTTCCTTTTTTATGTAAAAAGCACACATGTTTGAAAATAGTATGAACATAATAACAATATAAATACATTTTGTTTTGGTAGAAGAATCATTTTTGAGAAAAAGATGTCCTTATATGTGGAGAACGGATCAATGTTAATAGATAAAAGTAGATAGTCACCAGTGTGCAAGAAAGCACAAAGGTCCTGTTTATTCCCACAAAAGACTAACAGTAAGTGTAAAAAGTTTTAAAACAGTTAAGTTTTGATTGCAGGCTTAGAAAAACATATTGCACACGGCTCATGAGACTTTCCTGCACATTACACGGCAGCAGATAAAACCTTCTGTCGACGCTCTGATGTATGTGTTTGCATTTTTATGTTACGTGTAAAAAGTAGGAACTATAAACAGGTTAAATAGTAAAGTAGAACTTTAGACAGTACTTACTATCTCTAAGATTTTTCACTTTTCTTCTGAAAAGTTTAAGTAAAGTGCTTCACTGATATGAGCGCCCTCTTGTGGTTTGACAGATTAGTACATTGTGATAAATGGAACCACTTTGTGGAACCACTTCACTACGTTTAAGTCATGCAGAATGAATGGTGAAGGAAGGTAAAAATGTAATGCCCTCACATGTGCACTCAGGGTCTAAGAAGGTTAAATTTGTTCATAAAAGTTGTACTTAAGATGTTTTTTTTAAAGTCTCTGTCATATTATTTAACGTGTTTTGCAGATTGTGAAATTGTTTGTATCTTTCTTCTTAGACTGGTGAATACCAATCTCTCGACAAGTTGAAAGAACAGACCAGCTGGGCCTTCTTTGCATAAGTAAATGCCCCAAATGTCCCAAACGGTCAAGACTTACAGGCCTTGTGCAAACACACACACAGCAGTGAGATAGATGAGGAAAAATAAAAAATAATTAAAGCTGCAAGCAGCGTTGGAGGCCCTCGCACCTCTGGCGCCGCTTCGGCCTATTGCACCGCCCCATCGGCCAAGAACCTCCCTCCAGCAACACAGCCACTGTCGCCCACAGCCATAAACCCATTCTTCCAGAGTTTATCTCCATCAAGAGGTGATTTTCCTCATGGGAGGATCAACTTACACCTCAGCCTGTCCAGTGATGACATCTGAAGCATTCATGACCTTATTTCTTACAAACTGTGTTGAATTCCCACAAACTGGAGCATGATTTCATCAAGAGGAAAATTCCACGTGGCCACTAGGTGCTGGTAAATTTGTTTTAATGTAGGACAAATGTTCAGGTTGGATCTCTGATGAGAAAAGGAAAATATTAGCTCAATTGGTCAACTGACAGCAGGGTTAGTGCCACTTCCTGTATAATGGCGAATGATTTAAACCATAACAGAAAGCCATTTTAATCATGCTGCTGTAAGAAGTCAGTCATATTTTCAACCATGAGTTCATGAAGGATGATATCAATGAGTTAGAATTAGTTATACAGAGGATAAAGGGTTAAAATGGTGGGACTTCCTTTTCCCAGGGGGCTATGGTGTTGAGAACTTAAAGGACATGAAGAGGCTTTTTTGTTTGTCCTGGCATGTTAAATAAATATGCTACATTTTACCATGTAATTCAAAGCAGTGGTTGGAGCAGAAAGATGAAATATATACAGGGGGCGCTATAGAGCCATATTACCAGCATATGTGTATTTGAATCAGTTCCAGGCCTGACCACTGTCCTCCCTGCCAAGTTTGGTCGAGATCAGGAGTACATTGGGTCAGTTACAAGTACTTCCTGTTTCATGGCGGTGGACGCCATTTGCCATGTTTTGCTTGAGGAAGGAACTTGAGTTTTTTTTTCTCTTATATCATGAAAGGGTTTGACCTGATCTGAAGCACTGTAGAGTGTGTGAGGTTAATCCCTGACGAGAGGGACCCTGCTGCAGGAAAAAGGCACTTCCTGTTTCAAGTGGGCGGGGCTTAGGCCAAGACCAGAAGTAATTACATATATCTGTTAAGAAGCAGACTCTGATTAATCAGTGCAAGTGTGATGCTGATTGGATGAAAATTGAGGGATTTATACTCAATAATGATGTCATGGCGTTTTATCCAACCTTGTCATGGCGCCACGGTCTCGCCATGCAGCGTTGAGCAATGTCCAGATGACAACATCAGGACTTGTAGATGTGGTCGGCATGGAAGTGAAGAGAAATATATGCAGTTTGGTACAGAATGAGTGTTGTATTGCAGAAATAATAGATTCCGTGCTTGTTGGCGAAACATCAAAACTTGATGAGGCGCCGCCGCTGAACGCCACCTCCTATTAGAAAATTTTCAATAACTTTTGACCACGCATGCCTCTGGAGTGTTCAGACTGAGTTTGAGGTAAATACGATAAAATCTGTAGGAGGAGTTCGTTCAAATGCAAGGCAAAGAAACATGCAAAAATGACCCCAAAAATGACACTTTTTTCAAAATGGCTGACTTCCTGTTGAAGTTATCATATAGGTCCAAGAGGCTTTTTTGTACATCCTTCCAAGTTCTATCAATATACTGGATTTCAGCCATATCAGTCAATGTAGTGGGCAGATATGATCAATTAAATATTTGTAGGTGGCGCTATAGAGCCATATTGCAATTTTTCCAACATATGTCAATGTGGCTGAGTTCTCGGCTGGTCCGCGCTCCTCCCTGCCAGGTTTGGTGTAGATCAGCAGTACAAATGGGTCAGTTACAAGTACTTCCTGTTTGATGGCGTCGGACCGCTATTCGCCATGGTTACGTTTGGCGAAGGAGCTTGAGATTTTTATTGTGGTATCATGAAAGGGTTTGACCTGTTGTGAAGTACTTTCAAGTGTGCACGTTTTATTCCTGAGGAGATGGACCCCTGCGTCTGAAAAAAAGCACTTCCTGTTGGAAGTGGGCGGGGCTTAGGGCTAGACCGGAATTGGTGATATGAATCTGTTCAGGGCCGGACCCTGATTAATCCCTGCAAGTCTGATGGGGATTGGATCAGAATCGAGGGATTTATAGTGATTTATGATGTCATGGCGTCTTATCAAAGTTCGCCATGGCGCCACGGTCTCGCCCTGCAGCATAGAGCAACAGTTTTCACTGGTTATCATCACCAACTTGTTTTCTGCTGTCTGACCCAGTTTGGACCTGGTTGTGTTCAAAACGTCAGATAAGAGGGTCTCCAAGTAAAAACAGGGACTTCCTGTCGCCAGGGGGCGTGGCTAATTCATAACCCAAATATTGACATGTAGATGTGTTCAGGATGGGACTGGCATCATACATGGCCATTTTGGTTCAGATACATTGTTTTATGTGGAAGTTATATCACTTTCGTTCTTCACGGCGACACATCAAACTTTGAGGCCCCACCCCCTCCATGCCCTTTCTCCTATTAGAAAACTTTCAATAACTTTTAAAGACACATGCCTTCTGGACATCCTGAGCTATTTTGGTAGCGGTACGATAAAATCTCTAGGAGGAGATAGATTTTGAAAATGTCAGTAAAACGCCAAAATGGCGACTTTGACCCAAAATGGCCGACTTCCTGTTGGTTTTAGGCTGTTGCTCCAAGAGGATTTTTTGTTCAGCCCGAACATTTAGAATATTTGTAGCAATTTTCATAAAGATTGATGACGTGCAGTGGCGGGGCATCGTAAATAGGTGGCGCTCTCATTCAATTTTGCCCGAACAGTCCCAAGCACCCCAAAATATCAAATTTTTCACATTCCTTTGGGGGGGTACACAAAAATAGGCGCGTTTTCGTGCATGTTCAGGTCCCCAAAAATGCCTCCAATGTTTAAGAAGAAGAAGAAGAAGAAGAAGAAGAAGAAGAAGAAGAATTAAAGCTGCAAGCAGCGTTGGAGGCCCTCGCACCTCTGGCGCCGCTTCGGCCTATTGCACCGCCCCATCGGCCAAGAGCCTCCCTCCAGCAACACAGCCTCTCTTGCCCACAGCCATATACCCATTCTTCCAGAGTTTATCTCCATCAAGAGGTGATTTTCCTCATCAGAAGATCAACTTGCACGTCAGCCTGTCCAGTGATGACATCTGAAGCATTCATGACCTTGTTTCTTACAAACTGTGTTGAATTCCCACAATCTGGAGCATGATTTCATCAAGAGGAAAATTCCACGTGGCCACTAGGTGGTGGTAAAGTTCTTTTAATGTACGACCATGTTCAGATTGGAACTCTAATGAGAACAGGAAAATATTAGCTCAATTGGTCAACTGACAGCAGGGTTAGTGCCACTTCCTGTATAATGGCGAATGATTTAAACCATCACAGGAAGCCATTTTAATCATGATGCTGTAAGAAGTCAGTCATATTTTCAACCATGAGTTCATGAAGGATGATATTAATGAGTTAGAATTAGTTATACAGAGGATAAAGGGTTAAAATGGTGGGACTTCCTTTTCCCAGGGCTATGGTGTTGAGAACATCAGGACATGAAGTGGCTTTTTTATTTGTCCTGGCATGTTATATAAATATGCCACATTTTACTATGTCGTTCAAAGCAGTGGGTGGAGCTGATAGACTAAATATTGATAGGGGGCGCTATAGAGCCATATTACCAGCATATGTGTATTTGAATCAGTTCCAGGCCTGACCACTGTCCTCCCTGCCAAGTTTGGTCGAGATCAGGAGTACATTGGGTCAGTTACAAGTACTTCCTGTTTCATGGCGGTGGACGCCATTTGCCATGTTTTGCTTGAGGAAGGAACTTGAGGTTTTTTTTCTCTTATATCATGAAAGGGTTTGACCTGATCTGAAGCACTGTAGAGTGTGTGAGGTTAATCCCTGACGAGAGGGACCCTGCTGCAGGAAAAAGGCACTTCCTGTTTCAAGTGGGCGGGGCTTAGGCCAAGACCAGAAGTAATTACATATATCTGTTAAGAAGCAGACTCTGATTAATCAGTGCAAGTGTGATGCTGATTGGATGAAAATTGAGGGATTTATACTCAATAATGATGTCATGGCGTTTTATCCAACCTTGTCATGGCGCCACGGTCTCGCCATGCAGCGTTGAGCAATGTCCAGATGACAACATCAGGACTTGTAGATGTGGTCGGCATGGAAGTGAAGAGAAATATATGCAGTTTGGTACAGAATGAGTGTTGTATTGCAGAAATAATAGATTCCGTGCTTGTTGGCGAAACATCAAAACTTGATGAGGCGCCGCCGCTGAACGCCACCTCCTATTAGAAAATTTTCAATAACTTTTGACCACGCATGCCTCTGGAGTGTTCAGACTGAGTTTGAGGTAAATACGATAAAATCTGTAGGAGGAGTTCGTTCAAATGCAAGGCAAAGAAACATGCAAAAATGACCCCAAAAATGACACTTTTTTCAAAATGGCTGACTTCCTGTTGAAGTTATCATATAGGTCCAAGAGGCTTTTTTGTACATCCTTCCAAGTTCTATCAATATACTGGATTTCAGCCATATCAGTCAATGTAGTGGGCAGATATGATCAATTAAATATTTGTAGGTGGCGCTATAGAGCCATATTGCAATTTTTCCAACATATGTCAATGTGGCTGAGTTCTCGGCTGGTCCGCGCTCCTCCCTGCCAGGTTTGGTGTAGATCAGCAGTACAATGGGTCAGTTACAAGTACTTCCTGTTTGATGGCGTCGGACCGCTATTCGCCATGGTTACGTTTGGCGAAGGAGCTTGAGATTTTTATTGTGGTATCATGAAAGGGTTTGACCTGTTGTGAAGTACTTTCAAGTGTGCACGTTTTATTCCTGAGGAGATGGACCCCTGCGTCTGAAAAAAAGCACTTCCTGTTGGAAGTGGGCGGGGCTTAGGGCTAGACCGGAATTGGTGATATGAATCTGTTCAGGGCCGGACCCTGATTAATCCCTGCAAGTCTGATGGGGATTGGATCAGAATTGAGGGATTTATAGTGATTTATGATGTCATGGCGTCTTATCAAAGTTCGCCATGGCGCCACGGTCTCGCCCTGCAGCATAGAGCAACAGTTTTCACTGGTTATCATCACCAACTTGTTTTCTGCTGTCTGACCCAGTTTGGACCTGGTTGTGTTCAAAACGTCAGATAAGAGGGTCTCCAAGTAAAAACCATGACTTACTGTCGCCAGGGGGCGTGGCCAATTCATAACCCAAATATTGACATGTAGATGTGTTCAGGATGGGACTGGCATCATACATGGCCATTTTGGTTCAGATACATTGTTTTATGTGGAAGCTATATCACTTTCGTTCTTCACGGCGACACATCAAAATTTGAGGCCCCACCCCCTCCATGCCCTTTCTCCTATTAGAAAACTTTCAATAACTTTTAAAGACACATGCCTTCTGGACATCCTGAGCTATTTTGGTAGCGGTACGATAAAATCTCTAGGAGGAGATAGATTTTGAAAATGTCAGTAAAACGCCAAAATGGCGACTTTGACCCAAAATGGCCGACTTCCTGTTGGTTTTAGTCTGTTGCTCCAAGAGGATTTTTTGTTCGCCCGAACATTTAGAATATTTGTAGCAATTTTCATAAAGATTGATGACGTGCAGTGGCGGGGCATCGTAAATAGGTGGCGCTCTCATTCAATTTTGCCCGAACAGTCCCAAGCACCCCAAAATATCAAATTTTTCACATTCCTTTGGGGGGGTACACAAAAATAGGCGCGTTTTCGTGCATGTTCAGGTCCCCAAAAATGCCTCCAATGTTTAAGAAGAAGAAGAAGAAGAAGAAGAAGAAGAAGAAGAATAAGGAAGAAACGGAGCAATTACAACAGGCCTTCGCACCGCCTTCGGTGCTCGGGCCTAATTAAAGCTGCAAGCAGCGTTGGAGGCCCTCGCACCTCTGGCGCCGCTTCGGCCTATTGCACCGCCCCATCGGCCAAGAGCCTCCCTCCAGCAACACAGCCTCTGTTGCCCACAGCCATATACCCATTCTTCCAGAGTTTATCTCCATCAAGAGGTGATTTTCCTCATCAGAAGATCAACTTGCACGTCAGCCTGTCCAGTGATGACATCTGAAGCATTCATGACCTTGTTTCTTACAAACTGTGTTGAATTCCCACAATCTGGAGCATGATTTCATCAAGAGGAAAATTCCACGTGGCCACTAGGTGGTGGTAAAGTTCTTTTAATGTACGACCATGTTCAGATTGGAACTCTAATGAGAACAGGAAAATATTAGCTCAATTGGTCAACTGACAGCAGGGTTAGTGCCACTTCCTGTATAATGGCGAATGATTTAAACCATCACAGGAAGCCATTTTAATCATGATGCTGTAAGAAGTCAGTCATATTTTCAACCATGAGTTCATGAAGGATGATATTAATGAGTTAGAATTAGTTATACAGAGGATAAAGGGTTAAAATGGTGGGACTTCCTTTTCCCAGGGCTATGGTGTTGAGAACATCAGGACATGAAGTGGCTTTTTTATTTGTCCTGGCATGTTATATAAATATGCCACATTTTACTATGTCGTTCAAAGCAGTGGGTGGAGCTGATAGACTAAATATTGATAGGGGGCGCTATAGAGCCATATTACCAGCATATGTGTATTTGAATCAGTTCCAGGCCTGACCACTGTCCTCCCTGCCAAGTTTGGTCGAGATCAGGAGTACATTGGGTCAGTTACAAGTACTTCCTGTTTCATGGCGGTGGACGCCATTTGCCATGTTTTGCTTGAGGAAGGAACTTGAGTTTTTTTTTCTCTTATATCATGAAAGGGTTTGACCTGATCTGAAGCACTGTAGAGTGTGTGAGGTTAATCCCTGACGAGAGGGACCCTGCTGCAGGAAAAAGGCACTTCCTGTTTCAAGTGGGCGGGGCTTAGGCCAAGACCAGAAGTAATTACATATATCTGTTAAGAAGCAGACTCTGATTAATCAGTGCAAGTGTGATGCTGATTGGATGAAAATTGAGGGATTTATACTCAATAATGATGTCATGGCGTTTTATCCAACCTTGTCATGGCGCCACGGTCTCGCCATGCAGCGTTGAGCAATGTCCAGATGACAACATCAGGACTTGTAGATGTGGTCGGCATGGAAGTGAAGAGAAATATATGCAGTTTGGTACAGAATGAGTGTTGTATTGCAGAAATAATAGATTCCGTGCTTGTTGGCGAAACATCAAAACTTGATGAGGCGCCGCCGCTGAACGCCACCTCCTATTAGAAAATTTTCAATAACTTTTGACCACGCATGCCTCTGGAGTGTTCAGACTGAGTTTGAGGTAAATACGATAAAATCTGTAGGAGGAGTTCGTTCAAATGCAAGGCAAAGAAACATGCAAAAATGACCCCAAAAATGACACTTTTTTCAAAATGGCTGACTTCCTGTTGAAGTTATCATATAGGTCCAAGAGGCTTTTTTGTACATCCTTCCAAGTTCTATCAATATACTGGATTTCAGCCATATCAGTCAATGTAGTGGGCAGATATGATCAATTAAATATTTGTAGGTGGCGCTATAGAGCCATATTGCAATTTTTCCAACATATGTCAATGTGGCTGAGTTCTCGGCTGGTCCGCGCTCCTCCCTGCCAGGTTTGGTGTAGATCAGCAGTACAATGGGTCAGTTACAAGTACTTCCTGTTTGATGGCGTCGGACCGCTATTCGCCATGGTTACGTTTGGCGAAGGAGCTTGAGATTTTTATTGTGGTATCATGAAAGGGTTTGACCTGTTGTGAAGTACTTTCAAGTGTGCACGTTTTATTCCTGAGGAGATGGACCCCTGCGTCTGAAAAAAAGCACTTCCTGTTGGAAGTGGGCGGGGCTTAGGGCTAGACCGGAATTGGTGATATGAATCTGTTCAGGGCCGGACCCTGATTAATCCCTGCAAGTCTGATGGGGATTGGATCAGAATTGAGGGATTTATAGTGATTTATGATGTCATGGCGTCTTATCAAAGTTCGCCATGGCGCCACGGTCTCGCCCTGCAGCATAGAGCAACAGTTTTCACTGGTTATCATCACCAACTTGTTTTCTGCTGTCTGACCCAGTTTGGACCTGGTTGTGTTCAAAACGTCAGATAAGAGGGTCTCCAAGTAAAAACCATGACTTACTGTCGCCAGGGGGCGTGGCCAATTCATAACCCAAATATTGACATGTAGATGTGTTCAGGATGGGACTGGCATCATACATGGCCATTTTGGTTCAGATACATTGTTTTATGTGGAAGCTATATCACTTTCGTTCTTCACGGCGACACATCAAAATTTCAGGCCCCACCCCCTCCATGCCCTTTCTCCTATTAGAAAACTTTCAATAACTTTTAAAGACACATGCCTTCTGGACATCCTGAGCTATTTTGGTAGCGGTACGATGAAATCTCTAGGAGGAGATAGATTTTGAAAATGT
Source organism: Melanotaenia boesemani (assembly GCF_017639745.1). Classification (NCBI taxonomy): domain Eukaryota; kingdom Metazoa; phylum Chordata; class Actinopteri; order Atheriniformes; family Melanotaeniidae; genus Melanotaenia; species Melanotaenia boesemani. Next base: position 4,643,460 of record NC_055701.1, read on the forward strand.
CAGTAAAACGCCAAAATGGCGACTTTGACCCAAAATGGCCGACTTCCTGTTGGTTTTAGTCTGTTGCTCCAAGAGGATTTTTTGTTCGCCCGAACATTTAGAATATTTGTAGCAATTTTCATAAAGATTGATGACGTGCAGTGGCGGGGCATCGTAAATAGGTGGCGCTCTCATTCAATTTTGCCCGAACAGTCCCAAGCACCCCAAAATATCAAATTTTTCACATTCCTTTGGGGGGGTACACAAAAATAGGCGCGTTTTCGTGCATGTTCAGGTACCCAAAAATGCCTCCAATGTTTAAGAAGAAGAAGAAGAAGAAGAAGAAGAAGAAGAAGAATTAAAGCTGCAAGCAGCGTTGGAGGCCCTCGCACCTCTGGCGCCGCTTCGGCCTTTTGCACCCCCCCATCACCTAGCAGCCTCCCTCCAGCAGCGCGGCCGCTCTCGCCGACAGCCATATACCCATTCTTGCAGAGTTTATCTCCATCAAGAGGTGATTTTCGGCATGAGAGGATCAACTTGCAACTCAGCCTGTCCAGTCATGACATCTGAAGCATTCATCACTTTGTTTCTTACAAACTGTGTTGAATTCCCACAAACTGGAGCATGATTTCATCAAGAGGAAAATTCCACGTGGCCAGTAGTTGGTGGTAAAGTTGTTTTAATGTAGAACCATGTTCAGGTTGGAACTCTGTTGAGAACAGGAAAATATTAGCTCAATTGGTCAACTGACAGCAGGGTTAGTGCCACCTCCTGTATAATGGCGAATGATTTAAACCATCACAGGAAGCCATTTTAATCAAGCTGCTGTAAGAAGTCAGTGATATTTTCAACCATGAGTTCATGAAGGATGATATTAATGAGTTAGAATTAGTTATACAGAGGATAAAGGGTTAAAATGGTGGGTCTCCCTGTTTCCAGGGGTCGGGGCTATGGTGTTGAGAACATCAGGACATGAAGAAACTTTTTTGTTTGTCCTGGCATGTTACAAAAATATGCCACATTTTATCATGTCGTTCAAAGCAGTGGTTGGAGCTGATAGATTAAATATTTATAGGGGGCGCTATAGAGCCACATAACCAGCATATGTGTACTTGAATCAGTTCCAGGGTCTGACCACTGTCCTCCCTGTCAAGTTTGGTGGAGATCAGGAGTACATTGGGTCAGTTACAAGTACTTCCTGTTTAATGGCGGTGGACGCCATTCGCCATGGTTTTGCTTGACAACGGAACTTGAGGTTTTTTTCTATAGTTCCATTAAAGGGTTTGACCTGATCTCAAGCACTGTAGAGTGTGTGAGGTTAATCCCTGAAGAGAGGGACCCCGCTGTCTGAAAATTGCACTTCCTGTTTCAAGTGGGCGGGGCTTAGGCCAAGACCAGAAGTAGTAACATGTATCTGTTCAGGAGCAGCCCCTGATTAATCAGTGTAAGTGTCATATTAATGGTATGAAAATTGAGGGATTTATACTGATTAATGATGTCATGGCGTCTTATCCAAGCTTGTAATGGCGCCACGGTCTCGCCATGCAGCGTTGAGCAATGTCCAGATGACAACATCTGGACATGTAGATGTGGTTGGCATGGAACTGACGTGAAACCTGTGCAGTTTGGTACAGAATGAGTGTTGTATTTCAGAAATAATGGATTCCGTGCTTGATGGCTCAACATGAAAACTTGATGACGAGCCGCCGCTGAACGCCACCTCCTATTAGAAAATTTTCAATAACTTTTGACCACACATGCCTCTGGAGTGTTCAGGCTGAGTTTGAGGTAAATACGATGAAATCTGTAGGAGGAGTTCGTTCAAATGCAAGGCAAAGAAACATGCAAAAATGACCCCCAAAATGACACTTTTTTCAAAATGGCCGACTTCCTGTTGACGTTATCATATAGGTCCAAGAGGCTTTTTTGTACATCCTTCCAAGTTCTATCAATATACTGGATTTCAGCTATACTGTTCAATGTAGTGGGCAGATATGATCATTTAAATATTTGTAGGGGGCGCTATAGAGCCAAATTGCACTTTTTCCAGCATATGTCAATGTGGCTGAGTTCCCAGCCTGACTGTGGTCCATCCTGCCAAGTTGGGTGGAGATCAGCAGTACAATGGGTCAGTCACAAGTACTTCCTGTTTGATGGCGTCGGACCACTATTCGCCATGGTTACGTTTGGCGAAGGAACTTGAGATATTTATTGTGGTATCATGAAAGGGTTTCACGTGTTATCAAGCACTTTCAAGTGTGTAAGTGTCATTCCTGAGAAGAAGGACCCCGGCGTCTGAAAAAAAGCACTTCCTGTTGAAAGTGGGGGGGGCTTAGAGCTAGACCGGAATTGTTGAAATGGATCTGTTCAGGGCCAGACACTGATTAATCCCTGAAAGTCTGATGAGGATCGGGTGAAAATTGAGGTATTTATACTGATTTATGGTGTCATGGCGTCTTATCAAAGTTCACCATGGCGCCACGGTCTCGCCCTGCAGCCTAGATCAACAGTTTTCACCGGATATCATCACCAACCTGTTTTCTGCTGTCTGACCTAGTTTGGACCTGGTTGTGTCCAAAACATCAGATAAGTGGGTCTCCGAGTAAAAACTATGATTTCCTGTCGCCAGGGGGCGTGGCCAATTCATAACCTAAAAATTGACATGTAGATGTGTTCAGGATGGGACTGGCATCATACATGGCCATTTTGGTTCAGATATATTGTTTTATGTGGATGTTATATCACTTTCGTTCTTCACGGCGAGACGTCAAACTTTGAGGCCCCGCCCCCTCCATGCCCTTTCTCCTATTAGAAAACTTTCAATAACTTTTAAAGACACATGCCTTCTGAACATCCTGAGGTATTTTGGTAGCAGTACGATGAAATCTCTAGTAGGAGATAGATTTTGAAAATGTCAGTAAAACGCCAAAATGGCGACTTTGACCCAAAATGGCCGACTTCCTGTTGGTTTTAGGCTGTTACTCCAAGAGGATTTTTTGTTTGCCCAAACATTTGGAATACATGTAGCGATTTTCATAAAGATTGATGACGTGCAGTGGCGGGGCATCATAAATAGGTGGCGCTCTCATTCAATTTTGCCCGAACAGTCCCGAGCACCACAAAATACGTAAATTTACACATTCCCTTGGGGGGGTACGCAAAATTAGGCGCGTTTTCGCGCATGTTCAGGTCCCCTAAAATGCAATTTACTTTTGACAAGAAGAAGAAGAATAAGGAAGAAACGGAGCAATTACAATAGGCCTTCGCACCGCCTTCGGTGCTCGGGCCTAATAAGGAAGAAACGGAGCAATTACAACAGGCCTTCGCACCGCCTTCGGTGCTCGGGCCTAATAAGGAAGAAACGGAGCAATTACAACAGGCCTTCGCACCGCCTTCGGTGCTCGGGCCTAAATATGTGCACTGAAACCTGGTTGTCCCCATTTTAAAATGATAAACATGGTTATAAATATTCACTTAGTGAGATTTAAGTAATATAAAAACAGCTTCATGCACAAACGGATAATTAATTACTCCTGAAGTTGGACAGCAGCCTCTTTCAGGACATCTTTGTGACCACTGGTTACATTTTCATCTCTACATACTGAACCTTCTACAGTTTGCAAAGCAAATTACCTTCTGCTGTGCCATCCTTTTAAGATGTGGTGTGCTGATGAGCAACTGCATGCATGAGATGACATTAAACCTCCTGGTGAGTCTGAAGGTTGGTCATTGGGGTTATTAACCCGGGGGTTCAGGGCAAAGCCTCCGTCTCCTACTGAAATATTTACCCTATAATAAAGAGCCACTGTTGAGACCACATCCGGTTAGTGGATCTCGGAGTTGCAGGTGACTTGGACGCTTATGGAGTGATATTGATCTGGTGAGAATGCTGCATGTGTGCCGTCTATTATTTGGAAGGTATTCGGAAGAGCAGTGTTAGAATTAAAATCCTCTTTACTGTGACTTGTTTTTGAATTAATGAAATGAATGAAAAACAGTTTAATTAACCCCAGAGGGAAATTATAATGTTAGGACGTGATCTGCAATATCTTGCTATTTACCTTAAAATAACAAAATGTTTTGTAAATTACCAGAAGTTATTTAACCCCCCAAATAAAAGAAAAACAAAACACTAGTTTTTTTTATGATTGTATTTTAATAAACTGAACAACAGAACAACACAAATGCCGCCTTTGTTCAAACATGTCAGCACTGAATGTCTGTAGGGTTTGTTCTATGCCAGGGATCACCAAATCCTGACCTCTTGGGCCAGTTTTCTGCCAGTGTTCAATGCTGTTCATAGACTTCAGTTCTTCACCACAATCAGCCCCGACAGCTTATTCTGAAACTGGACCAGCTGGGAATTAACACCTCACTGTGTAAATGGCTGCTGGACTTGCTGACCGGGAGACCACAGGCAGTTTGCGTTTGCAGGAACACATCCAGCATCACCACACTGAACACAGGCGCACTGAAGGATGTGTGCTGAGCCCTCTTCACTCTGCTGACCCACGACTGCACACCGGTGCACAGCTCCAACCTCCTCATCAAGTTTGCAGATGACACAACTGTGGTGGGTCTTATCAGCAACGCAAAGCTAGAGCCCCGCCGCCATCATGTGCACCTTCTACAGAGGCACCATCGAGAGCGTCCTGACCAGTGTCATCACCGTGTGGTACGGTGCTTGCTCCATGTCCTGCAGGAAGACCCTCCAACGCATCATAAGAGCAGCTGAAAAGATCGTCGGTGCCTCTATCCCCTTCCTGCAAAACATCTACATCTCTCTCTTCACCCGTAAAGTCCTCTGCATCGTGAGAGACTCCACCCACCCGTCACACAGCTGCTTCCGCCGGCTGCCATCAGGAAGGAGCCTGTGGGCCAGGACCAGCAGACTTAAGCTGGATTTATACTTGTGGGGCGTTCGGTTACAGCGTAGCTGACGCTGGTGAGTTTGTTCTCGCATTCGAGAGTTTTGGTATCGTGTTGCAGTTTCTTATTCTTATTCTTATTTTCTGTTTTAAAACAACAACGATGTCCAGTATGATTCAGTGTCTTAATTAGAAGAAATAATTCGATCAGTCTCTCATCAACTTGATTCACTGGTTTTTGTTTTTAAAAACGATGGTTATAACACAAATTCAGCGAGAAGGTCAAGATATCCGGCAACATGTGATCCCAAACTGACCAAACAGCTTCATCCAACAGGCTCTCAGGATGCTGAACTCTCTCCCCGCTTTTTTGCACATTAACATAAACATATTTTGCACTGACTGTAATTTACCTTGTTTATTTATTATCCTCTTTATTTACTTAGTGATAATACTTGTTTTGTTTATTGGCTTACATTCTTGTATTTCATCACATCGAGGTTTAAGAGAACCGTAACATCAATTCTCTGTTTGTCCTGTACATTCTGCAGAACTGACAATACAGCTGACTTTGACTTAAACTCAAATTAAAGCCTATGAAGCTCTGCAGAATTACTCATTAGTCTGAGTCAGGTGTTTGCAGCAGGGAAACATTGAAAATCTGCAGAACACCAGCCCAAGAGGCAGGTCTGGTGATCCCCTTTCTATTCTAAGAACAAATCCAGGATACAAAGATTTTCTTTAATACCACAATCGTAATAAAAGAACTTAAGAACACATCTGGTAGTAAAAATGTTCCCAGACACAACAGCAAATCTACAACAGAATGACTGACTGGAAAAAAAAAGAAAAAAAGAAATAAAATGCTGTGGTGGGACCTTCGGAGAACTGTTAAGAAATTATTGCTGCAAACCTCAAATGAGCTGAAGAAACGATCATCTAAGCTTGTATTTATTTGACCTGTAATACCTGATAAGAACCAGGGAATCTTCTTTTCCAAATGATATCCTGATATATTAAACTTTTTTCTTTTTCTTCATAGATTTTTCCTTTTACTCTTTTTATTTTATTTTAGATGCTCAGAAACTAGAGCTCCATGTCAGGCTCTCCAGGCCTCAGCTAGCAGCTTAAATGTTAAAGTTCATGACGATACAGTTATGTATCTCCTAACCTTCTACACTTTCTTTTTTTATTTAAAATTATAACCCTGTTGTTTTATTTATTTATTTAGCCAATATTTAACCAGCTAAGTCCCATTGAGATCAGTGGAGGGAGTGATGGCAGAGAAAATTACCAGCACAACCCACAAACAAGAGACGATCACAAATAAAAACCATAAAACAGACAAAATAAAAACAAACTTACAAAAACCCAAATTGTAATTGTTATTTGATGTCCTAATACATAAAACCCTGCAAACTGCTAAATTTCTTTTCTGTCTTTCCCTTCTTTTTCTTTAATTTTTAACTTTGAATTCATTCATATTAATCAGAAGAAAATCCATAGTGCAGGATTCAAATTATTTACAATAGCGTCATGCACAGACCAGTAAGATGCATCATTTTATATCCTACCGATACACCACAAGTTGTCAGCACTTGCTGGTCCTTAGCGATTATCAGTACTTTAAGACTTGAAAGTTTCTGTGTACAAACTGAAGCTGAAATCCTTGTTTTATAAAGCATCTCAGCAATGGACTGACAGATCTGCAGATTCTTCTGATCCATGTTGTATGAAGTGTTTTTGAATTTTTGTTTGATGCCACTGTGATTTTCTTAGGCTCTGTTTACACCATGTTTCCACGCAAAACTTTTTCCTTTGCGTATTTGGGAAAAAAAGAAGCATTTTCACAAAAGCAGAATGACAACTATCTCCATGCAGAGAAAAGACAAAGACCAGAAACAATGTGTGCATGCCAGGCCTCTAATGTGCAGTGAAACTTAGTGACAACAGGTGTGCGCAACTTCCTCATAAACCTTCCATACTGTACAAAAGAACCATTATAATCACTACTTATCTGGCACAGGTAACCTTTGCTAATGGCTAAAATGTTCTACCAGAAACAGGTTTTGCTTTAACACACTAAATAAATTAAAAAGATGTAGCGGCACCATCACAACACAGAGGTCCACCTTTGTCCACCTTTGTACTTTTCGTGGATTAATCAGAGTCTGAGCGCGCAAGTGCAAAATGAAGTGAAATATGTCATCCTTGCCTTCCAGTTTACACTGATGGGACTCGAAATTTCACTCTGGAGGTTATTGTTAAACCTTTGCGCTTTTATCCACCAATAACTCTGTTACCATGGAAACCAGAGACCAAAATGCAACAAAACTTTTGTGTTTAACTGTCTCAGCATTGTGGTGTAAACAGGGTCTCAGGTTCTTGCTGCTTTTAACATATTAAATACTGAGTGAAGCCCTGAAAGATGGAAACAGTGAGTTCCTGAATGCTGGTCACCTAAAAATAAGAAATCCAAGAACCTTCAGGGGAAAGCAATTATTAAGTATTTCTGACTCTACAGAAACCCAGGAAATAGTGTAAATTATCCTCATTAAGAAAAAGAGAAAGCTGAGTAATTTTTGTGAGTGACTTGAGGCGATGAAACTGTTGGTTTGGCTTATTTAAAGGAAAAACAAGACCTGTTAAATTATTAGTGAAAGTGATAAATCTGCAAGTAGAGATCTGCTGCAATGAGCAGAATAATCAGCAAACACTTTCTTATTTCAGGAAGATGTTTTGTTTTTTCCCCTAACAGTTTTATTCCTCCAACACATTTTAATAAACAAGGAGATAATTATCTTCAAGTTTATCTCAGTCTGTTAAAATGGTTCATTATAAACTGCTAACTTGAATTATGGTGCCTTTTTTTAAAAAAACATTTCCAAAAGTCGAAGATAATATCGCTTGTTTATTTGTGCTCTCAGGGAAATAGTGTCTATTTAATATGATCATAAAATTTCTAACATTAATTTTAGGAAATGATCTAAAGGTCTGCAGCCGCCCCTTATTTCTTGAAATATTGACAGAAAAACAGGAAAAATGTGCAGGGATCAACCAAACATCAGAATATGAGGGGAAAACAGAGTTTTTGTTATTGTTTTGAAACTGAAAGTGAATATTTGGTCTGACAATATTTCTTCTTCACTCTGAACTGTCGTATAGGACAGACAAGCTTTCATTTCTTTTCAGGAAAAGTTCTCTGGTCTTCTTGAAGGACTTTCCAAAGATCTGTCTCCTGGATATAATTGGCTCCCAGTTCTGTTCTTTACCAAGATGTTCCCACTTATATATATATATATATATATATATATATATATATATATATATATATATATATATATATATTCATCTGTAGATGCAACCACAGAAATGGAAACAAATTAGTTTTTTTTTGAAAGGCTGCTGGTAACAAAATGCCTCAAGATCCCATTTAAAATAGAAACTAAGTTCTCTGTTATGTACTACTGTCTGTGCCACCCCCCTCTGATTGAGTGCTTTATTATCTCCTATTATAAAAAGAAATAGAAATGATGTACTTGAACAAATAATCCACTCTGGTGGGGGTTCTTTTATTCTTCTGAGTTGTGTTTAATTGTGCACTGCATGTAAATTTATACTTGTACTTAATATTACATTACATATTAACATCATTTGGTTGAAAGCCAATTATGGATTGTATTAATGCATTTATGCTGCATTAGCCAGTTTGCTGTAGGGAATACATCTAAAGGAAGACTGGCAGTGGGGTCCAACTCAAGCTTTTCGAAATGAGGTTTGTTCACTTGGTTCATCAGACAGTTTTCTTTTTCAGTCATTGCCCTTTATGCCTTTGGACAGAGGTCAGACAGACATTTATTGGCAGCTGCACCTCCATGTTATCTACAGAACAGCTACTAAACTTTGAATAAATATAATGTATGTTACATATATAGAGTCTTGTCTACTGAAGAAATTTAAATTTAAATGATATAAGCTTGTATTGTGGCATGCTGTCAGACATCACCTGGGATAAGAAAACATTATGTAGCTCTCTGAGCTATTTTTAGTTTTATTTGAACTTTTCTGGCCTTTTGTCAGTTGTACAGCAAGAGCGGGTCTAAAAAGTTTTTGATTGGGGGTCCAGGCAGGGGCACAGACAAAGAAAATGGTAGCACATGTACAGTAAATGAGACCTTTTCTTTTTATTTATAAAGTAGTCATCTAATTAAAAAGTATGCATATGTATTTGTGTGTGTGCGTGTGTATGTATATAGCTAACAATATGTGTAAATAAAGATGATAATGTATGAATGCTGCATTATGATCAAGAACATGGTAGTGTTGACAAAGAACAGTACATGATGCAATCACTTGTACTTGGGCATCTGGTTTACCGAGGTAGAGGTCAGTTTACTGAATATTTGTTAGAAATGGATTTTTTATACTTGGGCTGACTGGTAAGGTCCATTTTAGTATAAAGGTATGTTCGTTTCAAATGTTGTCATACGGCGCTGTCCTCATACTTTCATGCGTCTTTTATGCTGCCATGGTTGTTAAGCCAGTCCATCCACTAGTGGGCAGTGCTAAGTTCAGAGTTCACTTCTGCAATTTGACGTAGGTTTCAGATACACACCTGACACACTCACACAGCCTTTCTTCAAAACCATCTCTATAGTCTTTAATCGTCTTCTTCATGTTACTCTCCTTCTCTGGTTTGTTCCTTTTGCTGGTTCCATGTCAGATAACTCAACACTGCCCCTGCATCTTCTGGTGGTACTACTGCGATGGCTCTGCAAGGTCCCCAAAAACGGACCAAATTAAGCACGTAAACAATGCAGGAGATGGACAAAAATGTCCGTTCGCCTTCTGTATCGCGCATAAGAGGGCTACCTCTCTGGCCCTGTCGTTGTTCTGATGTTGAATTTATATGTAAACTACTTGTTTAAATGGTGTAAGTTGTGTAATATTGTGGGCGGGGCTTACTTAAGTGAAAGGTGAAAGGTGATTTGCAGCAGATGCCTTCAGATTCAGACAGATCCATACTTTGCACCTCACTGCTGTGTCCAAAAATTAGATGGCTATGAGAAAAAATCCATTTTCTGTAACTTACATGAGTGAGAATCTTACTTTAAAGAGTAAAATATTATATTTGTAAACTGTATCATAGCAAGGTGCATTCAGGGTCCTATACTCGACTGATAAGAATGATGGCTAATAAAAATGAAGTATAAATGTTCAATCTAGTAGCAGCACGGTCCTGTTTGTATGCACTGATCTCAATGTGTTTGCTGTTTTTCTTTTTCCCTGCTTGTGGTTACTTTGACCTTTTTCTTTTCTACGGTAGACTGCGCATCCATATGAGTGACAACCGCTGACCCGTGAACTTGACTGGTGCCATCACAAAGAAATTGAATACACATGATGCATGGTGTGTTAGAACAGGCGTTATCATGTTTCTTTAGAAGTATACAGATATCTACGATAGTGTTACAAAAAGAGGTCCTTTGAGCTTTAAATGTGAGAGTCAGTGACCAAAATAAAAGAATATCACTGATTATAAGCCAGAGCTGAAGCTGCACTTTTCTTCTTTGGCTAATCCCATAGATAGGCCCTTCATTTGGCTCAGATGAAAGGCAAATGAGGTATCATTAACAAGGAAATAAATTGTTGCACAAAGCCTTTGTAGGGCCCACTGCACCACAGACACCTCCTCTAAGAGAAAAAATATCTCAGCAAAACTAAACCACAGCTCGGATTATGGATATTATTTTTTCCCCCCTCTGAACTCCACTAGATGTCTAATACAGAGATTTCCACTGGGAATCGCATGCCTTTGTGTGTCTGCGGTTGCTGAGAGCTGTACAACAACTGGAAATGTGCCGTGCACATAAAAGCATGTCAGATTTAATGCAGGGCTGCATGCCGGCAGGTTGGGGCTGCAGAGGATAAGCTGTCAGAGAAGCATGCCTTCTACTGTGTCTATTTGTCCTAATGGGTTGAACCCACAGGGGGGAGATTTACAGGGCTTCCCTGCAGCAGATACAGCTATGTGCAATATAGTGAAGCATTGGGCATCTGGAGGAGGATGGACAGGGGGTTAACACTAGGTCAGAAGGCATGGTGCCCTGATGGTCCACAGACTAATGAAAGAGACTGTTTGAACTGAGTTATTGAGTTTATTTCTCTTGTTGTTGTGTCAACTAGCCCTGTGGGGTAATATGGCAGTGCAGTTCTGTCATATAAGGCCACAGCTGCTATTTATATAACTTTTCTGGATGTTTGGTTCTTATATTTCCCTTATAAAAAGTTTAGTTATTTCAAGGTGTCAGTGCTGACATTGCCTTTTATGCTGCAGCAGGCAGCCATGTTGCTGGTACAGAACAAGCCTCTATAACCAAGGATAGTCTGTCATGTCATGTCAAGCCCTTTAAAAACCCAGAAAAATTCATTATTAGAATTAATATTGTTATTGTTTTTAATTCCGTTTCAATTCCAACGCCCTAACAAATAGGGTCCCCGCTTATCTGCAGTGGCTTAACAAATAGATAAAATTTCTCAAAACATTGATTAATGCCTTGTAAAATCAAGAATATATTTACTTATTCTCCTTTTTACAAAACCCTTTATTACCATGATTCTGTGAAGTCCACAAGTTCAGTTTCGTGGTTTAGGATTCCATTCTTTTGCCACAGGCCTTCAGGTCTCTTTAACATTGCTGGGCTCTGATGAGTCTTCTGATGAAGACTGATTCAAAGTAGATATGTTATAAGGTTGTACAGAGCGCTGTATGATAGCTAGGAGCAGTGGGCTGCCAGGCCAGATTCCAGCTCCCGGGGAGCAGTTTGGTGTTGAGGGCCTTGCTCAGGGGCCCACAGTGGTTTACCTTAGTTGCCAGCCCGTGGACTTGAACTCAGGTTCTCCACACCCAAGCCCAAGTACAGAGGTACAGTACAGACCAGCCACATACATGCAGCCACAAACATCCTGGCTGATTAAGCAATGAAACCCAATGGGATGTTACTGGAAGAAGTTGGGGAGCAGTGCAAGAGATGAAACAACTTACTGGCTGGAAAGAACTAAGAGAAGAGACAGGATGCAGGATGGATGCTGGATTAGTCTTCATTAAGAGGCACTGCTGTAACTTCCCAGTCTTTGTGAATTTTTGTTAAATCGAGTGTAAAGTCTTCATGCACAACTTTAGCCACACGATAAGAACATCTTTAATATGGGCCGATGTGTTAAAACAGTCTCATGTATGTAGTAAAACATAAACTTTATTGTATTTTTCGTAAACCTCACCATATCTTAAATGCTTCCCTTTTCCTGACTAACCTACTGAGTTGTGTTTATTGTACATATATTATGTTGGCAAAGAAAAAAAAAGAGAGAGAACCTTCAACTTCTATTATAGTTTTTTTTTCTTTCACACTTTATTTCTAAACTTCAAAAACTTGATTATTGCAGAAGCACCACAATGTTTAACCTATAAAGTGGTGCTCCTAATACTGTGTTCCCCCAATCCCAATGCCACCAATCACGACATTTTTTTCCATTTAGCCCTAATTAGCATTTGTGCTGCTAACAGCAGAAGTTGTAGCAACATTATTATAGCTTAGAATCATCTTTCTAAGATTAATGCAAAGAAACAACCAATTGTGCTCAGTGCTGTTGTTATTCATTACAGGGACAGCAGGTCAGACTTTAGCCCAGTATGCATTCATTGGAGGGGAATCGAGTTGTTATGAGCTCTCATCTTTCATTCCAAAATTAGCATAGAGATAAATCTTTTCCCCTTTTTTTAAACACAGAAACACCTGCATGGAAAAGTAAATTTAATAATTTCCTATTTATGGTCATATTTATAAACATAATATAAGTATATAACATAACCACCATTTCTTTTAGGTGTATCCTACCAGCATAGGTTTGTGGTTGTTTTCAGTACATCAGAGAAATATAAGGGAAAAGAAACATTTCCAATACCAGGAAATGATCAGAGTCATGTATGCGAGACTGTTGTTGGAGTCAGCAACATGTTAGCATTCATTTGAAGAACTTCATTTTTTTTTATAAATAACTTGTTCAAGTTATACATGTGTAATCTGAACACTTTATCGAGATGGACATTGATCTAGTGATGGACAATATGGAAATTTCCTTATCATACTAAATTTGAATTGTTTCTAAAACCCCCTTAATTTTAAGGGCTTTTTAAGCTTGACTCTTTCATCCCAGAAGAAGAAGCAAAATAAGAGATTTGAAAAGTTAAAACAAATATATGCCACTGTGGAATTTATGGGTTTCTGTTGTTCGTTTTTTTTTTTATTATTTATTATTTAATCAAAGTTAAAAATGTTTGCAAGAAAAGGACAGAAAATGGGGTGATGCACCATAAAGCTTGCAGGAATGATGTCATTACATGGCATCTGTAATGCACCTCTCTGGGGCCTTGATAACCTTTTGTCTTGTATTGATTTATACGTTTTAATTCAACTGCATGTGGCAGAAAACATTTATGCCACCAGGGTACACCTGCACTCTGACACCACGCTAGTGAAATGCTCCAATCCATTTCAGTCTCAAATTCTATAATCGTGCAGCTTAAAGCCAAATTCGACAGGTTGATTTGCTTATTTTAGCCTAATTACTGCAATTTGGGGTGCTATTACACGGCACTTTCTAACTCATTTGGTTTTCTGGATTGATTTTTATTTGTTGCAGTCACTGATTGACTTACTGTTTGTGCCAGCTTTGAAAATGTAATTGTGAACATTTTAATGCTGGATAATTAAGGTTAATCATCACAGTTAAAGTGAAATGGTCATGGTTAACATGGCTCTCAAAAGGACATGACAATTCCCTTAAAATCTCTCAAGCTGCTGAGTTTAGAAATTGGCTGAGTGTGGCTTTGTTAACATCAGAGAAGGAAAACATTATACTAACCAAAAAAATGTAAAAACTTATAATTCCTTGGCTTTTTAAAATACAAGTATACTTATTTGAAGGTAACTTAAATCAGTGGCATTGTTTTTTTTTTAAACTGATTTCTGCATAATGATATGAGGTGCTGCACATTTTTGTTGTGCAGTTTTAACAGTAAGGAGTACCAGGGTCATTATTATCGCTATAAAAAGGGTCATAAAGAATCTCAGCAAGCATCATCATCTCACCTGTATCACACATTTATTAACCAGTCTGTTGCTGCTGCCTGCAGCTGCTGCCGACGGGGACTTTAAAAATATCAAAACGTTCCCTCATCCTGATGTGCTTTTTATTTCTAATAAGGCCTGTCTCTGCTCCCCCTTTTTTTTTCCTCTCAGCTGTTCCGCCTCAGCGCGCTTTGCTCGTGTTAATTAATCTTAAAAAAATCTCGATTGTGCTACCAACCATTAGCATTAAGTGAAAGGTGACCAGACAGGCCAGTCAGCTGCACTAATATAGAGCATTAAGAAATTTTTTTTCTTTTACAAGCAGGCCATTCAGGCCACTTTAGGGTCAGGCCACTGGGAATTGTCCCGCTCCACCTGTGGGCCAGTCCGGGCCTCCACACAGGCTAATTAATCACAAAGCTCAATATTCTATTTAGATCACACACACACAGCTATAAGCCACCAGTCTCTCCTACTCTTATCAAAAGACTCACAACAGTCACAACGGGACTCCATCATTCATTTCGTGGTATTATGTTAATCTGAAACACGATTGGGCCATTTTGTAGCAAATAACCCAGAAACCAGTTTACCAAAAATATATTTGTTAACATCAATATTTTCTGCAACAGTAGAAACAAGACGTGATCAACAGCAACTTCACCTGAAGAAGAAAATAAAAGTCAATTCAGACAGATAACAGACCATCCTTAAGAAGGATTCCCAAACTTTTCCATGCAGCAGCCCACCTGTGGAGGTATGTTTGGTCCAGCAGGACCCTCCAAACATTTCATGCAGTAAAATAAGCAAACAAGTTAAAATGTGCAATCACGCCTTCTACAACCAGATAAACACACCGATGAACTCACAAAGTTTCCTCATCGGTTTTTAATCTGGACTAATAAAATGTTTCTCATTGGCCCAGTTTGCAGCTGTGTCTGAGTTGGACAAGGACAGATGTGGACAGATGTGCACAGTAGCCTATGTGTACAGAGTACTTTAGCTGAGTAGCCTCAGGATTGAAATATCCACCTGTCACTTTAACACAGCACCTAAAATGAACTAATATTTTATCTATGATACTAGGAAATCCCATATAGGACCCCCTGTATGTCCAAGATATACCCAGTAGCTTTTATGTTTGGGCTAATGAGAGATATAACAGCAACAAATCACAGAAACATTAACAATAAAATTTTGACAACAATACCAGAATCATTATTACAGCTACATGGAGAAGCTCAACTTGTGCTCATCATGTTATGTTTAGATAAAAGTTTGCAGTCTGTAACACACCAGCCGTCCCTCCTCCATCACTCACTCACGTGATGTCGCTGCTGCTGTTGATTTGAAAATATCAGAAATTTTCAGCTACTTGCTGCCTCCTCAGCTGACTTCCCCCTTTTCATCTTTTTATTTCAAGTCCATTTCGCCACCACGCTTCTCTGCATCTCAGCTGTTCTGCATCCGTCCACTTTGCTCGTCTTGATCTTTTAAAGAAATATATTACCGTCATCTTAACCAGCTCCCATTGTTAGTAAAAACTGATGAGCACAAATTATTTTGTCTGTGCACAGGTGTCAGTGCAAGGCAGACCAACCAGACACACCGATGTAATGCACCTTGATTTTTTTTTATTTATTTTTTGTCAAGCAGGCCAGTCAGGGCACTTTCGGGTCCAGGCCAACCAGGAATTGTCCTGCTTCTGCCTTGGGCCAGTCCAGGCCTGCTATTAAGCGGTAAGCAGCTGCTTTTTGAAGTATCTGCAGAAGCTGATTCAAGTCCCAACGAGATGAATGCATGGATCAATGTTTCAATCATAAGATGAAAAGAATGGTTTGACCTTCAAGTGGACTCTAAATTTAGAGAAGCTGGCTCTGATGACTGCATTTATTTGTGAAATGGAAAAAGTATGATCAAAAACCCAAAGAATGATTGGAGGCTGGAAGACCCAAACTACATGAGTTCAGTTTTGTCCTGGTTTAACTCTAGGATTTAAAATCTTTTCAGTAGTTTAATAAAGCTTTTAGAAAGCCTGACGCTTGAGAGGTACATAGACTTCTGAATTACCTTTGTAACAATTAGGAAAAAAAGTTGATTTTTAGATGCACTGCAATGCAGACAAGGATGATTTTGTATCAATGTACAAATGTTAAAACATTGGTTGTTAATAACACGATGTTGAGGAACTCAAAAGGCAGAACATGAAAATGGGAGGATTTATCTGTGGCGTGGATATAACAGACAAGATGGCTGAGTGTGAAATTAATCCGGCACCCTCTGGATTAAAAGCTAGTGTGTGGAAGTACTTCGGCTTCTACGGGTATCTTCGTGTCATGTTCTCTGCCCTGCCTGGGCTCATCAGCTGATTTAGATCACCTGGGCTTCATTGCTACTCTGCCTCTGCCTTTGTTCCTGCTCTGACAGGCTACCAGCCTAATTCATCCCACCTGGTTTTCCCTGATTGCTGCTTGGTTTCTCTGCACTACTTAATCCCTCTTCGGTCGCTCCTTCTCTGCCAGATTATCATCGCCAGCACCTTGCCAAGTTGATGTCCAGCACTCAGTTGTCTTCAGCTTGCCCACTACTTTTGCCTTTGGATTACCCCTCTTGCCTTGCTCTTGTCAGATACCTCTTGCCTGGTTTCTTGGATTTCTGGATTCTGACCCATGCTTGTTTTTGGACTTTTTATCATCAAGTAAACAAAATGCAGAAAGCGGGCTGCAACAAATGTTATTGTGGGTTCAGTGAAGGGCTTTCTGGGTAAACGCAGCTAAAACAAATGTGATTATAGGTGGCCCTGGCATTGAAGAACATGGTTCTGATATAAATCTAATCAACCCAAGACTTCTAGGATCTGATGCAGCTCCATGTTTTGCTCTTATGTTGTGTAAACCAATGTTGTCCTGCATTAACCAGTGGATGAAAGAAGTCTCAAATCTTTTTAAAATTGCATCATAGCTGAGTCATGATGAGCCTGAAGATTCCCACCCTTGGTAACAATGGATGGAAATGTCATGTTTAAGGACAAACTCTTCACCTTATTGACTGAAGTCTCCTGCAAGTAATTAAAAGTGCCTATACTTTTTTTCTAAACCGTTTCTATGGAGGACTTCCCAGATGGTTGTGTGAAAGAAACCATCTGGTGCATCAGGTGAGATGCAATTGTGTATTCAGGATTCATGAATCACATAAATCCTGATATGAGCTGGACAGCTGGAGGCACACTCTGCAGTTAGACTGCCCCCCTACTAAAACTTTAGAGACAATAAATCTAAAAAGTGTCCAACACTAACCTTACACTGATACTTAAAACAACATAAAGTCTCTTCGTGAGCTCAATGATTGGCTCTAATCATCTGCCAGCAAGCAGTAAACTCAGATATGATATCTTTGTGTAATTACTCCCTTGCCAGTGTGCCAAGGATATAAATGATTTGCCAAAATCAATACCATTATGGTTATGAAAATACTCTGTGCCTGCAGCAAAAAGAATAGATCTGTAAAGGATATATTTCCCTTATTTTTAAGACATAAGTGAAACAAACACCATCACAGAAGGTCAATTGAAAATTCATGATACTTTAAATTGTGTTTCAGCAGCAAGACTAACACAAAAGGCCATGGATCACATATGGCTAGAAAAACATGCCCCAAGGCAGGAAAACATATTAACTCGTAATAGATCTCAAATAAAGAATGATAACCCACTTAATGGTCCACACTTTCCTGGCTATGTAAGCGCCAGCTGCAGTCAGTGTGCTAAAAACAGGCTTTGTCTCGTTGATGACAGTTATATTGTTTACTGCCAAGCAAAACCAATTACTAAAAGTTAATGTCATGTTCATGTCTAAGTGGTGTGGTTTAATAACGTGGAACCATGTTTGGCAGATAAGGGGCTGCAGTGTTGCCCTTTATTTGTCTCTTCAGTTCTTATACTGTCCTGCAAACTGGGATTCATGGTGGTTTAAGCGGAGCTGGCCTTTATCGGAAAGTTCTCACAGCTCGATTTTTAATATTAGGACCACAAACAGGTGAGGGACAATGGTTTAGGAACCTAAATGCTGTAAAAATTATGTGAATTACATCACATGATGTTGGATACTTTTGTAAGTCACGTTTATTTGCCTCTAACTTTTCTCTTTACTATGACAACTTTGACATAAACAGAACAATTTCATTTAGATTAAACATTGCAGATTCTTTAACATCTGTTTTTCTTTGCAGAAAATCAGGTTTTAACCTTGTTCATTTGTTTTAAAAACGTTTTCTTTACATCTAAAAGGCATATAATGAACAAAAACCAGCTGAAATTTCTGAAGTTTCACCTAAAGCAGGAGTGTCCAGAGAAGTGTCCCTGATCTAACACCTGATTCAAATTAAATGGCACTTATCAACAGCTTTTTGACAAGTTTTGCCCAAGCATGTTGACCCTAGTGGTGGGCAATTCGATCGAAATATCGATACCAACATTGGCATGGCAAATTTATTTGTATAGCCCCTTTTTATACAAGACAATTCAAAGTGCTTTATATAAAACATTAAAAGCATTACAGCGGGGTGCAAAAAGCAAGTGCATTAAAAACTAAAAGAAATAAAAGAAATTAAATAAAAACAGGAAAGAAAAAATAATTAAAAGACCTCAAATAAAATAGATAAAAAGCACAAAATAAAGTTCTAGTGTGGGGAATTTATCAGTTGTTTTGATAAAAGGCAGCAAATCAAAAAGTTTTTAACTTCTGGGAGTTTGTTCCACATGTGAGGAGCATAAAAGCTGAACGCTGCCTCTCCATGTTTAGTTCTGACTCTGGGAACAGAAAGTAGACCTGACCCTGATGACCTGAGGAATCTGGTTGGGTCATAATGAACCAGAAGATCCTGAATGTATTTTGATCCTAAACCATTCGTACTAAACCACACTAAACCATGGCGTCGATCAATTCTAGTGTGATAAAGTCAGTATTTTAATGCTAGGCTTAAAACTGTCTGAGATCATCTGAAATAAGGAGAATAAAGTTTTTTTTGGGGCGGATTCTTTTCACAGCTGCGACTGGAGATTTAGGTGCCCTAAATCACCTTCTCTCACAAAAATGTCCAATTATTACATTAACATCAGTGATAACTTTGTTTCTGGACTGATTATAAAAACTGTAAGGCTTGTAACTGTCTCAAACTCTATAAAAAAGGAGGAAATGTGGTTTTTGGTGGATTTGGTTTACCGCTGTGACAAGACACCTATGCCCAAAATCAGTATCTTTGGCCGAGATAATGCCAAATTCAGATTTTTATGGAATGAGTAATAACTTTGTTGTTCATCCATTAATGTGTTAAAAATTAAAGCATTACTTCTCAAATAATCTCTTAGGTTCAACACGTTAATGTTGACAGCCTGCTGGGTGCCTGCCCTCCGTGGCCCTGTGCTGCCCGGTGCCCCTGCCCCTTCGCACCGGGGGGCTCTGGTCTGGGGGCCCCTCTGCTCTGGTCTGAGTGGGCCGCTGCTCTGTCTGCTTTGGCTGTCCTGGGCTTGGTGGACCTGCTGGGCCTTTGGGGCCTCGTGCTCCCCCCTTCCCCCACTGATGCTTCATGGTGCGGCGTGATCATGGTCCCCTTGCAAGCACACATTTCTTCCTTGTTGCATGGCCGCTCACAAACGTGCTTGTCTCCCCATCTGCTTCTGACTGGATGTTGCTGATATTTGTGTGTTGGTAAGTTTCTCTGCAGGTACGTTTGATGACTACTGTACTTTTTCATATCATCATTATCCTATTTTTCTTTATGTATCATGTAGTACTGTGGTCGTTTATATTGTTTTTTTTTTGTTTTTTTTGTGGTGTGTTTTAGGCAGCCTAAACAACTGTTATTTACACATTTTAATCCTGCCCTTTTCTCTCTCCCCCCCCTTTTTTTTCTCTTTTTCTTCACTCTTCCTTTATCTCCTTGTCATGTTCGGTACTAACATATAAAAACTAAAGAAAATAAGATTACAATAAAAATAATAAAAATATCAAGGGCAGCCATGTATATAACATCTCTCCCTTGGTAGAGCAAATCTGTCAAGCAAAATATGGCACACAGGTCACTGTTCTGTATGTTAGGATGCTGGACAGGACAGGGTAAAAAAAAAAAAAAAAAGAAAAAAAGTTGAGTATCTTATCAATGCTCTTTATTTACTTGACAGCAAATGCTGCAGTACTGCCCACCTCTAGTTGGCTCATCTATCTGGTTCAGGTGTGCTGCAGCAGGAAATATCTGACCTAAAGGTTCAAAAGGTGAATTTAATGTTCTCAGAAACAGAAAACTTGTTTAAAACACCTTTAGGCTAGCTTTAGTTCTTTTTATTTAATTTTTAGCTAACTGACATAATTAAAAGCCAATTACACAAAATGAAATAAAAAGAAAGTAAAAAAAGGAGCAGAAAGAAGAAAAAAAACGTATATCTGCCCTGTGTACAATAACACATATAAGCATATGATAAAATAGGCTGAACAGACTAATGCATAATGCTAACAGCCAGTAATTTAAGCTAACCTAAATTCATCAAAGATAAACACAACATTCAAATAAATTAACATTCAAATAAATTTTAGTAGTAAAGCTGCAAACGTAAAACGGAAGCTGGGAAACTGGACTAAGCATCTAAACTGTAGAAAAACGTACTGTTGCTAAAGGTCCCGCTGTGTGCCAATGTGTCTGTAATACAACTCTACAGCTGTCCCACATCGCTTCACTAGCTGTTAATTTACTCTCCTTTTCTGCCTTCAAGCCAGGAATTAAAGTTCTTTGGCTAATTTCTTTTTTGTGTGTCGGTCATGAGGGTTGGTGAATAAGACAACTGATGAAAAAGATCATGGCTACTAATTAACTGCTATAAACTGAACACACGCTCCCCCAACATGTCGGATCAATCACTCAGTTCAGTGCTTTGGTGACATATGTGTACAGTCACTATACAGAAGCCGGAAGCTTCAAGGCGACGGAGGTCCAGAAATTATGGGGTCAAATCAGGTGGCAGCTACTCATATTTTGGTGGCGGGACTGGCCCCCCTGGCCAACCCTTTGCTATTCTGTAAGGCAAGTTTGTTTGTATAGCACATTTTATTAACAAGACAACCCAAAGTGCTTTACATGAACTAAGAAAAGCATTACAGCAAAGTGTAAAAGAAATATTAAAAATAAGAGAATTACAAAGAGAAAAATTAAATTAAACCCAGTAGGATCCTCCAGTGCTAACCATAAATCTCCTCAATTCAGCCTTTTACTGTTTTATCATCATTTTTCTGCTCTCCATCTGGATGATGTGAACAAAACCAGAGAAGAAGCAGTTCATCTGTTTGACTACGTTTAATTGAGAATTTTTAAAATCACAATCAAAAGATAAAAGCCACGTGTCCCATATGCATGAACAAGAGGATCAAAAGACCTGCTAAACGCAGGTTTTCATGTTGCCGCATCTTCCCTTTTGTTCCCCAGTAGTAGTTGCAATAGCACATAGACTAGACTGTAAATAGATGCCAAAAGAAGAATCTAAAATATCTTATAAGCAAAGCAAACAGTTCCTGTTTTGTGAATTATGCTAAATTGGTAGACTCATTGACTTAGTTCTCCTTACAAAGTCGGAGCCATGTAATGTTGCAGATGGGATCAAAATGCAAGCAAGCTACTAAGATCAGGATTTAAAAAGGGTGACTTTAAATGACTCATAAAGAACGCTTCATGCTTGAATTATTGGCATATATTATTAATCATGGATGAACATCACTGTACAGCTGGTATGACATCCTGTTCTTCCCATCTGTCTGACGTTCACATTCCAGTTCTGTTATGAATCCATCCATCTTATTAGCATTTGTGTTATACACTCATTCATGGTAAGCCACTGCTGAAAGAACAGTTTTACAGACTGAAATGAGATTTTCTCTTCTTACTGAATATGATCCATTTAGTAAGACTGATGTACAAATAGCTGCTGGCACTGATGGGCTTGCTGGATTGTAAATAGGTGAGACATTCCCAGTGGCAGAACTGGTTCAGATCTGAAAGAATCGAGCATCCAGATAAAGTATAAGACAGGGATTGATCTTTTTGATTTTGTGGACTTCCATCTCCTAAATCCAATCTCTTAAATCTCATCTACCCCATGCTGCCATAAAGCAGAGTGTGTTGCATGGTTCTGGTGTTGAAAAACCCCTCTTCAACCGTGTACTTGCCAGTTCATCATGAGTCTGCTGTGGCAGCTTTGCGAAAATCGAAAGTGTCCCCAAGTGTTCCAGCAGATTTATTAAGAATGTGTAAAACGCTGCCATGCTGTCTACAACTGGAGTGAAAAATAGGAGGGTTGAAACATTCTGGAAAAGATGAAGCAGTTATTGAAAATTGCTGATGTTGGCAGGGGAAGTGAAGCTTTAGGACAAGAAAAATGTTTTGAAGGCACACAAGGAATGATTACTTACCCCAGAATGTGGACAGTATGCCTCGTGGGGGCAGCTGCAGTAGATGTTTTACATTAATGGCCAGTTTAGGCTGTGGAACAGCAATGTGATATGCAAAATCCACAATTTCAGGGCTGGAAATATCTGCCAAGGTATGAATGCTACAGCGCTCATTAAGCAATTGTGAGTTTGTTTTTTCCCATATTGGATGGCTTCTTTGGGATATTTCAAACTCAGCTTGTTAGCTCTGTGTTGGATCTGACTCAACTTGAATCAGTATTTATGTCAGGACTGTTCAAAGGGTTGTCAGAGAATTTAGTGCTGTTACAGTAGAAAAACATAAAAAATAAGCTCTAAAACTAAATGCAGCCCTATGGAGTAAATTGTGATACAAGTTGCATGTCTTCATACTTATATTGTTATTACTTCAGCTTTTAATTTCACACAATGTTAAATCTTGGCCTTTCACACTCTATTGTATTGTAGGTGGACTCTCATGCATCTTTGCACAGATGGAGTGGCAACTTTTTGTGTTCTTGGCCTGGGGTACCTGGCTTCAATGCTGCCAGATCTGACTTAACATAGGAGCTCTCCAATATTACATGTCTTCTTCCTAAAGCAGACAACCACTGTGTACATTTAATTCATGTTGTCTGTTTATAAAACATAAAAGATTTTAATACAAATAACAAATTAGCCAATTATAAGGCAGGAGAACAATGCACTTAGTCATATAGACATAGTCAGGACGACTTACTCAAATGGAATCTGAGCATCAGAATGAAGAAGAAAAGGGGATTTAAGTGACTTTTAAGGTGGCATGGTTGTTGGTCTGAGTATTTCAGAAACTGCTGATCTGCTGGGATTCTCACCCACAACCATCTCTAGGGTTTACAGAGAATGGTCTGAAGAAGAGAAAATATCCAGTGAGCATCAGTTGTGCAAAATGTCTTGTTGATGTCAGAGGTCAGAAGGGGATGGGCAGACTAGTTGAAGATGATAGAAAGGTAACAGGAAGTCAAAGAAGCACTGGTTCCAACCAAGATATCAAGATTAGCATCTCTGAACACACAACACGTCAAACCTTGAAGCATATGGGCTACAGCAGCAGATGACGCAACATCAATGGTTCAGAGCGCTGCTGCTGGTATAATGGGATGGGAGACATTTTCATGTTCATCCCTTTATGACCACGTTGTAGCATCTTCTAATGGTTACTTCCAGCAAGATAATGCACCTTGTCACAAAGCTCAAATCATCTCCAACTGCTTTCTTGAACATGACAGTGAGTTCTGTTCTGCTTAAGGTGTTTCTTTGCTGATGGGCTTGTTCAGCAAATGAAAAGATCAACGTTTATCTCTGATGACTGGGTTGACCCCTGAGGATACCATCCATGGTTTCTCATTTTTGAATGGACTCAGGTCTCTGCTCCTGGTCCAATATGAACACACATTCCTCTGGCTTTGGACAAACCGCTAGAGAAAAAGACTGCAATTTCACAGTCCTGGAAATATGTGAATATGAAAAGTCTCAATGTTTCACAACCAACACTGCAACACTGGCGAAGCACTGATGAGCAGCATGAATCATAAACTACTCTGATGAACTACAGCACGTCAGTCTGCTCCTTTTTTTAAAACCAGCAATCAACAAATCAGTCTGTGGAAGAGACTAAAATGACTAATTCAGTACACCAAAAAGAAGAGCTGTTGTCCACTACTGTCAGGGACCAAGCAGTAAAGCAGCGAGGACACAGAAAGTAATTTCAAAACCTGGGTTTTTATTGACCGAAAAATCCAAAAGAATGAATAAACTAGCCAGCCATTAAAAGAGGTCAACTAAATTTAACAATACTCAAAAGTGTAACTTCAACAAAATCAAACTTAACTGAGGGAAAAACTGACCTAACACAATGACACAATGAGGATAACTTATAGTGGTTTGGCCAAACCAAATAACACACACAGGGGGAAACAAAATGGAAGACAATAACTAGACAAAGACTCCAAACTAACTAAACTTGATCCAGCAGCACATGGCAGAGCCTGCAGAGCCTGACGAGCTGGCGCCCAGATTTAAAACTCCTCAGCCCTTTGCCACGCCTTTCATCAACCAGGACATGAAGCTTGCCCCACCACGGTAACTCAAACAAGAAAAAACATGTTAAAGCACGTAACCGTCCACTGTTGATATGTGTGCACTTAATTTACTTAAAAAGGAAATTATTGTGCTCCTCTCTCAGACACACTTACTTGCACTGCTGTGATAACTGTGGTCAGCTTAGAGAGACATGAGAAATAACATATCTCTACATTATTTATTAGGATCACCTAGCAGAAATATTGGCAACATGTTTAAAAAGGTCCATAGAAAAGTAAATTGGTTATTTTGGGGTTCAACATGCATCACTTGGTGTGATTGTAGGGGGATTAATGGCTTCTCCCAGCCATTCTGGCTTGCTTTTTGGTGGTAATGCGTAGACTTGATCCTTGTGGCTACCTACTTAGAAGCTGTCAAGGCTGCTGACACTGGGACTCGGGTCTGTCTTAGCTTAAATTACCCTTCCTCTTTACAAAAAGTCAGAAATATCCACCATTGTTTTCAAGCTTATATCTTCCTATACAAAATTAAACTGGTTACACTCACAGGATATATTTCTCCACATTTTCATGCTATAGTTTACATTAAAATAAGCTATCAGCCTTGCTAACCTCTTGTTCAAAACTGGATTATGTAGCACTAGTGTGTTAAAACAAAGTTAGCTGGATATTAAGGTATTCTTTAAGCATCTTTACAGTTCATTTTCAGTTTCAGTGTGAGAATATTGATTAACTGAGTTGATATGGTCCCTAAATGCACTCACTGAAAACTAAATATGGCATGGTTTCCCCAAATTATCTTAAAACTAGTCTAATGCTAGAATATACCTAGATTAGCACTGCTACGTAGCTTCAGGCTAATATTAGGTGAATAGCCTTTCATAACATTTTGAGTTGTACTTGCACAGGAACAAAAATCTCTTCCAGAAATGTGCTGCCAAATATTTTTAAATGATGACTTAGAAGGATACCACTTTAAAATTTACTTCAAACTGTTGTGACATTAGGCTTGTCTGTAAAGACTTCTTAAACCCTGGAGTGTCCAATCTTATTTCAAAGTCAAGTCAGTTTTATTTATAAGCACATTTAAAAACAACATCTGTTGACCAAAGTACTGTACAACTAGGATACATAAAATACAAATAAAAAGGGGACTAAACAATAAAAGAAAGATATAAAAGACAATAAAAAGGCAAGTATGAAACTAATGTTCAGCTAGAAAAAGCCTTGCCACCCTGTTAACTGTGCCACTGAACAGCTGACTGTCTGAATCCCTCTTAATTTAAGATGGTTATTTTACAAGAGGAAAAAGAAAGAAAGAAAAAAAAAAAGACTGGTACTGCATTATTATTTAAAAACCAGGTCAACTCAACCATTGTCTTCTAGCAGCTTTCTAAGAACTGAGCAAACATTTGACTGGAATTGCAACACTACTGAGAACCTCAATACAAAAGAGCCTTAGAAGTTGCCCAAAAGCCTGTCACCTCTCATCACTGGTGTATTGTGGAGGCAGTGTGAGATTTTATGCATAGTCAGTTCAGATGATCATCCTGCTCATTGTTGCTGCTGCGACTCTGAAATGACAGCATCATTATTGTCTCTTTGAGCATGCTGGTGACATGGCCTCGCCCCCCTGGCCTGATGAAATTGGAGCTTTAGAAGAAGACCGCTGCAGTGATGATGATTGCTCTCATTCTCTTTGACTTGTGGGTTTCCTTCATGCATACACGTGCTTTCACCTGCAAAGCTGCCATTAACAGAAGCTCATTCTTCACCTGCAGAAAATCAAAGAAAAACATGTTACAATGCCATGTTTTTATTAATAGCAGACCAGAGCACATCACAAAACTGCCTTTTTATCAAATCCCCATTATAGAAAATCAATTTTTGCTCGGTGAATTTATGTGAAATTACACTGTCAGAGTATGTTTTGTTTAACGGATGAGAAAATTGTGTCCTGACACATTAATTGTCATTTACAGGTAAAGAAATATAGTTCAGTACATGTGTTTGTCTAAAATGCTTAATATGATGGTCAGTTTTAGTTTTGTCGTTAACACAAATTGATTTTCAACATTAGGTTTAGAAATGGCTTTAGCACACTAATGAATTGATCATATGTGATATGCTGGACTTCTCAGAGATTGAGATACATCTTCTATCTTTTTTAACTACATAAATCCCGTGCATGCTCATAATGGGGATCAATAATTGATGTAATTTCTAAATTCGATCATTGTTTCGTATGAATTGGCTTAAATTAACACAGTTATAAATTGGACTGATGTGCGTCATTTAAGTCTTAATTAATTCTGTTTCTAAGTCCTTTTTACAAACTTGTGAATACTGTGACATTCACAATTCATGATAATAAAATGATAGTAAAATTTTTGTCAGAATTTTTTAAAAATACCACAAAAGTCCTCATAGGACTGTCATTTACTGGCTGGACAGATCTCACAGTACAAGTAGCATACAAAACAGATGCTAAATTAGCCATTAGGGCGTGTGTCACAGAGAAAATCTGCAAAAGTTAAGTGGTGTGTCTTTAAAGTAAATTAAATGCACCAACTCTTTTAATTACATGAGGTTAATTGCCATCAGTTAGTGGTTCCAGCTTTCTTCTACGCCAAACATACAGTTTCCTCACTAAATGGCATATTTTCTGTTGCTTTGTGATAATGCAGATTCAATCCAACAGAGGGAACAAATCCTTCATGATCACTTGGATTTATTTCCAGAGAGTGGTGAGCACCTCACTGCAGAGCCAAACATAACGTTCCAACCCTGTTCCACCTTGGATGTTTTGGCGACTGAAACTTTTTAGTCAGAACTGGGAGACAGGACGTGCAAACCACAGCCTGCCATCAGCTCTGCTCTCCTTTGAGTTGTAGACCACAGAATAAATAAAGTTTCCCTATATAGCTGAAGAATAAGTCGCAGTCAAGAGGAGATTTAATTCTATTGCTGGTCTCAATAACTCTATCAGTGCAATAAACTGCACACACAGGCACATTAAAGTACCCTCACCACATCCATTCTCATACCTCCACCACAAGCAATATCACTCCGTAAATGTCCAACTCACTTTGCAAATGTCATTCATTGACATTTGATTCACGGTTTATTGGTACATATATTTTAATTATTCAAATCTTCTACAACAGTGGCTTTTTATTATAGTGATTTGTTTTATTAGGAGACTGAGTAAATGCCCTGGCTCCTAAAACCACCACTTACATTTTGGGTGTTGTCCCATGCAAATTAAGGACATCTGCAAGTTTGTTTAGCTCACTATGAAACTGGCTTCCATCTGTCTAAGAGCAAAAAATGAATGCAGCAGAGTTTTCTTAAGAACTTTTTTTAAAACTTAAAGAACTTAAGAAAATGCTTTAAAACGATGTTAAAGAATGAGGCCCACTGCATTTTTTTCATCCAAAAAATGCCTGCATGTTATAATAAAGTCAATATTGCTGTCTAGAAATTACACAAAGGATTGCATCTTTATTATAATTTTAATTTGAGTTTTGTCAAAAATGTGCAGGTAGCCTTCAGAGCAACTGACGATTTGTCTGAAACGTCTCAATCCAAAAAATGATCAACAACTTTCCTGTTAAATCTCTGGACTTTTGCAGTGCTGCTCTCATTATCTGGGCTCCAGTTAATGGGATCTTTGGACTATGCTCTGGCGACTGTTAACCTGTTGCTTTCCTTTTTGTCGGTTGGCAGACATCAGCAGTGCTGCCCACGTGCACCTGGAAGATCTTCATTAAAATAAGGAGAGAGCTCTAGTTTCTTACATCACTGCACCTCATTGCCACCTCCTCTTCCCTCATCACTGGCAACAGGTTTGTGTGAATACATCCATTAAATTGGATTCCTGGCCTGCAGGGAGTGACAAGCGGAACCAGGAAAGAAGGATGATGTGCACTTTGGAGACGACAGGAAAACTGTCCCTGTTGTAATAACATGCCTATTTTGTCTGTTTAGGCCCCAATTTCCACAGTCCAAACCACTGATGTGTTTCAGACACAGTCAATTTGGGGGATGGCTGATCACAATAAAATAGAGCTGAAGGCGGTCCAGCTTGAAGTGGAAAACTTTCCCGGGAGTAATTTGTTTATAAAATAATAAAACAATTATTTGCACAGCAATGTACTAAGTGTTTAACTCCCTCCTGCCCATGTGTCCTTCCAACTTCTTAACTGGTTCCATTATTATTTAGTACCTGCACTGTTGCCTTCAGTCTTGCATTTCTTCTCACGTTTTCTTCTTCCAAGCAGGCCAAATCAACAAGCACTATGGCAGCACCAAAGTCTGTCCAAGGCTGACTCATTTCCCTGTGCAGAGCTTCTCATGCCAGTATCACACACACTCTCCAGTCAAGCTGTTCAGTCAGTGGCTCATAGCAGCCATTTTCCAGTTATAACATTCACCTCATGCATCCTCAGACCTGAACAGATGAGGTCCCTCCAGTCCATTAGCTTCCAATTAAAATGGATCTCAAAACTGTTTGAATGCTCATTTAACGACTGCTTTGGCAAAAGGCCATGAAATTGTCATCTCTGTGGGGAAAACGAAGATGCTACCACCAGACAGGATGAGCCTCATGTTTTCTTAATTGGACTTAAGCATAAAACAAAGCCATCTGTTTCATGGAATTCTTACTCTCCCGATGAGTGGATGCAAGTATGTGGGTCAAGTATCAAACATTTAATGTCTTATTTTAAAGATGCTTGTTTGAAAATGAGTGTTTCCTGGTTAAGTGCTCCATATTAGCAGCATAAATGTTAGCATGAAAAAGAATAATTTCTCAGTGTCAACAATAAATTAGCATAAATTTACAGACTGTGAAAAAGAACATAACTTCTATCTCTTTTTTAAATTCCATAACTGTATTTCAGTTTACATTATTTGAAACTATGAGAAATTAATAATTTTAATTTTATTCATGGGAAAATCTGTATCTAGAGTCAGATGGTAGATTTTAAAGAGAAAGTTGCACTGAAGGCTTTTTTTTAAGTAAATAACGAAACTCTAGCAGATGCTCAAAAAAACAACTTATTAAATGTAAATCCCCTCTTAAAGAGACAGCAGCTAAAATGAAATGTTTCTGACAGAAGTTGTGTGTGTCAGCATTGTCTCAGGTTTACATGCTTTAATATTCAAAAACCACTTTTGTTTCTAATTTACTTAACATAAAAACAAATACCATCAACTGTCATTGTGATTATACATTATACTCAGTGGTTAAAGCACCTCCCACCTGCCCTGTGTTAAAACCATGCTTGGTTTTATGCTTGTATTAGCTACTCATCATAAATTATACATTATAATTGACTCATTTCCTTCAATATAACAGTTAAGATAATTGCCAACATTTAGACTTACATTCTAGTATATGGGCATACAGTCCCTTCTGGAGTCAGGCTCAAGTGGCCAATTAACTTGCCACTTGGTCAGAAGGAATTACTCGAAAAAGAACTTCAGTAGTTGAAGCACTAGAAAAATTGGAGAATACAGAGGAATACTATACCAGACAAGCTGGAAAAGGTGGTTGTGCTCTTGCAGCCCATGTGCAAAGGAATACTCTATCAACTACCTAATATCTAACGTGATGATAAATTGTGAGGATTCCTCCCACTTTTTTTCACTTTTCTTGCTCCACTGGATAGTTTTAAGAAGCTGGAGTTAGTATTAGGCAAGCTGTAAGAAATATACCAAAATATAGAATATTAATGCAGAAAAGGCTGTCAGTCTTCTCATCTATCACCCAACAGTGTTCTGTCCAGGTTTCATTTGCCAAATTTACCAGAAGAATGATGAAACAGGTGATGGCTGGTCTGGTGTGATGAGCTAACCCTGCCAGACTCACACACAATGCCACAATATTGATTTGCTACACCCTGATGCATTTCCAGCACCCTGCAAAGCCTCAACCAGTATCCTCTCTGTTATGTTTATATTTTATGATACAGCCTGACTCCATCATGGGGATTTCAGAGTGTGGTTGAAGATGTCTGAAAGGTGTAGCTGCCCATTTGCCTTGCACTCACACACAGGCATGACGTGAGCCAGTGTGGGAACTGTCACTTTTACAGTGTTCAGTGATTCAGAATGGTGGATAAAACTGTGAGACTATTCCAGGAAGTCATAAAAGCATTTGTGGTTTGAATTAAGTATGATATGCTGGGCAGAAATCAAGCAAACATATACTGAGCAAAAACCTATAGCTGATTCATGCTGCTTTGAGCTAAATGCTATATGCTAATGTCAACATGCTAATATGCTAACACTGCCACTGATAACAGTTTTTATGGGTATAAAATGGGGAAAAATCCACAAAAAAATGTCTAGCCAACGCTGTAGTAGCCCATCCCTTTTCAGCATCTTCCTGTTCCACCAAAACAATAAAGAAAAAATGACTTTGGTTGATTTAAATAGCTTTAGTATTTAATTATACTACCATCATTTCTAGTTAAGATTTGAGTTAAAATGTTGCTTTAGGTTGAGGCTTGACACACTATAAATATGGATGTAGTCATTCTATGAAAAATTAAGTAAATATTACTGACAACATGGGGTTGCCTCCACAATGACTTTAGGAGCATTTTAATGATAGAAGCTGACTTTTTTTCTTTTAAACCTCAGTAAATATGTTACAGGTCCCTGCAGGTCATTATGGCGTCATTTAGAGCGATTAACATATGATGATTGTGCTGATGGCCATTTTGAGACTAATTCCCTAACTGAAGAAATAATGTGTGATTATTATGGTCCAGTGATGGCCTAGCGATCTGGCCAAGGTGTAACCCACCCCTCACATAATAGTGGCAGGAATGCTCTATGACTCTGAATTGGAATAACTGGGTGTAGATGATGGTACAATGGATGGATAATTGAAATACAGTAAATTAGATTGATTACAATTATACTGGACCATATTTTAAAAGTGCCTTAAGGTGACGTTGATGTGAATTGATGCTATATAAATAAAGCTAAACTGAAGTTAATATTTATTATCACCCATTCAAACCATCAAGTTAACATGAGCGCTTTCAGATGTCATACCAAAGAATAAAACTTCATTATGGAGTAACAGGTGAAACCCTCCAACATCCTGAACCTGCTGTTTTTGCTGCTTTTTATAGTTGTACAGTCATGACTCTGTCAGATGTTCAGATGAAAGGTCGCTGCTGTTAACAAGTCTGTTTATGGATATTAGAAGATCTTCAAATTTCAATCTTCTTTATCTTTAAAATTCAATGAAAGGATGACATGGTCAGAAAAAAGGTTGTTCCATTAAAATTAAAATGCCGTGGGGCAATTTGAAATGTGCAGTAATGCAGGACAATCAAAAAAATCAGCAACCATTTTAAAGTAAATGTATTATGTAGTAGTTAGTTAAAATGTTACGTAAGGTTCACTCGTCAGTGTTTACAGAGATATTACAATAAAGAAAAAGTGGAACTGTAAGATAAATTATGCATTTTCTTAAATGAGGGTTGACAAATATCAATGCAAGTTTTTTGGTGTGAACACAGTTGTAATGCTTGCTATCAAGGAGCTAGGGCTACTCCAGAGCCTTGCTCAAGGGCAGATTTCAATATTGGTTCACTTAATGTTCATAAGGTGTGTAATTGACTTAATTACTCAGGGTTCATAAGGGGCACAAACACTTTGAAAGCCACGTAAACAGCTTAATGAATGTATATTTTTAGTGTTAAATATAATTAGCCTAACTCAAGTTTACTATTCTAACTGCAGTGTAAATAAATAGTGTTTGGTTACATCAGCGTTTCTCAATCCTGTTCCTCAGTACACATTGCCCTGCATACTTTAGATGTAACCCTTCTTTAACACACCCGAATGAAGTAAAAGGCTCATTCACAGGCTTGCAAAGAACTTGATGAGGAAGTTCATTCATCTGAATCAGGTGTGTTGGAGTAGGAACACATCTAAGACATGCGGGGCAGTGGGTCCTGAGGACCTGGATTGAGAAACACTGTTCAGATTTTTTATTTACCTTTTTCTGCATGAATATAATACAAAATTCTATCAGACTTTATCAAAAGCCCTAAAAGTAGATTTGGGTGCTTTCACATCTAACTTGCTTGGTCTGAACTTTCAGACTTTTCTGTTTGACCAAACTAAAAACACAGGTGCAAAATGCCCACCCATACCACCGTCATACCTTTGCTCAACGAGCAGGCTGAAAGAAGTGGTCTTAGTCTGGATTATTTTTTTTTATTTTTTAGTCTGAAATGCTTTTATGATGCTTTGGACATTGGCCCCAGACACTGGAGGTTATAGTAGGCAGTCATAAAAGAAAACTAGGGAAGATAACTCGAATGCCTCATAACCCAATTTTAACACTGAAGATGTTGCCACATCAGTGCAGACTGGTGAGTTGAATAAAATGTGCCGTCAACTGGTCAATGAACCCATTTTGCCATGAAAATACATACAAATGTTTTGCTGAAGATCCTGCGCAGAGATTTCTTTGTCAGGTTTAGAGGGAAAACGTCAGTAAGTTTGCACCATGATGACACCTACGATGAGTTGATTAACAGGGGCTTCAGTCCCTTAGAGAAAAATCAGAAAAAGGCCAAAACTGTCCAGATACTTTCATAAAGGGCAACAGAGGAATGATTTGAGAGAACTGTTAGGATTTCTACTTGGTGATGAAGAAATTACAGCCAGAAGGTGCACAATGCCTTTACAAAAAAATTCAATAATGTCCTTTATGAACAACAAATGTCCCAATTAATAATTATCTAGGTAGAATTAAAGAAACTTATCCAAAAGGCCCACCAAACATGTTCAAATAAAGACTATCACTCACCTTAGTGGTTTCCCCAGTAATGGTGTTTCTAAGGCCTGCAGGACTCATCACTGATCCACTTTAAAGGGGATTCAGAGAGGTGATGGCAGGTAGTACAAGGAGGCTGGGTGAAAGAGAGGGCAAAGGATAGCTGCACTAACTGAGTGGCAGCAGGATGCAGCAAACAATGTCTCAGGGCAAATTTAACACTAGGTTATGTTTGGACTGTCACCATGGATCCATTTAAAAAGCAAACCTGAATTTCCTGCAGTCACGACACAGCCCTTAACTTGTTAAAAGCTCAGGTTTTTACAGGCTAAACATATAACGGTTTTTGTTCTCTTTTGCATGTTTTTAGCAGAATACGTGACTGTCATTCTGTGTAAGGCTCATAATAAAGCTGTGAATTTGTGTTGTCTTTATCTGTTAGGATTAAAAAAGTGATGAAAACGTGAGCTGCTTGATATAAATTCTTACAATGCAGTTTTGTGCTGATCAAACAGCTTTATTGCTATTTTAGTTCCAACCATTAAGTTAATCAAAGTCTAATGAAATGCCAGACCAAACTGACATCATGAACCAGCAGTGTGAAAAGGGCTACCTGCTGGGTCTCCTTTTATCGCCAACGTCTGGGCAAAACACATTACAGATAATGAAAGACAAAGTCTTTCTGCCAGCTGGACCCAACATCTAGAGGGCTGATCCCACAGGAGCTAATGCAAAACTGGTGGAAAAGGGCCGTTTTAGTATGGTCACAGTTGGTCAGAGAATTTTCATTCATTTTTGCAAGGCTAACAATATCTAATTTTGCATGTAAGAGGGATTTAAAGCAACAAAAATGGAGCAGAAGATCATTTTTTGTCTTGACACAATATTTCCTGTCACTTATGGGTGACCTTATAGGTGATCCTGCACCATCAGCAAAAATAAAGCACAGCTTTTCCTCATAAACACAAAGATCTTGGTTTGCTTCCTGTTTTATTGATGTGATGTTGCAGTGGAAAAAGTTTCTTCTTTTCTAAATGACTTCAAAAATTTGAGAGAAACTTTATTAAAACAATGCATAACCATTATACTTGATATTATGGTCAACTAAATCTACTTTAGATTTGACATTATCTGATTTAGTTGAATAAAGCTAAACTAAAACTCACATGAAAGTTCTGTAATAAGATTGACTAAAATTAAACACTGATCAATGAAACCCCTCCTGCTCAAATATTTTATGTGTTGATGTAATACAACAACACTGTCTATGAGCATAGAACTAATAAATACCAATAAGCCATGACTGTTGGCTTTCAGTGTTGCTGCTGCTGTCTTGTCCACAATTTGAGCTCCAGGTCTGCTAATATCCTAAATAGTCGATGCATCTTGCTGCCATGTGCAAACTTAACAAGCAGGAATGCTGCTGCCAATGTGTGTCAAACACATTTTGAAATATACAGGTCGTAGCTCAAGGCTGTGAAGCTTTGGTCCCCCTCTGATTGACTCCATGCATGAGTGAATCATGGTTTTACCCACTGCTGCAGTATATTAGCTGCCTTCATCATTGGACGTCCTGCCTCGTTGCTCACCTACAAACTGTACAGCTATCTGGCTTTGCTGAGCAGAATATGAGCTTAGAAGCTTTTAAGTCCAAGTCACAAACAAAAAAGCAAGTGACAGGAACAGAAACACTGAATTAGGCTTCACATTTCACGGTGGAGGACAGCCTGCTGTCTGGGAGCTTCGGTCTCATTTCACTAATGGAGAGATGAGTGCAGCATTCAAGCAGAGGCGATAACAAAGCAAGAAAAATACAAGGATTCGTATTACACTGAAAGTGGAGGGACCCATGAGACGGCGCTCAGCAGTTCTAAAATGAAAGGTCAGATTGACGGGGGTGTTCCTGCTGCCTGAAAGCAGCCATCTCCAGGGTTTTCCGTTAACACGGGTTATTTATTCAACAGCACTTAATTAAAGATGCTGGACTCAGTGTACCATGTTAGCAGTGATTTCTCGAAGGAGGTTGCAGCATAATTCACATTAATTCACTGTGCAATAGATAATCCACCGGTGCACGTTGTCTTTCATGGCTAAATAAATCTCTTACAGATGCTTCTCAGGTTTTGGTGCAGTTATGTCCTTAATGCAAGTTTCAGGAAAAAAACTGTCTTACAAAGCCGGTACATGCAAATCAAACTACTTCAATGACAATTATTCTTGAAATTTCCGAGAGAACTGAT
Source organism: Melanotaenia boesemani (assembly GCF_017639745.1). Classification (NCBI taxonomy): domain Eukaryota; kingdom Metazoa; phylum Chordata; class Actinopteri; order Atheriniformes; family Melanotaeniidae; genus Melanotaenia; species Melanotaenia boesemani. Next base: position 4,679,018 of record NC_055701.1, read on the forward strand.
GGTGCCTGTGAAGTTGTGGGGGGCTCACCATGACTCCTTTGTTTTCTTGCCACTTTTGTTTACCTCCTTATTTGCACCCTGCAGAAATCATGCTTGTTTTGCCACTCTTGAGGACTAAAGCACCTATTGTGAACATGGTTCTTGTCTCTAATGCTTATTCAGATGTTAAAGATATTTCTAGCTTTCAACTTTTGTTGAAATGTGTATGAAAAGATGGGGGTATGTGAGGGTGATGACGTGGCATTGTTATTTATATGCATTGAGAAAAGAAATTAAACAGCCAGCGTTGTCACCAAGTTTACAGATGTTTATTTTGATAGAAGATGGCAACAACAAAACTAGAGGAATTTAGGTAAATTCCTGTTTAACCCCTTGGTGGATCTATTGCGTTGCTTTTGCATTGCCTCAAGCTATAAAATATAGATGTGTTTCTATCCAATTTTCATGTGAATCTAAAGCAAATGTTTGTGAAAAGTAATTAAATCAAAAATGGACATTTCTATAAACTAATCTGAAGAGCATAAACTGCAGGTACATTGCAGATGACTGCAAGAACCAGAGAAATGGAGCTGTGGTCATATGAGAGTAAACCAAAGAGGTGCCCTGAAGAATCCTTTTTAAATTGATGTTTCATGTCAGTTTTGGTCATGTTTACACTACAAAACAATTGCTACTTCAGAATTAATTTACATCTCTCATCTCTTTTTCTAAAAAAGGAAAAGTCCCCAAATCAGAGCCTAAAAATATGTTGGTTTAGGTATTTTGAATTCTTTTTAATATGTTCAAATGGCCAAATAATCTAGGATTCAACATGCTGATGGAACCAGTAATGATAGAGAAAAGTTGCTCATAATGATGCAAAACAATAATTTCTCTTTTGGGAGCATTTTGACGATACCAGCTCTGCATAAGATCCACTTGTGGCTCCTAATGAGGAAATTGTTTTTGAGTTCTCATCATAATAAAATGCAAAAAGAAGTTGATGCTGACAAATGTATCTCAAAATTATCCCAGCGGATTTTTCTAGGGTAAACTTCTTACTTTTGCTGGTCCCACTAACAAACTCAAGCTTTAACTAATCAGATAAACCAAGCAGAACTGCATAGTTGGTGGACAGCAGACCTCAAATCTGCCAAACGTGACTTACCCAGAGCCTGACAAGATGGATTCTCTTGTAATCTTCATGTCTGAAAGTCAAGAATGCAGCTACTTTGTAAGCTCTGCTTTGACAAATTCTCACAAAGACTTCAGAGATGGATGAATAAACAGTTTTAACTAGCTTGTGCTTCATGAATATATAATACAAAACCAATTTGAGTTTATTTTTCTATATACAGTTTGATGGATGACCAGGAAGAGACTCAAACACTGATATCCTGCACATCCAGGTGAGTTTTACATGCAAAGTAATGACAAATTACAAACAGGTGTGTAAAATCTAATTAATTAGTTAAGAGTAATTAAGAGTTTTCACATCACACTAACAATGAGTTTTAGAAGAACAAGACAATAACATATTAAGGCCAATATGTGCTAATAGTTGATGTCAAGAAAAGGTCTAAAATATTGCTTTATCAAGGTTTGTAATTAAGAAATTAAAGATTTGTTTATTTATTTACTTTTAAACCTAACTGAGATTAAAAATCTCCTCTCCAAGAGTGTTTTGACCCACACAGCAGAAGACATTAAACATTTACAGTCACACAAGCTACACATAAACAAACTAAGGTATTAAAATAAATTCAGAACTGTGAAATCAAGCAGAACATCTACAAACAGATGTAACTGCCTTCACATCATCCAGCATTTTCTTAGCATCCAGTGAGTCATCTTTGCTACGCACAGTTTTATAAATAAAGCCCCAGGTCATGAAGTTTTGAGCCTTTTTTGAGTTTGTTCCTGGCAAAGGTAGAAACATACATGTAAGCTTTTTTTCCCCATCTTAGTTTGGACCATTTGAATGGAAAATAATAATAAAATAAATAAATAAAAATCCCATATCCTTTTGGCTATAAGGCTATGAACTCTTCAGATACAGGATGCTTGAGAGGTTGGAGGAAAGCAGAAAATCAGCTTTGTAAATAAACGTATGAAAATGTCTTAGCCTTTGTATGGACATCATCAGACATGGATGTATAACAAACAGTAAGAGACCTGGAATTTGTATGGAAACTCAAATCCCCATGATTCACATTATCCAGAGCACATAGAGTCTGAGACAAGGCATGCACGTTGATGCATGCAGGTTGATATCAATTATAAAAGCGAGTGGCCCTAACACTGAACCCAGAGGCACTCCGTTTGTTACTTGGAGACGCTCAGAGGTAAAACTTCTGCCTGCGCTTAATGACCCTCATTTACCAAACAAGCATGGAAATGAGAAAACATGTGATCAAAGGAATAAACTTACAACTGGATCCATTTATCTGGACTGGGTTATGAAACGTTTGTATCTGACTGCTCATGGAGGCAATTAATAGCCTTGCCATTGTTGACCCGACTCTGGCATTTAAAATTTGGGCACAAAGTCACAATTCTTTACTTTGCACACTTGAAAATATAAACTAGGAGATCAATAAAAACATTAAAAATGATTGAATAAAACTTTTTCAAACTGCTAAACGTTGTCTGTGTTTACTTGCATTAGCTCAGCATTGTTGTGTTCATTCTGTTATATAAAGCCACTTTTTTTTAGCCTCCAAAAGACAAAATTGGTAGCCTATAGCATTTTCACCTGTCTGGTAAAGAACTTCACATTTTAGAGCACAGCATGGAAAACATTAGCCTGCTGATATAGAGCACTTATACAACTTTAAGGTTTGGATTATGTTACTTTTTAGAAAAGACAGGTCAGCTCCTTTCTCCTCTGTATGGCCCCCAGTGGAGTCTATACTGGGCTTGGTTTCCTGGGCATCTGATCCTCTGGCTGTGCCAGGGCATCAGAAGACTCCATTAGCCAGAGCAATATTGTGCAGGACTGCACAGGACAGAATTATGTTGCAAACTTTGTCTAGAGAGTACAGTAGCATCCCCCCGCTGGTCCAAGACACATCCACCTGCCCTTCAGCAACCCAAGCAGTGCTCCACTGTGTGTGCAAACTGTGCACCTGCCCTGTAGCGGGTTTGCCAGCGGGGTGATGAGATGCTCCGAGAGTGAATATAGGCATGAGTTTATTTGCAAACACAGACCTCTGTTTGTGCTACAACGCTAATCCACACTGACTCAAGCTTGCGTACATGATCTCAGACCTGTCGTGAGATTTGATCATATCCTACCCTCACATACAAATTAAAAAATGCCAAACTTTGCCCTGGAAATGGTCGTACGCACAGATTTTTGTTGTACGTTCATTTGATAAATGTGTTTGCTAAAACTCAGTAATTTGAGTCAGGTGGTTTTGGAGCAGGGACGCATCGAAAACCTGCAGGATTGTGGCCCTCGAGGACTGGAGATGGACAAAAATGTTTACATAAAGTAAAAAAAGTAAAGACAAAAGCAAAGACAAGGTAAAGGTGAAAATTGATAAAGGTGAGATTTGTTGTGCTGTTTAGATTCTTCCTGGTCGATTCACTTGGTTAAGAAGTTATTTAAGCTAAATTAACTATTTAACCATACCTCTGATGTATCCTCACACTGATAACTAACAACACGAGACTAAAGAACAATGTATCACTCCCATCTGGTCACATACTGACACTCAATTAGGAGTCAGCTGTGCTGGTTGGGTAAAGCATCACTTCTGGTCATGCAGGATTTCCTGAGCAGGTAATGTAACGGGGAAAAAAGAAGTGAGAAATAACAGCCTCAAGTTAGGACTCATGCAAACCTCATGCATCTTTCCCCCTTTCCGACCTCCAAATGCAGCAGACAGGACTACAGAGTGGCATTTTCCTGGTAGACTTTACCCTTGGAGCAGCTGGTGAATCTCTTACAACAGCAGAGGAAAAACTGACAGCATGTAGTCATAAAGCATCTCCCCATGTGTTGAAAAGTGATGTGACAGACTGTTGAGAAAACATCAGCATCTCACCAGTGGGATATAAGAAAATGTTATTTGAAACTTAGTTTTTCTTAAAATGGGGAAATTTGAGTTAAAGATGAACATTTCAACATCCATTATGATTCAGCTGGGTTTACACAGCTGAAATTCCCAAGCTGGAGGGACTTGTGGAAAAGGTCAGAGTGCTCTGATATGTGCAGTGTGAGCAGACCTCTATATCCCAGCCTCCCTCAGACGGCACGCCCGTGCCAGCAGACCTGTGAGGCTCTCGTTGTCCAGCCAGCCATGTAGAAGTGATGAGGTCCCTCTGTGCCCCGGCTGCTTTCACAACCAATAAATCTTGCCTAGTGAGAGTCAGGGGCTGGGATGTACTAATTGCTTTATTGATTTGGAGTTTTCCTCTAAGACAGCACCTGATAAACACATCAGAGATACAGGGACATAAGGATATGAGCCTGCAGAGCTTTAGCGTTCACCTTTATCATTTAAGCCTGGGGAGCTAAGCTTTGAAGGGGTGACTGGCTTTGTGAGGTGTTTTTTGTTGTTGCTATTGTTGCCTAAACACACATCACTGACTATAAATTTTCTCAAACAGAAAACATGTTGTAAGCACATCTGCTGATGTGACCACAGGTGATGCTGGGAGAGAACAGGGAGCAGCCGCAGACAATATCTCATCATGTTCGTCTCACATGCCTCATTCTGCTCTCATGTTGCAACAATAGTGCAAAGATCCAGCATTGTGACTTTAATTAAAACAAAGGTTTGGCATAATTTGTCTGCCACTATTTAGTTATGCATCACTGGCTGTGTTAAAGACAAGGTGGAACAGCTAAAACCCAGTGGCTTGTCAAGCATCGCCTCTAACTTAATTAAACTATCTAACAGACTTTGTTTTTAATGAGAGCCGCAGGAGGTTTGTTAAAGCCTTTGAGACTGTTTGGCTAAACAACAGTCACATATTTACAATATATAACAAGCTCTAAAACTGCACAACAACATACAAAAATCAGCTTAACTTTTAAATAACTTAAGAAGTCTATATTAAATCAGGTCAAGCAACAGCTATTTTTTTAAATAAACTGAAATTTGAACATTTTAAAGAAATTCTACATTGCACATTTATTGTGAATTTTCTGAGTCCAGGCTTCAAGTCTCTGAGCTGGGCTTTTCCAGGGCAGCAGACTGACATTTGAGGGCCAGCGTTGCTAGGAAACAGACTGGAGCCCTGGAGCTTATGAACATTGACACAAGACATTTAATCCCCCTTTTCAACAAACCCATGTACAATTTGCTGTGTACAGTTAGTGAGTTAAGCCGTTTGTGCCTTTATAATGTTTGGAAACACATAAGCTTTCCCGGGTTCATGGTACACAATACAATACAGATATAAAACAGTTCTGACAAGTATTTTGCATCACACAGCTGTTGTCACATTAAGCTACATCCTCTTTTTTGTTTAAAATTCCTTTAAGATCAAGTATGCCTTTTGTTAAAAAGACTTTTGACTTTTAGTTTTTTGTTGCTGCTACATGTCAACAGTAGGTGGTAGCAGTGTGATCTACTGCGCAACAGAAAAGAAATAGCTAAGCCACTTCAGCTGTCATTACAATTGTTTTTGGCATGCTTGTAACCAAAAAACATTCATTGGGCACTTTATTAACTGCACCTGCTCAACTGTTTAACACAAATAGCTAATCACCCACTAACATGGCAGCAACTTAATTATCCATCAATCTAATGGTGAGAAAAAAGTTTTTAAAAAGTTAGTTAATAAGCTAAAACTAAGCAGAAGATGATAAATCAGACACAGTTGATAATTACATTATTAAAATTTACACAGCACTGAGACGAAGCCATCAAACCACAAAGCAAGACAACGTCACAAAAAGTAACTAAAAACATGCAGGCTTAGTTCACATATGCATGCATCAAAGCACCTATTACACACAGAACACAAGTCAGTCTGTCAAGACATACACACAGAGACGATATTTGACCATGACATGTTGGTAACATGTCCTGGTTTAATCACCACAGCCTACCTGAGTATTGTTCCTGACCATCTCCATCCCTTCATGACCACAGAGTAGCATCTTCTGATGCTACTTCCAGCAGGATAATGCACCATGTCACAAAGCTCAGATCATCTCCACCTGCTTTCTAGAACATGACGATGAGTTCACTGGACTCCAACGGCCTCCACAGTCACCAGATCTCAGTCCAGTAGAGCAGCTTTGGGATGTGGTGGAACGGGAGATTCTCATCATGGATGCAGCCGACAAACCTGCAGCAACTGTGTGATGCTGTCATGTCAATATGAAGCTAAACCTCTGAGGAAGGTTTCCACCACCTTCTTAAATCCATGTGTCTCTGACCGATTTTAGCTTGGAAATGCTGATCACCCTCTTCTCCATAATTATGCACAGCTGAGATAATAGACGCTCCAGTGAGTGGCTACATCAGGTGTTTTAGTTACTGCCCAGAGTTGCCTTCATTGCCTCATTTTTCAGGTTGGATTGTTCTCTTAACTGTGTGGACTCATTAGTCAGATTACTAACTATCTAGCAGTTAGTTCTTCAGCAGGTGTCTTTGGCTAAAAGATGTGGTGGTCGAGGCAGATGGCCGTCCTCCTTGATGTGGTTCAGCTAGAGGTTTTTCTTTCCTCTTAAAAGGGATTTTTTTTTCTTTTTTACTGTTGCTCGCTGCCCCTTGCATGCTCAAGATGGGGGCTGACTTAGTCAAGATCCAATGTAATTTGTTGGTATTTTTTTCATGAATTAGCTTCTATGAACATGGTGAAACTGGACTTCTTTTACTTTGCTTTTTTTTTAATTGGCCCTATTAAAACTGAATTAAGCTTGATTCAAAACAAATACAGAGACACAGAATTGAAGTTACTCTATTTTTTTTTGTCTGTATGCAAAGTTACATGAAAGCAAATATTAGCAGAAACTTAATGTGAGGTTAAAAAAAAAGAAGGAAATTTGTTTTCTTTACATTTCTTACAGGTCACTATGTATTTGAACTTTACTAAATCACAATAACAGATAATTTAAGCAAAGAAGTAGGAAGATAGCAAAATCTGCAATGCACACATTTCTGAAAAATAACACATAAAAGTTGTCATAGCTGTGGTAGTTCTCTCCATTTTGCAACATCATACATGCTTATTATTGTAGACACAGTGTCACAAAAGGGTATTATTACAGCCCTGATAGACCTTTTTCCTTTTACACCCACTACAGAGAACACTTAACCACACAGAGAGGTAAACAAGACTGAATGTTCAGACTGAACTCCAGAAAAGGATGGTGTTTTAGCTACGAAAACATAAAAGTATCTCCTCAAGTAATGAAAATAATATTAATTCCAGTTATAGGGACGAATCCATGAGTTATAGTATTGTTTTATCTAATTTGCCCTTCAAGCTGAGAGACATTTCAATATTAGTTGCTTCATAAAAAATTTCCTTCAATGAAAGCGAAGTTTTTCTTATGTAGGTCACAGATCCACCATATTTACTATAAATATACCGACCAATGGAATTCCATTTAAACACAAGCATTGCTCAGTTTTTAAACATATATGCTTGCTCTTTGCAATATATGAGTCACTTTTCACGAGTATGCAGCTTTCGTCTTCCAAGTTTTAATAGGTTTTCTTATTCCCACCTGCCAAAGCTATTTGTGTCTATACATACGTAGCTGAGACAGAAGGTGAATAAAACTCAAATAGTCCTGCCACCGCCAACACGATTATTCCCACCGCATGAAACAAACTGACATTTAAATCAAGAGAGCATCCCTTTTCTTTGTTGCAAGACTTCCAAGTGTAATAATTTTGAAGTTTTGACCTTTAGCACAGCTGTGATATTATCATGACACAGAGGCACTTCAGTCACTCACTGAATGCCAACATGTTTTCATTTAAAAAACGGGTGCAAGCGTTTTTATTTGAAGTATTCATCCATAAGAGAAGCGGTTTCTAATGCATGCTGATCATCACACAGTGGATATATTGTTTTGTTTTTAAATGGGGAAGAAAACATGGAAAGATGCCTAACAGCCTGCATCCCAGTCCAGAAAAAGAAAGTCCATCAGGTCCATCCTGTGCAAAAAAAAAAAAAAAAGATGAAAAGCTGTTATAATAATCCTTCTGCCCCTCAGTTGTAAGCTGCACCAAATCATAAAAACATGGTGTTCACCTAACTTTCACCCTTTTTGTGTTCTAGTTCTGATCATCTCAGTGACAAATGATAATGGAACTTGACAGATCAATGGACGTGTCCTCTGGTTCTGATTCAAACTAACTCACCATGGATGTACAAAGAGCTGTAAAGCAGCCATCAAAGACAGAGCAGCCAATCACATGCCAGGATTGTGTTGAATCATCTGTATTGATACAGTTTGGGGATGTCATGCCTGTTTCACTTGAAAAGGACATGTTCCTATCAGCTTTCAGCAGACTGCTATGACTCTTCTGTTATGTGTTACAGTGGCAGAGATAAGAAATAACTCCCACAGTAGTTCAGAGCCTCTGCAACTGAAACACTGATTTAACTAAGCCTGGAATTTCACTCTTCATAACAGATATGCAAAACTGGTGTGTCATCATTATTTCATCAAAACAGATGGTCATCACAGAGCAGGGTCCTGCATAATAATGAGGCAGCTGTAATCATTGCGTGGGTAACCACACATCTGCAAGTCATACTTGTCATGTCAGCCACATAGACTGAGGAAGCCCAAAATGTTCCTGAGCCATGAAAGAAAATGAGAAAAACAAGCTCATTAATTTAGTAAATAAAGTCTCAGGTGACAGCAATTAATGCAGCTTTATTATGCTAATAAATTTCAAAGGGGTCTAATGATGCACAGGAATATTGCTGATTCACTAGAAAAGATTTACAGATTGGAATTGTCTCCGTGACTTCCACTCACCAGCCACTTTATCTGGTTCCCACTTGCTAGTATCGGGTTGGACCCCTTTTTCCTTTTTGCTCCATGCTACATGTTAGAATCATACAGTTGCTGGTCAGTTTGCTGGCTGCACATCCATGATGAGAATCTCTTGTTCTACCATTAGACCACCAGCAGCCTGAAGCGTTGATCCAAGGCAGGATGGGTCCATGTTTTCATGATGTTTCCAGCAGATTCTGAGCCGAGCATCTGAATGTGGAGCTGAAATGGAGACTCATCAGACCAGCAACGTCTTTCCATCTTCTATTGTCCAGTTTTGGTGGGTCAGTGTGAATTGTAGCTTCGGTTTCTTTTTCTTAGCTGACAGGAGTGGTCTTCTGATGCTGTAGCCAATCTGCATCAAGGGCTTTTTGACTTCCTGTTGCCTTTCTATCATCTCCAACCAGTCTGCCCATTATCCTCTGATCTCAGACATCAAGCAAGACATTCTGCTCCAGACAACTGCTGTTCACTGGATATTTTCTCTTCTTCAGACCATTCTCTGTAAACCCTAGAGATGGTTGTGTGAGAAAATCCCAGTAATCCTCAGACCAACAACTATGCCACGTTCAAAGTTGAATAAATCCCTTTCTTCTTCATTCTAATGTTCAGTTTTGAAATTCAGTGACTCATTTTGACCATAAGTTGCTGCCATGTGATTGGCTGACTAGCTGTGTACCTAATAAAGTGGCTAAAGATTGTAGATTATAATGATATTATTTTATTTTATTTTATTTTAGATTGACTGGAGAGCAGTGCTCTGCCATGTTTCAGTGCCTGGAACAGTTTGGGGGTTAAGGGCCTGGGTCCTCCAGTCCCAAGTTTGCCTCTCTAACCCCTGGTCCAGCATTCCCAAACTATTTTCCCCAAAGACCTACTTCATGCAGCTACCAAAAAAGCTGTGGAACCCCCTGCACTGCCCGATGCTGAAACCATGCTTGGTGTTATACTTCCATTAGCTAACTCACCTTAAATGATGCAGTCTGACTGAGTCCTGTCTTGTCCTTTGATAAAACCAAATTAAAGGTCGTCGTCAACATATAGCCTTACTTTTAAATTTTTTTTCAATAGGAATGAATCATCTGCGCTGTGGTGTTTAATTAATCATTAAAGAAATGGTGCAGGGAAAAAATAAGGTGTCACGGCCCCTTCTTCTTTGTGGCCGTGTACTTTAATTATGTGTGTGTGCAGGTGAAGCTGGAGTGTACCTGGCTGTGCGTGTGTGCGTCAAGGGCCCGACACACTGCGCGTATAAAAGACCTGCCTACAGCCAGCTCAGGGCTGCTCTCCATTTCCAGGCCGCACCTGCGCCCGCTGCACCTTGTCGTTGGCTTTGCTTTTGGTTTAGCTTTACACCATACAACACTGCCCTCATTATATTCTATCACACATCCATTCCCGCACCTACACTTCTGATTCTGCAGACAGCCACACTCTATGGTTATCTTATTTTGCCTTAATTTTGGTTAATCTTTCATTAATAAATAATCACAATTGGCCTTATCTGCTGTTTGGCGTTGTTTTGTTGTAGCCGTGAGCCGGGTTATGACAAAGGTTACCATTATAGCCAAGAACTATTACATTACTATAGTTCCACAAACTCACTGACCTCACTAAACCACACAGTATATGGATAAAAAACGGATCAAGGTGAGGTAGTAGCCTTTTTTTGACTAAGGATATATGTTTTAAAATATTGTTATAGTTTATGATGACCCCCATTTATTCACTTGAAGGGGGGGCTGCTTTCAAAAGTTTGTGTTTTCAGGCTCCCCTAGATGCCAGTTCTATGTGAATGAAACATCCAAATAATAAAAATCTTAATAAAAATCAACAAGATGGTGGAACGAGATGGCTGCCACTGCCTTTCCCCTGTACAGAGTCTCTTTTGCAATCCTTGAGGAATCACCAAAATATGGTGCCATCCTTTCAAAATTAAATTATTGCTGATGGAACGGCAATGTCTTATTTCCATTTTTTTTGGAAATTGTGTTATTTTGGTGTTTTTCTGATCAATGAAATTGTTAAGGGCCTGGGAGCACATGGTGATTGGCAACAGAGCAGTACTTCCTCAAGCTTACCCAGAATTTTATTTTTTTTGTGTGACCTTCTGGAAAAAAGATGGCGACTACAACCAAAATCCCTCAATTTTATGTCTGAGGAGATTTGCAAAGTGGTAAAACAGCAAGTTGACCTCATGGGACTAATGGAGGAGGTCCATGAGCTGAAAGTTATGGTCAACCAAAGGGACCAGAGGATCGAACTGCTGAAACAAAGGATTTGTGTTAGAAGGGTATGACATTTTTTAATGTAAATCAGATAAATAAAAGGGGTGGTGTTGCTTTTTATGTACAGAAAGATTTTCAGTGTAAGGTAATTGACAGTACAATTGTTATTGATATTATGGAAAGTTTGACAACTGAAATTCATTCAACTAAATTTAAGAGTATAATTTTGAGTTGTATATATAGAACGCCTGGTTCTTGCATTGAATTTATGAATGCCATTGTTGATATTTTTGGGAAAGTATGTCATAAGAAAGCACTTTTTGTTTGTGGTGACTTTAATATAGACTTGTTAAAATATAATGAACATAAACTAACAACAGACTTTTGTAATGTTATGTTTAGTTTTGGTCTCTGGCCCCTTATAGACAAACCTAATAGGATAACTAAGGAAAGTGCGACACTTATTGATAATGTTTTTACAAATGTTCACAACCAAGTAACAAGTGGATTGCTTTGAAGTGATATAAGTGATCATCTTCCTATTTTTGTGATTTCACATAATTTAAAGGTTAAATGTTCAATTGGTGTGAGTGAGCCTTCTTGTAAATTAATAAGAATAAGGACACCAGAAGGAATTGAGGCCTTAAAGAGGGACCTTATAAATTACAAATGGGATAAGGTGTATGGTGATGATCCAAATCAGGCCTGTGATGCAGTTTTGTTTACGTTCATAGAGCTTTATAACAAACATTGTCCTATTAGAAAGTGCTGGATGAAGGATAAATATAAAGGAAAGCCATGGATGACAAAAAGTTTGCAAAGGGCATGCAAAAAGAAAAATTTACTCTATAAGAAATATTTACAATTGAGAACCAGTGAAAGTGAAGGAAAATAGAAGCTGTATAAGAATAAATTGATTTCCATTATGAGATTACAGAAGAAGCAATACTACAATAAAATATTAGAGGAGAGTAAAAACAACATACAACGGATGTGGAAAGTAATTAATCATATTATTCAGAATAGATCTTATAAGTCAGAATTTCCAAGTTATTTTTTAAAACAGCTCTGATGCTACAGTGAACATAAAAAGTATTGTGTATGAGTTCAATGACTTTTTTGTGGGTGTTGGAACTACTCTGGCGAGCGAAATTGATGTGCCTGATGATAAAAAAGATTTGTTTGATAATATGATTAAAGGTAATATGAGTTCTATGTTCCTTTATGGGGTACATGAAACTGATATAATTGAAATTGTAAGAAAATTCCAAAACAAAACATCAACGGATATAAATTCCATTGCCATGGTAATTATTAAAAAAGTAATTGATTTTATTGTAAAACCTTTGACCTATATATGTAATTTGTCTTTTCAAAGAGGTGTTTTTCCTAATAATATAAAATTAGCAAAGGTAATACCAATATTTAAAAATGGAAATAAGACCTACATGGATAATTATAGACCGGTGTCCCTTCTTCCTTAATTTTCAAAAATATTAGAGAAATTATTTGTGAAACAATTGGATCTCTTTATTGGTAAATATGAATTATTGATTGAACACCAGTATGGATTTAGGGAAAATAGAACTACTACATATGCAGTAATGGAGATGGTAGAAGAAGTAACAAAGGCAGTTGTAAATGATGAGTGTTCTATTGGTGTTTTTATTGACCTACAAAAAGCTTTTGATACTACAGATCACAGCCAATTATTGAGAAAATTGGAGAAGTATGGAATAAGAGGTATAGTTTACTCTTGGCTGGAAAGTTACTTGGAAAATAGACAACAATGTGTGCAAATTAATGAGACTGTCAGGATTTAGGAAGGGTACCTGTGGGGTACCCCAGGGATCGGTGATTGGTCCAAAACTTTTCTTACTTTATATTAACGATGTCTGCAGTGTTACTGAAAGGTTAAAATTTGTTATGTTCGCAGATGATACAAATCTATTTTGCTCTGGGAAAAATTTTAAGGAACTTTTGTATGCTATTGAAAGGGAGCTAGACATTCTCAAAACTTGGTTTGATGTAAATAAATTGTCTCTCAATGTTAAGGAAACTAAATTCATGGTTTTAGGTAATCAAAAAGGAATTGATGGGGATATTAAATTAAAAATGTGTGATGTTGAAATTGAAAGAGTTTTTGAGACAAAATTTTTAGGGGTTGTGATTGATCATAAATTAACATGGAAACAACATATTGACCACATTAAAGGAAAATTTTCAAAGTCAATAGCAATCCTGTATAAATCTAGGGATATATTAAACTATAAGGCCTTGTATAAAATATATTGTTCACTTATACTTCCTTATATATTTTAATGTGTGGAATTGTGGGGGTCAACTTTTAAAACAACGGTAAATTCAAAATTTAAGGATTTGGTATATTATAAAATAATGCAAGTCATGTTTAGAGCTAAAACAAAGTCACTCCCAGACAGTGTACAAAGGTTTTTTTCAATACAAGAGTGCAAATATGATTTGAGAGATGTTTGTAAGTTTACTGTACAAAAAGCTAAAAAAGGGATTAAAAGGAGATTGTTGGGGTTAAATTATGGAATAATGCCAATAAAAATGTTAGAAGGTGCAAATCGCTTTTGGTTTTCAAAAGAATGGTTTAGAAAGCTATTTTTGAGGGTGACAATTGTGAATGATTTTATATTTTGCTGTTATGTTTATTTTTGGAAGGTAGCTTAAACTGAAATAAAAAAGTAGGACAGGCATATTTAAGCATTATGCTTCAGCCTTTTCAGTCACTACCTAATACAAAGATTGTTGACTAGTTTATATTGTCTAGAATGTTTATATTTATTGTATTGTGTGTGAATAAAAATACTATAACTACTACCACTACTAAGCGGATATACCTCAATTAGTCTGTGTGGACATGTCCTTAATTTTAATCATACTGGCTCTGAACTGTTAAAGCCTCGGGGACCCCCCATGCTCTTTGGGGGTTCAGGGACCCCAGGTTGGGAACCATTGCACTAGGCTACCACTCTCCAAGTAATCATTAATTACTCATAAAGCACACTTTCGTAGTAGCCCCAGTGAAACTGCCCATGCACAGTTATGAATTAATTAATCAGCCTGTAGCCTTTGCGGAGGCAGCTGTCTGATATGCACTGATTAGGAGCACTGTGAAAGCCATTAATGTTGTCATTAGAGGGTGTGCATGCATAGCTGTAACCACTATGTCAAATTGCTGTAACTCCACGGACTTGATATTTTATTCACACATGAAGGATTCTTTTTTCTGTAAATGATCTGAAACGCAGTCCAGCACACAGAAACTAAAATAGGAATGTGTTTTTCTATGGGTGTCTGTTTGCATATCTATAATCAGCATTTAATTCACAGAGCAATCAAGACATTCCCAAACAGTTCTAATGCAATGGAAACATTGCTCCAGTTAATAGGAGCATAATAGATGGACAAATTTACATTTTACTTGCAAAATGTAAAGCCAGAAACAGAGTATAACTGGCATGCATGGGAAACTATTGAGCCATGTATCAAACAAATCAATATAAAAATCCTCCCAAACAGACAAACTATAACTTTGCCCCACACACCTGCTCTGACAGCTCCTGCAGCTTGTTTGTTACAGTCAACATCTTGTAGTGATCTGACAGATCAGCAGAGAACATCATTCAGTGTTGTAAATGACATTTTCTTAATTGTTTTCATTTAATCTGTTTCTATCATTGAGTTATCAGCAGCCACCTGATGCCCAAGATGAAGTCGTATCCAGCACATTAATTGAGAGCGTTTTTAAAAGGTCCCTTTGGAACTAATTAGTATGTGTCCTTTAAGATGAGTTAATAGACACCCTCAGTCTTCACCAAAACCATGATGTAAGCATCTAATAATAAATTATTTTCTCTCTGAGACAGGAAAGACCCTCCTAGTGGTTGCCATGTCTGAAAATGTAATGGTTAAAAGATGGTAACATCAGGTGTTCATCGTGGATTCATGTTCTGATTTTGGTAAAATGAACTTTTAAAACAACTTTTTAATTTTTTTTGTTTTAATTACAATAAGGTCAGAATAGGTTTTGTTTTTCTTGGGCTGGAAAAAAAAACAAAAACAAACACAAGGTCTTGTGTCTCCTGTTGAGTTAAAGTCTGCTTGAGTCGGCCCCTGAGTTGTTGAGCTGTTACTGTGTTCTTTCAGCTGACGTATAAACAACAGCACCTCAGTGGTTTAGCAATTTTTGCAGAAGCCATCCAGCAGGAATTTGTGAAAGCAATGTTTTGAATGAATAACTTCTGAGCTTGAGAGCATTTGTTTAAGTGTTTGAAGTCACTACCAACTGAAAACTCCCAAACAACAACAAAAAAAAGCTCTGGCACTCTGGAGCTGCTTATGTTTTAACATTTGTGAGAGAGCTGTTAAGGTTTTTAGGTTAACATTGCATCCCAGTCTCAGCTCAGACTTATCCATCCTCCACATCTTTATCTCAACCTATCTTCAAGTTAACATCACATGCATCCGCTGAACCTCAGCATTGGGAAGTTCAAACTTTTTTGCCTTTTTACCTTCTCTCAAAGCTGGAAATTCTGAGTTCACATTTGTTATCAAAGGGTCAGGGTTGCAGGTAATGGTTTACTTCAAGTGCTGATCATTTGGATTGTCCTGCAGGTGGGGGGCACATACCATCACCACACAGCAAGATGGCTCCTGGTTTGAATCTCAGCTTTCTGTGTGGACTGTACATGTTCTCCATGCATCTACGGGTAGTCTCTGTGATAGACTGTCAACCAGTTCAGGGTATGAACTGCCTCTTGCCTTGTAGCTGCTGGGATAGGCCAGCCCCGCCACATCCCTGCAGTGGAGTAAGCTTTTATAGAAAATAATTGGTTGGATGGATGGGTTTCCTGAAAAGAGCCACCCTACCCCACATGGGTAAATTGTAGAGAAGTGGCTCACTTCACCCCTAAAACTAGAACTGAGGAAATATGGCTGAAGAGACATTGTGGTAATTCTTTCATATTTTTGACTTAAAGAAATTCTGTAAGCTTGTTGAATAAGAGAGAATGAAATATGTTTATATGGTTGCTGCGTACAGATGATAAGATAGCCTAGAAGATGAATTATTTATTTTTTTTACATAAATTTTACTTCTACAGACATGCACAGTGATACTTTTTTATTTGACTTTTTTCTAGTTCATTAATTTCTGTCAATTCTATAAAAAACATATAAAATTACATTTTGTTATTAATATAATATGAATTTTCTATAGAAAATAAAGCTGTATCGTGCTTTTCCTGTTAATCACTGAGGCCCACTTTGCATTTACAAAGTATGTTTATAAATTAAATTTTAAAATACATGTATTTATTCTTCAGTAAGTGGTAGTGTATTGATGACTTTCAAATGAAGTGGCTACTTTGCAAACATACCATCCACACCCATGCATTAAGCAAAAAACAGCCTTTAAATAGGCGTCCACCGTAATAGACGTTATGCAAAGGGTTAATTCTCTTGCTAATGCTGGACAGGAACAAATCCAAATTTGTAGCAACACCCGACCTTTTCTGATTCCCAGATTTATTGCTCTCTGCTGTATGAGTGACACAGTCATTTGAACATCCATCTCAGTAAATAATAGAAGAAGGATGAGTGAAACTCGTTCAAAGAGAGGGTAATGAGTTCAACAACAGAAGGGAAAATGGAAGACAGCACATCAAACTAATTAAATATTAATAATGTTTGCTGCATATCGCTGCAAAAAAGTATTTGAAATAAATCCATAAATAAATCCAACTTTCATGTTTATATGACAAGTACATGCATAGAATGTTTACTAACAGGGAGTAAGATAATCTCATAAACTCTGCAGTCCTCTAGACCAAAATGATGCTAAAACAGCAAAATAGAAAAAAAAGGAAGGAAAGCGATCGTGAAGCAGCTTAATGCCATTATATCCTCCCAGAGAAGTGTGAGCAAAAGTTACAACTGCTCAGCAAATGGTGCATTGCAGCCAGCTGACATAAAGAAAGTGTCTGAGTAGAAGTCTGTGGGTGTGCTCCTACCAGCAGCTGCCTCATTGGGGATGTGTCAGTTCTTGGAAATGATCCAAATTAGGACAGTGGCATTATGCTCAGAGCTGAAGTGATACAGCTGCTGAGCTGACTGGTAGCAGACCTCACTGGACTGCAGTTCAACTTCTTCACTCCCATTTCTCATTGTCTTCCTGCTTCTTCCCAAAGTTTTTTTTTTCCACAATTTGGTTTTTAAAATGGAAATGCATTTAGTTCTAATCTTTCTAGTTAACACACTAGGACACATAAGGACACATACTGAGGCAGACATATCTCATTGCATGCTTTAAACCTGGTCTTATCCAAAGGACTTGAAGTACACTTTTGAGGCAGTTCAAATTGTGTTCGTGAACTGTATACCCGGTTCAGACAAGGTTTAAAGAACAGTTTGTTAAGTGAAATAACTGATTGTTCCTTTGAAAAAGCCTCTGATGATGTTGCAGTGGAAATTTTTAATTGGTATTAATGATTAAAACAAATTTTAAAGGGGTATTTGAAACTTCCTGGGCTGCGTGGTGATGTGGTGGTTAGAGATGTTGCCTCACAGCAAGAGGGTTTTTGGTTTGAGTCTCAGTCTTTCTTAGTGGAGTTTGCATGCATGTGTTAGTGTGACTGGTTTCTCTCTGTATTGGTCATGCAATGGACTAGTGACCTCTCCAGGGTGCACCCTGCCTCTTTCATAGTAGCTGCTAGGAAAAGCTCTAGCCCCCTAGCAACCTACATTGGAATAAACGGATATAGAAAATGGATGAATGGAATACAGACTTCTTAACTGAATAATGAACAGTTGAGAAAACATGGTGATTGTGTCAGCATGCAGAATATGAGGAATGAGGAGTGTTGATGAGTGTGATCATGCAAATATGGCCACGCCTCTGCAAAGGTCAGAGGAAGACCAGGGAGGTCCCAAGACCCGGACGATCAACAGCAATCCTGGAGCACGAATTCTCAGCCACATGACCACTGCATGTGGCCCATACATAGCTGCAATCTATATCCAGGCCGGCTCCTCATATTTGGACCACATCTGGCCCACACAAAACTTAAAATACCGTACCTAAGCCATAAGTGCCCTGGTGGATTAGGCTCCAGTGTGTTATCTGGGTCTTCTTACCAAGCATTGTTCTGTTCATAATTTTTCTAATAATACATGATGTTTAAAAGAGACTTAATAAAAATTGCAGAAATACTCAGTTTAGAACCCCTCATAGTTTTGAATTTCACTCTTCTGTCCAGCCGAGCATCAGAAACCTTGATGTTGTTTTTGACTCAGCTGTGTCTTTGAGCACCATTTAAAATAATAAATCAGGAACAGCCTCTTTCATGTAAGAAATAACTGCAAGGACTTCTGTACAAAAGAGAGCTGGAGATGATTTTCTATGCTTTTATTTAATGTCATTTAGACTATTATAACAGCCTTTTTACCTGTTTTGAGAAGAAGGAGCTTGACCAGTTAGCTGCTGCTAGACTTTTAACCAACATGAAAAAGAGACGTTATAACTTCTGTCCTTTGCATTGGCTCCCAGAGCATTATAGCGTACATTTTTCTGTCTAATGTCTTATCTCCTTTGTTCCTATGTACTGTGACTGCTTTATTTCCTTTCACTATATTATCTGGCTATTGTAAAGATCTTCATGGCTTTTAATCTGTAAAAAGTCTTGTATAAATAAACTTTACTTACTTACTTACCTAGTTATGGACAAAATAAAGTCACATATATATCCACAAAACTTTTTGAAGATACTTATGACTTTCTTGGCTAAGACCAGGAATGCCAGCTCTCTGTCTGGTTGAGCATTCCTTCTTCAGATTTTCTTGAAAAGCCAATTCTGAAACTGACTTTATCAGTAGATCTGTGATAAAAACAATTTCCACTTACCACAAAAACAACAACAAACAATCAAATGCAATAACCACAAACAGCAATAATGCAGCAAAAATGTACACAGAACTTGTGACTGCAAACCCAAACACAAGTGTACCTGTTAAAAAAAAGAAGTTAAAAGAGATTAAAACTTAAATAAAATATAGAATAGTAAAAAAGGCAAAATCCACATCTCATGCAACAACTCTGCTTTGAAGGAAAAAAGGCCTGGTTTGTTGTTAAGGAGTGTAATAGATGTTGGTACAAAGGAATTCTTCTATTACCTTTTCATTTGCTGGCCCTGAAGCGTCTATCTGAAGGGAGGAGTTGATATTCTGCAAATAAAATATTTTTTGAATCTTTGAGAAATCTACATGCCTGTCTGAGCACTGAATGGACAATCTGCATTGCTTTGTGCATTCATAGCTGTTTTGTTCATGGTTGTAACTTTGGCTGAATAGTAGCAGTGCCATACCAAGCAGTCAAATAAAAATGAAGAATTCTGCCAAAAACAGCATTGTAAAATATGTTTGCATGAAACACTGGTTTCATGCAAACATATTTTTAGGGAGAGGAGGAGTAGTGATCAGATAGACCTTCAACAGAGGCATCAGGGGGCATTTGGATGGCAAGGTTTCCTCAACTCTTTAATCCCTGATAGAATTAGGCCATATCACTTTTACAAAATGGAGTTAAGGAAGGGAAATGTGTTTGACCAGAACTGCTGCTGATGTAAGAGAGTATAAAAGAGCAGCATTTAAATGGAACAGATTCTACTTCCTGTAGTGTTTGAGAACTCACAGCCATGGGTGATCTGACAGCATTCACCTTCTTCATTGCAGATTAAATTCATGCACTATAGCCAAGCCAAGCCAACTTTTGTGATGGCGTGTGTTTTTGGTTTAGTTTTACTGTCTTATGGATTCATTGTCTTGTTTGGTTTCCTGTTTTTATTTTGTAGTTCATTCCCCCTTTCTATTGTGTTCTGTTTTGCTTCCTGGTCATCAGCTCACCTGGTTTAATTAGCTAATCCATATCACCTGTTCTCTATTAGTTTCTCAGTGTATTTATACCCCTTGGTTTCAGTTTTTTTTCTTTTTTTTTTTTTTTTTGTCAGATCATCCATCGTGTTTCCCCATCATGTATCCTGTTTCGTATCTGTACACTTGTTGCTATTTTGGATTTTAACCTTTATTCGTGCAGTCCGTCTGCCTCCTGCTTCTCCGTCCTGCTTTTGGGAACTCACACCTCCGCCCACTGTGACAACTTTTTTTTGTAAAGCACAGATTGTTCTGTACACAGATTACAAAATGAAAATGAAGAAGCGCAATCAACCAAATGGAAGGTTGGTGGTTTAAGTCCTGTCTTCCTCAAAACAAAAAGTATAGCCCTGTTTCCACCAACGAGGCCGGTTTGGTACGATACCGGCTGGTACACATTTTTTATTTCCACAAGCAAATTTGGGAAAAGTATCAGAATATCTGACCATCCCACTTTTTTGGGACCCTTCCCCAAAGGATGGAGCTTTACATGCTGTAATATATATATATATATATATATATATTTATTTATATGCTATTAAGTCAGATTGTCCTGGAACTAGACACACGCTGCTTTCAGTATGAACTTTGGTGTGTAAGAGTGTGTAGTAGGAAAACTTAGGACTGTGTAGCCTCAAAGACTTTACAGATCATGAGTATGTATGTGTCATGAGTGTGTATGTGTCAGTGAATCAAAGCCGAGGTGTGCACCATACACAGATCATCCAGACCAGTTTGAGTCCAACTGAGAAGATGCAGAATGAGTCTGACTTGAGAATGAAGTCAAACATGTGGATTTGAAAAATGTTTATAGTAGTTTAACATGCATAAAAAATAAGTTTAGTAATTTCTTGTGAATAAACTGAATTTCTTACCACTAATAGAAATCCATGTGAAGGCTTAGAGGGCCAAACATTTGAGAATCATGGTTAGTAGGTGTGAGCTAACGGACCTCACATTTCCTCACTGCTGCATTTATCCTTGCCTGAAGAGCAGTGAAGAGGTGCCACTCTCACTTCCACAGCGGAGGCTGTCTGAAGTACTTGACTATAATTGCCAATAAACAGCACCTTGTGAAATGGACTGAATTCATTTTTCTTGCCTCTTCAGGCATTGTCCTTTGGTCTCCTGATATTTTTTCCATCTGGAGAACTTATCCACTCACTTCAGGGGCTTTTCTGTTTTATCTCACAGATTACAGGTGGCTGCAGAATCACAGAACCTCTTACTTCATCACATCTCCTTATTATGCTTTTAAAGGTTAATGCTTGAGATAACTTGCCTGGATTAAAATAGTCAAGTGGCAGTTTTGAACAAAAAATAAATAAAATAAAATAACAAAATAATAAAAAAGAACAAAGCAATGCTCCTGCCAAAGGAAAAATACCAGCTCATTTAAAGGAATAGAATTTGACATCTGTGAGCTGCAGGAATTCAGTAAGACTGTCTGCAGCCAAGGGATGCATGTATTGTGTGTTTGTTAGAGGCATCATTCTTTGTGGTTGTTGATGATAACCCCTGCAGCTTCAGGAAGGGTACAACTGTTTAGAGAAAGAAAGAAAGAAAAAAAACAAAAAAAAAATGTTCTATTCTTTTAATTCTCCATCAGTTTGGTTCTTGTCAGTGCATAAGCAACATAGATGGAAGAAAGTTTTTCTTATTAAGTTTTCTTTCTAAATGTCTTAATTTAGAAGCCTAAATATAATCATAAAATTTTTAGATGGCATTGCCCAAGTTGTTGTTTTCTTTATGTCATTTTCACTATAATTAGATGCGGTGGCAACAACTTATTCAGTTTTGAAATACTGGTAACATGAAGCAGTTATATAACCAAAAACCTGGTATGTTTGATTGGAGCCAAAAAGTACACGGTAAGTAAAATGTGCACACCGTGCATTCTTTGCAATTGTGCATGTAACTGCAATAAACAGTGTGTTTGAAAATACTTTAAACTGATGACAATGGTGATCTAAATAATAGAAATCAGAAGAAAGAGAGCCACATCTTTAACCTTTAACCAACAGCCACGGTGTAGCCCTTCTAATAAGTAGGTTGCATGCACAGTTAAAGAATATGCATTTCTATTTTATATTTATAATAATAATAATAAATTTTATTTCAAGGCGCCTTTCAAGACCCAAGGTCACCTCACAAAAGACAATTAAAATCAGTTAAAACATAAGACAAAACATCAAAACAAACATCATGCAGCAGACAGTTAAAAACATTAAGGTGAGAAGGCCAGTTTAAACAGATGAGTTTTAAGTTGTGATTTGAATGATGGAAGTGAGTCGATGTTACGGAGTTCAGGTGGGAGTGTGTTCCAGAGCTGGGGAGCAGAGCGACTGAAGGCTCTGCTCCCCATGGTGGTGAGACGGGCATGGGGCACAGAAAGGTGAATGGAGGAAGATGATCTGAGAGTGCGGGAGGGAGTAGCTATATGGAGTAGGTCTGACAGATATGGAGGGGCCAGATTATGGAGACATTTGAAGGTGAAAAGCAGGATCTTGTAGTTGATTCTGAATTTTATTGGGAGCCAGTGAAGTTGTTTGAGAACCGGTGTGATGTGTTGAAAAGAAGATGTGCAAGTGATAATCCGGGCAGCAGAGTTCTGAAGAAGCTGTAGTTTATGAAGTGATTTATCGGGGAGACCAAAAAGAAGTGAATTGCAATAATCGATTCTTGAGGTGACCAGACTGTGGACGAGGATAGCTGCAGCATGTGGAGTGAGAGATGAACGCAAGTGGTTGATATTTCGGAGGTGGAAGTAGGCAGACCGAGTGATGCTATTAATGTGTGAATGAAATGAAAGGGTGCTATCGAAAATGACGACGAGACTTTTTACCTGAGGGGAGGGGAGAATAGAAGAGCTGTCAATGTTAACAGAGAAACTGTGAGATTTGGTTAAAGTGGTGGGTGTGCCGACAAGGAGAACTTCTGTTTTGCTGCTGTTGAGTTTAAGAAAATTGGAAGAGAACCATGTCTTGATTTCAAGAAGACAGTCAGAGAGGGATGAAGGCGGAACAGAAGAATTTGGTTTTGATGAGATGTAGAGCTGTGTATCGTCTGCATAAGAGTGAAAGTTGATATTGTATTTGCGGAAAATGTGACCAAGCGGGAGGATATAAATGATAAACAGAAGAGGCCCCAGGACAGAACCTTGGGGTACACCGGCTGTTACGGGGAGTGATTGTGATGAATGATCCTTAATGTGAATTTCCATCTGGCTCGCTTATAGAATTGTGTGACGTAGGTTGTGTTGTGTTTCTGGGACTGTGCTCCATGTCAGATGCTACTGTTTGCACTTGTGTGGTGTTAAAATGTGAAACCAAAGTGAGCTAGTGAGGTTTACCAGCAAGTGACTACATTCAGTAACATACAAAAGCAATTACAATGACACTGTTTAATATAAAAGTATTTATGGATGCTGGATTTACCACATGTCTGATTTCCTTTCAGGTATTAAAACCATTATGGTGAGAGTCCAAATGCTTTTATAGAGCAGGTGGCATGGTATGTACCATGTTAGCTGTTTCTTTTGATGTAACAGATTATTTTGGACGGACCTACATAAAGTGTCATTTTGAAAATCTTATTGTCTTGACTAATTTTATTGGTGAGTTGATGTGCACATCGACATTTTGTGTTCGGATATCAAAGCTTTAAATATAAGTTCATTGCTTACAGACAACCAACCCCTTCATGCTGTTCCTTCTTGTGGCCTGACCTATCAAAACACAGTCTAACAAACCTTCCTGCAAATTGCTGCATTGAATACATAGCAGTTTTTTTATTCTTTGTTCCTTTTAATGGTCACGTGTGAGCTGTACTTCACAATACAACCCCTGTGGTTTGCAGTGGCACTGCTCCATTCACTACAACTGGGTATGCACCCACAAACTGTTGAGAACAGACTAAAATATGCATGTAAAGGACACAGAAGATGGACACAAGGCTCTGTCTGAATGCGTATACAACGTTGATCATAAATGAGGCTTCAGACATCTACCCAGGTAGTCTGTTTAGGAAGTGCAGAGACTACAAAGTCTCGTCATTCATCCAGGAGATACAGAAAGAGGAGGAAAGTAAAAATAAAAAGATAAATTAATCACCCAAAATAGTCGTATTCTGGCTTTAGTTACTGTTCTGGTTTTTCCATCTCCCCTGAGACTTAAGGAGGTATGAGCGGGTTCCCACTTCTGGGCAGAGCGCTTGTTTCCTGCTTCTTAGCCAGACACACCTCTTTCTCATCTTCCTCATCAGTGTAAAGGATAAAAAGACCAGCTTCAGCCTTTGCTCTCTGCCAGACCTTCACCTTTGTGTCATCCTGTCCTGACTGAGAGCCTCAGGTGCAACATACTGAACCTTCCTGCGCACTCATTCTGGATCTTTACTCCTTTCTTGAAAACACTTTCCTCCTTGCCAGGGGCGGATGTGGCAAGAGGAAGAGCAGTCATCTTCCAACCGGCTTTCCCTGATTACATGTCGAAGTGTCCTTGGGCAAGACATTTAATCCCACGTTGCTTCCCAATCTGCCTCTCAGGGTATGAGTGTGTGTGTGTGAATGGGTGAATGTGATATGTAGTGTAAAGTGCTTTGAGTGGTAGAGCTGACTGGAAAAGCGTTATAGAAGTACAGTCCATTTACCATTACCATTTGCCAGTGAGCCTGCTTACTTTCCACCAGTCATCCTCTCCGCATCCATTTGGAAACAATAACCAGCCTTACCTCCCTCTCTTCAAAGGACTCCTGCAACACAAGTAAGTTCCTCAACCTCATTCTCTCCCTTCAATGTTTTCACAGTTGTGTGTTTCACCAGTCTGCTTAATAAAGTCTGGAAACTTCAGCCTCTGCGTGGTCTTGTTTCTTCCTGAGTTCACATCTAACTCAGCCCCTTAAATTGCCAATAGTAAAACATGTGCAGAAGCGTAGACCTATGAGCTGAACCTCATGGAGATCAGCACATAGAGGTTATCCCAATAACATTCTACAATGTGGCTGGCAAAGCCAAGGATTGAACCACCAACCTTTCGATTGGCCAGTCCCCACTTCTCTTTAGTCCTATTCTTGTTTCAAGATAAGTAGGTCATCGTCAGACCAGAAAAGGACAGAGCTCCTGTATGATGGTCCCCATTAAAACAGCTCTCTGCTCAAGGAGGAGGGATCCTGTTTATCAGGAACTTTGCAGTTGCTGAGCAATGATCTGGAATTTCATTGGAATATTAATTTGTACTTTAAATTAGATCAATTGTAATGAAGTGAGATTTATTCTTTTCATTCGGCCTTGCAGTTGAATGCTTTTACCATAAACTACAAGCAGGTCTGATGCAGGTGTAAACAGGGAGGCTGATAATGCTGAGTAAAAAAATAACAGTGGATTACATGCATGCATCACTTCCTTTTAATCCCTTGTGTGAGTCAAGGTAATTTGAGTCCTTTGCAAGAGCTGCAGACTCTGCCACTTAATATTACCACCGCTATTGAGAAGTAATTACAGAATGCAAATATGCCGGTTTGCTACGGTTGAAAAATGCAGACATGCTGTAAGTTCCATCATAAACAGCAACTCGTGTAATGAAAATCCCTTTTTAATGACTCTCATATTTATTTTATTTCTTTCACACGTAAGAGTTAAAATGCAAACAAAATCATGAAAAAAACATAAGCTATATGCAAGGAATCCTGCACAAAACTTTCTCTTAATTGCACAACATTTATATTTGTTAATTGCAGTGATATAAATTTGAACAGTACTATTTAAAACTATAGTATAAATAAAATAATAGAGACACATTTCCATGCAGGAATTTATGGTTTCTGTATAAATATTTCCATTATTCATGGTGGCTTAAATTGGGACACAGAAGAAAGCTTTGCCTTTCTTGAAAGCAGTAGCACTATATTTCTATGTGACTCTTAACTAACTAGGTGCATTCCCTCAGGTCTTGAAGGAAGACTTTGGTGTGATAAGAAAAAGTGCAGTAGAGACACTTGTGCTGCAAAAGTTAGAATGATAAACTTTTTTTTTCCCCCATAGAGAAATACTGGATAAATTAGAGTACAATGAAGCTGCTTGGTGCACCTTCTGAAGAGACTTGCCTGTGGGGTAAGAAAGCTGGGATCAAGTTTTTGTTTCTCAAATCTCTGACAGAAAGCCCACAACAACCGTACTAACAAGCAGAACCTGTTTACTAGCCCTGAGGAAGTCCTTTTCAGAGCACAGAGAGGACAATTTAGTCCCAAAGCTTGGTCGGTGAGTGCACAGTTGACTATGAGACGTGTGATGTGGCATATCAAATACAAGCGATACCCGGGGGGGGGATAGGAATCGGCGTGCTGCCACTTCAGGCACCTGTCCAACGTTTGGCACAAACTCAGACAGTTTAGAGTGCTCCTGATATGCTAGAAGAAGATAAATAGTGCCAAGACATAACTTGCACTAGAGATTAAAATACCAACACACTTTGGGAAATTCAGCCTATATTTGAAATTGTGCTGTGACGAAAGGCCCACAAGTATGTGAGTAACATCCTTCTTAAATCAGAAGATGAGAAAGTTTAAGAATTTTACAGAGAGATTGGGTCGTACCGCTGAGTTTCAAGGTTGTTCGCTGTTATGTACACTCACAATTACAGCTTGAAGTAAATCTTCCTTTGGTAATCTGCCTGTGGCAGCATGTCAGAAACAAACAAAACTTTTCAGTTCTGCTAATTAGAAACTGGATTATAAGAGGTAGCAGGTAAAAAGAAAAGCAAAAAAAACAAGCCATCAGTCTAATTCACCTTCTTAGTTTGTTTAAACCTGCTTTCCACATGCAAACACAGTTTTTGGTCCTGGAACCCATCTTTTGGAAAACTCCACATAAGGGGAACATCAATAACCAGCAAGCAGACAATATAGTTCGAGTTCTAACCAGAAATCTCTGAGTTATCAGGGACTTAGATCTGAATTTTAGCAGTTATATTATGACAGTCTATTATCACTTAAAGAACATATTGAGGATTAAAGAACTGGTGAGTCAAGCAGGATTTAGAAAAACTTGTCCATGTGTTTATCTTTAGTAGACTGGACTGCTGTAATGCTGTCCTCACCGGTCTCCCTAAAAAGTCCATCAGACAAGTGCAGTTAGTCCAGAACACTGCTGCTCGAGTCCTCACCAAGACCAGGAAAGTGGATAATATAACTCCAGTCCTCAGATCTTTACACTGGCTTCCTGTCTGTCAAAGAATTGACTTCAAAATCCTGCTGTTAGTTTACAAAGACCTGAATGGTTTAGGACCAAAATACACTCAGTCAGGTCATCAGGGTCAAATCTACTTTCTGTTCCCTGAGTCAGAACTAAACGTGTAGAGGCAGCATTCAGCTTTTATGCTTTTTAATGATACATTACCCTCCTTGCCAGAGGTGGCACTGCATCCAGAGTTACTGAAGGTGAAGACGTGAAAAATTGGCTCATCCATTGGTTAATGCAGGACCACCTCTGTTTCCACCACATCAGAGTAACACATGGAGCTGCATCAGATCCTAGCGGTCTTGGATTGGTCATATTTTGAAGTTTGTCATTCAAAATGTTTCAAAGAATGATAACACAGCTGAGCCTCAACAATGAATGTACTGAAAAACTATGGGAGGCCCAGGGTTGGGTCCTCCATAGATCTGGCTTGCTACAGCATGATAGACAGACACAGACATGGGTTAACGCCTTATACTCCTGATCTATTGTATTTTTTCTATCATATTGGGGCACAATCTGTATATTTCAATGTGCTTGTTTCTTTCTTTCTGAAGGATCTGTTCATACATGTGCAGCTTCGAACTGATCATTTCCAGCTATGGTATAAAAGGAATAAATGTTCCTGAAGTAAAGACAATGAACCATCCTGCAGGACCATGCAGCAACCAACCATGCTGCAGGAAAACCACTGAATTTTTGGCTACGATGGGTATCAAGAGAGAAGAACTCATGGTGTGGCCACCTTTATTCTGACCTCCGCCCTTCAGATTTTACCCTGAGACTTGATCTGGGAAAATGTTTTGATTTGTTTTTAGACAAATTATGTCCTCCAAAGCAGCTTCTATGAAGCAAAATATATGACAGGGGGACATTGTTATGTTTTTACAACATGTTTTGAAAATGTACAGTGTATTGAAGGATTTGAACAAAATAGAAAAAAAAATACAGTTTTTATCATTGATAATTTGGTTTAAAGTGACTCTTATGTTCATTTCAAGCTAATTTTAATATATTAGTCCCACAGGAATTACCCCAGCATTTTTCACATACCTACATTTATTTTATATCGATCCTCTCCGTAGGCCCTCAGATCAGAAACAAACAGAATGAGACTCTTTCACCCTAAACCCTGCCTCCCCCTGATGCGGGCTGCCTCTAATTGGTCAACTGCCAGGAGTTACACATGTGGACAAAATTGCTAGTACCCTTCAGTTAATGAAAGAAAAACTCACATCGGTCACAGAAATAACTTGAATCTGACAAAAGCAATAAATAAAAATGTCAGACTGCAGTCAGACTCTGCTTTTCGCCCATGCTTCAACAGAATTATTTAAAAAAAAATAAACTCATGAAACAGGCCTGGACAAAAATGATGGTACCCTTAACTTAATATTTTGTTGCACAACCTTTTGAGGCAACCACTGCAATCAAACAATTCTTGTAACTGTGAATGAGACTTCTGCACCTCTCAGCAATTATTTTGGTTCACTCCTCATAAGCAAACTGCTCCAGTTGTCTCAGGATTTCAGGGCTCATAGAAGGCCACTTTAGAATAGTCCAGTGTTTTCCTCTTAGCCATTCTTGGGTGTTTTTAGCTGTGTTTTGGGTCATTGTCCTGTTGCTAACATGACCTGTGACTGAGATGGTGTCCTCCTTGGTCGTCTTCCATTAAGTCCACTTTGGCGCAAACAACGACGGATGGTGCGATCTGACACTGATGTTCCTTGAGCTTGAAGTTCACCTTTAACCTTTTAAGTTTGTCTGGGCTCTTTTGTTACCATTCATATTATCCGTCTCTTTGATTTGTCATCAATTTTCCTCCTGTGGCCACGTCCAGGGAGGTTGGCTACAGTCCCATGGATCTTAAATTTCTGAATAATTTCCTTTGCTTCCTCTGGTCCATATTGAGTGTGGTACACACCATGTCACCAAACAGCACAGTGACCACCTGAAGCCTATATATAGACCCACTGACTGATTACAAGATTGTAGACACCTGTGATGCTAATTAGTGGACACACCTTGGATTAACACGTCCCTTTGGTCACATTATTTTCGGTCCTTTCTAGGGGTACCATCATTTTTGTCCAGGCCTGTTTCATGAGTTTATTTTTTAAATGATTCTGTTGAAGTATGGTTGAAAAGCAATGTCTGACTTTCATTGGTTAAATTTCAAATAATTTTGATCTATTATTACTTTTGTCAGATTCAAGTTATTTCTGTGACCGTTGTGAGTTTTTCTTTCATTAACCGAAGGGTACCAACAATTTTGTCCACGTCTGTATCACTGTAGAAAGTTCAGAAATAGCATAATAGGGGACCTTTAATAAAATATAGATTTTTATATATCTTAATATAATTTTTGACAATTAAAAAAAAGATCCACTGTCATTTGTGTTGGTAATTAATAAAACCTTAACAAAAACAGCAAAAACATCCTGAACATTTATTTATTTATTTGTTGTAGAGCTTGAATCTTGCTGCACTTATGTTACACCAAGTCTAAGACACTGATTGTCACACACCTGGTTTTTATTAGCCATCATTATTTTTTAGAAACTCTTGACATTTTGGCCATGTCTGCATGAATAGAGGCATAGTGTGATGAAAATCACACAGATGGCAGCACACAATTTCAAGCTGTGTCCAAAAATGCCAGTTATCTTCCACACACACTAGCAGCACAGCCAGATTATGTGAAAATCTTCACCTTGGTAGTTTAACTTTAGTGCCCCCAATTTGCATTTGCGTGTGGATGAAAGAACGAAATACGTAGAAAAATCTACCAAAACACATGTACTGAGCATCTTATCGTTCTGATCCTTTTTATTTTTCCTTTTAATTTTTAATAATTTATCAAGTATGAGTTGGGAACTGGATCGATGCAGATTATCTGTTTTATTTTCTGCCATGACAGACTAAAGGGTCTCTGTCACAGCTGTCCATCTGCAAACCTCCATCCAATCAGCCTTACTGCATGTGGCTGAATCTGTGCAGGCGGTAACTATGTACACGTTCATCCTGCTCTGTCACATTATCAAAAAACACCAATAGACCACTGGGAGTAATGCCATGCCATCACACAGCCTCTGTGTATTTAACAAATTATGCAAACTGTTAATAGTTTCAAATCATATCCATAATTTTTCTTCTCATCATTGAGGTGCAATAAATATCAAGACGTCTATAAAATCTTTTCCTCACCAAATGTTCTTGTCTCATCTGGATGTCATGGAGTTTTTTTCTTCCATCACTGTTACATGTTCTTTCCTTTGTTTTGTCTGAGAACAAATCAAACTGTTAATTTAGTCCTTAATGTTCCTGTTATGTGTTTAATAGTTTGACTAAGGATAGCTTTGCGAGTTACACTGAGAACTCCTTTGGCTGCATGTTGTGGGTTCATAGTGACATCTGTTAAATGCAAATGCCACACTTAAAATTAAGTAGCCCACACTTGTTCATCTGAGCCCCAAAATGAAGCTAACACAGTAAAGCTCTCTTATTGTTAAGACTTTGTTCTAATTTGGATGAGAGTAACTCAAATTAAAATGAGTAGTCTGAGCTTTAAGTCCAGTTTAATATATTTGGGAATAAGCTAAAGTAACATTTGAGTCATTGATCTGCTCCTTACTTGGTTCATGCTGTGTTACATAACTCATCATGTTTTTATCTGGTGTCAGCAATAAAAAAGATTTCTTTTTAAAGGAGGAGGTATGTCGAAGAGTCCCCGGGAAACCAGCCAGGCCTGACTAATCTGTGATGACAACTTGACAATGAGTGTGTGCCTCATTATGTTGCAGTGCCACAAACACTGAGTCAAACAGTGAGATTGTTTCAAGTTTAGCTCAGTTGACGAATAGATTAATTAAATTCCAAGAGCATGATGTTCATGATGCTTGTTTCAGTCTAAAATTAAATGTAATAATCATCATTAATTGATTCCCGTTAATTAATCAGACTTTTTATACATGGAAAAAAACCTGTTTCCAGCTTTAGATCTTTGCAGATGTGCTGAAACATCACACAATGGAGTTGTGAAAGAAATAAGCATATTTCTTTGTGTAAGAAAATAAAATCACACTAATTAACTCTGTTTCTAATTAATATCTGAGCTTAATATCTGAGCTTAATAATAATTGTTTCACATAATACAAGAGGTGAGACCAGTTAGAGGATATAACATTAATTTCTTCTATCTTTGTTTATTGCAGACGTTTAACATTCAGATGCTTATATGGACCTCTGGAAACTTTAAGCTGTTACCCGTAAACCCAGCCGTGTAGTAAAATGCGTGACAGGTGCAAAATGACTATTTTTTTGTCATCCAGATGGATGATGTTTATGTTATGTTTCTGCACTATATTTTGTATCTCATGATTTAGAAATTACCCCAGATGTCTGGTGGGTTTATGTTTGTGGCATTCACACAGGATGAGCAAAGTCTGTGCTTTACTGTCTGAGGTAACCGAGGTAACCATGGGAACAGCAATCCAGCCACACCTAGATGAAATGAAGACAGATTTTTAATCATTAATACTCATTTTTCCATTGTGTTTCATCAGTTTCCTTAGAAAATGACTTTTTAATGGTTTGGGAAGTGAGAATAAAAATTGATGGTATTCTTTTTAGAGGAGTCTTTGTCCTCTTCATGATGCTCCATACATTTTCAATAGGAGACATGCTGACTGTAGACAGGTCAGTCAAACAAACACACACACACACACACACACACACTGTGTGTATGAAAGCACACTGTCAGAAGTCATACAGAACAAGGTCAGGTTGCTGAAATAAATGTGGTAGCATATGTCAAATTACAGCATCCACCTCTGCATGAATGGTACCTTCACACATATGAAGCCATCCATGAACACCGATGCAGCCCCATACCATTACAGGCACTGATTTTTGTCAATTTCTCTCACAACAGCCTGGTTACTCTCTCACCTTTCTTCAGGTTCAGGCTCAGGTTAATTTATTTGTACCTGTAGGTAAATTTGTTTTGCAGTCAGTGAGATATAACATCCAGTTTGACACGCAGGTCACGGGCAGAAGCAACACGAAACATACAGTCACACAACAAACTCAAGGTTCCAACAATAAAGCAGTAAGAGACATAAAAGTAGTGAGGTATCCTCCTTTAAAACGCAAAGCTTAGTTTAAGGTTTTAAGGTAGATTCACACATAAATACTGACATTGTTTGTAGGTTTGGGTTTCAGGGTGTTGTTAGTCTGGTCTGTTTAAGTTCTGTCTGGTTTTATTTTGTAGTTTTTCCTCTTGTGTATTCTGTTTGCTTTCTGCTTCCTTCCTTTTCTGCTTCCTGTTCCTTAGTTTGCCTGGATTAATTTTCTTTATTATGCATATATATATACACTTTGGTTTCCTTTTCCCTTTCCCGTCCATTGTCGTTCCTGTTGAGTTTCCCTAGTCTTTGCATGTGCAAGTCTAATTCTTGTTATTAAAAGAGTATAACTTCTGCACCGGTCTGCCTCGCCAGCCTTCATTCGGGTCCTTACATCCTCCACAAACTGTGACAAATGTGTGAACAAATGGTGTGCAGAAACAGATGTCAGATGTTTTTCTTTTTTAAAGCAGCTAACCACTAAACAAGTCCACTCTAAAGACCGCTTGGCTGAAATGTTAGTATGTTCACTGACATCGCTGGAATAGATGAACTGAAACTGAAATGAATCCTGTTTGTCCCTTTACATCTTCGTGCTTGATCTTCTTTTTTCCTCCTTGTGTAATCCAGTTTCAGGTTACATTTCTGGATGCACTGAGTTGAGGAGCCCATGTGGTTATATTGATCAAGGAAGCATAACGGCTCCTCATACAGTGCCCCTTGAAGATCAGGAACATCCAACAGTTTTTTTTTAGCTTTTGTCTGAGCTGATTAATGAATACCAGACATTATTTGATACAAATTGTTTAGCATGGACAGGCTAAACCATTCCCACTTGCTATGAAAACATCTTTATGGATGATTCTGTTTTTGGGAAGGGTGGCGGTTTATGTCCAACAATTCATGTCCAGTGACATACTGGTTTACATAGACTAACATTAATTAGGGAATCAGATGGACTGACTAGTGTATGTGACTTGTCTTGACTTCATGAACAGTTTAACAGTTTATGTTTCAGGCCTACTTTCAAAAATGGTGTATAGAGATTAAGATGCCATAACAAGGACGGGATGAGACTAAATCTGCACTTGTTATGATTACATTCTATATTTATATCCTTTCATAGTGGATTTTGAGCTTCAGGTTTGTTAAATGATGATTTGCATCATTATGGTTATCCTTTTTTATTTTTAACTTTACATCATCATCCATTGCAGCCTCAACCACAACAGAAAATATTTTTTCATGTAGCGGGACTTTTAATAATCAATTTCTTTTTATGCCAACACAGACTCCACTCAGCTTATAACAAGAGCACTTTTAACAGATTAGAGATCAAGATAGAGAAGCAGCTCGCACAACCTCAGCCGAAGCGGCACCCTCTCAGCTGAGTCCGAGCTCAGGTGCATGAGTGGTGCTGTTTCATGATAAACTCAAGAGCTGTAACGTCAAGCTGTCCTTCTCAGACAAGCCAGTCCAATCAACAAGCTTTTACTCTCAAGGAGTAGTAGGATGGTCCGCTAGCTCAGGTCTGACAGTGCAGGGAAAAGAGGGAAAAGACAGATATTTGCACCAGAGAGGTGACTGAAAATCAGTGTGCTATGTTGGGTGTCAACTAGAAGCTTCAGTAAAACCCTCGGTTAGTTGTTAAGAGCTCTTTCTAAAGAAGAAGCAATGGAAGATCACAGCTGCAGGGTGCTGATGTACCTGGAGTCCCGCTGGTTTTCAGCCCTGAACATGGGCCACGTGGGACCTGCAGTCTTGTTGGTATGCAGGTGATACACGGGCTCAGCATTACAGAGATCGGGTTTGGCTGGGTTCGTGTGCGAAGGGGTGGTGCAGAGGGGAGAGCATTGCTCAATCATACACCAGCAGGTGTAGGAAGACGGCAGCAGGGAGTCTTAGAAGACTGTGAGGGAAATCAGAGAATAAAGGAAATCGCAGAAAGTCTGTTACAGTCAAAGGAGACAGAAATTCAGACTTTTCTACTGTATAGTGCACAACTTTAGAAAATCAGGCAGAAATCTTCTGCTTCTAACATTTGTACGAGGGTAATGTGCATTTTAATATGGAAAGACAAATTTCTGATTTCTTTATCTTCTTTTTAATCAAAAGTAAACATAACATACTGATAGCCACACATCAAACTTCATTTGGAAATAGTTGGTTTAGTTGTGTGTTTTTCTGTGTGTCTACAGGCCTGGAATGTAGTTCCGATCTAAGCTTGTAAACAGAAAACTTCTCCATCCTTCTCCAGGTTATAAAAAAATTACTTTGGACTTTGGACTTAAGAAAAACTTTCACTGAAAAGGAAAGATTTTTCAAATCACAGGGTTTCAAACTCATCTTTATCTCATTTTCTAATTGGTCTACTGACAATTCTCAACAAAAACAAAGTAAAGAGATAAGTTAACTTAGATTGAAAAGTCTCATCATTAGGTACATTATGCACTAAGTATTCAGATCTGTCACACAGAAATGGTTTATAGCTTTGACATCAACGGCAGCCTCAAGCCTTCTCTGGAAAGATCCTAAAACCAAACATTTCCTTTTGCAGTTTCTTCAGTTCCTCCTGAGAAAAGCATTCAAGCTCCTCAGTGTGTGACAGAGGGTGTTAGTCCATGATATCATGAAAATGATATCAATGTTGGAACTAACAAACGCGACGTTCACACCGGGTCTTAAATTTCATTTACAATTTTCTGCTGAGATCCAATTTTTTTGGTGTAGTTGTGCACATCATACTTCAAATGTAACTGCCATCAGACTCCAATGTGAACAATCTACAACTCTGAAGTGATCCATGTGACAATGCACGCAGCACACTGTGTTCAAGGAGGTAAGCATGAATCAATTTTGAAGCTATTGTGCAAGCAAAGTCAACTTAATTATGAATTAATGTTTTGACTATTGTTTGAGATTTTGCTAAATTCTACCTCTTCTGCCACTGAATTGTGAGGTCTGTCTCACCTCAGTGGCATCAAAGTTGGATTTAATGCAACATATTTAGTCTGAGGTCACTTTTGAAGAACATCAGCTATGTACCTGATTTAGTACTATGAGTGGCCTGGGATGGATACGAAAAAAAAATAGCTTTGTGCAGCTCAGAGTGTCATAAAGAAGTTATGGGTCACATATGGGCAAAAACTTTAGACGTAGGCCACCTTTGCCTGCACTGTGAACACTTTTCAGGTCTTGTCCATATGTGCATGGTTATTTTAAGCCTTCCATCTATATACAAACACTTATTTTTGCAAACTGACATTTGATGTATTCTGAGCTTTGTAACTAAAAAAAAAGCAGCTGCTGTTGTGGATTTAGATCTAACTAGGATATGTGTTCACATGAATAAACCAGTTGTCTAACATCTCTATTATTCAGGGCAACCCTGCAGAGGCTGGGCTTTGCAAGACATATGACATCCACTCAAGTATCAAGAAGTGGGACGACATGAAACAGGCACACATTGTGCAGCTAGAAATGTAGTTTTTGTTCTAGTTGTTGTGTATTGTGTTTAGTATTTGTCGAACATTTTGTGTCTGCTCAGTTCTGCTGTGTCATTTCAGTTGTTTTGTGGATGTGAACTGATCAAGGGGACGTCACAGCTGCCACTTGGCTGAACTATTTGGCAAAGTATGAGACCACAAGTCCCCTGATAGTGTCTCAATGTCCATTGTGGCTACCCATTATGGGGAGGCCATTGAGTCCAGCTCAGACAGCCAAGAAGATGTTGAACCGACCATCTCTGCCAGTCTTGTTCCACTGGAAAAAAGGGTGCTTGAAGTTTTTTCAGTACTTTGGGAAGGAAGTTATAAAGTGTCCAAACCCAGAGAGGAGGTCACATAAAACAAATATGAAATCCCTGAACTTGTTGAGAATCGTGTTTAAAAAGGAGCTGAATGATGTTTCTTCACATGATGGCAGTCAGTGCAACAATGTTTTAATTAATGGAGGGAATTAATGCTTTTCCATTATGAATCAGCACAGTCCTGAAATTTCACTGGCCACCCCATTCCTGATGAGAAGCTTGTCAAGTTCATTAACTTCGGAACCAAAGTAAATCTCAATCTTCTTGTTTTAACAATATTTTTAATTTTGTCCATTTATGTTCTTTTTTGTTTTATCTTCATTTCCAGTTAGTTCCATCTATTATGTTTAGTCCTTACACCTGTTTTTCTTAAGTTCTGACCATGATTTAAGCAATAAACTCCCTGTTACTCTGCTTTACATCTTGGGATCTTCACTTCCTGTTGCCTCCCGTTCCCTAGCAGAGCTGGGTCATGACAGGCGTAATACACCGAAGCAACAGTGCACAGGTAACCACTGTGCCTCCCATGTCTAGCCAGCTGCTAGAAGGGCTTCTTTTGTATTATTTGCAGCATTACTTGAATTTCTTAGACGATGTAGTGAACATGACAGTTGAATTCATTACCAGATGATTCTATTATATGTAACTGAGTATATGTTATTATAGTAATTGATTTCTCTCATAAATATATGGCTCTATGTGGCACTTGGTTACTTTAAAAATAGGAAAATCTTGCTTAATTGCAGCCCTAATTAACATGAGCCCATGTGTGAATGAGGCGCCAATGTGGTACTTTATTCATGTGGCACTGAATTAAACATGACGCTGCTTTTTCAGGCATTTGACTAATAGATAGTCTTGATAATATTTATGAATATGAGAGAGTTGTGTGAGAAAAAGGGGCAAAGGCACACAAAATGCACTGTTATTCTTATTTCCCTTTTAAATACTGCACACACTCCTTGGCATCATTAGTTACCTGATGTAAGTAGGTCACGTAAATTGCAGTGACTGCCTCCTATTTTAGGTGTTTTATACTTTGTACACACAGTAGCACTGTGAGAAAATATCCAAATGTCAACTTCAGCTGTTCCAGTTTAAACAGAAATGAAGGAATGGATCAAATGGAGGGGCTGAATGATACACCTCACCCACTGGTTTATACACACACAGATGTGCCCCAAATATCTAATGTGGACCATATAAGCAGCACATTTTCCAGATAAACTGCCAACAGCTTGTTTTGTTTTTTTCTTTCTTCACTTTCTCACATACGGGAAATCTTAAAAAAGCTGCACTCAATGGATGCTAACACACAAAGACACCATAACCTCCTGTTAGACCCACCCATAATTCCTGTAATAAAAACCCAGTGCAATTATCTGCCATCAGGAGCTTGGAGCGGCTCCAAAAACTGAAAATCTGAGACCTCATCAAGTGGGGAAAACATGATACATTTTCTATGATATCCTGTACATGCAACTATATAGAAAATAAATATACAGAAGATGTTTTTAGCTCCTGCGAAGGAAGTTAATATAATGTGGATTCAGATTTCTTACACAGTCATGGTGTTGTTAAAATAGCTGGTTGCATCACCGCGGTCTTGTACTGTCAGTTAGAAATGGAAATCAATCAAACATCACCATCTAGACGAACCTAAGAGTTCAAATTTCTTTTGAAGTCTGCCTCAATGAATGATAGCACAACCCATTTCAACAAGATTCAGTCCACATTCATAAACAAATTCATGCTTACAAAGTCCTGACAATCGCAATCCACAGCATCCATTTTGTTTATTTTTGCTTATCTTCCTTTTTTCTTTTCTCATCTCTTTCTTTCATTCCCTATTCTCCAACTGATTTCATCAATATTGTCAATATCAGGCAGACACATACATACAGCAAGCACATGCGTATACTCTGCCTTCTAATTTGTTAATGGGTAGGTAAGGGATTTAAATGTTTTCCTTTTTTTTTCTTTTCTTTCATCTGTTTTTCTTTTGTATGTGTTTTGTTATATCTTAAAAAAAAAGAAAGATTGAAAAAATGTAATATACTAAATGACAGTGACTCGATGGCAATGGAAACCATGGATGTAAACACTATCATGTACTTTTTGCCAAACTGTTCAGTATTTAAGTACTTATTCCATAACATGCTGCTCTTTAATAAGATGATTAACCACAAAGTAATCAAAAAGAAGTGTCTGAACCATCAATCAACCACCAAACCCTTTGGTTCAATTACAACTTTTATTTAAAAAGTCCCCTTCATCATCATATTGTTCACATTTTGACGTCAGACCAAGACGACACCTGACATAAGACAAGATATTGAGACAACGACACTTTTATGTTATGGTATTCTTAACACTGCTGTTGGCTTTTCTTTCCACAAGTTGTTTGAAATTCACTGGTGCTGTTTGGTCTGCGTTGAACGAATCCTGGTCCGCTTCCACAGATAGTCTGGTCCATTTAGAGGAGCGCACATTCGGACTCTGGTGCAGACCAAAGAAGCAAACTCTGGTGTGCTTGAAAACCGAGGACCTTAGGAACTCTGGTCCGGTATGCTGATGGTGAGAAAGCAAACGGACCATCCAGCGGAGCAAAGAGAAGAAATGATGTCGGATAACTTGCTGCCTCACCTGCTGCTCAGACTGGAAAGATTCTGGAGAAAACCGCATCAGGTTTTCAAAGGAAAACCAGAAACCCCATGACTGCAGAAATCTATTATTACTCCATGGTGTACGAGCTGTTTTCGGCCTTGGCCAATCAATGAGCCAGATTTACTTCTCCTTACTTGTTGGTCAGCGGTTGCTTCACAGAGTAGCGCCCCCTAGTGAGCAGCTGTTGTAACTGTGTGAGAGCAAAACAAACCAAAGAAAGATGAGAAAGATGAATCGTATTTATGTTGTACGGCTAGTTGGATTAGAATTTACCTTTGTGGTATTCCCATTACCACTGCTGCTATTTGAAATCTTTGTTAACTGTGATAATATCAGTTATAAATTCGATATGTGGTTTTACACGTGCATATGGAACACAGTTTGCTGATGGGTTTTTCTGAGATGATTGAATAAGGAAACAGCTCTTTGCATTTTCTTTTCTTTTACAAACCGTGGTGGAGTTCAATAAGTTTACTTCTCCCCACTGTTTTTGAGCATTGTTGTATATTTCTTATTTTGTACAGCCTGATTTAAATCATTTGTGAACTTAACTGTATACTGTTCTGCATCTTCTTCTATATGTTTTGTTGTTCGAAATAAAATGAATGAATGAATGAATGAGTGAATATCCTGACGTAAATGTGCTCTAAGGAATTACATTTGCCTTATTCTACTTGAATGTCATACATCAGTGATATAAAATCACTGTAGCATAAACTATTTACATTGTCCATAAAATTTACCTGGAAGTTAAAAATCTCTAACTTTTTGTGAGAATTGTAGCCTAAAATAGTCACTGGGAGCAAAAGATGAAGTTGTCGTTAAACATTAAATCGACCGCACACTTTGTGACAGATTTTAAACATTTAAAGCTTTTTCTGCATTAATTATTTTTCATTTGTTTTTTAATTTAGGTCACTCTGGTACAGTCAGATTTAAGTCTTTTTTAAACCTTCCATGCAGTGTCCACTACAGCTGACATCTATTTAACAGTTTTCTAGTGTATTCCTGAGTAAAGATGGTAAAATTTGCTGCATCAGTGGACTTTGAGTTATCCTTGACACTACCACTCACTGTAGAATAAATATATACATATGTACATACATACATTATAACTGCTAAATTTGATTTAGTGATAAACAGGAAATGAAAATTATACATATTTTTATAGAATATTTATATTATAGAAATATGAAAACAGTATTTTATTAATACTTTTAAAATATAAATATCAAAAAGAATAACAAGTAAGATATGATCAAGAAATAAAATAAGGATCACTGTATATGTCTGCAAATGTAACGTATACAAAAATAAAACATGGGACACTGTTTCTTAATTTTTCAGGCATGGAAGGTGTTAATTTTTCAGTTTAGACTGATCTGTCTTTTTTACTTTTTGGTTTATAAATCCTTTGTCCCTCCTTTTTAACTCTCTTCAGGTGTATATAATAATATGTTTATCTTTTTGTGAGTGTTCAACACTTGCATTGATGTTATAAGATGTTTTTTTTGGTTTGTTTGTTTGTTTTTTTACCATGAGGTTCCTGCAATCACTAACATCTGTAAGTCTTTATGTTGCTTCACTAATGAATCTTATTTTTGCTTAGAAAAATTATTGTAATAGCTACTAATGACTCACAGCAACTAGCAGTTAGAAACACTTAGTTTTTTTATTTCACAAGTGGCTGACTATCTAATGTACTGTAATCACTGTGCATTCCTACGTTTTTATATAAGTTGTACACACATAAGCAGATAATATTAAGTGCATACATCACCCTTTAGATAAACTGCTTTTGAGACAAAAAAAACTTTTCCAGGAGCTGGAACACAAATACTTGACAGAG
Organism: Melanotaenia boesemani; assembly: GCF_017639745.1. NCBI lineage: Eukaryota > Metazoa > Chordata > Actinopteri > Atheriniformes > Melanotaeniidae > Melanotaenia > Melanotaenia boesemani. Next base: position 4,719,844 of record NC_055701.1, read on the forward strand.
CCAGATTTTTTTCCACAGTGAACTAATAATGTTCAGCAAATTTGATCAAACTGCAGTCATTGTCTGGTATTGTAAACTAGCTAAGATGAGCGGAATAATAATCTGTTGGTATTTTAACGTCATCGGTGTGTTAAATTGGTCAGGATGTCAATGTTACTGCTGCCATGCCGAAGGTTGAAGGGCTCGTGCTTTAGCATCCACCTGTCAGGTCATATTGACGCTAAAAGCTCTCAGTTGAAAGAAGAAACATACTTATCAACAACTCTGACAGTAATTGTGCAACACTGAGCACTTCATTTACGTCTTAGTGTGAATGGTGTGTGGACAGATGACCTTGCAGAACATGGGGCAGCATGTCGCTGTTATTTTGTTTCTCCTCAGTTGGTGCTTCTTGGATCTGTCCTCAGGCTCAGACTAAAGCATAGAAAACTCTCCAAAAGCAGGATGGCAACTACGATTTCTCAGGCTTTACAGCATGGGACCTGTGTAAAAAAGTTTCATAAACACACAAGTTTCAGTATTAAAGACACCACTCTCTTGTCTCCATAACTTCTAACTCAGAAGCATCCTGTTAGGTCTACAGGTTGTTTCTTTTCAGAAGGCAATTCAGCCAAACAGCTTCTGGAGGGTCAGCTGATGATGGTGTTGCTCTCATGTGCTTCCAAACTGCAAAATAAGTTTTAAACACAAATCGTGGAAAGAGTCCAGGTCCACACCAGCTCTTTTAATTATTCTGTACAAAACAAAAATGAACTTTTTTTTTAAGTTCTTCAAGTTTCTCTTAGTGTTGAATCTGCATGACAGAGTTTTAGCTGTTCCTCAGCTCTTATCTTAACATCCAGAGTCATAATTGCAGTATTTGCACTGACTGTGAAGAGACTGCTTCAGTTGTCTTCTCATCGTTACTTTGCTGCAGTTGCTTAAATTCTTTATGACATAGATTTAATAAGTTGTTGGGATTATTCCTCAGACATTTTGATAAATATTATTTTTATTATTAATCTTTTTAAATAATATCCAGAAAAGAAAAGAGAGAAGACAACAACAACAGAACTAAACCAAAAAAAAGCTCACAAAACAAAACAAAGAAAATAGACCAGGACCCCAAAATGGAGCCTACCCTACTTATTTCTCAGGGGACTATAAAGTCCTGAAACAGACCTTAAGTCCTATAACTGTTCAATCTCTCCACCAGTCAAACAAAATTTAGTTTTCACTATTGAGACTCTAAATTTGTAGTTTCCCTTCTTCTCTCTCCCCACATAATTAGTCCCATCACACCTGTGTCTTTCACGTTTTTTTCATCAGTAGTAGAAGTTTTGCTCCATATTGACATGACATCCATGATGAGAATCTCCCGTTCCACCACATCCCAAAGCTGCTCTACTGGACTGAGATCTGGTGGCTGTGGAGGCCGTTGGAGTCCAGTGAACTCATCGTCATGTTCTAGAAAGCAGCTGGAGATGATCTGAGCTTTGTGACATGGTGCATTATCCTGCTGGAAGTAGCATCAGAAGATGCTCCACTGTGGTCATAAAGGGATGGACATGGTCAGCAACAATACTCAGGTAGGCTGTGCTGGTTAAACCAGGCCACGTTGGTACTAAGGGGCCCAAGAAAATAAAATCCACACCATAAAACCACCAGCAGCCTGAACTGTTAATACAATGTTTTCATGTTTTCATGTTGTTTCCACCAAATTTCCACCCTGCCATCAGTCAGTTTGTATTGTAGCCTCAGTTACTTGTTCTTAGCTGACATTGCAACAGGTCTGGTCTTCAGGTGCATTGTCCATTTCCTTTAGGGTTCAACGTGTTGTGTGTTTAGAGATTCACAACACGATGTCCCTGACCTCTGACATCAACAAGAAATTTTGGCCCAGACAATCGCTGGATATTTTCTCTTCTTTAGACCCTAGAGAGGTGTGTGAAAATCCGAGTAGATTAGCAGTTTCTGAAATTCTCAGACCAACAACCACTTAATTCCATTTCTTTCTCATTCTGATGTTCAGATTTAATTTCAACAAGTTGCGTTGATTGTGCCAGTGTAACTAATTGTATTGAGCTGCTATCATGTGATTGGACGATTCGCTATTTATGCAAACAAGCAGTTGAGGAGGTTATAGAGGTGTACCCAAAAAAGTAAGCTGCGATTGGAGACCTCTTCCTGCAGGTACAGCATGGCTGAATTTCAATTATGGTTCTCAGTTAATGTAGTGAAATAATGACTCCATACACCAAGTACCAAGGATCAAGGCTGCTCAAGAAAACTACAGTAGTTGGAGAAAAAAGGTCAGTCTACTTTAATCACCGGACTTCAACACCACAAAACTTGCTTGAGATGGATTGACTGAAGGGTTCAACAGCAAACAAGTGCACAGCTGCTCTGGATGGGGAGAGACTGAATATTCATTTGGTGGGTTTTTAAGGTAGGATGATGCAGAGTTTGCAGAGCTGTGACCAAGGACATCTAAGGATATTTTGAGGAATCGAGCTGAAACATTGAGCGTTTGTTGACTTGCATCAGTTTTCTATTTCACCAGAATGGACTGGAGATTAAAAGTGTTTATTTTTAGCTTCACAGCAGTGTAAACTGATTTCCCCAAAATGCATATAAACATTTTATTGCTTCTTATGCTGCTAGGAGAGCTTGTCAGCAAATAGAAGTAGTAATTTTTACTTCAGCATGTTACCTCACCACGCTCTACAATTATCCACTGTGTTGCAGAACACATGCTAACAACTCCACCTGCTCTTCTTTTCCTTTCTTTTCTGCTGGTGACTTTAATTGTCTGAGGATTTTATGTTTATTCTTGGCTGTTGACCTACTCCTGTGTGTGCTCTTTTAGGTTTTACTCTGTTTTTGTTTGGTTAACTTCGCTCCACATTTTATTTGCAGAGCTTCTTTTTGTGTTTACTTTAGTTAGTTTAACTCTCATCCTTGTCACATCACAGGCTTTGTTTGCTGATTACCACCCACCTGTTCTGTGTTACTCATCATGTCCTCTGTAGAAATTCTAATCAGATTTCTTGGTGTTTTCCCAAATTGTCATTTTCCCTCTGGTTCTTATGTCTCCTCTGTCGTGTTATTTCAGGTTTTGCTACTCTTGTCGAGTCTTATTGGATTTTCTGCTCCTGCAGGGATTTCTTTTTTCTTTGTCATTCAGTTAGTCAATAAAATTATGTGAATTTGTTTGTTCAGCATTTGGATCCTCAAACCACTTCTTCTGACAGATGACTTTTTGAAAACTGAGCTATGTCTGGCTTTGTTAGTTGAGAAACTTTTGCTCATTTTTTGATGTTACAACATATTTTATTCAGTTGTGCTGCTGTTGCACTGCATCTCACTACTATCCATAAATCAGGAAAGAACATCCAGAGGATGAAAATAAAAATAAAGAGCTAATTTGAAACAAGACTAATAAAATAGAGATGAGCTGCATTTCTTTTCGTCTTGGGCAAGTTTATTGCAGATGAATCAGTCCTTAACAGTTTTAGCCACATGGTGACATTGCATTTGAGTCCTATGGGTAATGTAGTTAGTCTCCTCCAGCCTTACTGTAAAGATCTGGACTTTAACGATTAGCAACACTTATTTATTCTCTGACCACCTCCTCTTAAACCGTGGCAGCCACCTGCAGCTGTACACATGCAGCACTTTTGCCCCTAACCAATTCTAATGATTTGTCAGCCATGTGCAGCCAAGTGAGGTCTAATCTGCTGTATCTGACAGCTGACAACAGTGACTAAGTGCCCAAATACTCGCTATCGACTGTTTCCTCAGGGCAGCCACCAGTGATGAACTGGAAAAGGTAATGATGTTGTCCTCCAGGGAGAGATGCTCAGGCCTTCCCTCGTACATCCACCAACCCTCTGCTCCTGGTCACGCGGTGTGGCCAGTGAATCAGAATAAGTCGACTCATCAGCCGTCCCTCTGCCGATATGATATTTTTAGCAAATGTAATCAGCATACAAATAAATTCCCTGAAGGGAATTCCACTGATTACATTTATTTGATTATTTGAGTGCAAGTTTCACAGGGTTTGATATGCTTTTATAGTTTAGTTCTCTTTATTTCTCCAGTCATAGTTTATAACATTATTGTTTTAATGGCTGCACACACACACACACACACACACACACAAACTGCTCTCCTAGGCCAATACAAACCAGATTAGTATGATAATCTGGATTTAAGCGGTTTTATTATCTTTTACTTAGAAAAACCTGAGTTTCCGTTTAATGAGACTGATGCACTGTCAATAAATTCTTTAAAAAGAGACCTAATTTTGTTGGAATACCTTAAAATCTCAGTTTTTAAGAGCTGGTGTAAAGGTTGTCTCACCTGTGACAAAACCATTATGGTACATTTTATTTAAGGTTTCATCAGATTTGAGTTAATGAGGCCATGTGTGTGCAAATGATTTAATTACCATAATTCTATCCTCCCTAGTTTAGAGACTCTTTAACGGTGGAAGGGATGCTGTGCTGTGATTGGTGGTGATTGCAGTGTAATTGAGAACAAATTGATTTTCCTCACCTTGCATTGCACCGTATTGATTAGTTGCAGTTATGTTGGAGGGTTCAAGGAAATCAGAGTGATTGGTAACCAGGGGTAATCCCACGCTGACACAGGGCTGCTATCTGTAAGGAAAACCTCCACGAAAAAGCTCAAGCTTGGTCGCATGAGATGATACCCGAGTTATCAGGAGCCAGCTCACGCTGAATGACACTTTTGCTTGGCATATGTCTCAATGTTTTTTTTCATGAGGCAAAACAGATTGAAGGGGCTCATCTTCCATCCTTGCCAGCTCAAATATACCTAAAGTTTCACAGAGGTGTGACACCAAATTGCATCATTTTTGCAAGGCTTGGCAGCTCCCCTTGCTAATGTAAAAGAAGTTGCTGCTGTCAGAAGTAAATATGCATGCCACATTCCCCTGTCATCACATCCAATCTTCTTGACAAGTGTATTAAACATGACCATCCAATTCACTGTGGTGGGCAATAAATCAGCCCTCATCTCCATCTGTCTTCAAACAGGGGGCTTCCTTCATCTTGATGCTGACATTCATGGTCAGTTATGGCAGTTTACGGTCACTAACCTACTCCTGCTACATGCTGTAGTGTAGCCTGTGGAGGACTTTATTGACAAATGCACTCATAAGTCAGGCTGTTGGAGCCGTCATCTGTTATCGCTTCATCTGTCCTCTCCATGAAGCCCCGCAGGTGACCTGCAGATAAATCGCAGGTGGGGCCCTGTGACTGTCTCCAAGGACAAAATTACATCAGTATGTACCTGTCAGCTTCATGAAATATGGTAGAAGCCCATACTTACTCACAGTGGACCACGTAAGGCTTCACCTTACACTGACACTTGAGCCCAACACTGCTAAACAGCCCCACTCAATGAAATATCAGTCAAAATACCTCTTTATGCCTTTTTTAATTAGACTTCCTTTATTACTTTGAATACAATAACAGCAGCTGGACAACGAATGCTAATGCCTGCTTGTCGATTCATTCTCAGCAGCAGAGACCCTCAGCTATTTAAATATAGCAGCGGGAAGCTGTAGACATAGAGGGGAGCTGCTGGCACAAATCCCAGGTGTACACAGCCTCCGGCAGTTTCTCCTGGAGGCGATTGGTGTTTGTTTACTTTAAACTGCACCATACTGAGGTCTCCACACTGATTCACTGCAGTTTGATTTGGTGTGCTGATGTGCAGGCCGTGATTGGCAAACAGCGAGGCGAGTTGCCCTTCTTTTGATGGCTGTCTTCCTGCATGTCTCCCTCCCTCTGTTCTCCCTGCTGTAGGACTGCAGTGCTCAGAGAGGAAGAGGAAAGCATCCGCTGATGCATCAGTGCAACTATCAAAATGTCAGGAAAAAGCATTGCTATTGCAATCCCATGAAGCAGGCAGGCTTTAGGGAAAGACACCTTTATGTCCTGTTCGTTTTGGACCTCAACCAAGGCCTGTGAACTTGACACAGTGGCTCAGAGGAGGCTACATTTGGCTCCACAACTGAGGAAAAGGTTTTAATGAGATGGTTTACTGTGCCCACACACCACTGTCATTAGGACAGAGCATAGAAAGTGTCTCATGAAACCAGAGTTAGAGTCCACTCTTGACGAAAAGCGAGAATAGTTTTGTGCATCCCTGATCCTGGAGTTAATGAAACGGAAAAATGGGCCCTTAACTATAAACTACACCTAACAGTCTTCCTGGAAGCAGCCATTAGAAATCATTAATCTATAAATTAATAGCTATTACATGATATTTAGGCTGATTTAACACAAGTTTGATGAAACCATTTTCTTATATCTTATATTCTTATTTACAATTTCTTCCCCTGAATGCATGTAGTCAGTAGATTTAAAATGGAAGCTGCTTTTCATTTTGAGTTAACTGCTATTGCGGAGTTTGGATCAAAGGATGAACAGCTAAGGAAACTGGATGCAGTAAAAAAGAAATATGCTGGTTGGTAGCAGCAAACGATGGTTCTTGTGGTACAGCAGCATTACTTTATTGATACCGATTAATAACCCTGCAAATGGTGTCTTGCAGCCCTTTGAAAGCCAACACTGTTTTAAATGACGTAAACATATCTGATGAGATTTATTTTCACCACAAAATTATGGAACTCTTGTTTTTGATATTGTGGGGGTTCATTTTCAGATCCTGACCCACTATCTTTATGTTGGCATGTTGAAAAGGTGCCACCATCTGCTAAATGTCAGCTAAGCTATATTTAGCAGCCAGATGAAATTATGAGTTAAAGTAAGCACCAGTGTATTAAAGACATATTGTTTCTTCCATCAAGGTGTCTAGTTTAATGCCCTTTTTTATATATAAAAAATAAAAAAACAAAAAAAACATTCCCAACATGAAAAGGGGTGGGGAAACATTAAGGTGATGAGCTTCACTTTTTCTTTATTGTTTAATTTAGCATTGATGCGCTGCATCATCCTTTATAAAGGAAGGAGGTAATACTGTCCCACCACAATAATTTTACCAACCTTGACCAAAAAATAAAAATTACCAACTGTTCTCCCTCCTAACGTATTACACACTGACGCCTGGTTAAGAGCCTGCTGCTGGGTTTCCCCAACCTGGTAATATTAACAGTGACAGGTTGGCTAATACATGTTCCCAAATGCATCAAGGTTTTATGACAAAAAACACAAAAAAAATCTAAATGTCATGATCCATCGTGATGATTTCCCTACTCTTTCAAAGTATTTCTAATGCATTAGTGATTAACTAGTTAAGTGAAAATAGTTCAAATTAAGGCCAACAGTCTACATAAATACAGAAAAAAAAAGATGACAAATGGTTTTAAAGTTAGATTCAGACACAGGTGTTATGGTTGGGAGTTGGTGGAACACTCTTGTCCTCCCCGTTCCTCCCTGTGTGTCTGTATGATAACTGGCATGATATATAACCGAAAGTGATGGACAAAACTCATAGAACTGTACGAGTCGGTAATATAAGTAATTAAAGTTTATTTATTAAGCGCTTTTCACAGACAAACATATCAAAGCGTTGTTCATTTAAAAGAGTTAAAAAAGACAAAAAAACAAAAGTAAACATTTTTTTTATTGTTTTTTAAAAGTGTCTACAGAGTTAACCAAATTTAGTTGTGGTGGTTGTGGACTGGCTACCTGGCATACTGGGGTGATGTGTTGTTTGGATCTATTGGTCTGACTGGTCTATAAAACTCAATAGATCAGTGTTACTGACCCTCTCAAATTTTTAAGCACCCCCTCCTGTTGTTGTGCCAAAATATCAGCACATAACTTTCTTTCCTGACCACCGACCCATGAAACACGTTGATCTGCAGCCGTTGGTTCCTTTAACTGACAACAGGTTGAACCAATCAGATGCAGCTACCTGTCAGAACTGAGGAGGGAAAACAGAGGGGAGGCGGAGAGAGACTGTGGTTTTAAAAAAACATAAAACAAACAAACAAATCAACAAACAAAAAAAGATGCTGCCACGTTTCCAGAAATAATTGACAGGTCAACAGCAGCAGGACCTTTATTAGCTGCTGTGATGATGAGGATGATGATGATGATGATGAGGATGGTAGAAGCTGTGGTAAACTGCACTTGTTTCACATCACTGATGTTCTGTTCTGAGTAAAGAGACCCATATGACCCAGTAAGTCTGATTTATACCTGTGGTGAACATGCTAGCTGTTTGCAAAGTTTAAAGTGATGAAAACACATCAATAAAGCCGATATTTTATTACCACATTAGTTTGTCTCCTTATATGTATGATATAAGTTGATGATATCAGTGTTTCCAGCAGGAGAAAAACTGGTTAACTGGTTGTGTTGAAACAGCAGATCTTAAATCCAGCTCTTATAAATCTTCCTGGATTAAATCCTTATGGTATTTGAGTATAAATATGTTATAAGGCACACACTGGATTTTACCATATAAGGCTCTTAGTGTCTTAGGTGCCTTAGAGACTGAACTCACACACAAACATCTCCACAGGATTGGTCAACTCAGGACCTGAGGAATGTCTTTGTTTGAAAGGTATATAAAGATGCCACACACATGTATCATTTTCCACATCACCTGACCCAAGATACAACATCATCTTATTGAAAGTGAGAACATGATTTTTAACCATAATTAGCAGAAAACATCTGTTATGGGTTGTCGGCTGATAGTCGGATAATTTTGAGTCAAAATGTGTTACAGGCAGCTTCTGTGTAGGTGTTTATGGACAAAATATAGAAATAAAAGAACTTTTTTAATATGTTTTTATTTATTAATTTAGCCTACACATTATATGCAGCTGTTTGCCTCTTTCCTAAATAATCCAACAGTTTTGGACCTGACTGCGTCATCTTGTTTAAAAAAAAGTTAAATAAAAAAAATCCATTAAATTCTTTGCTCAAACTCATCACACACAAAGTAGGATATTTAATATTAATGACTGTGATGAAGCCTAGATTTATGTTTAATTAACAAATGACAATACTGGAAGTTTTTAATGTGTCTACTCTCCTTCCTGCTAACTCACTGCATATTTTTGTGGTTTTAAGGAGCTGCATGGTTGATATTCACATTTAAGGGAGGTTTAAATTTTGTGGTGTTAATGATCATATATGGGCTGGTCTGGGTGAAAATACCAGGGCTGATTTTTTATTCTTGCCTTTCCCTGCACAGCCTTGGTGCCATAGACTACTGTAAAAGCCTCCCCCCCCCACCTCTGATCAAAGAAAGCAAGCACCAGTGTAATTTGTAAGAAGCTGAGATATATTATTTAATCCTAAAATGTAATGGAAATTAATGAAAGTGATATGAAACAGGGGTGATGTGAGCTCGCTTGCTAAAGTGTGTTAATAATCCAGCTGCAGCATTTGTAAAGCTTGGAGGTTGGAGGTGTGACAGATGATTTGTTCAAGCCTGTGAACAGGGCATTACAATAATCTAAACCTGGTGACACAAATGCATGAACAATTTTTCCAGTTAATTTGAGGAGAGCATAAATAGCAGTTTAATAATGTTCCTTAAGTAAGAGAAACACAAACATTACAGAGATTTTACATGCAAATGGAAGCCCAGAGAAGAATCAAATATCACTCCAAGATTATGAAAACTGCACTAAGCAGTTGGACAAAAAGAAAAAAATTAAATCTTGGTTTCAGTCTTGTTGCTGTTTCAAACAAGATAATTGCTACACAGCCAATCAGCTTGTCCTGCTGATTAGGCTTAAAAGAAATATACAGCTGAATATCATCGGCATAAAATGATAAGAATGTAATTGACAGATTGAAAGGCCCAACCACTGTCACTGTGTTGTTTGCATTTATCTAGTACATGGGGGGGGCAAAAACATAGTAAGAACAAGAAGGCAGAAGTCTACATGTGTTGTGTTTTGCAAACCACAGTGCTTTACAGAACAGAAAACAAAAAGGTCTAAGAAGTAGAATAAAACCAAATAAAAAAATATTTAAAATTATGGAAGATATTGTTGTGAATGTTAGGAAAATTCTCTCAAGGAATAAAAGACACTCAGATCGATGAGAAGACATGGCTGTTTATTGCGATCACAGGAGTTCAAACACAACCAGACCAGCCGACAATGTTAGAACTAGAGTCCAGTCTCAGGACACATCCTTGTATGGCCCACCCCCCTTGGGAACAGCTGTCAGGTACAATGATGCAGAACTCCATAGTCGGGTTTCACGTTGACCAACCACAGAAGGAGGGTAATAAAGTCCTTTGATGTGTTTTACAACTGTATTCAATCCCAGGGGCACTAAAGATTACAGTGTCTTGTAAAAACAGTTCTGGTCACAATCATTATTTGACTAGCTGTGTCTCTCATCTCTTGTGCCAGTGTCCTGCAGGTATTTGATGTTTTCCTGCAGCACACCTGGGTCAGATGAAATGGTTCTCCAACGTTGTCAAGTTCTGCACAAACCTCTTAACAACGCATTAATTTGAGTCAGGTGTGTTGCAGCTGGGAAACATCTAAAACCTGCAGGATGCTGACTCAACAGGTCTGGAGTTGGTGATCTCTGGTCTATCTTGGCCTCCACTGAGCCAGTTTCTAAACATTAGAAATAAGTCATGTCGATTAAAGTTGCATAAAGAAATGACTGCACCGTTCCTCCCTGAGAAAGAGTTCATTTTAATTAGTAGCTGCAGTGGAGTGGAACTCTGTCCTGGTGAACATCAGAGAACCGGCCTTGCATAATTTATGAAGGAAAAACATTTTTAAAAACTGGTTCAATAACAGACTTACCAGCTACCATTAGAATTTTCATTAGTGTTCATTGTGCTGACCTTATACCCATATGTCTTTATATTATAAGATGTTTGAATACTTTTAATTAACTGTTGGTGTTTTGTTAGCATTGTGGTTTATCATATTTAAAATCTGCTCACTGTATTTGTCATTAGAATTTTTTTTTATATATTTTTATTTTCATTGTTGTTTGCATATGTGAGATATTATATCTTGCTGTTTTTTGTGTGTTTTCTTCATCCAGGGACTGCAGATAAAAAAGTAAAATAAAAAAACCTCTGGTACTTTTCCAGCAATGTTTGTTAAAATCCCTGTAAAAATAAAATTAAACTGGCAGCTGTTTCTACAATCCATGAGCCTGAAAACTAAAGGTTCTACCTCTAATTAGAGTTGCATTATAACCAACATTCATAAAACAAGGAAAGGCTGACATTAAACAAGTAAAAATAAAAAGAACTATGTCTGTAAGAGCTTGATATGTGATATTATTTTCCTAATTTTACTGAGAGCCATTGTAAGGCAGCTACCAGTTAAGACTCCAGCCGCAGTGTTTTGGATCAGCTGAAGGGTTTTTATTTGGACATTAATTTCAGTATTGCCAGAATTCATTTTACCTTCTGTCGTCAGTTTTCTGTTTTCTTGCTTTGATTCTTGCTTTTATCCTGTAGAATTTGCCCTCCTTGTGTTTTCTGTTGAGATGAGCTTCATGTCTGTTTTTTCCACTTACTTGGACAGGACAACACAAGTTAATGAACATTTGATAAAATATTAATGTAAACATACCCGATTTTAGCCCAAGGCTAATCCACCAGGGCCTTGTTTACTGATTGCCACACCTGCATCACTTCAGCCATTATTCCCACCATAAACTCTGTCCCAGATCATTGTCCTTGTTTCCACAATGTCTCCATGCTGATGAGTTAAGATATGTTTTCCTGTCACACTCAATCTTTTTGACATACCTCACCTGCCTGCCTCCAGCCTGTCAATCTGCATTTAGGTCCTCAACAACACACACTCATGACAATAAGAGGCAGCAGTTTGACTGCTCTCAAAATCTCCATCCACAGCTACGAAGATGGCCAGGTCTGTGTCTAAGGGTTACCAAATGAATATAAACCTGGTGCAGATGTGAACAATAACTCCACACTAGCTTAAGAAAACTAAAACTTCTTAAACTAACTTGAAAATGCTAATGAGACAGTTAAAAATACAAAGAATGTTCAATGGTTGGTTTTAAAATAACTTAAAGTTGCAACAAGAAACAGGGATTTTGTTTACAGATTGCTCATTCTTGTTATACTAAAGCAACCATTATCAGGGGTTAACAATCCTTAAAAAGCTCAGTGTTTACTCCATCATGCTGACAGTGGAAAGGAACGGCTTCACACAGGCGAGCTTTCCCTTAAAATGTATCCCCAACCAGGAAAGAAGCAGCAAATTGATGTTCTTGAACAAAAGCCATTCATTAATGAAACTACCCTCTCCTGAGACATTGACGGTTGCAGCAGAGAAAGGCAAGAAGCTATTACTCTCATTTGGATGAGCTGAACAGATGCGAAGCCTATACGATTTCATGATGTGTGGCCAACAAAGCATGGAAAAGAGGCTGAATGTTCCATCAGAGAAAGATGATAAAAAATAATTTATGTTTGTGACAGAAATAATGGTTGTGAGGTGTCTGTTGCCAAAGTTACCTACTGGTTAAAACAGAATGTGGGTAAAATAAAAGATACTACACTTTTCAGATTTGGGACTCTTTACATAAGTTTGTGAATGCTTTTAATAAAAGCTTTTTTTTTTTTTGAAGGTTTACATTTGTTTTTTAAAGCATCTCTTCTGGCGGTGCAATGCTGCTGATGCGATCAAGGGGAAATCTGTGAAAAGCTATCGTTTTAACTGGTTCACTGAACACACCACAGCCATACAGTCAGCCCAGTGCATGCAAGAGGAAATTGCTCATTCTGACATATAAACTGGTTTTATAGACACTAGTTGAAGTTTGACCTCAGGAAAACTTTGAATCACTGGGGAGTGTTAAGTGCTTCAAGCACAACAGAGGTCACCATAAACAACGTGGTAGAATGAAACTCAGCTTAAAATCACTTTATGTGAATGTTTCAGATGAGATGAATATACACATTTCATGTTACTGATCTTAGATGGGTTTTTCTTACAGTCTTTTGATTTGAATTTTGACAGTTTAATCTGCTTGAGGAACATTTTTCTGAAAATTATCTGCCATTTTTAGACCCAAATTAGTTGAAGATTGGTGAACCTCTGCCCATCTTTACATCTGAGAGGCTTTGCCTCTCTGAGATGCTCCTTATATACTCAGTCATGTTATTGACCTGTTGCCAGTTAACCTGGTGAGTGGCTCCGCCATTGTTTTTTTGTGTATTGGGTTGTACATGAGAAAACTGCCATATTATCACAGTAGAGGAGGAGAAAAGCAGATGGCAGCAAAGAAGTGGTTGTGGAAAGGATCTTGTGAGAAGCTTGAGGACACAAATTTGGGAAATATGGGATTATGCAAGAACATGAAAAACGATATAGCAGTTTGCTGGATCGCTCAGTTGGCGGCTCCATCGCCCACGTGGGAGACCTGAGTTTGAATCTCATAGGTGATGAATATTGACACCCTCCAGTTGAGTCCTTAGGCAAGACCATTTACATTACTGCCTAAACACCTACAGATGTTAGTTGATTTGGAGTAAAGTGTATGCTAAATTACTTTAGAATAGAATATATCTATCAACTGAAAACTATGATGAGGCAAAGCAAATAAGTCTTGAGATTTCCTCCAAAATTTCTTCTTTTTTTCTCAAAAGATATTTTAGTATAAAATGAAACTGTCTTTTGTTTTGGGTGAACAGAAGTTTCACATTTGTTCAGACTATTTTTGTACTCCTATAGTGAAAGAGAGGCGGAGTGATACAGAGAAACTAGAGAAAACACTAAATGTTTGTGCAGAAGGAGAGATGCCATGTTCTGATGTGATTGGGCTAAAAATAAAGCAGCTTCATATGTGTGAGCCAGATGTTGACCCAAATTCTTTCCCTTACCTACAATGCAAATTCAGGTAATAGCTAAACCTGAAGCGTTACAATAACACACCAGTACAGATGTGATGTTGCTAGCTAGTTGGTGGATGACATTTGCAAAGGTTGCTAACACAAACTTGACCACTAGATGTCAATAACTATTACAAACTATCTCTGTAACTGTCTTGTGCTAAAAGAAGAAGAAGCAATGAAATCCAAAAAAAGAAAAAAAAAAAATCTATTTAAAGAGGCTGGCTTTAAATTTATATCATATCAACTGGGTTCACACTCTATTTAGCTCACAGCCTACAACCCTGGATAGTTAGAAATTAAGAAACAGATTTGATGTTAATACCTATATTTTTACAGTGCATACTCAGAGTTTCCTATCTTGTGTTTGATGCTTTAAAACTGTGTATCTTAATCCCAATCATGATACTTTTCTCCATATAACAATGTTTTTTTAAACAAAACAAAACAAACAAACAAACAAAAAAAAAAACTAAAAATAATAAATGAGTGAGGGAAGCTGAAAGTCTAATGATCTTGTCCTCTTCCACCTATTTATTGTCCAAGGTCACATTATATTAAAATGTGACACTAAGGGTTCTTGATCAAGTTTCAGTGTAACTGCAAATGTGTTGTGAAGCAGTAATAGTAGGAAAGCTTTGATAAATGTGAAAAACAGAACTTTAACTCCTGAGGCAACAAAGGGGCAGCAGGGCAGTATAAAATGTCTAATCTAGTGCAGACTCAGCTATTTATAGTTATGGGGGAAAAAAAGTTTTGATTTTAATTAAATGTTCAATTTTAAATTTGATTGAAACAAAACTGATCTGTATGACATGACAAGTAACGTCTAATTTTATCAGCAAGTTGACACTAAAGAGTCAATAAATGAAATTTGGTTTGACGTCTTAGTTTCTCCACATCTCACTGTTGGACTTATTTTCGAGCAGATTCAGCTCATAAAATCAGGCGTCAGTGACAACAGAAAGCCAAACTTAACATTCGTCTTCTCATCAAAAGTGTGAACATGTCTGGAATGCTGCTTCAAGCTGTTTGAAAGGATAAAAAACACAAAGCATGCTACATTTACGCTGTGAAGAGATAGTGGGCTGTGCAGTCATGTTGCTTATTTAGTTTTATTTAATTCTGAATTTATGAGGAGAGGAAAATAACTTCTCACATTTTTAAGTGGGATTATTAATATTAAAGATGATTATTTCAGATGAGAATTTAAAAAAAAGCTTTTGTACAGATGGTAATGAACAAGGTTTCTTAGAAATTTAAAATCTGACCACAGTGCAGGTTTCTCCCTCATATCTTTGATTTCTGTTTGGATGCAGTGTTGCAACAACAGGAAAGACTGCAGAGTAGATGCTAGATGAAACGTCACTAAACTACTCTTCACTTGCATTTTAAAATGAAGAGGGGGAGGAGGGTGACCATGATAACATCCCAACACCCATTTGAACATTCAAAGGCTTCAGTGCACATTACATAGTTGAATAAAGCTGTTATTTATCATTAATTCCCAAGATGTCTGTAACATGAAGAGGCTGTCCTGTTTGGAAATGTTGGAAAGCATCTTTAAGCACATGGTCTCTGAATATTAATTTTGGAAGTAGATTCAGGCAGTGGATATTTGTGAGAGGAAATGTTTGAAGTCAGTCCAAAAACCCAACAGGGACCTGGAACACAAGTCTCCTAAAAACAAAGAGAGGAGCAGAGACTATAACTTTAAGCTCCTCACATCCATAGTTATTTCTTTATCCTACTTGGATGAACCTCAAAGGAGTTTTAAGTCAACACAAATTCCGCTGTTTATTCTCTCTCCTTTGGGAGATGATAGCAGAAAAGTGAATGAGCTGGAAAAAGACATTAACATTGCAAATATCTGATCTCCTGATGCTCTGCATGCACGTCTCACACTTGCATCCACAAAGCTTTCTTAAATAAATAAACATGCAAGGATTAAGTTGGATATGAATATTTGATTTAACACCTTTTAAATTGCAGATAGTTGTGACCTTTAACCTTAACTTCATGTTGAGGTGATTTATGTTAGCCTGATTGGCTCCAGAGTTTACTGTGAAATGTGGTTTACAACACAGAGTGCCTCACAAATCTTAAGGGGGGCAAAAATCCAAAGTGCTCACACAACAAGGTCATGCTGCTTTAAAGATGCTGCTCATCAGGCGGATTTAAGACAACAAACAACCTCTGCTGGACACACTGCACATACCTGTCCATGCTCCCATTAATCTTTTCTTTACTGATGTTTCAATATGCATCAAAACTATTTGAAATTTACCAAACATGGTTTACAGAGCCAACACAACAGCACCATTGTTATTATTTAATCACACTCATTTCAGCCTCACTTTGGTCTAAACAAGCCTGAATATATTGAATTTCCAAAAATGTCACAACTGAGTTTAAATTTGAGGTGGGAACATTAATGGATTTAAGAAATACTTACACAATATACAATATTATTCAATATCCATCGTAAAATATTTATAATATAATTAAATTACTTTCATTATTGTCCACATTAGAGCAATTCATTGTAACTGTGTTCAGTGCCAATTCAGAAATAGGTCCCCTAGGTTTTCTACTCAACCCCATCCTGAGCTTGTATGGGCTAGTGGGAAATGGTGGGGAGGAAAACTCCCTTTTTAAAAGGAAAAAACCTCTAGCAGGATTGAACTCAAGAAGGATGGCCATCTGCCCCAACCAGCTGGGGTTTAACTGGAGCCATACTGGACAGAAGAGAACACTATTGGGGTATGTTACCATCTCATGATTTACAAACATAAACAGTACTGCTGTCACGTGCTGATTACGTGTTGTCTGGTGCCCAGGTGCTTCGAATATTAGTGGGTGTTTGGACCATGTCCATCAGAATTGGCCCAAATCTTATTGTCTGGGTAACTTGTTTTTTGTGGCTTATTTGTAAATGAGATTGAACTATTTATACATTTATTTAGTAGTACTTGTGAGGCTGTTTAATTATAACATCAAGACTGGAATAATCAACTTTTTTTTAAGAGCTATACTTGGGCCTTGGTGCAGAAATACATGCCAAAGATGGCTTGTGCCATTGGGGCCAGGTGTTGCCCAGGCAACACATGCAAATTAGGCAAAGCTCATGACCTATAGGTCTTGTCTGGTTTATACTCTAACTGAGCCAGAATAGCCAAAAGTATCCCAAAAGTATTGTGTCTGCACTGGTGTCTGGTTAACCCCCAGTTTCCACCGAGTACGTGTGCGTTCCATTACGGTCACAGCCTCCACAGCTATTCGTGGCCATTTTAGTCAGTGGTGTGGTTTACACCGGGCACACCGTGGTGTGTGTCAGAAGCATCCCAGAAGCACCTTGTACCGGCTGTCTGCTAAACATACATGCTGAGTCTATTTTTGACAGAAACGCGTCCAGATTGCTTCAAACTCAGCAGTTCAGATAGGGACAGACAGGAAATCACACACGGGAGCAGTGTAAAAGCATCCAGTAATTTTCAAAATAAAAGCCCAGATCTGATCTGCCAAGCTTGACGCATTCTGGCATCCATTAAAAGTGGACCTGGCGTGTATAAGCTGCAAGTAGTTCTGGAGATTGCGGCTTACACGGACTGGTGGAAATTGGCCTGAACTGACAATTATCTGTTAAAATCTGATCTGATTCTATTTTCCAGTTTGTTTTCAAAACATTCTTAAAAGAGTCTGCAATGTGTCAGATGTATAAAAAAGGATTTGAGCAATCTGCTTTTAGGGCCAAGGAGTCGAAAGGGTTTTCAGTAAATAAACACACTCATCACGACATCAGTGTCATCATGATGATAATCAATTGATTTTAATTAAAGCTGTTTAAAAAACATCCAACATCCTAAGGCAGAAATTACCATCACTGCACACTGATGAGAAACAACTCGCCTTTTTCCTTTCACCCAGCCAAAGTGAGACTTTTAAAAAATTCAGGCATTTCCTCCCCTACTCAAGCAAAACTGTAAAAGTAAATAAATTATCTGTAACAGTGTTTAATTTCAGTTCAAGTCAGTTATATTTATATGATTCCAAATAGCAACATATGTCATACTGGGGCATTTCTTATAATAAACCAAGACCTTGCCATATTACAGAGAGAAACCCAGCAGGAGCTCTGATGGTACCAGACTCAAGGAGGGCAGCCATCTGCCTTGACTGGTTGGCTAGAAGGATAAGAAGGGCAGTGAGAAACGGCAAACATTAGAACAATAAACACTGGGCAGATCAGACACATGCAGCTCACGAGTCAAAGAGAGAGAGAGCGTCTCAAACTCAAGGTGTGATATAATGTATCTAAACTCATAAGGAATTAAAAATGCATGGAGAGTAAAAGGGGAGGTGCTTTTTGCATCATGGGCGCTCCCTCACCAGTCATGCAAGTAGCAGCATATATAAATAGGAAGTGGTTCAGGGTCACCTGAGCCAGAACTAACTATAAGCTTTATCAAAGAGGAAAGTTTTGAGCCAAACCTTAGAAGCAGAGAGGGTGTCTGTCTCCTGAACTGAAACCATGAGTTTGTTCCACAACACAGGAGCCTGATAGCTGAAGGCTCTGCCTCCTGCTGAGGTAAACAACAACAGTGTGAGTCTGAACTTGTTCTAAAAATTCTCAGCAGCTTCTTTGCTACATTAACTGCAATAGAAATGAAGCAAAAATGATGCTATATCTGTTTTAGACGCAGGAGTTGTGGGGGCTTCTCATTAAATGTGAAACATGTGCGATCTGTTTAGAATGGCAACGGGGGAAAGGTCAAGTTTAAGATAAAATTAAACATAGAGTGTTGAGTGGAACAGAAAAATAGTTATCACCCTTAAAGGGGATTTTCTTTTTTTATTTGACAAACTACTGACCCCCACCAATCTCTCAACTTTCTGATCTTGTTCTCTGCTTCATATCCTGCTGCCATCACCGTTAAGCACTCTATACTACTTCCCATTTTTAGCACCTCCACCACTCAAAAAATCATATTCTTTAACAAAAATGTATACATTTTTACATGAAGGGCTAAAGGAATGCCTGCATCGTGCTGGCTTGCAGAGCTTTTGCATCAAAAAAAAAAATTAAAAAAAAGCTAAGAAATGCTTTAGAAAAAGTAGTTATTGTGGTCTATTTTAGACTGAGGTCATCTATGATGAGATGAACAAAGCTTAGCACCTTAATAACAGATCAGAAGTTGAGCTGGAACTTGAAAAACCTGTAGTTGATAGATCCAGCTGCAGTTTAAATTTACCATAGACCACAGACTGGAGAGACAGAGCAGAGATGTTCATGATAAATGGTTAAATAAAACTAGGATCAACCTGTGATACGTCAGTTTTATCGACAGGATGGAGGGTAAGGTAGTAAAGCCGGGTTATCTGTTATTTACGCCACATATTTTCCTACACACACTCTGCCTGTCTGCTGGTGGGAGTGTGCCCACATGTGCACGTGTATTCAAACATCAAGGCGGAGAATTGTGAACATGCAACCTTGTAAAGTTGGAAAGGACAAGCCATTATTTAAATAAGGTAAATAACATGGCTGATAAGTTTTTAAACACCGGTGTTGAGCATGGGTGAAGAAATAAAAGAATGGCTGTACTCCAACAGCTAATGGAGGTCAAAATAAATACAAATGTTCAGAGACGCAGGCTGATGTAGCTACAGTTAGCTTCTGTGTGATAAAAAGGGCGATTGCACTACTTTTTGGAGACTTTGGCCACATTAGACCAGGTCCTGCTGAAAAACTACAAGATTTTGAATGCTCAAATCTGGACTGAACAACATTCGGTTCCAGAATACAAAACCCCCAAAGTGGAGATGTTTGCTCAGAATGCACAGCAGCATGTTTGGAGAAAACCAGAGACAGCATGTCAGCACCAAAACCTCATACCAACTGTCCAGCATGGTGGTGAAGGGCTGATGATCTAAGCTTTTTCTGCAGCCACGGGACCTGCACACTGGATCGCATGAGTGGACCATGAACTCCTCTGTAAAATTATTCTAGAGTCGAATATAGAGGCCATCTGGCCAACAGCTACAGCTTGGCTGAAATTGTTAAATACAACAGAACAACAATCCCAAACAGCAGCAAATCTAGAATCTACAATGACAGAAATCTACAATGACAGAAAAAGAAAGGATCGAGGTGCTGACATGGTCCAGTCTAAAGGCCCATTTATCCTCTCCTACCTACGAAGTCTCTTAGATGAGACGGCGTACAGGGAGGAGGTGGACAGGCTGTCAACATGGTGCTCCACCAACAACCTCATCCTCAACACCTCTAAGACAAAGGAGCTGGTTATCGATTTCAGGAGGAAGAAACTAGACATTTAGCCCATTTTCATAAATACGGCAGAAGTGGAGAGGGTCTCTGATTTCTTGTTCCTGGGCACGTACTTTGATGAGGACTTGTCTTAGAAAATTTACACCAAAGCACTGCTGAAAAAAGTTCAACAGCAACTGTATTTTTTCAGGATCCTCAGGAAGAACAACCTGATGGAAAAACTGTTCTTCTACTGCTGCACCATAGAAGCAGTGCTGAGCATTTCATTGTGGTTGGGAAGGTACTGCAGAGGGTCATTACCACTGCCCAAAAACTCATCCGTTGTTCTCCTCCATCTCTTGAGGTCATTTACTACACACGCTGCCTCAGGAGAGCATACAGTATCCTCAGAGACCCCTCCCACCCTGGTCACTAACTCTTTTAACTGTTGCCCTCAGGGAGGTGCTTTAGGGTCATAACAGCAAAAACCAACAGACTGAAAAACAGCTTTTATCCCAAAGTTGTCACATCCCTGAACTCTGCATCCATGAAATACTGAGTCATTTCTGTGAAATAGAACCTGTGGAATCATTCTTGCTGTCTGTGAAATGTTAAATGTATTTTATTTTTTATTTATTTATTTTTTATCATTATTTTATCAGGAATGTATGTTTTCATTGTCGTGTCCTATTTATTTTTTTATTTGCCTTAACATGAGAGCCTCTAACCTGTTGTACCCTGTGTAAAGACAAAAGTGGATTCTGATTCTTATTCTGTATGTAAAAAGAGAAGTCTATTTCAAACATTGTCATGTGTCGCCACCTGTCGTACTTCCATGTATCTTTTACGTTGATATGGGTTTTCAGAGTTCATTTCCGCATTTTGAAGCCAGTTTCACAGACCGATATGTGGCAGCAATGCAACCACCCAACAGGCCCAACACACTCACACAGGCCCCGCCATCTCTACAGTCTTCTTGTTCTTCTTCTACTTCTCAGGTTTGTTCCTTTAGTGGGTCGCATGTCAGCTATATTGCTTAACACTAACCCCGCGGCTTGCGGTGGCATTCCTGCATCAAGAGGTAGATTTACAAACCCCCCGAAAACGGAACAAATTACACACATAAACATGACAGGAGACGGGTAAAAGTGTTCATCTGTCCGCATATCCATCTTCTGTGTTGAGCATAAGCCTTTAGTCCAGACCTTGACCTAATGGAAATGCTGCGGTGGGACCTTCAGAGAGCTGTGCAGAAAACAATGCTGCAAACCTCAATGAACTGAAGCCATGTTGCAAAGAAGACTGCACCAAAATTCTTCCACAACCATGTAAAAGTGATGCAATACAGAAAGCTATTACTTTAAATTATTGTTGCTAATGGTGATTAAGCTATTGAATCATAGGGTGTACAAAATCTTTTACACAGTCTCTACATAAGCTTAATGTTTTATTTTAATTAAATTTTTTTTTCATCTGAGATTTCATGTGTCTAATTTTCAAACGTAAAAAAACAATTTTTTTTAATATTAAGCACTGAGGCACATTTTGATTGTAAAATTTGTTTCATTATTAATAACTTGGTTTAATTGTAGACTAGAAAACAGACAATAATAATAATAATAATAATAATAATAATAATAATAGTCATGTTTCTTTATTAGCTTGCATTCATGCCTCAGCACTGAGGTGGAGATGAAATCCAAACCTGCGTAACCTCTATTCACCCACAGTGCAGACACGGAGGAGCAGAGAAAAGCAGGCCATTACCTTTCCATCATCTTTTGGTGTTTTCTGTATTCTTTTCATTGCTTATGCATGAAGCCTGAATAAAAGGAATATTTCAGGCTTGTGTCAGGTTTTCTATGACATTAGTTAGCACTATTATGGAACAGCACTGAGTGGGAGCAGTACAGCATTGAATAATTGATTGTCACTAAAAGACGCAGGCATTGTGATGCATTATTCAAGCTGATACTTATTACTGTCTCTGCGTTCTTACCGTAAATAAAACACGAGAGAAGAAAGCTGAGTTTGTTTCCTTTTGTTGTTCAGCTATTTTGAACATATAGATGCAGCTCCTTTAGCCATCAGTGTCCAATGGTGGCCCATGAAGGGGACGATGGCTTCCTCAACAATGCTGGCATATGTGTGTTTTATTTGTACCATGTCATGACTGAACCAGAAGCCTGGCGGTTTTTCTCAAAGACCTTGAATAAGAAGAGGAGTACTCAGATATATTGAGGTGTGCTTCAAAATACCACCCTGTTCTCTCTAGCTGGTTTAATGAAAGAATAAAAGCATCTGTCTAGTCAGGCTAAATGTCAGAATGTTTTACTTTTCATCTTTTTTTTCTCCTTGTATTAGTTTGTATTGTCCTGTCCTCTTAGTGTTATTAGAAATCCCCTTTACGTTGACCTACTTTCTGTCTTTGAAATTAGACTTCTTTGGTGAATTAAGACACAGAAACATATAAGAAAACAGATGAAGTCATCAGAGCTTTGACAGGAGGACAGAGGATAACATGACCTGTTTATGCTCGAATGACCACGCGTGTAACTGACATACATCCTTAGAGTTTTCCAGGGATGCATTTTATGAAAAATGCTGTTGCATTTGAGCGGCTTCATGTGTGCAAAGACGATCGAGGCATGCTCATGTTCAGATGGGAGCACAGCGAGCGTTTGTATTTATTCTTTTATACATGTCATGACAGCGTGAGGAAGGGGAGAATGTTTTCTGTCAGTAAATTTAAGTTAGTTGGAGAGCAGCATTAAAAGTGAAATCCAGCTGATATGAGGAACATTATTTAGATCCTCTGACTGGTTTTGATGTAATACTTACATTCATTATGCACATTCCTGGTGTTGCTGTTGCAGAGGACAATAGTGGAGGAAATGAGGAAAAGAAAGGGAGAACGTGACAGAGGAAGACATAAGACAACATCAGACTGACATTTACTGGCTGGAGAGATCTCAGAGAAGAGACAGGATGAAGATGGATGCTGAATTCGCTGTCATCAGTGGGCGCTAAAGTGTGAAAATCTGTCAAATCTCTGAGTGTAAGATGTCAAATTCACATCCTCACCAACACACCCCTTCTAGCTCCAAATCCCCGGAGGCTTAGTGTATATGCAAAGCAATACTAAAACTATTGACCTTAATATGAATGAGACAACATCTTGATACATTTTTGCCTACCCTTAAAGATGCACTACGGAACCTTTGTAGATTTTTGTCCCCTATTGCTACCTGTACTGTTAGATCTCTCTAGCCAGGAAAAGGCCATTGGATCGCAACTTGTCTCATCCCTCATTCTGATACCTTTTTTTTTCACTCTTCCTCTGATAATGTCTTCTTGCATTTCTTTCCTAAATCAGCCATAGAGTGTGTTCAAAACGGCTGGTGTGGTTACATCTGCTTGCTAGTGCGAGACACAGCACCTAAAGCAAAACTCAGCTGTAACATCATGCTGCATCCTGGAAGAAAAAACTTATGAAATGTGGTTTCTCAGCCCCAAGACGCTGCTGAGCAGAGATGGCTTCAGAAATACACATCAAACGAGCCCGGAACCCTTTTTTTTTTAGTGTCGGAACATTATGCAATTCATCTTTAATATGACTTTATTCGAGTTCAGGTGATATTAGGTCATGCTTACATAGCAATGTTGTTTTTAAAGTGAGGTATATTTGATTATTACAGTGCAGGCAAACACAATGAGGAATGAAGTGCTTTTCTAGTAAAATTGTTTTAAATCACTGTGAGTTGTTTGTACTTACATCTACAATGGCTACATGGTCGTGGTTGACTTGTGTTATGTTTGTTTTACCTGCTAAAGTTTGCATTGGCCATTTTTTTTTTTTTGTATTTTCCATGCCAAGCTTCCTGTTTGCTTTGTTTTTTAATATACATGCTTCTTTTACTTGCACACTAATAAATAGACTGTACTCATATAGCACTTTTCTAGTCATGTTGACCACTCAAAGCGCTTTTGCACCACATGCCACATTCACCTATCCACGCACACAGTCAAACAGCACTTAAGTGCTTATACTATCACACACATTTATATGGCCAATAAACACATTGGGAGGTAAGGTGGGGTTCAGTGTCTTGCCCAAGGGCTGCTCCTATTAGCATTTAATCTCACAACGCTACACACATACTACTGTCGACAGGGAATATTTCTATTGTCATTGCATCATGGTGATAAAACAACCGCTCTGCCCATTACTGCCACCTTGTGGTGGTAGTAAACATCACTATCAGGTGCAGATTGAACATAAACTATTCCTTAAAATTTGATAGCTATAAAATAATTCAAGCTAGTCACCATGAAGTCATCTGAGGAAGCCTGACATGCTCCCCAACACACACTACTTCTATGACAATTTCATGAACAGATATGGTTAGAAAATTATGTTGCATTTTAGTGTTTATTAGCCTGAAACAGAAACTCTCAAAATGTACTTCTGACTTAAATTATAGAAGGTTTTTCAAAGATTATGTGTTACTATGTAAAAGTTCTTTGTCCCTTGAGTAATAAATAGACAGATTTGCTCTCTAATCTTTTTACCACAGAAAACAAAATTACTTCCACTGACTACCGTGTGATTTTGGCTCAGCCTCTACGTCAGATTTGATCTGTCTCTGTTGAAGTGACGCTCTGGAACAGTCTTCTATCACAATCTCTCCGGGCACATCCTGAGATTTGTCCTTCTCCTTGATTTGTTTCAAATTTGTATATTCCTTGAGGCAAATGTGTCATTACAACACAGCTGAGCAACATGCAGAATTTGAATAAAAGTATTAGGGGAGAAAAATGACTAATGCAGGAGGAGGTTTAGCATGTGGAGGAAATGAGTTTACAAGCTGAAACTCTGATGGAGGAGCGATGTGGTGAGAGCAGAGAGAATGAATGACTCTTGCCCTAGTTGTAAAGCCTTCTAATTGGAAAAGAAAAGACTGAAATTTAGGACAATGGCACTGAAAGACATTTGTGATGAACCTGACTCTATGCCTACCTCGACTATAGTGAGGCTCTATAAAGTCCTGTCAATCAAACTGAAGTTTAAATTGTGATGATGACAGGTAGAGGACCTGAATGCAGGAATCCAAAAATATTTTCCAAATGTTTAAAATCTCTGAGGCAAAACAAGATTGTGGGATCTCAGGTGAAGATCATAAACAACTAGAGATACTAGAAGCTAATTGGATATATAGCTAGACAAAAGACACCTTTTTCAAAACTAAATGATACTCCTCCCTCTATCCACTTCAACCCCATTTGCATTTTCAAGTGGAGCATCTGTTACATTAAGTACCATCCGAAACCAATTAATGTCTAGTGGTGGTGCTTTATAAAACTCAATGCACAGAGGACACTGATGTTGAGTCTTTGAGGAATCATTAACACCCTCAGTGGTTCATCATAAAGGACATGTACATGAAAGAATTCCATGTGATTACTTTTGTAGATCTAACACAAACTATGTTATTATAAAAATGATGAAGATAAAGCTTCTCAATGCTCTTTACTATTTTTTTTTATTTTTAAATTCAGTATAAGTTCATCATCACAAATAATCAAAAGAATATCAGTTTATTTAATATTATGAAATGATATTATTTATTAGTTACTTAAATCTGCATTTATTATCATTTATTTGAACTGTGTGAGTCTATATATTTATATTTGCTTTCCTTTTCCTTTGCTCTACTGTACATGTTACACATTCTGTCATTTTTGTTGATGGATTTAGTGCATTGGAAACAAGAGGCATATCTGAAAACTGGCTGTTGTATTTATCTCACATCTGAATAAAAAGGAACTTGAATCAGCTATAACTGAATGGAGGGAACTTCTTGAATTGAAGAGGGTTGGGCAAAGTTTTTGGAAAGGTCCACGATGCAAAAACAACCTAGAACTTAAAACTAAAGACCTGTACATACTTTGAAAGAACAAACAATCTGTTTTGCTTTGATTAATTAATTGATTTTTTTCTCACAGCCCTTGTTGGGATTTCTTGCAGCTTGTTCTCTTCAGATTATTCAAGCAGATTTTCTTCCTGTGCAGTTTCCAGCATCTACTGCCTGATTAGTTAGCTATTTGAGGTGGACGTGGATGAAGTATAAAGGCAGGAAACTGAAAGTTGTCACCTCTGTGCAGGGCAACAAAGACTCCAGGAAGGTGCATAATGAATGTTAGTGTGCCTTCAAACCAGTCAGCTGCATATCCTTTTGTATTTAATATGATGAATTCTGCAACTTATTTTATTTTATTAATAATCTGTGACAGAACCTTTATGTAAAGACATGAGAATGTTGCATTTGATGTTGTTTTTTCAATAATCTTTTCTTAAACTTTAAGCCATTTACCAATGAAGTCAACAAAAAGAGGTTAGGGAACAAGGTAGCCTACTTTTTTATTATCCAGTTTGATCCAATTACTTCTTGTTCTTTCATTTTGCAGTATAGTTATTGATTGTGTCATGAATAAGAATAATGTAATTTAATAAAAAAACAATTAAATAAAAATGAAAACCCTCCTTTTTTGTAATCTTTTTAAAAAGTAAATGTCATCCATTGCTTTGAAATAATTAGAGCATAATGGAAACTTGACATGTTCTCAAAGCAAACTCAGTTTTTGGTTTTCCATGATTAAAGCGGGACATAAATCCTGATTGTGGCTCTCTGTGGTCGGTATCGCAGAGTGATTAGGATGTGGATTAGTGTGGGCACGCTGGCATTTTGAAGGGGCTTTATTGCTCAGGCTACATTGAATAGTATTGAGGCTGTTTTATGTGTAGTTGACAGAGTCCTCCTACTCCCAGCAATTGTGCTTGTGTGTACTGGTATTACCACAGATTTTTCATTCACGCAACAGACAGAAGTCTCTGGATGAGCATTTATATCTCATACTCAGACAAAAGGAGGAAATGTGCTTCAAGTGGGACGCTGAATTTGTACTTGATTGTGAATTAAGTTGTGCTTAAATCCTTTTTAAATCAGAGAGGAAACATTTGTTATCAGCCTTGAACAGATCCCAGAACAGATGCCACTCCTTTAACTTCATACATTTGCATTAGTCGACTCGTATTTTGGATGTTGCACAGTGAAGTTGTTTTAGTCAAGCTTTCCTTTTTAAAATTAAAGTTATCTTTAATCATACTAATGAAGAATGCCTAAACACTAAAGATGCTGATAAGGTAAGATTAATTTACCTAAAAGCTGCAGTTTTTCAGTTCTGCATTCTGACTTTGTGCAATAATCAGCTTCTGAGAAATGAATTGTAAACCAGTCAACACATGCAATGCAAGGACATCCTGCAGAAGAAGGATGGTTGTTGATATGAGACTCAAGAACAAGGAAATAATCCGCTGGAAACAAACAAACAAACAAACAAACAAACAAACAAACAAAACAAAACAGAACAGAAATAAACAAAAAAAATGAAATAAAAAAAAAATAAACAAAAAAAAAAAAAGCTTTCTAAACAAAACCAGCAAGCCTCTGTTTAATCAGAATGTAGCAGCAGGGACTCAAATCTATTTTCACAAACAATAGATGAAGGAAATCTGGAAGGAGATTCATGGTTATTTTTGTTGCCAGCATGTAGATTAATGCTTGAATTCTGCCTCTAAAAATGCACCCATCACACACACAATGCTAATGTTGACATCTCGCCCTGCTTTGGGATGAGTTGTGCTCAAGATGGGTCTTCGCTTGAGTGACAGGCCAGAATTGATTTTTCTGACAGTGAGATTTCAGTGGAGACCCAGCCCCGACACCTTGCGCACTGTCGCATGCACATGCACACCACTGATTATTCTTTACTGCTTTGATGATTTCTCAGGCTGTAGGCTTACCCACCAGGCGTGAAGGTCACCGGCCTTTTTGTCCACATGAAAGTACTGACCATGTGTCGGGTTATCTGTCTCCCTGGCTGATTGGTGCAGAAGATTCTCCTGAGGGGGACATTTCAAAGACACAAACATGGAGGAGATGTAATGAATGTGACACTGATGTGAAATGTTTGAACTGGTGATTTGCTGGGAAGATAGTTCAACTGTGAGGGTCAAAGTACTCCAGGATGATGGACCTTCATTTACTATTTAGTGCTGCCTTGTACTTACAAGTTCAGGTTGATACTGTGATGTGTGAACTTGGTCATGTAAGAAAGAAAGTATACCCCCTCTCTAAGGTTTCAGGACATAATTTAGTCACTAGGTTTTAGCAACACGTGACATTACAGGTAATTATTTAACGAAAACTAAGCTAAAACAAAGCTGCAGTGTGAGGAAAGACTTAGTATAGTAAGTTTCAATACCTTGCAGAACCATCTACATGAAACCTTTATTATTTTATAATCTTGCCATTCATCCTCACAACCCTTAAGAAGATTTGTTTTTTTAATAAATTCAAAAGTGTTTTAGTTGTGTTTCTCACATTCTTCTTGCAAGCAAATTTTAAGGTGTGCAGCATCATCACTGTAACATATTCCAATCTATTTTGTGGACATAGGTGTCATCACAGGTGTCTAGGTTGGGTTTACTACTTTGTTCTTTACACACTAAAATTCTTCCTGAATGCTTGAGGACTTACATTATATTCTGCACCATAGAAACAGAGAAAAGCAAATTCTGTTATGGACATAGTTTATTTATTTGTTTTACATTGATCTATATCCAACCACCTATCCAAAGTTGGTTTGAGGGGGTAGCAGCTTAAGC
Organism: Melanotaenia boesemani; assembly: GCF_017639745.1. Taxonomy (NCBI): domain Eukaryota; kingdom Metazoa; phylum Chordata; class Actinopteri; order Atheriniformes; family Melanotaeniidae; genus Melanotaenia; species Melanotaenia boesemani. The sequence continues at coordinate 4,748,688 of NC_055701.1, forward strand.
AGAAAAGTCCAAACTTCCCTCTCTCCAGCCACTCCTTCCAGCGTATCTGGATGGATCCCATTGTGTTCCCAGGCTAACCGTGACATGTTGTCCATCCAGAGTGTCCTGGGTCTTTCCCGGAAAAGGTTCAGTAGCCGCAGATCAGACCACTCAATCTGGAAGGCGGTCAACCTTTATATTCTTCCCTGCAGGTGGTGAGCCAATATGTAGAGATGGCAAGTTGTGGCTTTTTTAACAGGCTCTTGCTGGCAAGCTCCCCTCAGACCTGCAAGGAAGGTGCCCTCTGTCCCTCTTTTGGATGAGGCATCATTGTCATCCTGATGTCCATCAAGGTGTTTGCATCACTCTTATTCTGACCTCTCCCCTGAGACTATTCGGACATGAGTAAAGCCCCACACTCAGGTCCATGGATGTATGCTCCAAAATGGTGAGGTGGAAATTGACAAAGGTTTAGTTTTTTACAAACTCTCTCAAAAACACATGCTTTATCCGGGTGTCAAGCTTGCATCCCTTTGTTAAGAGCCTTGTTTGTAAAGGAGCAATTCCCTCCTCTACTTACTCTTTTAGGAGATTTTGTGGCTTGTAAAAGGAAATGCTTAAAGCATACGTCTGTTCTCTGAAAATGCTTATGGAGTGTATTCCCTATATGCCACATGTAGGGCAGTAGTTTAAAGAATGGACTACCAAGAGTGGCTTGTATTTAAAAATCACAAAAAACAACCTTTTTGTTCTGGTTGAATAGTCTCTCTGCTTCAGAAGGTTTAACAGAATAAAATGACACTGGAATGTGTAAGTAGCATGATGATGATTCAGTTATCACCACGATGATAACTGAATTCTCTAAGAAAAGGAGCTTCAGTACTTCCTTTATATTCTAATTTATCCTCATGGCCAATTTCCACCAAATTCCAACTGTGCCGTGGTTTCATTCTGACCTCTGTCATGCGTCGACTCACACTGGAAGCATGTTAGATGCAACTTGCCAACAAGTGCAGTCTGTCTCGCCGGATCTGCGAAATCACGAAATTGCAGAAGTGGTAAATCAGAGTGGAGATTTTCCATGTCGACGATAAACATCACGTCATCCATGATGGAAAAAAAAAGAGAAAGAAACAAGCACTGAGAACCCCTGACCGATAGACTTCTAGCTGGTGTCACCGGTAATGACGTAATGTTTACATAGTTCAGCAAGCACGGAGCTTTTATTTTGAAATTTACTGGATGCTTTACACTGCCCCCGTGTAGCAGTTGGTTGTCTGGTGTTAGATTGCCTTCTATCTGTCTGTATCTTTGTCTCCTCTTTCTTTTTTCTACTTTCCTTTTTACTTCTGTGAAACTAGGTGCTTCCGGGATGCTTTGGACATGTGCCATCTCACGCCTGGTGTGAACCAAACCACTGACTAAAATGGTTGCAATAAGCTCCAGATGGCCACGACGCAGCAGGAATGCGTCCACACGGACCTGATAATTGTCCCACAATTCCTTATGCTGGTACCTTTTAAAGCAATGCTTTATTATATTTATCAGTCAAACAGGAGGGTTTTTTCCCTTCCCTACTTAAATAAGCAACCCTGATCATAATAGCTTTTATATAAATCATACATGACGACGCTTCTGTGATGAGACTGGATTAGATGCTATATCTAAAGCACTTGTTATAGAATATTTATTGAACATCTGTAGTTTAAGACCCAGTCTAGATGGATTCTCTTTGTAATATGGTTCTCTTTCTATGTCTATTAATATGTTTACCATCTGTATGTTCCTATGATGTAAAGGATAAGAACTTAGGAAATGAGGAGGTTGCTTTTTAACATTATTCAATTCTACCCAAGGACTTCTTGTTATCTTATTAAAGTTAGAAATCATTATAAAAGTCATCAGTTTGAAACATCACTTTTTAAATGTTGTCACTATGTCTAAATTATTGCAATTCTGACATTTTTGGACGTTGTTGCAGCCTGAAATGTAAAAGTTGGTGTTTTTTTTGAACAAATGAAATGAAGTTACCATACATTTTCGTGATTTTACAGTGTGTGCAAGGGGATATGTCAAAAGAAATATGGGAATCATTGCATTTTCTAATGCAATACATTCTTTATTGCTTCAGGTATCATACTGAATTAAAACAAAATATTAACAGTCACAACATCTACAGCCTTCATTCATACTGAGTCGTTTGAAAAGACGCTGCACTGAGAGTATATGATGAAAGGTGTGCCCCTGTTTTGTGCTTTTAAGACCACTCTGCAGATTGAATATTAATAAATGATGTGAGAAGGTTTGACTTCAGAGCTGATTATTTAAGAAGTAATTAATTTTGTTTCATGAAGGGTGTGTAATGGACTTTGAAATCCAATGCTCAAGCTGATTAAACCCCTTTGGCAGATCTAAAGTTAATTCAAAGAGCATCGTTATTCATCAGTAGCAGGAAACTTAGCGATGCTTCTGTAGCTCACTGAGCATCTGCCAGGTAAGGAAGGTCAGCATTATTATGGTATAACAGTCCAACAGGCTGGTAGCAGTGACCGGACTGGAGACGATTAATCTAGCTCATCAGTAGAGGTCACACACACTGTGTGTAATGAGGGTAATTGGACAGAGGCAGCAGCATTGTTCTCTGCAACTAATCCCAAACTATTATGGGGACTATTGAAAATAGATCCCTCCCATTACAACCAGGAGCAACTGCAGCTTTTGGTAAGAATCTGCTTAAAATGCAATTGGTATGAAGCTTACTGGAGAGCTGAGGACTCTAATGAATGTTAATCCTTTGAATTTTTGTACTTTTCCTTGCGTCTGTATGCTCTCTCTGCTCAATCCCCCTAGTGGATTGATTCGAGGATTATTACTCTCAACCTACCTGGAGCTCAGTGGGAGCTGTGGACATATTCAAAGCAGCTTTAAATGCTGAGCTTTATCTGCTGCAAATGAGGGAGATGTGGCAAACACAACATACATGCTATTTTTGTAAATGGGACACAGCTTGCAGACTTGTGAAGATTTTGTCTTAAGCGTGTCATCTAGAGACTTTAGCATGTCTTCTAATAGCTGTAGAGGAAACGAGGTTAACTGAGATCTAAAGGGTTAATACACAAGTAAAAAAATAACAATTGGAAATCCATTTTAAAATGTAAGAAATGTTGTTGAAGTCAGAACTTGTATTCAAGTGACATCACATCTGCCTTTTTATTTATGTGTAACACAGTAATGTGGTCAGCCCAGCTCATTGCAGATCAGTGTGTCTGTATTTAGGAATCCCTCATGTAATGCTTTATATTTAGAATATTTTTGGCCATTTCAACTGTTCAAACTGTGAACCTGGTCAAAGTTAACTCTGGGTTTATTGTCTGAGCCATGGATTGGAGTGCTAACTTTATTAGGGGTTTGAAAACATCTTTACTTCAGCTGGTTAGAGTCCTTCTCTGTTGGCATCTGCTATGTTGTGGCTAAATTAAAGCTCACGGGGTGATGAAAGCCATAGCTGCTTTCTTCTTTTATTGTTGTTGCAAAGCAAGAAGCAGTCTTAGCTAATTTGAATATTTTTGCTTCATTTACCAGGATGAACTAGTAACCTTTTGATACATTTGTTATAAGCTTTAGAGTAACTATCCCAACACTGAGTATAACAGAGTTTGTACAATTCTAAGGAGCATGGAAGTAGTAGTTGGTCTGAGCAGCTTTATTCGTCAGCACAGCCTGAACCCTTTATTTATGCTTCCTTTACGTATGTAAACAGGTACATCCATTTCAAATGTCACTACACTCACACTTCCATGTGTCCCTTATATTAACATGGTTGTTAGCCAATACGTCCATCAGAGGGCAGGGCAGCTTTCAGAGTTCATCTCCAACTTCCGACGTCAATATTGGTGGCAAACATGGTGACAATGGTAATTCTCAGAAAAAAGACATATAAATGGGGAGCACCATAAACAGCGGTGGTCTTAATGCCATTAAATACGTTGCAGCTTCATCTTCCTTGTTCCTTTCGTGCATCGCACATCAGATGCACTGCCAAACACTGTCCCAGCAGGTTTTGGTGGTAGTGTTCAGGAATAGTTCTCCAGGCTTCTTAAATGATTTTCCAAAGCTCCTCTGCCCCTTTGTTGTGTTATCTGTCAAAATGATGCCATGCAGAGAGTGGACTATGGAGTACAATGTAATTTTCTTTTAAGATACCTGTTTATAAAAGGAAATTAAAAGAACTGTGTTAGTGTTTGAATTCATACAATACACCACTTAAATCACAAAATCAATCAGAAAACCTTGTCACTTAAAGATAAATGAATATGGTTTCAGATCACCAGTCAGTAAATCTAGTACCTTCGGTAGCATATAAAGATATTATTATTTTTTTTTTGTCTGCAGTCATTCAACAACAACATGCAGGGCCACTCTTCATGTAAAATATTGATGAGTGCATATGGGGCAGAATTGTGTGGTAAATTCAAATCAAGGAACATGCAGAGACATCTGCAAAAAGGTACAAAAGCAGGGAGAAAACACAAAAACAACAGGAGGGAGACACAAAGATAATGACCTGCAGTAATGGCATGACAAAATGGATGGAAGAATGAGACAGAGAAGAGTAGAGGGGAGGTGCATCATGGGAGGTTGCATGGCAGTCAGGATCTATTCAGGCACACACAAAAAAAAAACCATATGACCATATGTGGCACAATGGGCAGGCGAGAGTGTTGGCAGAGTCAAAGGTCGCACTCTGCTGGTGTCGCTTGTGCTAAAAGTAGAAACTCAGAAAATAGACGCTTCTTTTAAAAAGAAAACGAGTATTTTCTTTCTCTGAGAAAAGCTGCAGATGTTGTGACATTTAAAAATCAACACAAAGACACATTATGTTTCAGTGTTTATGCTTCCAGGCGGTGTTGCAACCTCAGGTCTCAGCTCAGTGAGCGGAGTGACAGCCCTACACAATGAAGCAAGGCTTTCATTATAACCATGCAGGTGCAGAAGCCTTCTCCACCCCTACTTCTGTGTGTGTGTCCTTGATACTTAAACCAAAACTGAAACACCATCAGTCATGTCTAAGTGTGTTTGCTCTGCTATTGTTTCTGTTTAGGCTTTAGTTTCAGTACTGATGCAAAAATTGTGCAATAATTTTTCACATCATAGGTGCAGATTAGTTACTGTGCATTAATTTTCATGGTGGTTTATGAATGATAATTACTTATCAGGCTCAGAAATGCATGCAAATGAGCAGAGTTCATTAGAGGCATTAGAAACACGTTAGCCAATTATGGCTTTCTGATTGGTTATGCCAATGACACGGACACAGATTCTGGATGCACTATCCTGTTGCTGATTTTCTAACAGTTAGAATTAAGACCCAAATTACCTCTTTGAAATAGATAATGACTGTATAATGAGCCCAAAGAAAAACAGTAGCACCCTCACAAAAAATATGAGATCAGATAAAACACCTATTAGACCAGTAAATGGGCAAATAAGACAATTCTCCAGGAACTTGGTAAACTGTGAGAATCCCTGTCATACTACATAATACATATAACATACTACATAACACAAATACAACATAATGATATATTACACTGACTCATTTCCATCAGACCACAGCTTCTCTGGCTGATCTGCACGCTTGACCTGAAACAGAAGCACCATCATTCTTCCATTAATAATATGATAGTATAGATCCTGAACTCTAAGATCAACATTTCATCATTGTGAAAGAGGCCAAGTTTAGTGTTATCATTCCATTAGACCCCTTAGAGCAGGAGTGTCAAACGCAAATTCATTCATTATCTCATTCATTATTTCAACCGCTTCATTCATTACGGGTCGCAGGGAAGCTGGAGCCTATCCCAGCATTTAACAGGGGAAAGGCAGGGTACCCGTCCATCGCAGGGACAACACAGAGAGACAAACAACCATCCACGCTCAATCTCAGGGAGAATTTAGAGTGCTTGTCTTTGGATGGTGGGAGGAAGCTGGAGAACCCAGAGAGAACCCACACATTCACGGCAAACATGCAAAGTCCACACAGAAAGGTCACCTCCTCCCAGTTCGGACCTGTCCCCCCAGCCAAGCCTTGAACATGCTACCTTCTTGCTGTGAAGCCGCATACATTGGAGTACAATACCACACCACCATGCAGCCCTTCAAACATCAAACGTAAAGCAGGAGCCAAAACCAGCCCAACAGAAGGTTCAATCTGGAACACAGCATGAATTTAGCAAATGTAAAAATTACATAAAAGACGTTAAATTTGCCAACATTCAAATACCCCATAAAACCACCAGGGGGGTCATTTTGACCCCTTCCGAAACAGCATAAGAATGAAAGGTGGCGTTTACAGAGGTCTTCTTTTTTTTTTTTTTTTTTTTAACCTTTGAAGCTTGTTTATCATTCAGAAACAAATATAACCTCAAAAAATAAATAATTAATTGATTTAGTCTGTGAGTGGCCTCAGGTGCAGCGATGACTGCACCACAGGTAGCTATTTCAACATTGTGTACATTTGTACTGTCTTCTTCTATGGTCATTTTAAGGTATTATTTATCTCAAATGGTGCTCTAGCACCTATCAAATAAAGCTGATACTAAAGTTTTTGCTCAGAGGGTTCTCACTTCACATACAGAGAATTGTTTGTCCATTCAGAAACACTGTAGTAAAAATCATGGCTCAAATATCGCAGCTTCCATGTATGTGGAACCACAGAAAGTAGGTATAAATTGCTCATTTTAAGAGAAAAAAAAAACACAACAGTTATTTAGTTTATTTTTGTAAAGTCATTAGCTGTCAGTAGAAACCTTTTTGTTACACACTGAACCGTTATTACATCTGATTTCAGTTTCTCTTATAAGGTGAGTCACTTCAGGTAGTCAGGATTACTACACAGAAGTGTAAAAAGTGTGCATCTAAAATAAATTCTAGTTTTTCAAAAGTTACTCTAATCATAATGTGAAATACTGCATTTTTTTAGTTCAACATACTTGCGATTAAATGTTTGATGATATTGTAGATGCATTGTGATTTGTAAGTTGAAATACACTTAAAAATCTCAAACTGAGACATCATATTGCACTTATTTTTCCCAAGAAATTTCATCATATGTTTTCTAAAAGGATATTTTATTAAATGCAAAGACATTTTGATTATATACTTGTACTTCTTTGCACTAAAACAAAGTGAAAAAAATTGTAATTCTGTTGTTATTTTACTGGTCTGGCACAATGGAGATCAAATTGTCCCATGTGTGGCCCCTGAAGTAAAATGAGTTTGAGACCCCTGCTTTAGCGGTTTCTTTTAAGATGGTTTTATTAACTACACCCTGCTCAGACTGCTTTAAAGGTAACCAGTCAAGTAAGCCTCTTAGCTCTGGGTCCTTGTTTAAATAAATTAAAGTTTGTGTGCAGAAAAGCCAAACATTATATGCAACAACAAAAATACATCTTATTTATTCTCACATATCAGTGTTTCCCCCCTAAGGTCACATAACTTATAAACAAATTTAAATGCAAGACACTTTGACCAAAGCCCTGTACAACAAAGTTAAAACATAGCGGTCATGCCTGCCATGTGTGTGCTCAGCATCGCCAGCCTACAGATCACCAGTTCTAAAACGACATCTCCCAGGATTCCTCTGTTATACCATCATGGACTGCATTGTGCTCTGTCATTACCTTTATGTGTTGCACCTGCTTATCCCTCTGTTTATATCTTTTGCTGGTACAGCTTCCTTGTGTAGTCATTTTGTTTTACTTTAAGTCTTTGCTGGTTTACCATTGTGTTTTTTTGGTGCGTCTCTACGTGCTGTTTAGGCTTTGGTGAACTTTATTAAATCCCTTTCACATTTACCTGTGTTTCTGTTTGCCTTCCCGCTGGTTCAGTCTGACAGTAGCCAATCTGAAGAATTCAAAACAGGCTAAATGTGGTCTTGCTTGTGGTTTGCCGTCTGTCTGAGGTGTTGAGAGCAGGGACTGGCTGACACCCAAATAAAGAGTTATACGATAATGTGATCAGTTTCATATCCCCGTCTTTTTTAAAACATAAAATGATCAACACAAAGTAAGCACTGAGACAAAGAAGGGATATGCTTCTGGGTGAAATGGAAAAGAAAAAGGAGGTATAGCTAGGTGGCCATGGCTCAGTGATGAAGAGAAAAAAAAAAAAGCATAAATTTCTGACGTTATTGGAGTAACGAGGTCAGGAGCCAAAACAGGACCGTGTTTTGCTGCTTGATGGCCCACTCTTACTGTCACCAGTGAAAATGGTATTCATCCTCAAGATGGGGGAGGTGGGGAACTCCGACATGGCTGAGACAAAGGAAACCTTTAAAAGACATTTTTGTGTTATTGCAGAGGAGAAAATATTGTAGGTTATTGCATTTGCCCCAAGTTTTTCCAGAGTGGAGGGAGGCAGTAATTGGGGAGGAATCTAACCGCAGACTGTCACATGCAACTGGAATAATACCACTGAAATTTCATTTCTATACCCTGGCTTCACTTTGGCACTAACTTCATTGTCTCCAAGATTTGTACACATGGATGAGGGTTTCTGAGGATTCAGATTTTTTATGCTGGCTCTTTTTCATGACAGGTATGGATTCGTTCCTTCAAATTTTAATTTAAATAAAGACTTAAAAAAAATGTTACATCATTCTTCACGCCTGATTGTTTAAAGCTTCATCAGTTTCAGACATTGTTTTCTATAAAGCTAAACTTCATTTCGCTTGATGTTTAAACAAACAGAGAAGCTTTTATAGTTGCAGGAAATATTTTGCAAATCTAATTTGACAACCTGCAAAGAAACGACCTCACACACACTTCTGTGACCTTTGATTGGCATAGTTGTGAATCACACTGTTAAAAAATAAAATAAAATAATAATAATAATAATAATAATAATAATAATAATAATAATAATAATAATAATAATAATAATAACTAAAAGAAAGACTTTAGTCTTTAATTTATTTTATTTTTGTGATGAGACAAAAGAGAGTTTCAATCAGTAGGAATTAGACTGATTGGCTTGAACAAATTTATAACAGCTAATTTTAGGAATGAGTTGAGTTTGGCAGCGTAGGACAGTCGAAGTGCAGAGTGGTCACAAAACAGGAGGATGAAAAGCCCAAATACCACCCAACGAGCGCTTATGTGAGGAAAAAGATCTTCCTGATTGAACTTATGCATGAGCTTTATTAGTTTTAACTGTTCTTTTGATAATCTGTATGGCTGTGGTTTTTCTCTAGTTTAGTGGTGAAAATGTGCATAACAAACTCCCATTTATCAAGTTTTACCCAAGAGGCTTTTAGGCTGAAAATATTCTTGCTTCTTCATTATCAGCACCTCCCCCACCTGTTATGTGTAAGAGGAGAAACATTATACTTAATCTTACTTGAACATTTCCTAAACATGTGCGATAGCAGATTCCATCTCAAACAGCTGGAGGCGCTGGGGCTGCAGTGAGGGATGAGCAAAGATCAAACCACCATAACTTTAGCACAAACACCACTATGGAAACGTGGGAAGAAACAAACCAGTTTGCCTCATGTTGACTCTGGACATAAAATCATGTAATTTAAGCCAATGAATTTAACGTCCAACCACCAGGTGTAAGAAAATAGCTGGCTAATTAACTCATACAAAACCTTCAGGCCTGAGATTTTATTTTAACCTTTGGTGCTTACGTACCTGTATTATTTCCATCTCTACTGGAGATGAATTCTGGTGTGTATGATTCAAAGTAGGGTCTCGACCCCTTATACGCTTCTTCTACCTGGAAAAAAATTGCCATAAACAGCTGAGATATTTAGTCTTTATTTAAATATAAGTAGAGATTGATAAGGAGTTCAAGAAGAAAATAACCCAGACACAGCAAATCATAAACATGAGTCAGTCTAAAGATAAAATGCTTAATTCCATGACAAACAGTCAAAAGATATCAAAGATTAAAAACATGCAAGGAATAAGCAGAATGCTAAAATGACAAGCCAAAAAAATACTTTACAAAATGCTGAAATGCAGACTGGAACAAAGCAAAGGTATCCTGGCAAATGAAAGGTGAACAGAAGGGGTCGGTTTACAGAGGCAACAAATGAGTTGATTAAGAAAACAAAATACTCTCCTTTCTTCCTCCATGCACATTTTAAGGCATTAGCATCCCAAACGCTGCTAACACCTATCAAACCAAGTTGGTACCACAGTTTTAAAGCTCAGAGGATTCTTACTTTACACAGACTTATTTGTCCATTCAGACACACCGTAGTAAAAATGGTGGCACAAATATGGTGGCTGCCATGTAAGTGGACCCATAGCAAGCAGCTGTAAATACAGAATAAAAACAAGTTATTTTAGTAAAGTGATTAGATACCAATAAAAAACACAGTTTTAAATATGTTATGTTTTTTTCTGTCAGTGACCTTTAATTTTGTTACATGCTGCACCTAACTCCATTCCTCTGACTTGTTTTGATGGTACATTGATATTAAGCATATTCCTGGAGCCATTACAGTATTGTCCTGGCGCATCGTGGGCTGGGAATCTTCTTTTTACCACCTGAAGCTTCCTGCTGTATTTTGCTTTACAGCACTTCGTCACGGCGTTGGATATTTGTGATGATCAAGCTTTACAACTTACTGAAAGAGGTCAGTAATGGTTTGTTATTGCACTGTGGTTACTGTGGTAAATTTGATGTCCACTGTTGTCCTTAAAAGAATGAGACGTACGAGATCTGAAGCTGATCTGAAGCTTAAAGCGCAGTTGTGTAACTTTGTCACTCCGGAAGACTCCACGATCTATGACCTGATCGGTTTTGGTGTGGAGGACAAAAATGTCAAAGAAAGACTGCTGAGAGAAATGGAACTCTTGCTTGATGGAGCTATCAACATCTGCCAGGCCAGTAAACTCTCCCAAGATGGCGGCTGGTGCAGCTAATGTGAGTGACAACGTGGCAGTTGGCACAGTTGTTAAAAGGCAGACAATGCACACAAGCCCGACCAACACCCGATGAGATGTTTCCTGCAAAGCTGTGACTCATAACATAAGCCGAAGAATTGTCCCGCTTTTGGTAAGCAAGGAAAGAACCATTTCTAAGCAACACTGTTTATAAAAAAGAAAGTAGGAGAGATAAGGAAAGGCTGTAAACATTGTGGAAGACAATGAGCCACAGAATCTTTGTGGGCTGTGAACTGTGAAAATGAACCACAGACAGACATGAAGACAATTAAAAATGACAAGTGCACCACAGCAGATCAATGGCACACTCACTGTAATGAAGTTGGACACCTGTGCAAAAGCTAACTTGATTAGCATGTCCCCTCTCAATCACATCCTTTGGCTTTTTGCTCCCAAAGCACTCTATAAGAAAAATATCGATCTCATCACGCTGGTATCAAGCAGCACCGATATTAGCCTTGATGTCAGTACATCAGTATTTGGATTATAAAGCAAGAATCATTTCAGTGGGGCGTGGTCATTTACAGACCTAAAATCAAATAAAAGGATTTTAAAATTAACCCTAAAAAGAAGGCAGTCAGTTCACTGAAGCCACAAGAGGAAACACGGGCTCTTTCTTTCCTGCACCAGACATGCTGCAGCATTTTGCACCAGCTGCAGAATGGACAAAGACTCCTGTGACACCAAAATATAATGCATTACAATAACCCAGTCGAGGTGTAATTAAAAAAAAATGTCTGAATATGTTTCTGAATTGTGTGATACTCTAAAACAAACTCACCTTATCTGTTACAAATTGGTGTGATTGCTTTCCGAACTTTGAACTCTGAAATCTTGTTGTCAAAAAACATAAGCTTCCATTTCAGTGTCCATAGAGAAGACTGACAACTCGTGACTCAGATATTATTGCATGACTCCATTTTGCTAAACTACCAATGAATTCTCCCTGATGTCACCATGTGACAGAATAATCTCATTTAACCAGAGTCATTGCTCTCATTAGAAAGGACAGTTACCTCCCCTGTTTGTCTTCCCAGCTGCTGACCACAGGTTAATGAATAATAATAAATAACAACACACTAATGATTATGCTTGGGGTGTTTAGCATGACAGCTACTCTGTCAGAGAGGAAGGACCCAAGGGCAGAGACGAGGGGCAAGAAAGGAATTATTTTTCTTTATCTTCAAGATCATCAAGGGTCCTCGAGCCAATTGAATTATTCTGGAGACATTTTACACAATTGATTGGTGTGCTGCTGAGTGAGAACAGATGCAGATGAGTGTTCATAACAAGAGTATTACCTAATGAGAGACTGATTAGTGTTTTTGAGGAACTGCATGAATAAACTGGATCCATTTTTTATCCATGTTTCCTCTTTATTCCTTGTATTAAAGCCTCAGACATCAACATGCGGGTTTTTCCAAGGTTCTACTGATTCTTCATATTAGAACAAAATTTCAAAGGAGAAGACAATGCTGATGTATGAGCTTCATTCACAGCCAGACCCACCACTCCCACCACACTCTGCAAATAGGACACCAGGTACCAGGGAGGGCACCAAAGAAATAGGCAAATGCATGATGATTCATTAAAAAGAAGAGACAGGCTGTCCACTGGCTTTCTTTAAATGACTCTTTCTTATGGTTATGTTTGTGATGGTGTCACTTCTCAGTTAAACAGAACACCTACATTTAACATTATGCTCTAAAGTCTCCTGCATTCAACCATGATTTTAAGCAGCTTTTCTTCAGCTTTTTTTATTCCTCACTGCCTGTCCCCTTCAACTGATGCCTTTTAATTACATTACAAATTGAGGAAATGGTTACCTACAAACACTTGTCAACTGCTAAAGAGAACCAATAGGAATTAAAGCCTGGAATTTTGGTAAAAGTTCTGAAATTTAAATTCTTTGTAATGCCCAGACTTTTGCATAACACTAAACAAAATATTACACATAGTTCTGTAAATTTAGCTCTTTCGGAGATCACTTTAACTGATCACATGTCTGATTGTTATATAAATTTTTATCAGGAATGACTATAGGTTAGTCATTATTTACATTTTAGTTGATGTGCAGCCCAGTACTGCAATATCTTTGAGTTATTAGAGAGCATATTTTGGAAAGAAGCTTAAAGAACAGGCTGAAATTTGTTTCCCTACATAAGCCCTGGTGATGTAAGATGATAATCAAGAGTGAAATCAGAGGATAACAGCCTGTATGTGTTGGTGAAAATAAACCAGGGCTAAATTCTAAAAGGGCCCCTTAATTGGTTGCAGTTGCACAGCAAATTAAAAAAGCTATAAAAAACCTGTAAACAACCGTTGTCATGTCTGATACTAAATCAAAGTTCATCAGAGGTCTGTTTTGCCTTTTTCTGCACAAAATCAACTATAAAACATAAATGGGGTGCTTGTACAGCAGTGGCCTCCAAGTCTAAGAGTTGAATCGCTAGTTAAATGAACCCTGTGTTGTTTCAAGGAATCAGAGTGTATCCTATATATCCTATATAACTATAATCTGATCCTGAGAAGTCTAAGTCAAGTTGAATGCTACATCTGCCACCATTATCACCACAAACTGTGCTGTAAAACAAGAAGCATTGAGCACTGGCAATTTGTATTGACTGTCAAAGCAGGCTTCTTTTTTATGTGATATTAAATGATTTTTTGTTTGTCTTTATTTGCTCCCATTAAAATTTGCTATACTTCCCAGCAGGAGGCCCAAAGTGCTAAGAGAGAGGGTCATTGTGACTTTGATAGAGAACAGAAAGATGGTATGAAAGAAAACTCCATCATACATGTTGCTGTGGGAATGTAATGCTTTGGAGGAGACCTGAGTACATTACACAGCTGCCTGGGTGGTTGTATGTACCGGTGACTAACCTCTTTAGTAGAGTGCCAAGCTCCCACAGGGCAGGAAAAGTCACTGTATTTTTGGCTGCTGGTACAAAATCAAATCTCTCTCCCACCACAGAGCTCAGGTTCTTCTAACGCCGTTTCAAACTCTGCTTCAGTAGAAAGAGGCATGTGGTTTAGAGTGACAGTGTTGTTTATGATGTTTATGTAGCTTTACCACAAAGGTTTAGGTGGGTTGGATCATTTTTTCCCTCAGAACTGCCTTAACTCTATGTTTCATAGATTCAACAAGGTGTTGGAAATATTCTTTAGAGGTTTTGCTCCATATTGACATGACAGCATCACACACTTGCTGCAGATTTGCTGGCTGCACATCCATGATGAGAATCTTCCGTTCCACCACATCCCAAAGCTGCTCTACTGGATTGAGATCTGGTGACTGAGGAGGCCATTCGAGTCCAGTGATTGGATTACACTGAATCCCTTAGTTATTCATTTCACATTTGTACTTGGTGGTGGTAAAACTAAATGTGTTACTACGACAAACCTGGGGCAGACTGACAGAAACGTGCAGCCAATCTGTGCCAATGGCCTCTCCAACCATCACTGAACATTCATTTATACACCACGGAGACAAGGTGGGTGAAGTGTCTTGTCCGAGGACACAATGACAGATTGCTAGGGATAAAGTAGGACCCTAACCTTCCAGATTTGGATAACCTGCTTGACCACCTGAGCCACTGCCTCCCCAGCTAAGCACTGAGTAACATCCAAGTAAACATCCCCAGACCATTACATCAGTACCCTAAGGCACTGATCCAAGGCAGAATGGATCTATGTTTTCATGTTGTTTCCACCAAATTCTGACCTTACCATCTGAATGTGGAGCTGAAATGAAGACTCATAATGTCCAGTGTTGGTGAGTGTGTGTGAATTGTAGCCTCAGTTTCCTGTTCTTAGCTGACAGGAGGCACCCGGTGTGGTCTTCTGCTGCTGTAGCCCATCTGCTTCAAGGTTGGACGTGTTGTGTGTTCAGAGATGCTATTCTGCAGACCTTGGTAGGAACCAGTGCTTATTCCAGTTCCTGTTGCCTTTCTATCATCTCCAACCAGCGTGGACATTCTCCATTTACCTCTGTCATCAACAAGACATTCTGGTCCAGACAACTGCTGCTCACTGGATATTTTCTCTTTTTCAGACCATGCACTGGAAACCCTAGAGATGGTTGTGTGTGAAAATCCTAGTAAATACTCAGACCAACAACCATGACACATTCAAAGTCACTTAAATTGTCTTTCTTCCTCATTCTGATGTTAAATTTAAACTTTAGCAAGCCATCTTCAACATGTCTAAACACCTAAATGCATCATGCTGCCGCCATATGATTGGCTGATTTGCTGTTTGTGTTAACAAGTAATTGAACAGCTGTATCTATAAAGTGATCAATGAGTGTATTTATGTATAAGGTACAATGCAATGTGCCAGTTGCTGACAATATGTACAAACAAAAATGGGCTGTCGACACTTTACAGTGCAGTTTGTCTTATGGTGGTGTGATCACACGTTACGAGGTCATGAAAGGTTGGCCAGTCAGTGATACACCTTTCCCTTTTCTGTATTGTGCCACAACTTAAGAAGATTAAATCCATCTATCCCTGTCCAGACTTACTTTTTCTGTCATTTCAGTTGAGGATTATCCTGATCTGCTTATGGGAAATGGGATTTTAGAATCTGCACACTTTAAGTTGCTGGAGCATGCAAAATGCAGTTTTTGCTATGGTGTTGTAATGAATTTTGTGCTCATGAACAGTTTCTCGCACACTCATGGAATTTTTTGGGCCTAAATAAAAAAGGTTTACGTCTACAGTGTGAGTATTTTTAAAGCCATCAGCTGTGCTTCAGACCTTCCCAATTTTAAAACCAACCAGGGCTTGGAGAAATTCTGCACACTTAAAGATGACAGTTTAACATTTAGCACTTAAATAGGCAAACTGCTCCGAGTCGTTCTGAAATTCTCATCCTCCACCTGCTGCACTGAGTCAAAGAAGTGAATGAATAAGGAGAAGAAGCCTAAGGGCTACATCTGTATTCATTTCCCCCTAACCTCGTGGATCCGCAATCCCCTAAACATCTGCTTTATCCAGGTCCCTGTAGCCCGAGCCATGTCTCCAACTAATTACTACATCTTGAGGAAGTACAGCCAATGATGAGAAAAGCAGGTGTGCAGCTGGAGGGCCCTGCTAACCATGATTTTACAACACATCTGAATTAATTTACCTTGGGTGACCAAGGAAATGCACAGAGGAAATTTGGGCATAACATTTGATGCTATATCATATTTTGCATTAAGTGCATTAGAAAGCAAATGTTTGTTGCTTTCTCTTCTTTTTTTGGTGTCTTTGTGACTAAATTTCCATGTGAATCATAATGAAGCAGATCAGAGTTTCAAATCAAAAATTGCTCTGAGTTCAGTAGGTTGAAACAGGACAAAGATTCTGCATGCTTGCAGCAGCAGCTGTATGTAGCCTGAAAATTAGTTTTTGTAGAGTTTTGTTGTGTTCCTGCTTCCTTTTGCGGTGGCTTATGAGTTGTTTTCCATCAAATGGAAGAGTGGTTTAAAGAACAACTTAAACCCCACATCCCAGACAAAAGGTGTTGCGTGTATTAGATAAAAACAAAACAAAACAAAACAAAAAAAATAGTTTGTGGCAGGTGGCAACCTCGGCTGGTAAAATGGGAAGCCTATGCGGAAGTGCAAAAAAAAAAAAAAAAAAAAAATGCAGTTCACCCCTCATCGTGGCTGGCTCCAAAACAGAGTCAATCCCCATAGACTGCCATGTTAAAAAGGCAGTTCACAGCAGAAATAAACATGTTTAAAACCTGGTACAAAAGTCCATTTTAGGATTAATAGGTCAAGTTTACCTTTATGACAACTGTGAAGGGGGTGGATTTTTTTTCTAACTCATCCGTTTGGATGTTATTTAATCTTGAAATTAGGCATAAATAAGGGTGAGTCCTTTTGATTGGCAGGTATCCAATATCCATGGAAAGAAGGGGGAGTGCAGCACAACCGCGGTTTTTAGCTGACTAACAGCGTGCCTTAGCTTTAGCCCATCTACCTCCATTCGGGGTTAGCTCGGTTAGGTCTTAGCTACAGGCAGCTCAGAGTTTGATGGTTGTCAATCATCCATCCCCACCTTCACAGTCCCCCTCTCAGCTCGACCTCTTTGCCCAATTTTGGATTTTCTGAGACTAACAACATGTGTGATGCTACCAAGATGGCAACAGTGGGAACACCCAACGAGCTTCACTTTTGCACTTCATAAATCTACAGGTGACGTCACGGAGGTTTGTTCATCATTTATTTACAGTCTATGGTTTGTGGATGTAGAGCGGTTTACCAGCTTCAACTCTCCCTGATTTGCGATTACTGGCCAGACTTACACACATTTACTGCCCAATATTTCTGCTTTGTCCCTTTCCCCCAACAATTGAGGCAGATGGCTCCCTGAGTCTGATTCTATGATTATTTCTTTCCATCAGAAGAGTTTTTTTTTTTTTCTTGCCAGCGTCCAGGTATTAACTCAGATGGAGCTAACAATCAGATTTAGAAAACAGAACTTTATTGATCGTGAAGGAAACTGCTTTTGTACAAAGACTCAAGACTCAAGAGGTTTGTTGTCACTCCAGAAAATGAAGTGCATGAAAAGGAACAAAACTAAGAGCTGAACTCTTGGTAAACAGCAACAAAATAGGTCCCTTATAAAATAATGTGAATATAAGAATGATGGTATTGTTGCACAAGAGAAAATCCAGTGTCAGTGTTCATGAATCTAAAGGTTTTCTGGAATGTTCTTGCTCTGATTCTGATCCACCCTGAGGGCAAAAACGTAAACGGCCCATGAACAGGATGCGAAGAACCCTTCATGATTCTGGCAGCCCTGCTCTTACAGCTACTGATGCAAATGTCCTTGACTGTTAGGAATTCAGCAACTCAGGGAGATCATTGGCAGCAGCGTTCTAACTGCGGCAGAGCAGTTCCCATGACACAGTGATATGGGATGTAAGAATGCTCACAACTGCATGAAAATGACGTGAAGGCTCTGAAGATGGCTGCCAAAGTTGTGTCCTCAATCTAAGCAGTTAATCCTCCAAAAACAGAGGGCATTCAGAGGTCTCCTGACAACTTTTCTTCGAACTAAAATCATCTCTTTTGCATAGACAGATTTGCCAAATCAATAATATTAATAGTTCACTGAGCTTGAAGCGTTGCACATATAGATAAGATATTTTACATACTGAGAGGCAGAACAGTTATTGCACCTATGAGCAGCATCAGAGCAGTTATAGCCCATCTGAGTATTATAAAAAAGGATGTTTTAAGAGATAAAGTACAGAAAAGGAAGGCTTGGCTTATTAAATGGTTAAGTGGTGACCAAGGGAGGAGTTAGAGTCTAATGGCTGCAGGGAGAAAGGGTTTCCTTTGCTGTTCAGTGGAGCATTTTATGCTAATCAGTGTCTCACTAAAAGGCTTTTCTGTCCAGCTACAACACTGTGAAGTGGGTGATCAGGATTTCAAATGATAGACTGAAGTCTCGCCAACAGTCTCCGATCTGCTACTCTCACCACTGTGTCCAGTACCTTTCCTGCCACAGAGCCAGCCCTGTTGATCAGTCTGTTAAGCCCCTTTGACTCTGTCATCTTCACACTGCCCCCCCAGAATACCACAGTCATGAGGATGATACTGGCCTCTACGGCATCATAGCATATCTGCAGCATTTTATAAACCCCAAAGGATCTGATTCTGTGTAAGAAATATATCTTACTCTGACACTTCTTATGTTGCAGGTCGGATCTTAGATCAGTCTGTTTGCTCTTCAAATATTTTTAGACAGTTATAACTTATTAACCTTTCACTTACCTCATATAGCAAAGAGGTCTGATATGGCTCTGCCAGCAGATATTAGTCTTTATGGCAAGCTTAAAGTGCTGCATGGATTTGAGTGTACGTATTGTTGGATGGGTAAAACTCAAAGCCCTGAGGGAACCAGTGGTCAGATTTATTGTGTTCCTGGAAAGAGTTATTGCAAACAAATGCTCATCCTGTAGGTTTACTGACATTTGGCTGGAAACATGCTGGATCAATTCTTTGGCTAGAAAGCCTGCAGCTGGTGTAACAGCTGTTGCATCAAATGCTGTTTTTACCATCAGGGGTATGTGGATCATGCTTTTTTTTTTTTTTTTTTTTTTTTTTTTTTGTAGAATTGCAGGAAATTGCAGGAAAATAAAATCTTGAATTTTATATATATATATATATATATATATATATATATATATATATATATATATATATATATATATATACAATCAGCAAATAATTATTTTTCAGATGAAATACCATAGCCTGTGGACAGATTCACTTTTACCAACTAGCTGATAAAGTATTCTGAATCAAACATGCAGAGCAAAGATGTGCTTTATGTGCAAACTGTCGCACAAAGTTGGAACCAATTCAAACAGATTTCCTCACCGGATAAAATAGTCTGAACTTATGCTCCCATCAGCATATTAATCTGCATATTAATCCGCAATTCTAAATTTTCTCCACATTCTTTGGAGAGAATTTAGTTATGTTTGACCGATATTGACATGTATCATCAAAAGAATAAACTGAGTCTATTTGGTCTGGAAATCTATATTTTAAGCCTGGAGGATGTAAAATACCTCAGCTCTGATGACATACAAGCTGGTCCAGTGTTGAATAGATTTCCAGAATATGTGAACTTGGATGTGTCCTGAATCTTGAGTTTGGGGTTGGAATAGACACAAGTGAGGTTGTGTCCAGAAAAAAAAAAAAAATGAGAACCTCTGTCTTTAAGCAACAAACTTCTTCTTTTTTTTTTTTTTTTTAAAGTGCAACATCATCTGACAAAATTCCTGTAAAAGTAATTTAGGATCTGCATCTGTGCAGTGACCAAAAGTGTCAGAACTTATTGAACATTTTTGGAGAACTTCTACAATGTTGAGATGTCCAACATAATTCGGACAATAACTCAAACTGTGGTCTGATTAAATGCCGCAGTTGGGTTAAAACTGTAGCCTCACTATAGTGTGATTCTAACTGAAAAGCACATTTTTTTTATACATTTAAAGCTCACAGTCATTTGGTATTTTATGCCAAAATTACTTATTTTTTCTACAAGAAATGTTTTAATACAATTCCTAAACTCAGTTATGATTCTAATAAAACACCCCCATCAAATTTGATTTAAAGGGACGAGCTGAGGCCATTGAGACCATTTGACTGTTGATTGGTATGAAATAGATCAGTAAGTTCATCAGTGAATTGACAAAGCCTGTGAAATGGGTTGACAAAAAGTACCTCAACAATTTAACACATGAAAAAATTAATCCCCTGAACTCATAATGCAAGTTAAATATTTTGCGTATAAAGCCTGTAGATCAGGGCTCTTCATGTCCGATCCCAGAGATCTACTATTCTGCAACTTTAAGATGCATCCCTTCTCCACACACCATTTGATTCACTCCTGAATCAAATGGCTGGAGGAGAGACAAGTGCAAGGATACTTCACTTCCAATCTTCCTACAAGGATGGAGGAAAAACTCAAGTATATATAATGAAAACATATCAAGAAAGCACTTCAAACCTGTAGACATCCCAAGTGGGCTTTCAAGAAATCAACTAAGATTTTTGGGAAAAGCAACACAAACAGAGAAGATGGAGAGACCAGACACAAGAATTTTGACTTTTAATATGTGGCAGGAGTTTCTGAAAAACTTAGAATCTTTTCCAAGCATGACATCTCAGTGAATTTCAAACCACACAACACCCTCCTACAAAAGCTGACTCACCCAAGGGAAAAAAAAAAACCCAAACACAAGTCGAGTGGCATCATGGAAGGTCTTGATTTAAGGTTGGTTTTTGTTGTGTTGTCTTAGTTTCTAGATTTGTCATTTATTGTTTTGTCTTTCCTGTTTTATTTGTTGAGTTTATTCCCTTTAATTCTATTTGCTTTACTTCGTACTCCCTGCTTCCCATTCAGTCTGTTGCACCTGCTTCTTTCAGGAGTAGGGAGTTCCGGACCCCCTTATACAAGCTGTTTGGTCCGCATTGCCGGCAGTAAGTTGGATTTGTTTCCAGTAAAGATTCGACTTAGCTGAGGCTGCCCTTTGTCACAGATTATGTTCATAACTTTTATTGGCAGAATTTCTAGGTGTTGAGGAGATCGGTTTTGTGGCCTCACAACTCTGTGAAGTGTGAAATGGTTGGGTTGAAAATCATCACCTCCAAATCTGAAACTATGGTCCTCAGCTTGAAAAGGGTGGAGTATCCTGTCCAGGTTGGGAATGGGGTCCTACCCCAAGTGGAGGAGCTCAAGTATCTTGTCCATGAGTGAGGGAAGGGTGAAGCAGGAGATTGACAGGTGGATTGGTGTGGCAACTGCATGGATGTGGACTCTGCATCAACCTGTCGTGGTGACGAAGGAGCGGAGCCAAAAGGTGAATCTCTCGACTTACCAGTCAGTCTACGTTCCTACCCTCACCAATGGTCACGAGCTGTGAGTGGTAACCGAAAGAACGAGATTGCGAATATGCAGTCAAAGCTTGTCATCCACGAGGGATTCAGAGCAGAGTTGGTGCTCCTCCGCATGGGCATCTGGTCAGGTTGCCTCTTGAACACCTCCCTGGTGAGGTGTTCCCAGCACATCCCACTGGGAGGAGACCTGGGAAAAGACCCAGGACATGCTGGAGGGATTAGATCTCATGGCTGGCCTGGGAACACCTCGGGATCCCCCCAGAAGGTCTGAAAAAATGTGGCCAGGGAGAGGGAAGTCTGGGCCTTGGTACTTAGGCAGTTGCCCTCGCAACCTGACCCTAGATGAGTGGCAAGAAAATGGATAGATGGATTTTCATCTTTGCTTTAAAGTTATTTTCGCATTGACAATGCAGCTAATTTTTGCTGTAATTATCCCGCAGAAGCATGGTTGTTTAAAAAATACTAAACTCTAATCTCCCGATGAAAAGGTAACCTATGACTTATGTATAGCTCAGTGATGCCATATCTAATTGCAAGCACTTGTCATTCATTAGCCCTGTCTGACCAGTGTTTGAACGTCATGTATTTTAAGCTACTTGTTTTTTTTAAACTGGATTAAAATAGTGACAGATGGTGAATATCCTGTTTCTCAGATAAATGGGATCTTTTTGTCTGTTGTTCTGTTTTCAGCAGATAGGATGAAAACAATTTTATAGCAAGTCATTTATGAGTTAAAAGAAGCTCAGTATTGCAGAGAAACTACATTATTTCCTTGGAAATGTATTTATTTTCTGTCATATACATCTCAAAGGTCAAGATTATTGTAAGAATGTTAGGAAGAATGTTTGGGTGTACAGATACAAGGAAATTTTACTTATTACAACCATGACCACTACCTTCAAGTCATTTTAACATCATACAAATGGGACTTCAGTTTACAAACCATTTATAATGACAGGGGCTGCACCCCCATTACCTCCCAGAGAAGAGATGATTTGGGGCCAAGTGGAGTAATGTTCATGGCGAGGGGACACAGTGAGGAGGTCAGGTCAGCCATTCAGCAGGGATAGTAATGGCTGCTTTGTACCTCTCCCCAACAATGACAGTGATGATTATGTGAAAGCCCTCGAGCCACATGAATTCCCAGAGAAGTTGTGGATGACAGTGTCACTTAGTCTGGTGGATGAGAGCTGACAAACACCAAACAGGATAAATGACCTGCTCAACTTTCACAGGAGGTGTTAAAAAAATCTAATCAGCATTCATTAGCATTTTTTCTCTGTTCTGCCCAGTGAAAATGGAGGCTAGTTGACTTGACAGAAACATGTGGGACGAGCACTTAAGATAAAAAAATTCTTCTCCGGTGACCATACATCGTTGTAAAGTCATGCTTATTTTATGTGCTTCTGACAGACCAGCCTGTTTGTTAGTCAGGTTAAATCCAAGCCCAGATGGTTGTGATGACACAAGTGTGTCTTTGCAAAGGGTGCAGAGTTGTTTATTTAATGTGTCTTTGGGTGTTTGTCATGTTTTTTGGTATTAATTTATCTTGCTGATTGCCATGTTTTCTGTGTTAGGCTTGGTCAGTCTGTCCCTTGGGTTGTATCTACACTTTCTCATGGGCCAATCATGGTGCTGGTTCAGGGAACAGTTACATGACAACCTATCCAGCAACCAGACAATCAACAGCAGGAACAACTAAAGAAGGCGACCGCATACCGCCTCCCTCCCCGGGTGTTCCACAGACGGGATTTGGTATTGGTTCAAGTAGGTAAAAGGCTAGCAGTGTCAATATACTTTGCAATAGGGCTGCCAAAATGAATGTATTAATGCAAAGAGATTAACCTGTGGGATTAATGTATGAAATTGAATGCTTTAATGTAAAAACAACCAAGTTATCATTAATACCATACAATTCAGAATTTGGTATTATCTCAGCTAGAGAAGTTATTTTGGGAATGTAGGTGCCTCACTAAAACTGACTCCACCAAATACCACATATACTCCTTATTTCTGAAGTTTGTAAAAATTTTCAAGCCCATTTAGAATTTTTTATAAGTGTTCAGAAACAACGTTTTAAAACTCCAAATTTGGTATTATCTCAGCGAGAAAAGATGATTTTGGGCATATTTGGATCGATCCACCCACCATTGTTCCCCAGATGAAGACAGGTGGACTACAGACCACCTTTTGAATGTAGTCCTGAGAACTGAACCTGCATCCTTCAGGCACTGGCCCACATCTTTTACCACTAGGCTACCACCACACACCATTCTTGTCACAAAGGGAAATAGAACTGAACGTGAAACGTTGATTTGGAAAGATATGCTGGGTGGAATTGCCTGGATTGGATTTATGTGAAAAAAGTGAGTTGTCTGATAGGGTGAGGGTGTAGAAACACGTCTGCATCCAAAACAATGATGCATTCCTCCCTTCTCAGGACAGGGAATGAAGTAATTTTCTGTTGTAAATTATATACATGGACACAATCTGTAGCTTAAAATAGCTACAGGGGGTATGGTCAAACTAATCTAATGAAAAATGTTTTTAATAGTTAAAACTGATTAAACAATGTTAAATCTGCTCATTTATTAGGTAATATTTCCTCAATAACCTACTCAATCTGCTGTTTCTGAGGGACAAACAGTTTTCTTCTCATGTTGTTTTGCACTCCTCCCTCAGGTGAATCTGATCTGGTCTGATTAAAGGAAAACCAATAAAAGGATTCTCTCTTCCTGTTTTAATCCCTTCAGCCTCCGCAGCAGCAGTCTGCTTGTTTGGAGATCAAATGGTTTAGTTTGCGTCATTCTCTGTCTTTTGGGTTTGGGATGGGTTGAATATCCTTTATTCATTTTTGTTTATTTGTTTTTTTTGTCAAGTTTAGTTTGATGTTTCTTGAAGTTATGTCGATTTATGGGCTAATGGTTAATTCTTTTAATTTTGTAATAAATGGACTTTATTGGTATTTTATTCAAATGTTGGAATTAACTGTAATTGTCCAATCCTCGTGTTTATTTAAAGCAGTTCTGGTGATAGCTTTAGATAATAAGGGTGGGGGTATTACATAAGAATGAAGAGATAAAGAAGAGATCTGCTTGCTCTTTCGTGTGTGTGTGTGTGTGTGTGTTTTATTAGTCTCCTCTTTTCACACTCTCACCAGATATTAATGTGCTTTTCACTGCTTGAGAAAATGGACTTGATGGTGTGTGAAAAGGGTCAAACGTGTGATTCACATGGTCAGAAGGTGAGAGTTGGAGTCCTGTCAGATGCTGTATCACAGTCAATAGAGCCTTTAGTGGTTTTTTTCTCCACAGCTGTCAGACCACTGAGCCAAAGTTTAGTGGTCAGATTGACAGTTACTAAATGTTTAATGAGTAAGTTTGGCATTGAGCAGCTGTGCAATCATATTTTTAAATCGTGTAAAGTTTGGATGGAGTCAGGAGTTCGGTGGGCCAGGCAATTATTCCATGTTTGCTAGTTTTTTTTCTCCCAGGTCCTATTATCAGTTAGTGAGGGCAGTTGTGCAGATAAGCTGAATAGAGTTATTTTTGTTGTTGTAATTACTTAATCAACAATACTGGTTGGCAGCCAAAGCTTGCTGCAAAGGGTTTGGTAGAATCAAATAAAAAACAAATTAAAAGAAAGCTTTTTTTTCTTTTGGTCAGTTGCTAAAAATAATAAAGTACTAATATATTTTTTTCTCCAGCGTTAAAGTTGAAGCAAACATACTTTGTAAAAGTCTTGAACCACTCAATTTGTTATTCATAGTTCACCTACAAGGAGCCAGAGTATCTTGTAATCTTTTAAAATGGTCCCAAACAACAGTTCTCCAGGCTGTTTTTCTCACTGCTTTATCAGTCCTTTGTCAGTCCAGTCCCTGCACCCGAATATTTTCAGAGAAATATGTTTTTTAACCACATATCTGACCTATGAATCATTCAAGCATAAAAAAGGCTCCTAACTGAAGAGATGATTGTTTTGTTGACACATGATAAGCAGCTTAGTAAAAACCCGTTTTTAGGCTTTTTGTTACCATCCATCCGTCACAAACACCCATAATTTATTCCAGTTTCTTTACATACATCTATGAAAAATATCTACAATAACAGTTTGACAGTCAGAAAATAAGATTTTAGCTAAAAACTGAAAACGAGCATGTCTCAGCATGGTGTTCAGTGTGTGCTTTAAGGAAACTGAAGGACAAAATAAGTATCAGGACTAAAAACTATCTACATTAGATGAAGAGGAAATGTCCTTAAGAAGTGTGGACAAATTCAGCAAAGACCTGACACAAGATGTAAGAGATGCATCTGGACCTTCAGACGAATGGTCTCCATGGAAGCATGGCTGTGAAATAAGCCATTGTTGAAGGAAGGGAAATGAGGAGAAAAGGTTGAGGTATGCCACATTACACAAGAACTGGACTGAGGATCAGTGGCAGCAGGTCTGATGGAGGCATGAAGCCTTCCCAGAGCCTGGACCTCAGCTTTTTTGAGGCAGTGTGGGATCATCTGGACAAAGACGAGAACAAAAGGCAGAAACATACAAACAAGAGATTTGGAGAGTCTTTCAAGAATTCTAGTATGCTATTCCTGGAGACCACTTAAAGAAATGATAAAAAGCTTATCTCAAACTCAGTGGTTTTATTTTAAATTTGCCTTCAGGGCTAGTCAAATTGGTCCTACGGGGGCTGCAGTCCGGGAGGTTTTTGATGTTTTCCTGCTTCAATTCCATTCCCCATAGGACCAAATCCTGTTCAAGATCATGGAAGCGCATTAATGTATTATTTTTCCTTCTTATATATCTTAAGTACTCTATGAAAAAAAAGAAACAAGATAAGCTTAAAACTACCCAAAAAGGAAACATTACCTAGATGGAAATACATTGGACAGCGGTTGCTAAAATAATCGCAAATGAAAGGATGAACATCGGGTTTAATGAAATGACTAATCCAACCCAGACTCTCAGGGTTGGATTAGTCACTGGAGAGTCAACCAGAGGTCAAGTGGTAAATAAGTGGTGCATATGGATGGATTACTGAACCATGTTCAGAATATATGAAAGACAAAATTATAGGATTACCCTCCAAACTCAAATCTAGAATAAAAGTTAATATAACACCACTTAACCCTGTAAGCATGAAGCAAATATCTTTATTTTTTTCACCTCTTGGTAATGGTACCCATTTCTCTACTCAACAGTGTTCTCCATTTAATCAGTAACAGTATTGTTTCGCACCCAGCAGAAATTTACAAGTTTCAATTTCTGACCTTTTAATTTTTATTTTTCTCCAAGAATTACTGTCTGTGATTGCAAATAAAATCTGCAAAATGGTGGGTCCAACAACCAAACACACAGTTACATGCTTATGAAACTCAGGTCATTGATGGCTATGGCTTTTCTAACTTTTAACCTAACAATGAAACCCAGTAACAATTCAAAGAGGACATGCTCTGCCCTTTTTTCAAATTGACTCAATAACCCGAAGTAAATTGAGATGGAGCTTTAGTCAAAATAAGACAAGAAAACTCCCTTTTAAATCTTGAGTTTTTTTTTTTTTGAAGTATTTAAGGACACTCAGTCCCTTTCTGTATGGGGTGTGTTTCACTACATTTTACACCATATATTTTACATTTTACTTACCATGTAAACATAAATATAAATAGAAATTATGAACAACAATCCTTGTATACACTAAATAACAAAACAGCAAGCGGATCTCAGACCATCACACACCAAAGCTGATAAATGAAAGTTGTGTTTTTTTTTTTACACTATGCTTCCTTAATCTGCAGTTTGGCCACCCTGCAGTTTAGGGTCACTCTTTCAGGCTGATCTCATTACAAGTCATTTGATAAAGGTTGATAAAACACCAGACAACAGAAATGGTTCAGTCGGCTCATTAATACATCATGTAATTTCTATGCCTCATATCGGCTTCATTAACCCTGAGCTTCAACCATGATTTGTTCCATTAGTTTTAAGTCTTTAGCAGCTAATGGCAACAACTAGGGATGCAGCAACAATTTTAATGGCATGGAAACAATTAAATATGCTCAACTTTAATTTTTATTTTATGGCTCTGGTCCAAGGGTTTTTCTGTTTCCTTTCTCACCTGCCCAATTAGTATGTTTCTTACGAAGCTCATCTGGTGACACTGAAGAAACATACATCATTGTGTGGTCACACATTATGTATGCATGTGAACGAGATGCTTATTGCGTGAACATATGTAACTAAGTTGTGGCCAGGATTACTCATCTGTGGGAACGGAATAATTAAGTCATGACCACGTTACTACTGGGTCGACAGCATGCCCGTTATCTGCATATTGTTTGCTACATATCTCACACTGTTTCTGAGCTTCCAAAAATTATCAGCAGAAGTCAACAAGCGCCACCTTTAAATACTCTGGATCCAAACTTTGATCATGGAAATCAAATGGAGGAAGATATGTCTGAGCATATACAATATCTTGGGGTGGCAGTAGTATAGACGGTAGAGCAGACGGTCACAACTGAAACGGTGAAATACAGTCATCTAAGGAAAGTTAAAATAGTCTCTCCTGTAAGTCACAAATATAAAAAAAATATTTCCTTTATTGCCTTTTTAAGAATCTGTTCTCAGACTGCAGGCTCCTGGCTGAAACATTGTTTTCAATCATTCTTCTCTGCAAAACAAAACACACCATGTTTTATTTTTGCACATAACAATCGAGAAGTGTGTTTTACATAATCTGTAAACACTGTGGAGTAAATATGAGTCACACGTCCTGGCAATAGGTTGCTGTCAGCAGGACACAGCGGTGTGTAAGAGTAGATGCTTCCCTCTCCACGTTGTCATCCTCGATGGCATGATGTCAGGTATTGTGTCGAAAATTGCTTCCACTGCAGCTGAGGAGGGGGTGGTATTGTCATGGAACACACTTCTACAAAAGATGGAAAATGAGATTTGGTGTTGTTGACACAGTATGGAATGACTTTTACAGCAGCTTGTGTGAGCTTTGCACACAGGATAGATTGATCTGACAGATTTCTGAATGCCGCAGATGAAGTTTCCTTTTGCTCCTTCAGAGATGAAGAATGAGGATTTCAGTACAAGTCCTGTGGAATGAACCCTGGCTCGCACCCCTGTCATAAACACTGGAATGTTTTTATTTCTCCTACTGAAGGTTTTCTTTTAGATCCATGTCTGATGATCCTGCTTTGGATACATTAACTGCTGCATACTGATAGAAATACAAGCTTATCATGAGAGTAACATCATAAATAATCTCTGGTTTATACTCCTTCCAGTTAAAATAAGTTAGAGTTCTTCAGTCACTTTGGTTTTAATCTTTGAACATCAGAAATTATGCAAATCTGTAGAATAATAACCATAAAAGGCTTTGCTGTGTCTTTGCTCGGCTGGTTGGTGAATCCAGGTTTTTATTCATGCATGCAAGCAGATTAATTATTTGTTTCACTTTTAATTTCTCACCAGTTCACAGGCTGCTGAAACTAATACAGTAAAACACATCTGCACCAAAAATGTGAACATTCAGGCGTGCCAACTTGTTATTCAGCTGTTTGGAAATGTATTCACCAGGTGAGATGTTTAGCTCCTTGCATCATAAATTAAATGAAAAGCGGAAGTTCAAACAGTGCAGAGTGTGTGTGTGTGTGTGTGTGTGTGTCTCCAAACACAAGGGCAGTAGTGATTCATGAAGTTGCAGCAGCCTAATTTGTCTGGCTGAAGTCGGACATAAATGAGTAGATATGGTGGTAAATTACGTACTTTTGGCACAAACATCAGTGGTCCCATTTCTCCGAAAGCGTTGAGCCATTCACAGTAAAACAACAGCTCAACACAGTCAAAAGGTAGGAGCAGTCTCAGGATAACAAGCACTGATAATCCAATTTGTTCTGAGAAAACCAGAATCTGAGTCTTGACCCTTTGGATGTGTGGCCATCCCGCTGGGGTCATTTTGGGGCTGCCAGGTGTCACCCACACGTGATTTATTTATGCGTAACACCGTATTTCCTGCTTTAAGTAGTCACAGGATCTAATGTGACCCAACAGCATTTGTGTTTATTTGCTGGATCAACTTGATCATTATTTTTCCAAAACAACAACCAAAAAAAAAAAAAAAAAATTGAAAAATTTGACACTGTCATCAAAGCTGTATTCCACAGTCACATTATTAGTTATAATCCTGAAATGAAAAAGCTTAAATTCTTTCACTGTTAATTATTGCTTGGATGATCACTTCAGAACTGAAGGAGAAATTTGTGGTGCACATTTAATCTTAATTGTTAAGAAATTCCTGAAAATGCAGTGTGTCATGCATAAACTGTAGAATATCCTGTTTGTGTCATTTGCATTCCAATCCGATAATAAGCCCGATTGATTATCTGCTGTCTATAAATGTCTTGATGTTGCATCAGAATGTCCTGATCCTTCAGCACCTGACCCAAACCTCGTTAATCCAGGTGACATTTGAACCAGCTTGACTCCAGGTCTTTCTTTGGCTCGCATAGGAGCTTGTCCTATACGTATTTTGAACCATTTACATTAAAGGCAGTGACTGGATTGCTTCACCACCTGGTTACCTCATAGTAGCATGTTAACCATACAGCCTAGTGTGGCTTACATGGATGGACTCGTCACCAAAACATGGAAAAGGGTAAAGGACTATCCAAAACAGGACTACTGTGTATTAAAAACCTCACAGTCAAAGTGGGAGCTCTTGGAGATTTACAAAGTGAAGTTCCTGGGAGTTTTCCAGAAATGATAAAGGTGGTGGCTAACCAACCAGGAGAGGTTCAAGCAAAAAAGGGAGCAACAATTTGGGAAGTGAAGGCAGTGCTGCTAATATAATAATATATATATATATATACAATGGCTGTCCAAAAAGAAAGTCACAGACTGGATTTGACTAAGCAAGCAGGTAAGAGCCCCCTATTGGATAATTACTGGATGGATGATGATGTTCCAGCTGGAACAAGTTATTTAACCCTAACTAATGCAGAGAGGAGCTTCTCATTCCTTAAACAACCATGTCAGAAGACAAATCCTGTGGTCATGGAAAAGATGTTAATCTCTTTCAGAAGGGTCAAATTATTTAAAGAGGGTTATTCCATCTTCTCTGATGGCACGGCTATATTCCGAGATGACAATGCCAGGATTCATTGGGTTAAAAATGTAAAAGAGTGGTTCAGAACCACAGAGTCCAGACCTGAACCCCACTGAGAATCTTTGGAATGTGCTGAAAAAGGCTTTGTGCAGCGGTCTGACATCCACATCATCAAAACAGGATCTTGGAAAAAAATTCCCGGAAAATGAATGTTCTGACATTGCAGAAGCTTAACAAACAATACCACAGTGAAAGCATGCCCCAATCAAAGCTGAAGGTGGTCCAAAGAAATTAACGTGCGACTTTTTTCTTTTGGACAGGCAATGTAATACACGTTTAATAAATTAATACAATGCATGTAGATTGCATGAAGGCCTAACACAAACAAATGTATAGACTGAAGCAATTCTGTGAAGACAGACTGAAACTAGTATGGAATTATCAGAAAACAGCTGGCATATCTTGTTTTTTTTTTTTTTTAGAATAATGAATTAACTTTATAGCACTTCCAAATTTTATAACCCTATGATAATCATTATTGTCTAATTTAAATAGATAATCACTTCTCCCTGCTGTATTAAGGTTCATGTAGATGTCCATCAGGTGTAAAACTATTGGTTGGGAAACAGGAGAAAGCCCAAATCATTTATAAACCATTTTTCAGAGAGAAATAATTGGTGAGGAAGTGGTTCTTTAAAATATGTAGATGGAAACACTCTTTTGTGCGATACATAAACACTGACTGATTTACTATAATTCCAATTTCAAACCCCATTAAAGTTTTAATTCCTGATGCAAATTTTGATGTCTTCTCCATTTTAAATTTAAACAGTTTAGAATTTTTGGCATTCTTGTGTCACATCTGCTCTAAGGATTTAGCATACACTCGTTAATAGGCTCGCCAAAAAGACAGCAGACTGATGCCACACCAGAAACAGATGTGGTTCTGGGACGTTTATTCCCAGCACAAAATTAGGAAAGTGTTTTTTATAAGAAGCAAACCGGTCCATTTGAATAAACTAGCCACCTGTCTTTGTCTCTTCTCTCAACTAATTGTTCAGCAGAAGGAGAATGAACACCTGTCACAACCTGGCAACCCAAAATGTAAATTAAATCATTAATTTTGGTTTCAAAGTATTTAAAGAAACCTGGCTGTGAAGTTTTGATTGATTTTGATGACAAAACAAAAATAGAGGAATCTTCTAGATTATAATGAATAACATGCTTTGAGAATAATAATTGAGTATGACCGAATTGTGGCTGGCTTGGATATCAGCTAATTGAGGAATTTAGATATTTACATATTCTATATGTTCTGGGCACTCATTATTTTCTCCTGTAGCCATTGTGTGATGTCTGCTAATTTTATTGGATAAACTCTTCAAATTGGTTGTTGAATAAACAGCCGAACTCTGATTGTACAGAAAAGCCTTTACTCGACGTGGACAAGGCTTTCGTCTGTTTACCAGGTGGTTTTCTACAAGAAAAGCAAACATTCTGGGTGATATAACAAGCTGCTTTACAAAGAAATTAGCTTTAATTCTATTTAAGTGTTGAATTGCTAGTGGCTGCTAAAACATTGCATTTGAATGGTGAAAAGAAACTACTTATGGAAACAAATGTGTTCTGTTGATTCAGAGTGAGTGCACTGATTTACATGCATCTCTGGGTCTCTTTCATTTTTCCTTGGATTTTCATGTAGAACCATTGGATGGCAGCTGAGGCTCCCTGTGCATTACTTGCTGGCTGCTTGTTTTCCTGGCCTGAGGCATCACTTTAGCCATGCAGGCTTACAGATGCGTGGATGGACATCAGGCCAGCATCGTCCCCCAGTGTATGGCGTGAAAGATGGAGGAAGCAGGGAAGGCTCTGGATAGTCTGTGTGCAGGCATTTAGGTGAAGCAGCTCCCTGAAGGTAGAATATCTCAGCCCAGCAGGGAATGCTGATAACCTGCCTGGCCTAAGTGACCTCATCACCACCTCAAAGTAATGAAACTGCCAGATGTTGGATCAGCTCAGGGGGTTGAGTGTAACTAAGATGAAATGTTTTGGAGGAGGGACTTTTTGAATTGTAGTAAACAACTTCTCTTATTTATTTCCTCTACAAGATGGCAAAACTTAACCCTGTTCATCTCATACCTCAAAGCAGATAACTCTCTCTCAGCAGCATCTGCAGGTAAAACACGTATGACTGAAGCATGATGGCAACAACTGATAGTGCACTAGTGTGGCTCCCTGGCTCTACAGTAATTGTGGCATCACAATGTTTATGGTGAGGGGAGCGTGGATATGATTGGGTCCTGCTGGGGTCACTATGTGTCTCCTAAGGGTCTACTAATGTCACAACAGGAATGGAACAGAAGCATGTTGGGAATTTATCCTCAGGTGAGTCACCCTGCTGGTCAGATCTATGCTGGCCTGCAAGGAAAAACAAAGAAAACACTGAGCTTCAATTTCAAACCAGTCACAGCTGAAAAAAACAGTTACTGACTAAACCCGAAGGAGGCTAAGATTAAATTAGTTACCTGTTCTCAATATAAATGTTTTATATCGTCTTACTTGCCTTTATTGTCCCAGTGAGCTGATAAAGTGTTGGGACTGCCTCCTTTGCAAAATTAAGCCATTTAAACTCCAGCTAGACTCTCAGTTTATGTAAGTTAACATAAAAATACATAAACTAATCCACATCAATTTATGCTTATTTTATAGTTTAATTCAGTTATTAATGATCACTGCTTTGACCTACAAGTAAAATAATGTAAAATGTCCCTTTATGTTTCCAGCAGTCAGGCAGTTAACACAAACAGTTTCTTGTTCTTTGAATATGTTTACTTTACGCCTCCTTTAAAATGTTAAATGTTTAAACTACAAACGAGCTTGCAGCCTGCGGGGGAAGAGCAGTGATCACTTCACTTTACCTCAGCAAAAATGGAAATGGGACATGAAGGAATAATAACTCATTTAGATTCATAAAGTGTACATGAAAGAGCATCAGTAATAACACACAATACTGTTACACATGCCCACCCTCTTGTTTTTGCAGATGATGAAAAATCTTCTCTACTTGCAGGTTTTGTTCATGTTGATGGAGCGAATGTCAGTTAACAAGCTGCTTGTTTGATTGGTATCAGTAAGTGAATTATTTTCATTTGTGGGACACCAGACTGAGACACAACACAGCAACATTTTTCTCAGTTTGTTCTTATTTTAAGTAAGTGCAGTTATTACTCTGCAAGTCATGTTGTGTATTATCAGAACTTCTTTTTGTAGTTTTATGCAGCATTTTACACACTGAGAGGATGCCATTTTTGTTTGTTTAATGACATAAAATGACAAAATGACATGGCATAAACAGAAAATCTTTATAAATGACGTGCAAAAAGTGTCCAAAGTGGGACACTAATCATAGCGTTATAGCATTGCCATGAGATCACGTCAATCATCTTTCCTTTTGGTTTCACTCACTCTTGGTGGTTTGACAACCACCTGAAAAATCTAATCCCTACCTCCTTGACAGATGCAGATGTTTTTTGTGCGTTAAGGCATATCATTAGTAGAGTTGGGCATAAATAAATGCTAAGTCAGGGGATTTCGGCTTTAAACCTGTAGGAAATTAGTTACTGTCTTTGAAAGGTGAGGCCTGTATGTTCTCAGTTAAAGATGGGCGGTACAATCCAAACAAGCTATATTACATGCAACTGCATCAACCTGTTTGTAGAAGGTAGCTGGGTGGTTAGTGGCTACTCAGGGTGGCTGAGTAACTGCACTGGCAGGTGTGTCTAATTACAATCATATAACTGGCTGCTGCTAGAGGGCAGGGGTGTGGGTATGGTAGGGTAATCACTGATCCCATTTAATGAATGAGGAAAAAGGCACAGATCCACACTCATGCCATTCTAAAGCTGCACTACTGAACTTTTTGTATTTAACAGTTTGTTATTCTTAGACAGTTACAGCAATTAGAACAGACAAGTAAAGCGACTCAGAACAAACAGTACAAAGCACAAAAACATGTGGGCTGGATTAAAAAGTCTTACTGACTACAAAAAGAAGACCAGCAGTACTGAGGTGATGTCTCCATTTCTGCCTGAAGATCTGAACACCTTTAATGCCCGCTTTGAGAGTACATCTACAGATGCAGAGGTACAAAAGGCTCAGGGGGACCACTGCCCACCTGTGATATCCAGGGCAGACATGTGCAGAACTTTAAAAAGGATAAACACACATAAGGCTACTGGACCTGAGGGCATCCCCCGCAGAGCTCACAAGTTGTGTTCAGACCAGCTGGAAGATGTCTTTTCAGACATTTTCAATATGTCACTGCTCCAGTCTGTAGTCCCAACATGCTTCAAGAAGACGATCATTGTCCCTGTCCCCGAGAGGACCAAAATCCTCTGCCTGAATGACTACCGCCCAGTAGCACCCACTTCCACCATCATGAAGTCCTTTCAGTGGTCAGTTAAATCATTCATCACTTACTCCATACTCCAAAAGCGTCACCATGCTCAGAGACCTTGGACTCAACAACGCCTTCTGTGACTGGGACCTGAACTTCTAGACAGGCAGACCACAGGCTGTGCCGATGGGCGGCACCACATTCTCCATCCTGACTCTGAACACCGGCGCCCTCTAGGGCTGTGTGCTCAGGTCTCTGCTGTACTCCTTGTTAATGCATGATTGTGCGGCCACCCGCAGCTCCAATACTATGGTTAAATTTGCTGATGATACAACCGTCATTGGCCTGATTACCGGCAATGACAAGACGGCCTACAGTCAGCCAGACAGAGGCTCTTCTTCCTCTGCAGACTATGAAGGATTAAAATGGACTCAAGGATAGTCTACAACTATCCTCTGTACTGCTGGTCTTCTTTTTGTAGTCAGTAAGAGTTTTTAATCCAGCCCACATGTTTTTGTGCTTTGTACTTCTGTTTGTTCTGAGTCGACGGTTTCGTAGCATTCAAACCCGTACCACCAGGCTCAGGGACAGCATCATACTGCAGGCCGTAAGACTTCTAAATGCTTTCAGCAGCAACGCTACCTTTAAATAATAGAATTTTCTTATTGTTTATTATATATTTTACTGTATAACTTAATTGTAGTATTCTTGCTTTTTGTGTTTGACTATTTTTTATTATGGTTTATTTTCCTTTTAGCATTGTTTGGAGAGCCTGGGATATAAGAATTTCACTGCCAGTAATTGCTGATGTAATTGTTGTGCAATGGCAATAATTTCGTTCGTTCGTCCGTTCGTCCGTTCGTCCGTCCGTTCGTTCATTCATTCATGCTTCTATCTGTCTCTTCTCTGAACTCTTTCCAGACGGTAAAAGTCAGTCTAAGGTTGATTCTTGTCCTATCTCTTGCTCTGTCAGTTTCCCTCTTTATTTTGCCTGCTCCAAAGTTTCATCTTGTGTTTGTTTGATGAATCCGCCATGCTGCACGTTTGAAATGGCCATTGTGTTGATGTTCAGTTGCTGACATGTGATTCAGTGCTGCAAAACAAAACATAGCTGTCATGTGATGCTCCGGGCTGTAAGCTGTGAAAGTTCAGTTTTTCAGCTCCAGCATGCTGCAGTGTAATTATAACTGGGGTCTCCAGGAATCCACCTAATGAAGCTTTAAGGTCATTAAAAGGTTTTGTTTGTTATTTTTTTTTTTTAGTGCAAGAAATTTGAAATGCATAAGATTTGACAAACACAGTTTCCTGGTTTACGTTACGCTTTAAATCCTCTATAGTTAGTTAAAAACAAAAACCTGGTGAAGGTTAGGAGGAGATAATTTTTAAAGCCAAAATACATTCTTTCTGAACAATATTTGGTTATTATACTCTATTTTGAATGGTAACATGTCATCATAATTATTCCCTAAATGAAAGGTTTCCTATTCATGACCATATTAAACAACAAGAAAAATATATCCCCAAATATATGAGTATGATCACCACAAACTGTCAGACAATAGTCTGTTCTTGCTCTCTCTGTCCTGTTTGTGATCCATTCAAGAAAAAAGTTGCTTATTTCTCACATTTATCTTGGCTGTAATTGGATTTCTTTATTTGCACATGAAAATGTTTTTTTCTCTCCGAACAAGCAGGCTTTTTGTAATGAGTCAGATTTTAGTACACCGTCAAGATTTCGACTCCTCAACCACTCATGAGAAAAAGGAGATATTGTTGCAGCTTATGTACTTTAGCATACTTTCATGGTTTTATTATTGAGTTTGTTTCCTTGTTTCATTTTTACTGCAAATCGAAAATGCGGCCTGATCTTTCTCATCTGACTTCAGCACACATATAAATCACAACTAGAAGATGAAATAAAAAATAAAATAAATAAATAATAAGGCCATTAGACTACAAACAAAACCATTTGAATTAGACTGAAATGTGACTATGTCCACTACTGCCTCCATAATGTGCTATTAGCTAGCGTTAAGCATACTAATGCCCTTGAATAATTAAGCATTGGCAGAATGCACAAAAGGGAATAACAAATGCTAGGTCTGCAGCACTCAGCTCCTCCAACGTACAGCATTCATCTAAATTTGCACCCCTGAGATCTTCCCCACATGCAAATGCAGCACGCTCTGGAGAGCCCTTCACCTCCACTGGTGTCCTGCAGCTGACACTACTGCACAAGGTCAGGGCAGCGAAGGGCAATGCTCTGTCTCTGCGGGAAATCCTCTGCTCATGAAAATGTAAGGGGCTGTCTCATGTTGCGATTATGATCTGATGTAATTTGTCCAACAGTGGCAGGTCTAGAATAAACAGTGAGGGATGGGCAGGCTACCAAAAGAATCACCTCCTTTTCATTATTTTAATTAAGGTGTCATAGAAAAGCAATCAGGATGACAGAAGAGCCCGAGGGTCTTTTAAGCAGCCAAGCTTTGATCTTTGAAGAGAGAAAGTGGGAAATATCTTCTGAGAAATGATGGTTTTATGTCACAGGAATGTCAGAAAAAATGGGATCTTAGCATTTATCTCCCAGATCTGAATCTAACAAATACAGATAAAAGGAATAAATTAAATTAAACCAACTAAAACTGTCATGACTTGGTGAATTCTTAACAAACCACTTTCTGACCACACCTAAATTTTTATCTACAACACTGGTTTCAGGCCAATTCTCTCTCTCTCTCTCTCTCTCTCTCTCTCTCTCTCTCTCTCTCTCTGAATATATATATATGTATAATGAAACAAGGGCTCTAAATTAACATCACTGGCGGGTGATGAATTGGTCACGCACCTTTGAAGCAAACAAGAAGAGTCAACTCCTTTTGGGGAGAGTCGACTCTTCAGCCACTCAATTTCCTGAACAGGTCATATGGCCAATCACTTGCTAGGTAGACTGGAATCATACCAGAAGAAAGGGGGACAGACGCTCCACAGACAGTGTAGCACAGGCCACGTTCACAGAGCAACAGAGAATGACTGCTCTTTTA
Source organism: Melanotaenia boesemani (assembly GCF_017639745.1). NCBI lineage: Eukaryota > Metazoa > Chordata > Actinopteri > Atheriniformes > Melanotaeniidae > Melanotaenia > Melanotaenia boesemani. Next base: position 4,786,591 of record NC_055701.1, read on the forward strand.
TTAAATATGTCCTCATGTTCAGACTTGGGCCTTTATTTGATTTGATCACTGTTCTGTGTTCATTTGTTCATTTAAAGTTTTTATTAAAATGTTAAACAATAGTAACATGATAGGGGAGAATCTCAGATTTTAAGCAATCAATAATCAGGTTGTAATAATTTATTCTTTGGAACATATATTGGTCATTTTAAGGCTTGCCAAGTTTTAATTTGTGGCTCATGTGACAGATTAAGACTAAATAAATAAATAGCAGGGTATTTTAAGGCAGAGATGTTCCAGCCTGCTCACCGTCCCAATTATGCTCTTTGACATATAACTAAAAAGTTGGCTGGTAAAATAAAGGTGTTCAAATATCAAATATAAATATATTTAATACGAAGCATTGCAGTGGAGGATTGCATTATTTCCCTGCAATATTTAGGCTGGTACAATATATTAAGCAGTTTTCCTTGTTGAAGTAGCACTACTTAACTTTGTAACATCAAAATTCAGTGACCCATTTTGATGGCAGTAACATTTATGAACATCCGTGGAGCCAGCAGTGTCCCAAAGCAAAGAAACCACACTTACCATTTTTTTTCTTTGGCTAGTGCATCATTTTACATCATAATGTTGTTTTTACAGTACTGTGTTACACTTTAGCAACTGCATATGAACACAATGGCCATTTAAACACACATCATAGCTAATTCAGCAAAAAGACCCAAGCAGACGTTATTGGAGGAAACAAGGAAGAGAGAAAGTGACAGAGCAAGAGAGAAGACAAGACTCAACATCAGGCTAACTTTGAATCACAGGAGAGAGCTCAGAGAAGCGCCCGAGATGGCTTATATGGAAGCTAAGTTAGCCGTCGTTAGGGGGTGCTTAGTTGTGTAGGTCACCAGAGCATACAATACCATCTAGGATGTTTATGATATGTTCCAACACTGTATTGATTTCTAAGTCAAAGAAATAAAAATAGATGTGAAAAGAATAAGTGTTGAAACAAGTGAGGAAAATGAATCTTTGCTGCAGCAACTGAAAACAGGCGTGAAGATGCTGGGGAGGGGATTGGTGGGCAAAAGCAAATCTTAAGAGGAAAAAAGAGATGCAAGTTAAAAACACGAAACAAAAAAAAAAAAAAAAAATGGAAGGATGAATTTTGTAGTCAATATTAAGGTTTTTCTGTTAGTAAAAGTTTTTCTCCTATTTTCCTGCTAATGTGGCACTTATGTAATAAAATGCTGAAGATCACCTAATTATTGCTTGGCTTAATTATAGCACTAAACCTTAATCCACAAAAGGTAACTTTAAGTTTGAAGGTGATTTCATAGCAGAGTGACAGGAAAAACAGATCTTGGGAACACTAAACCTGATTTAGCTGAGTTTAGAGGTGTTGCTTCTCCAGCCTCTGTGTGTAATGTGATTGTTTGTGGGCATTATCTATGAGTTACAGATAATTGTGTCATTAGAGCTTCTATCTCCCCATAATAACGAATTCTTAAAAAAAAAATATGGATCCAGGCAGTGATCCGGATCACCCCTCGAATCTAATCATTTGTTCTTTTTTCTATTTCTTAAATTTCCTGAAACTTTCGTCAAAATCCATCCCACACTTTTTGAGTTAAACCACTGCTGTGACTACATACCTCTGCCTTGGGGAGGTAATGACAGCACAGGAACAGAAACACAGTAACTGATAAAGATATTATTTGTGACTGTGTTCCTCTTCAATAACTGCCCTTGAAAAATGTTCTAATTGTCCCTCCTAACAGTGAAATGAAAAATCCACCATGCTATCATTGCCATCATTTCTATATAAAGTTCATAAAGTTTAGCTAATTTTGTAATGTATCTGGGGAACATCTCACCGACAAATAACTGAAGTGAGGATAAAATTAAGGTAATGTTGACAACTCGTGAAAAAGCCACAACATGAAAAGGACTAAACAAAGGACCTCAAACAGAAATAACTAACTTAGACAAAACTAACTTCCTCCTCAAATGTTCATATGAACAACTCAAGGAGTTATTAGAGGAAACAGGCAATTTTTTAGCTTTAGGCACTTAAGTTTTTCAAGGAAATGCCATGTAATGTTAAGGCACAGGCTTACTATTAATGAGAAAAAAAAAAAACATTGAATATGATGGGAACAAAATTACTCAACTAATTTGCATAGTGTGGCATCAGTGCTTGCCAGATGTACTAAATTACATTACTCTAACAATGAACTGACTTGTTTTTATATTTCTGTTTTTCTTATATAATTTTCAAAATAAATTGACCAATTAACTAATTATTAATACATAAACTAATAATCCCTAACAATCATCATTAAAAAATAAAACCATGGAATCATTGGGTTTAGCATTCAACAAATTTTAGTCTCCAAAATAAAAAGTTGTCTCATTAAACTGGTGGACTATCTCATATTTTAGACCCACCCAGCCATCATCGCTTTTTATAATAACCGCTATTCGAATAGAATATACTCCCACTGCTTTTTTCAAAGCAATGTGCCCCCCTGCTGCCTCATCCACAACCTGGAACTCCTAAATATTCCCTGAATTCTGCAACACCGGCCTCAGTTCGGTACAGACTAGGAATTGTCTTCTCGGACATGTGCTGCTTCGGGTGTTATTATTATTGTTGATGGAGGCACAGTACTTACTAACAGAAGCATCCCTTATGCTAGATGACCATTCGTCATTCCCAAGAGGCAAATATTACCTTCCAGAATCAGAGTTGGTAAATGGCTGAGAAAGAACTCCATCAACAGTAAAAACACATTTCAACATGTTGCGTGTTTTCTCTGTAATTCGCTCTGCATCCCTGACTATAAGCGCATCCTCATGGTCTCCTTATGGTGTTTTTCAAACTTAATTTCTTTGTGAACTTTGAATAGACCTGCACATCACTCTGAACCCATCATCCCCACCATGAAACATGGTGGCAGCAGCATATTGCTGCATGGAAGCTTTTCTTCAGCAAGGACATAGAAGCTGGTCAGAGCTGATGGAAAGATGGATGGAGCTAAATTTACGGCAATTTTAGAAAAAAAAAAAAAGAAAAAAAAAACAACCTGACAGAAGCTGCAAAAGACTTGAGACTGGGGCTGAGGTTCACATTTCAGCAGGACAATAACCCTAACCATACAATCAAAGCTGCAGTTGGATGGGCTAGATTAAAGCATAATTATATTTAAAATGGCTCAAAGTCCAGACCAAAATCCAACAGAGAATCTGTGAATAGACCTGCTGTTCATTGCTGTTCACAGATTTTCTCCATTCAGTCTAAGTTAGAGCTATTTTGTAAAAAGGAATGATCAAAAGTCTCATTTTTCAGATTTTTACTCGTGAAAATTAGGAAAATTCTGTTATATATATAATTTCTTAATATAAGTTTTATTAAAAATGAACTAACAGTGTAACTTATTTGATGTTTTTCATTGTTTTGTTTTTTTTTCTGATAAACTTTAACTACACTTTGTGAGTTTTAGGTGTCCATGGTCTACAACATGGTATGATGTAAGACAAGTTCCCAACAGAGCCATGTTCACAGATGTAATTCTCCACATGGCTCATCCTGCGCATCACGGCTCATCCCTTCAAGTTGATTCCAGCTTTCCCATACAAACGTCAGTAACAGCCTGACATAGCCGAAAAAGGAAAAGAAATACTTTTCATGGGTGTGTATTTCAGCCTCTGAAGAACTCTTAAAAAGTGGAATAAAACCTGTTCTGATTATCCTGAAGTTTAATCTTCTCACACTGCCCTTGGACAAAAGATAACAAATTGCCTTTACACCTGAGAGTGAAATGGAAGAAAAACTGCAGACTTTATATCAGATGTCTGGAGTTGATGATCAATTTCCTGACTTGATGAGAAGATTAAAAGTAAAGGAAGATTTACCACTCTCTTCTCTCCACCTCTGCTTTTTGCAGTCTTCAAAAAGATTACACACCAAAGGAGCTTCCATTTTATTTAGAATGAAAGGTTTTAGATTAATCTGAACCAACAGTGCAAGCACTCACCTTCCATTTGATTCAGACACAGACAGCAGATGATCTGATTACAGTATTAAGTATTGTGTAGGCATATTTTCTTTAATGTACCTTTTTTTTATAAAGTTCCTTTTGAGTTCAATTAATAATTTCTATCTTAAAAGAAATGAAGATATCCATATTAAGAGGTAGCTCCTCTGTGGATTTTATACATAAGAAGCTGCTTGGCGCAACAACCTGCTTTCTGGCAGCATTTGGTGCTGGTGTGAAGTTCATCGTAGCCCTTTCAGGTTTTCACCGGTAAAGGAGCTGCAGGGTGGGACCTGCAGCCAAAGGTGGAAAGACATGCAGAACGAAGGTGTCAAATTGGTTTTCCAATAAGTGGGCACTGGTGGAAGACCGGTGGCTTCCAGCAGGTCTCCAGTTCTTCTTGTGAGTCCGACTCAAGTCCCTGGCTCAGGCTATAGTAAAGTGAAAGTAGTTGTGGCTTTGGGTTTAGCTCCAAGCTGGTGCCAGTGGTTATAGCTGGGCTTCTGTAAAACTCCAGGAGGCCTGATAGCACCCATGCAGCAATAGCTACAGGTGGAGCAGTGACCTGGTCAGCCAGAGAGACATTGGCGGAGGATATGCTGGGGTGCGTCAAAACGATCACTGGCCCAAGTCGAAGGAGTATCCATGAAGTAAAGTAGTAAGGCTGGAGTTTGAGTTTGGCCAAGAATGACCGATTCCAAGTCAAAATTCAGCCGCCTACCCACCAGATGTGGCCCACAAGACACATGTCATAATAAACATCCAGGTCGGCTCTTCATATCTGGACCACATGTAGTCTACAATACACCTGCCATAACCTAAATCCAGGTCGGCCAATGAAATAAGAACCACACGTGGTCCAAAAGACTCTCGCTTTTCCATAAATCCAGGGTGGTTAATGACATTTGAACCACATGTGACCCAGAAGGCAGTTGCCAAACACCAGGTCCATCCCTGCTTCTTACATTTGAACCACATGTGACCCACATGTCGCAGTGCTGTAACTGAGCCAGAAGTGCCAAAAGTAGCCCAGATTAGGTTCAAATGTGTCTGCTATCTGGATATGCATCCTTAGGGAGGGAGGTGGGGACAAGTTTAAAGGTTGAGTGGAATGGTGGAACAGAGAAGTGTGGCTATTACTTATGTACTTTTTATGAGAGTCTGTGTATTTTTTCTTTTTTGTGTGTGTTTTTATATTAAATAAATAAATAAATAAATTATATTTGTAACACACTTGAAGTGCACAGACCACATAGAGCGAAATAAAACCATCTTGGCTTGTAATAACTCCATATTATATCTTATTTCTTTATTGTCCCAATAAATGCTGCACAGCTTTTTATTTCCATCTCATGACAATGTCTGCACCATGAGAACAACCTGTGTTGCCTATAAATAACCAGATAAAAATAAGCAGAGAGCAGAGCCTTTGTTAGTCTGAGATGGTGCATATGTTTGGGAGACAGCACCAGTCATATCTGTAGCATTTTCAAATGCCACATTGTTTTGATGCATCTTCTGAAAAGGAAGAAGGAAAAAAAAAGAAAGAAAAAAAACTGCAAGACAGCCCTGATGGGTCCAGCAATGACTGGAGGACATTCTAAAGCAGATTCTGCTTGATTCTGACAGCTGAAAATAGGGAAACAAAGCAAAACGCTCTGAATACTTCATTTATCACCTGCTGGCAGAGATTTATCTTAGCGCTGCCTTTTGGCTTTAATGCAGTCCTCTTCAATCCGAGAAGCAAAGTGCTTATCCACTGCAGGCGTGTCATGCAGCTCCATCTGCTGCTATTTTCAGCATTAACTCTGAATGACTGCACAGGGTATAATGATATTCCCTCTAAGGAGCATCCCATCATTTTGAGTGACAAAGCCAAAGGTGAATTTGAATCACTGATTCCATAAGTCTGGGGCATAAAACCAATAGTAAAAACAAGCAAAATATGCAAAAGAACACCAATAGATGTCATCCAAATAAAAAAAATATCCAATAACTTTATATACTGGTATTATATTTTTATTTAAAATCATCATTTATAAAGAATTTATATAATTTAAAAAGAATGGGGCAGATTATCTGTCCCATCAGTTATATGGAAGCTATAATTTGCTCTAATCCGGCTAAATCCGAATTAAGGTGTTTGTGCTTAAAACCAGGGTGTCCGCGATGTCTCCCCATGAATAAGCCAATTAAAAAGGCAGTCCAAACTACAGATTAAAGCAGAGATTCTGCCACGCATCAGTCGGCATAGTGTGGTGGAAGGAAACCAGGAGTTCACGTCAGGGTTGACATGTACAGGTGCTGACACACAACACTCTCCAACCCAGAGGGCAGGTTTAAAAACAGGTAACTGCATGTACACAGAACCAGTAGGCCGTTTGTTTACCAGCTGAATCTGAGCTTTCACTCTACATCTACTGAACCCAAAGTAATTGGTGATGTAAAGGGCAGAGTAACACACATTGTTTCAGACATGATCAGCACAGCTACAAGGAGATATTTTTAGCTTATGAACTAAACTCATAACCTTTGGGTTGTTTAATAAGCTGCTCCAGACAAAAAAAACTACTTAAATTCAGATTAGACCAAAGACATATATCACACCTATCTTTTATATTTTGTAGACTTATATCTGACAACAGAGGATGTCACAATCTGCTGTTTCCCTGATGGTTTAGGGCATTTTAGAAGCAAAACCAGCAGCATTAACAACATTGCTCATCAAGCTACCAGTGAGCTCTACCGGAGGGAACAAAAATGTTTTCGTCTGCATGTAATTGCTGCAAATGTGGCAACTATTTGTCAGACTTGTGTGCTTCTGTGACTCCACAACATTTCCCCTCGATGCTGTTTTGGAAGTGAACACTGTCAATGTGGTTTGATAGTCCAACAGCCTCAAATGATGCTCATAGCATTCAAACTCAGTAATGGCTTGTGCTGGACTGCTCACCGCTACTGCAGTGAGGGAAGAGGATGATTAGTCTTTGCAAAAAATTCATACTTTAAAGAGACGTATGATTTATATTTGTGAACAACATTTGCATGAATTTTAGCTTCTGAAATGGCTGGAGGGATGCATCTTCTACCCAAATGGGCATAAATACAGGACTAAATTGGTGTCTTTCCCCAGGACATTGGCAAGAGATCATTTAGGTCCTCTGAAGGGAAAGATGGAGTTACTGGAAAACTGTTCTCAAAGACTGAAATAGAAATTTTCCTCATATAAAAGGAAAATGACTGCAATGGTTTTGGTCTTTTGCATTTGTTTTCCTTTTTTCCCTGTCTTCTCTGCTTTGTTGCCTTTTGTTTATCTAATTTGAGCCACTTTAGCTTGTGTCTTCTCCATCCTCAAGGCTGTGACCCTGAAATCAATCAAACCAAAATATCCTCAGGGATGTCTCGATTTCTAAAATGCACCCAGAGGACAGAGTGTAGGGAGGAAGACCAAGTCTATCTCATATGAAAAAGAAAATATTTACTTTTATAATTGTAAGGTTACCTAATTTCCCAGCTTTGGGATCAATAAAAACATCTATCTATCTATCTATCTATCTATCTATCTATCTATCTATCTATCTATCTATCTATCTATCTATCTATCTATCTATCTATCTATCTATCTATCTATCTATCTATCTATCTAGTTACTAATGTTAATTTCTGATTCATTTTCTGATCTTTAGTCTGTATGCTGCTGGAGGTTTCTGTTTGAATGTTTATGCTGGCGCTCACAGTAAGCATCAGTTTCAACTGTCACCATTCAGAAATGGCCTTATTTAATGCACATTTTACCTGGAGATAAAAGCTTTCAACTACAGACCTGACCACTCCTTATTTAATGGCCAATTCATCATGAAAAATTCCCTCATTATTTCCTTCTGAGCCTAAATGACTCATTTAATATTAAACGTCTCCTATGAAAATACGTGACTCACTTATAATAACCCTGTATTATTTGGTTGAAACATCCCCCTGGGTAACATGTAATAATTATGCAGCAATAAATCAAAATTTCACTGCTTCCCCTTTATGGAAAGGGTTTACAGTGGTAAGCAACATGGAAACTAAATACCTCCTTAGCAAAACTTTGTCAGGATTTTATGAAATTAGTTTAAAAAGTTCAACGACTAATCTTCACACCATGCATTCTTTTAGGAATATATTAGTGATTCTTATGCTGCCAGGCACCATGCTCATGTTTCTATGCAAGCCATAGATCTTATTGAATGTCAACTGTTAAGGCACGAGTGTTGGTCACTGCATAACAGTGTCCATGCTCTTGTTCGCATGAGCACTTCTAGGGTTCAAGTAAATATGGCAGCTCTCGCAAGCGGCACACTATCTTTATTTATTTTTTATTTTATTTGAATTGTTTGACAGAGACATTCCATTTGTACATAGTCACAAAAGTTAGTAGTTGATGCTACGCAAAAGAGTTTTTAGCCAGAGCTAATTCACAACTCTTGTCCCTCGTTGGACTTTTCTACACAACAAAAACTTTTCATAATTGTACCTGTAAACGGTTGAGGTTCCCTTTTAAAAATACATGGTTATGAAAAGAGTTGATAAAAGTGCAACCTACTAAAAAAAATATCTTTAACCTTTTTGTTTGTAACAGACAACCTGGCAAACCTAACAAAGACACTGTATTTTTAATCTGCAGTGAACAGCATGGTGAATTGTCCACACACAAAGATCAAAGCAAATTAATTAACTCCTTTTTATTGAGGTCATCTTTTTATTTTTGCAGATTTGACATTTTCTGGTCATGTCAGAAGGAAACTAAATGCTGACTGACAGTCTGTGATTTTCAGAGATTAAAAGTGGAGACAGAAATAAAAGTGAAGTCATGCATCACTTTGAAAAGCCAAAGGCAATTCTTCTCTGTTTCAATGAAACTGGACTGAGCTCTGCAGCAGTAAAGCCTTTATGGGAGAGCAGAAGCAGATAATGAAATCTGCCAACCAGGAGCTCCTCACAAGAGCAATGAAAATTTCTCTGTCTCTGAAATACTTGATGTGAAGCATTTCACATATGTTAGTTTGGATGATAAAATATCACATGTGCGTTTATCACATGACTTCCTGTTGGAGCCCACACAGGCAATATTTTGTGACAGGGACCTGAGCTCTGCAGGCTTTGATAAAATATTTATGGAGGCTTAGTGGGGTCACCTTGAGATCACTGCTCTTTGTCAGCCTGCATGAGCTGGCCTCCTTGTGGAATTGCATTAACATCACTTTTTCATCAGGCAGGTTCATGAACTGCTGTGTGTCTCACTCAGAATTCTTAAATAACAAGGACAAATTGCAGAGTTAAAACTACAGGGTGGGAAAATGTTCTCTGTGTCTATCCACCGTGTTAAAGATGAGCTAATAAGGATCCTCCAGGTCAGTTATAGGTTTCAGATAGCAGCCACAGAAATAATTTAATCTTTAAGTGTAACAGCTAGATTTGAGCTTTAAAAGATCACTCTCTCATCTTGTCAAGCTCAAAGCTATTCGATTTGGACCAGTTAGGTTCCCCTATTTCACTGACTGGTTATGTTCATTGGAGGTTCATGTGCTGCTGTGATGTAAAGAAGCTTCATCTGATCACCTGCAAAGTAACCCGGTCAATCCCCCACCATCATTTTTCAATACATAGTTGTGGATGCTGTTGACTTTGTTTTACAACAAATTCGAAGTAATTCACTGTATGCATCTTTGCACTCGTTCTTTTACTGGAAGCTTAGTTACGGTAAAACTTTCGGAGAGTAGTTTCTTTAAATTTTTTACCTAGTTGGTTAGAAATAGTAATGCACAGATACATTTTTTTTCAAACTGTGTACTTACACTTGCAGATAAGATAAGATAAGATAAGATAGAATAAGATAAGATAAGTAGGGAAGCCCAGCTAATGTCTTATATTGTCTGTTTCTCTCTATTTTAACATTTGTTTTTTATTTAATTTATTTTATTCTTTTTAGTTTATATTATTGTGTCTTTTGTACCTTGCTGTAATGCTTTATATACAGGATAACTTTGTCTTGTACATGTTGAGTTGAGTTACCATACAAATGAACTTGCCTTGCCTTGCTAGCTACTTCCAGTTCACCCAGGAGCGATCCTGAAGTGTTCCCAGACCTCTCATGTCTTGGGTCTTCTCCAGGGCCTCCTTCTAGTGGAACGTGGCCGGAACACCTCACCATGAAGGCAACCAGGAGGCAGTGCAATACCACACTCACCTCATCTGGCTCCTGTCAAAGCGGAGGAGTAGTGGCTTTATTCCGTGGAAGAAACTCCTTTCAGCTGCTTGACCGGTAAATATAGAGAGTTTTGCCTTTTAGCTAAGCTCCTTTTCACCATGAAGATCAAAGCCTGCAGCACTGCAGATGCTGCAATGGACCACCTGTTGATCTCCAGCTCCATTCTTCCCTCACTGATGACCAAGACCCTGAAATGCTTCAACTCCTCTTCCTTGAAGACTAAAATATCTGACACAAAAAGAAAAAAAAGCCTAACACTTAAAGAAATAATCTCAAACAGCAATTTCTGATCTGCCATGACAATAACTGTCGTCCCTCTGTGTGCCATTTTTCTACAGGCTAACATTAAGAATTGTCTTTCTGCAAAGTGCAGGTTCTTAACCAGTTAGCTGCAACATGACCTCCTTGTGGTAGAAACTTCCTGCATTTCCATGATCATCATTTAAAAATTTAAAAATGTTTGGCTACATTTAGCAGACAGCTAACATAGCTTTGCAATGAGAGTAGAAAGAGCTGTCTAATATGTATAAAATATTAATTATCTATTTAATGAGTTAAGCTCAGCCTGTGGTGAAATTCGCTGTCATCAATTGATTGTAAAGCATATAGTGGAAATTTAAAGCTTTTTTGGTCCCATGTAGCTTTAATATCTAAAACTATAGGCTCAGTATTCTCATTTGTAATCAAGGAAATTGGATTAATATCAGTTAAAATGGATTCAATTAAATTAACATACCGATAAAGAATGAATGTAAAGAGCTGAGTTGTGTATTTTCACTTCTAGTCATTTTACCTTTAGAATATCCTGATTTAAATGTCAGTAATTACTTTGGGGTTTTACTAACTAAGCTAGGCAAGTTCTTTTTTTTTTTTTCATTTTGAATACAAAGACTTTGATACATTTACTGTAAGTATACACATTTTATTAGGAACATGTTTTTCTTCTCATAATTCAGTTTTATATACATAAAAGAAAGAAAAGAAAGAAAATTAAAGATTTAGTTTCAAGGTTATGTCTGTTATTTTTATTGAAATCATACTTCATATTCAGAGTATTCATTCACACCATGTCATCAGTGTGCTGGAGTGGAAACATAATAATAATAATAATAATAATAATAATTATTATTATTATTATTATTATTATTATTATTAATGGATGGATGGATGGACAGATGGACAGATGGACGGATGGACGGATGGATGGACAGATGGACGGACGGATGGATGGACGGATGGATGGATGGACAGATGGATGGACGGATGGATGGATGGAGGATGGATGGACAGATGGATGGATGGATGGATGGACAGATGGACGGATGGACGGATGGATGGATGGATGGACAGATGGACGGATGGACGGATGGATGGATGGATGGACAGATGGACGGATGGACGGATGGATGGATGGATGGATGGATGGACGGATGGATGGATGGATGGATGGATGGATGGACAGATGGATGGATGGATGGATGGATGGATGGATGGACAGATGGACGGATGGATGGATGGACGAATGGACGGATGGATGGATTGACAGATGGATGGATGGATGGATTGACAGATGGACGGATGGATGGACGGATGGACGGATGGACGGATGGATGGATGGATGGATGGACAGATGGATGGATGGATGGATGGATGGACAGATGGACGGATGGATGGATGGATGGATGGATGGATGGACAGATGGATGGATGGATGGATGGATGGACAGATGGATGGATGGATGGATGGATGGACAGATGGACGGATGGACGGATGGACGGATGGATGGATGGATGGATGGACAGATGGATGGATGGATGGATGGATGGACAGATGGACGGATGGATGGATGGATGGATGGATGGACAGATGGATGGATGGATGGATGGATGGACAGATGGACGGATGGATGGATGGACGAATGGACGGATGGATGGATTGACAGATGGATGGATGGATGGATTGACAGATGGACGGATGGATGGACGGATGGATGGATGGACAGATGGACAGATGGACGGATGGATGGACAGATGCTGAGACCTGTGTTTTGGTGTGTACCTCCCTCAGCATTCCTACCTCCCATCCTTTGTTAGTTTCATTGTCATACATTTTAGTTTCTCCTGAAAGTTTTGGTAGTTTGACTCCAGCTTCTTTTTTTGATGGAACATGATTGGATAATCTGCTCCTACAGTACTTTAAGCTATTTGTATTTATTTGTTTATCTATGCATGTCATTTTCACAAAGATATTGCAGATTATTTTATAGCTACTGGCAAATCATTGTTTAGGTCTTCCACTGCACGCACCATGACACTTATAGTGAAGCACAAGACTTACTGAGCTGAAATTAAACCAAGAAACCACAACATAGCATTGACTTGTTTTCCAGAAAACTCTTGTAATGCTTGTTCTGAAACACACAATTTAACTAATACAACTAGCATAAATTGCTAACACTGGAATTCAACTTTGCAACTTAGCTGTTTTACATACAGTCTATGCATCCTATTAAAATAAATTTAAACAGAAAAAAAAAAAAAGCGTAGAGCTTTCTTACTTCTCCTCTTGATGCATTACCGGTGTTATTTCTGCTGAGGTCATGCTCCATGTGCAATGTTATGTAAGGCTGACATTAATATTTCCTAAAATGCTCACATTAATAGAGATTTTGACTCTTGACTACATCACCTCAGCTAAATTGCTTTAAGTTTTATTAATACACCCTTTATAATATCAGGTTTGCAGCAACTATTATACTTCTTTATTAAATCAGCATGTCTAAGTGCTGAAGTTGTAAAATTAATCTGCACACACTGTGCACATAGGATATGAAATTTTAAAGATGAGCAATAATGACTTTAGAAATCTTAGAAGTAACCACAGCTGCATGCGTTCTCTGTTCAACCTTGTCCAGACAGCAAAATGAGAAGATCTGTGAAGTTTTGCAAGCTCAATAAATGCAGGAGAGGGAGAGAGAGAGAGAGAGAGACTTTTATCACTCTGTCTGTGGCCGTGACAAGGCTGTCTGACAAAATGTGTATCTGCAGTGTTTACATCTTTGATGTGTGTTTGTGGATCTTTCTTTTCTGACTTCTCTCCATGAATACTGACATTTTTCACTGACATTTTCTTTAAAAAAGTCCACTGTGTGCTGTTTAGGAAGAGTTCAACTCTGGGTTTACACAATGTTTATTTAGAGATGTCTGCAGATTCTTTGTATCTCCTCCTCTTGCTCTCTTTTTTTTTCTTATTCTCTCCACTTTGACTGCCCGTCTGGGTTGGAAAATGTTAGGTTTCTTGGTTTGTGCTGCATTAAAACGAAGCCAGAGCTCAAGACTTTGAAAGTTAAGTAAATTAATCAAACTGTTTCTGATTTACATTTAATATTTTTTGTGGAAAAATATTTGAGCTTCATATTTACACTTGGAAATTCAGGAACAGAAAATGAGGCTTTAAGTAAGTTTTGAGTTTGCCCGTAACCCACCTATGTTCCAAACATTTGTGCTATCTGTCATTATTGTGAAAATACGAGGAAAAAAAGAAGGAAGGAAACTAATTATGTGTTTACATGTTAAAAGAAGAAACCCACAACAAACTGACAAATCCACTTGATATTTCCAGTCCGGTGCTTTTGTGAAGTGCAATTATTCTGTAAAGGGTCAGTATGATGTATGACCAACAGAAAACAAACATTCAGTTATTATACATAAATACCTCAGTATATTAAAACAGCACCACAAAGTGTTTTTATAAATACTTCATTTTAAAATTTATAATCTTCTCTGAACACAATGAAGGGAAGATTTATTGAAGGAAAGTTGTAGTTTATAAAGACACAATTAAGTATAGATAAAAAAGCTAAATAAAAAAAAAAAAAGATTTTCTTGTCAACTAAACATTAAATCATTTTATTTATGTAGCACTTTTTATACAAAATTAAAAACTAAAATTGCTGTATAGAGAACATGCAAAAAAAAAAAAAAACAGTAAACACAATAAAACCATGTATCAAGAATAATCAAGATCTTCTTTGTTTAGTTCTGGTTTGATTTCAGTTGTGATTCATTCCTCGGTCTCTGGTTTCTGTTGTCTCTGAGTCTTCTGTGTTGTCTTGTTTTATTTTGTATCCTCTTGCATATATATATATATATATATATATATATATATATATATATATATATATATATATACTTCCTGCTGGTCTATTTTCTTGTTCCTGATTGTCACACCTGACCCTCGTTTGTAATTAACCCCTCAGTATTTATGCTCCAGGTTCTTCTTTGTATTGTGTTTGACTGAATAATCTCAATTCCCTACATCCACCTGTGCACTTGTGAGTCCTGCGCTTAGGTCCAGCTCCACATCTGCATTGAATCATGAAACAAGAGCAATCCCACTTCCACTGTGTTGCACTGAAGGATTGTATTCTGAACAAACACTCAGTAAAAAGAAAAAAGAAATCAATTAATTCATAGATGAATTGGTCATGTCAAAATGAAACAAAATCTCTGAGGAATGTCTCACACACCTTGTTAAATCTATGACACAAAGAGTTAGGGCAGTTCTGAAGGAAAAAGAGGGTCCAAACTGATTCTAACAAGGCGGACCTCGATTAAATGGCCAACAAGTGTACAATTAAGCAGAAACCTTTGTTTTTGGTATTTACTGAGGATAAACATTCAGCCACTTCAATCATTGTGAAAATTCATGCAACAAATACAGCTGTGGAACAAAACTGAAGTGGGAATTGTTGGCTTTTTCATTTTATTTAACGAAGCATAGTTCATCCCTGTAACAAAGCTGACAGATAATGATGAAAAAATCTATGCTTATGAGAACCTTTCTCATGGTAATGTGTGTCTTATTTAAACCACTGACATCTAAAGTAATCTGACACCCGCTGTTCTCTTTTTTATTTATGTGTTTTGCCATCATGCCGCGATCTAATGTTCTCTCTTTGGTCATAAGAAAATATGTGAATTCTTGTGAGTCTGAAAAAGCGGGTCAGAAACGTCTCATACACTTTTGAAGAGAATTACCCAATAAGTGGTGTGAAGTTCAAAGGACTGCTGATTTATACCCAGAATTTTCTGCAGCAAATAATTCTAAGAGGAAACTGTTTGATCAGAAAGTCTCCAATAATCCCAAATTTCATCATAGAATCTGCAACTGGTCTTTGTTGCTGTCATTGTGAAAGTGTCTAGACCAGAAGTGAAAGTTGGCCCTCGAAGGCCACTGTCCTGCAGGATTTGGATGTTTCCTGCTACAGCACACCTGAATCAGACTGATGGTTCAATATGCTTGGGCAGAACTTGACAAAGCACCTGCACCACAGAGCGGTCTTTGAGGTGGAAGACTGTTCCCCTCGAGATTCTCCTCATCTACACAATGTCCTAAACCATATCAGTCAGAGCCATTAGCGCTTTTGCGCTCCGGCAGGCTCTGGAAAACATGCCTCAGGTTGTGTCTGCAGGAAGTTGCCGCTGCTTTGATTTGAGCCGCTGTCTTTTACCAGATGAGGATCAGCAGGTAAAGAATAAAATCTGGTGTTACTTTTACACCGCTCAAAAGGACAAATCCATCCCATTGAAGGGAATATTTCATGAGAAACTCTGTGAAAGAATAGATACCTGAAACTACAAAATTTACACCATATAAGTTGTAGGTAGGTGTGGTTTCTATGCTTGCAAGGTGAGGACCTGCCTATTTGCATCTGGTGGGAGGAGCTGTGAGGTTTTAAAAATTTTCTTGTGATGTAGAGAAACAGGTATGGCTCTACACCACAAAAGAAACTTGGTTTTATCCTGTAGGGGGCGTTATGAGCCATTTTGACTCACATTATCCAATTTTTTAAAGAAATGAAAATATTAAAAAAATGATCAAAAGTGTAATTAATTAAAACTGTGTTGTTTTTATTTTAGGGTGCACTGCCTCTTTAAGGCAGGAGAAAAAGAATATTTTTAAAGGAGGACTTTACAGGAAACTATAAAATCGACTTGTGTAGTAATTCTGGTGATCTATGCGTGTCTGTAAAGACGTTCTGTCCGCCTTCTTCAGTGACTTGTCAATCACCTGAACTGGCACCTGGGGTGTCTAATCAGATTTTGTAGCTCCACCCCTGCCATGTTTTAAGACCTGGCTGAAACAACTGGGTCATTAACAGGCTTGCATAGAACTTGACAAGGAGTTCTAGTAATCTGAACCAGGTGTGTTAGAGTAGGTAGGACATCTAAAACATACAGAGCAGATTCCAGCTCCGCAGAATTTAGCATTATGGTGCAACAACTAAATACACAATGTCCTCAGGAGGTTAAGAGCAATGAAACCCTGATATAATGTGGAAAAGGAAGAAAAAAACACCACTTGCCACCACCACAAAAAAAAAGAAAAACAAGTGATATTATTTAAAAAAAGAAACAAAAAACAGACAAACAAACAGAGCTAAGATTTGCACATTATGTTAAATAGATCCTTCATACTGATTGTTCACTGTACATGTCGACTGTGTGCATCAGAAGAAATTTTCTTTCCATTTTTTTAACTGTGGCAGCGGTCAGACATTTCTTAATGAAAAATAGCAAAAACTCAAATATTGTTGTTGAAATTTTCTCATTGTTTGACTTTTCTGTTACGCCACAGTTGTATGTGACTAGCAGAGCTGCACATATCCAATATTAGAGCTGTGACTTTTGTAACAGCATGTTTTCACTAGGTTTTACATCAGTGTTAATTAAACTATAATACTGAAGTTGTAGAGATTATGAAATAATTGCAAAGCTTAAAGAATGATGGAAAGACAACCCAAGGACCCTCTAACTCAGTAAACGATGTTAGTCTTGTTGAATTCACTCAGTACAATTTAATCACTGAGAGAAATTCATCCATAATTCATAATGAGTTTTGTTCACATGCGGTATAGTCATTTTCTTCAGACATATTCCACTGGAGCAATCAAACACTCAGACAGTTGGCAACACACTGCACACTCTCTGCAGGACACCAATCACTGAACATAGATCCCTGTTCAGTGCACACAGATGTACAGTGTGTGTGGGTGCATGCATGCTGGTGCACATATGAGTTCAGAACAGTAATCATGTGATACAGCAGACAGGCTGAGAGTCAGAATGAAATACTCTGAACTGTCTGTTTGCCAGATAAATGAGATGATGCCGGAAACAAAAGTATGCCTGATTATAATGATATATCTATTACCTGATTCTTATCTAGTCTGTCTGTCTATCTATCTATCTATCTATCTATCTATCTATCTATCTATCTATCTATCTATCTATCTATCTATCTATCTATCTATCTATCTATCTATCTATCTCTCTCTCTCTCTCTCTCTCTCTCTCTCTATCTATCTATCTATCTATCTATCTATCTATCTATCTATCTATCTATCTATCTATCTATCTATCTGTCTGTCTGTCTGTCTGTCTGTCTGTCTGTCTGTCTGTCTGTCTGTCTGTCTGTCTGTCCATCCGTCCATCCAGTTATGCTTACCAGCAAGTGGTAGGTTGTTACACACTAGGTCATGTGTTTACCTATTTGACAGAAGAAGAGTGCTGAGTGTTGACTATGGGTCTGCTCCATTTACTGTCCTGGAGTCAGAGTAGGTTTGCAGATAAGCTTAGAAAGAGTTGCTGCTCCTCCGCATCAAGAGGAACAAGATGAGGTGGCCTAGGCCTCCTGGACGCCTCCCTGATGAGGTGTTCCAGGCACGTCCTACTGGAGGGAGACCCTGGGGAAGACCCAGGACATGCTGGAGGAACAAGATCTCTCGGCTGGCCAGGGAATGCCTCGGGATCCGATTCCAGATAAACGGAAGAAGATGGATGGATGGATGGTGGACAGAGAGACCTGCTGAAACTAAATATGCTTTCAGTAAAGGGCAAAAAAAAAAAAAAAAAAAGTTATTTAGCTTTCGTCTTAATCAAAACCAGGCAGATTATTTTGTTCATACTGTGTCCATTAATCAACAAACTGGTGTTTTTAAACAATTTTCCATACGGCTAAGAGTAAAATCTAAAGCTAAGTACACATGGACACAGGTATTCCTGGAAACCTGAATTGTCCAGATTTTCATTTGCAACATACTAAAATTCTCTTGCCATTCCCAAACAAAAGCACTTTTTTCCATGTGTATTTCCAAGTGGATGACAGGTGGAAATTCTCCTAGACCAAAAAATGTAAAAATTTAGGTAAAATGTAGATCTATGCACTTTCTTGTCCTCTTAAAGTTCTTACATTTTGTGTCAAAACATGGGAAGATGTAGCAGTTGCATCTTGGAAAGTTTCTTTAATTTAGAGAATGGACTTTCCGACTAAAACAGTCCATTAAAACGCACTGGACTAGCTCAGTCTGATGGATTCCACGCAGATTTTAACAGCTCAGTGACTTGCTGCTTTAAAGTTTCAGCCCTAAGTGACACTCTCTTTGTGTGTGCGTCTTAGAAGCTTAAATATATATTTGAAGTTCTTGTCATTTCAGACATTTTCAGACATGTGGGAACAGACTTTTCTTAGCCAGATGGGCGTTGGAGTCACACATGGCCAAGAACACATCGAACTGGCACGACAAAGTGAAATTGACACAAAAGGAAGTGTCCTTTTCAAGTTTTGAACTGATGTGAGTGTTAATCAATGAGAGGCATATAGTCGACATGTCTATCAGCTTGTTTCAGCTGCCTTTATAATCACACTCTGTTTAAATGTCTTCCCTGTCAGAGTGATTAAGATGTCATGTAGCTCACTGGTACTTTTTTTAATCTGTCTTTGTCTTGTGTGGTCCAGAGATAAAGTGATATCGAAGGCAGTTTCCTCTGTCTCATGGTTAAACAGCAATCTTTATTTATAGATTTTACATGAGCTGAATTGATTTCCTGTATGCAATTATCTGAACCCCTACAGCATTATTATGAAACTAAATGATCTTTAAATTGTGTTCTGTGGACACAGAGCATTCATCATGCTAAGAATACTCCTGGCTTCCATGCATTCCCATTACAATGGATCTTTTCAGTTAAGGGGGGCTTTCTACTGTGATGTCTCCTTTACTTTCCATCTCCTCTGCAAGAAATTTATGGCTCTGCACTCAAGCGCTTTACGAGATTGCCGTGTATGAAAAGTTAGTTTGCCTTCACCTTTAAGTGTTTGTGAGTAGATGTCCAGCTGGATTTCCTTTAAGGACCCTGAAGAGCCTTTGAGGCAGTCTTTGTTGATGTGTTTCTCCCCAAATTCCGGATTGTATTACCAATGGACTTCTCACTTATTTCTCCCAGTGAAGGTTATTCACTTTTTTTTATGTGGCAGTTATTCTCAGAGTCAATGATTCAGCAAAATTGGGGAAATAAAACACTGGTTACTTACGATGCCTTTCAGCCTCGGATAAAATACTTCCCCCAGTTATTAAAGGCTATGTTGATCATGTCATCTTCAAACTCCCCAAAAGCACGGCTTCCTGCCTGAATCCCTCCACACCTACTGTTTTATGAAGATGTCAACAGTCATCCAAGCAATCATTTATTCCTGGGTGTCTGCACACCTCCTCCTCACTACAAGACAGAAAACTCAAAAACTGAGTCATTAGAAGATAAAGAGCTTACTTTCCCCAGGGTGACAACAGAGCCCCTGAAGGGACAAACCCATCCGTCACTGTTCTAGTCCAAAATAATATAACCTCCAACAGGTGTCACAGAGGAAGAAAGAAACTGCAGGTTGTTATGTATACCTGCAGGTCAGGACTTGTTCTGGCTGTCTGTGTAAGATGCTTTTGTCATTAATTGCTTAAATTGTTCATGTTGCATATTCAGTCGAAGCTCTGGTGTATGATCTGTTCTCTAACAACCTCATTCCCTGTCATTGTGGCCTTTAATCCTGCTGTTTTGTCACTTCTGTTTTGCCACTTTGTCAAACTCACCTCCCTTTTACTTTTGTTGGCTGTTTGAATAGTTTTCTTTCCTGCTACTACTTAAACCAAAACTTTCTCTTCTGCCATTTTACCTTCAAGATGACTTTCATGCATCCCACTTCCTCCTGATACCCAAGGAGCCTCCTGTGAAGTCTTTAGCACCTCCTTACTCCGCTCCTCTACCATAGTCTGTTACTTGGGGATCTTAACATGTATTCATGTCACCACTCAACCTAGATGGTACATTGGAGTCTAATCATCAAACTAAAATTAATCTTAAGTAGATTAATACATTTAGCTCCATACTTTGTTCCTTCTTATTGAACTATATTTAAAGACCTCTATGATCTACTTTAGGTCTTTATGATTTCTATATCCACAAAAAACATCTAAGTCTGTGTATGTGCTTTCATTCTTTTTTATAATTTATCACAATCATAAGCACATTTAAATTAAAAGAGGATCAGGAAGGAAAATAGCTATTTTATTTCAAAATTGTTGCTGGGCAAAACTAAAAGTCTTTAATTGCAATCAATCACATGATTTTCTGCATTTAATTGCAATTGCATTGTTACATGCAAAATTTTAATAATAAGTTCAAACTTTTTAACTTTTGGTTTGCAAGCACCTTAAATAAATAAACAGATTTAAATAGCAGTATACGCTTTACATGGTAGCAGTTAAATTATGTTTATAAATCCCAAATTGAATATCAACATAATAAAATAAAAAATAATGACAAAGAAGTATGGACAATTCAGGATTTTGTTGCTTGTGTTAATTTTTTTCAAACATAGAAGAAAAAAATTAAAAGCAAAGCAAAAAAATACTGAAATGAGAAGTTCACACTCAGTAAGAAATTAGAATCTCAAGACTTCTGGTTTGTGAGAGAAAGTCAGTTTTTTAATGTCTTCTAACTGTAAAAGAGAGAATTTTGAGGCTTTACGTTTTCCATAGAGACCCTGTGAAACAAGTATGTTCGTACCTTGTTCAAAACGAGGAGTGGTGCTCTGAGTGGAATCATGGACTTTAATGGAAAGTCAGGCAAGTTCTTCAGCTCCTGCATGAGCTCTTTCCCATCCAGGTTTGAGTGTCCCTTAAAATGCACTATACTACAAAAAGCCTGATATTCTTCTGTCAGCTCCTTATATGAGATATTTGGGAAATTTGAGAGCATTCCAAACTTTCCTCTCACCTTTTCCAGTTTGGAAAATCTTTTCTGAATTTCTGATGTTGATGCATTAACATCAGTACTAAAAAAAAGTCTTCATGTCTCCACAAATATCCTTTGCTGACATTTGTGCAGTCACAAAGTCCTTGAGGACCAGAGTTTGACACCTCTGATTTAATCCATGTTGTTATTTAGGTGTCAGCTGTTCGCAAAATAAATCTGGGGACAGAAACAGTTCCCGTGAAGCCAACAAAGATTCAGGAGGTTAGAGGAGATCTAGTGAGGAGAAAAAGGTGCAGATATATATATATATCTATATATATATATGATATATTTATATATATCATATATATATATACATATCAGTCAAAACATCCCTGTGAACGACATTACTGTTAAGTTCCCTTAGGTCTAATATAAACTGAGCTTTGAGTAAAGTTCTTATAATTAATGTTGTCTAAAAGGTTTCCCATGTGTTGTCACACATCTGCTGTGTGTAATGAGAATTTAATGATACTTGGAGTTTGATACAGTAGCTTCAATTCCATCACAGGTCTCTCAAATCTGTCTTCCGTAGTAATAAAGATGGGTTTTGTGTGTTTCATTTCATATCTCTGGAGAGAAGTGAATGGTGTAGCTGAATGTTCCCAAAAGCAGGGATTTAGAAAATGATGAACATCTAATGTTGACTTACTTCTGTTGCCTCTGTTGTCTTACCTGGAAGACAAACAAGCAGTGAAGTTTTCAAATTTGTCCTTTTAGACGTAAAATTTGCTGTGCAAAAAGTCACCAAACAGCTTTATCCTAAGTTGTTACTTCATCATTCATGTTAGTGGTGATATATACAAAATAATGGTTAGCTAATGCATTTGTGTAAGAAGTGATGATTAACATTTCAAAAATTATGTTCAAACCAAGGACATCTCATTTTAAATAATGTCTATCACCTCTTATCTTCTGTCTGTTCTCGACCCGACTACTTGCAATTCAAGTTAAAGCAAATTGAGAAATGGAATATGGGGCATAGTACTGGCAACACTGTCATCAAGACACAGAAGTCCAGTTGCCTTTGATGTAAGCTATAGGAAAAGTAAAAATGAAATAATGAAGAAACAAAAACAGTAATATCACAGATCTTTTTACATAGCAGCAGCCACAGGATGGGTGGTACCAAGTATGATCTATTGTGCCTTCAGCCCTAAAGCACAGGATCTAAACCATCTGCTGGTCCCATCTACTTAGGAAGTGAGGGAATGTTAAGTATTATGGAGCCGGTTTTAATGTTATGGCTCATTTGTGTTCACTACCTGTCAGTGACCAATGTAGGAAGAATCTGCCATGAAACTGCAGCAAAATATTAAAGTAAGTAAATACCAGCCACTGCATGTGGCTTTGATACTCAATATTCTCCACCATATTCTCCACCATATTATTGGATATTAATTTCACTCCAACATTACAAGTCAATTTAAAACACTCAAACTGTCAACTTATGACTAGATATCAGTTTCTTTGGATTTGTGGCAGCATTTCCTTTTAACTACAGCAGAAGTCTAGGAATATGCACACTAGCATTCATAATGAATTATTGCTATTACTGAACTTGCTCTGCCTAATGCAGACTGCATTTACTGTTAATTTGATGTTTGTTTATCCTTTCAGCTACTTTTACAGACCGACTTTCTCCACGGAAAGTTGCAATGCCTTTAAAATGGAACATTTCCCATCTCACAATATTGAGTTTATTGCACAGAATATGCTTTGGGCAGATTATGGCAAGAGTGTTTTGGAGAAGCACAAACCTCCAAATAAATGTTTCAGCTTCAAACAAGTTGATTACAGTTTAGCTTTACATATTTACCTTCATTCAGATTGCTGTAGGAAAACAGATTAGGTCCCTTTTAATAATCTCAGCTAAGGCTCCTTTTCTAGCCATGCATGCCTCATGCCTGAACTACTCTTGTAGTAAGGATGCCACTGTAGCATAAGGAAACTCATTTAGAATAAACAAATTGATTGCTTACTGACAAATAACTGACTGTTTAGACAGATTTTTCCACTGGTAACAGCAATAACTGTTCAGCCAAGACCATTTCTTTCCCTTTTAAATTCATTTGAGTTGTTCAGTATCTAAAATTTAATGAACACATAATTCTTCAGTGACATGCATGTGAACTGTACTGTATCAAATTGTCATTAGATAGGATGCACATGTTAATGTACACGGATAAATAGCCAGAAATGATCCAACATCTCTGGTTGTTTATGATTCTAAAATTCATTTAGGTGGACCTCATAAACAAGTCACTAACAATAATAATAATGATAATAATAGTAAATAAAGGTGGTAGATAAAATGATAGAAGTTTCTGTATAATGCTGTTGTACACTGTATTCATTTAACAAAGTGTACCTAGTTGGCTATATCGGTCCCTATTAAGGTTTATTGGAAAAAATAAAACCATGAATGTCTAACAATTTGCAGAGGGTATTGCAAGGTTTCAGTCTGAACTATGTAGTGTATAAAACACAATTGAAAACTTTGAAAAGGAGAATTTCTATTACTCTACCATCTGAAAAATCAGCCATGCACATAATAAAGGCTGCAGTTCCTCCCATCAGTTTGTTGACTGCTGTTTTGAAGACTATAGTTTAGTTTTTAACTATCACCATTTTTGACCTTCTGCAGTGAGATTTCAAGTCTGAGGGCTGAAACTTTCTGAGCCAGAGAAAGCGGACCTATTACTCAATGCAGTCCTGCCTCTAATAATGTTTAGCAGAGTCTTAATGAAATTTATATTATATATATATATAATTGCTCAGGCATAAAACTTTGAGGGAAAAAATAATCTATAGTGGCCAAAATCATTATAGCTACACTGGGCTATGAACTTGTTTTTTTTTAGCTGTGTTTGAAATAGACTCTGTTTTAGAGCTAGCCTCAGGTGCACATTAAAGAAAGTGTAGTTTTATGCCGTAGGTTGTTTTTTTGCCTGGAATGGTCTTTCTGGTTTTTAGTTTGGAAGATTCATGACTTCCATGGAGAATTTATTATTTGATTGATTAAGCTGCTGACAGGTTGATTCGATTGTATATATATATTCTTTTAACCCAGGTTGCAGTAGTGCTTGGTGCTTAAAGAGAACTGGACAAGATCATTCAACAAAGAACATCATGTCTTTATACCATTTTCAGTTAAATGGTTTAAATCTAAAAATCTATATTATAAACAGTATGCATGCTGTTTTTGAAAATGAGCTTGTTAAGGCTGGGAGATACCCAAATTTTGGTATTGATTCGATACCCAGTAAATCCAGGGCATGTATCACTGATACTGATACCGATACCAATACCGATACTTTTTGCTTGAAATTTCACAATCATTTATTGATTTTGCCTTTAATTATCTATTATCAATATCATAATCAAACGCAGTACATCTGTTATTGTTAAATAAAACATTTTTATTAAACTGAATGGCAGAACCAAAAAAATTCAAATTTAAGCTTTTTCATTGTAATCAATATAAAATTACACCAACAGTGTAACAAGATAATAAAATAACCCTGTTATTCCCTTTTATCACACAGTTGTTAGGGAAAATAAAGTTAACAGTGCAAATTGTCCAAACAAGTATCATAGCTAAGTATCATTGTCAGTGACTGGAACATTAGTATCTTTAACATGGTACATCAACTGGTATAATCTGTTGTGTGTAAACACTGATTTCAGCTGAAAAACACTATAACCATAATCATGACAGCAACTGTTCTAAGTGCCCTCTATTAAGAACGCTCCATGTTTTCAAATAGCAATCAGAGGTGTGTGTTTGTTGGCGCACTTACAAAATAAAACAGGTGGATGAAGAAATTTACCTCCCAAAGATACCTGATGACACCACGAGTTAGTCTTAATTTCATTTCCATTTTTCCTCATAAGATAAAAAATCTGAACATGAGGCACAAAAGACCTAGTTCATTTTCTTCTCTCTATGCATCAAACACTGAAGTAGACTCTCCTACTGCATGTGTTGATTGGCTATTATTTAAAATTTTAATGACCTCTATCAGTGACCGGTGAGATGCAACACCAGCAGCAGTACTTTGGCTCAGCTACCAGTTGCCCATCAATGACACACTCAATAAAATCACAATGGAGAGGCTTATTATAGGCTAGGGCCAGATGCACCGTGAGTGGAAACACAAGCTTTAGATGGCAAATGTTCCAGTTTCTCACTGTAAGTGTTGAACCCGCACAGATGGGTTACAATTTTATTTCACAGATGAGAAAATGGGGACATGATCCTCAATATAAACGGAGCAGGAGTGCCAAAAAGAGTAATGCAGGCTCTTGTCCTGGGAGGCGTCTTGATGATCACAGAGGACTCACACAGTTTACATTCCCTCGAGCTTTGAGCCACAAGCCAATTAGTTCAATGCTGCCAGAGCACAATTACCCGCTGAAAGGTTTACCAAAAATAACTTCATCATGAAAGAGCCAGAAAGACACGGGTCCTTGACATGCGAGTCAGTGTGAGAACATCGCACATGTTTGGAGATACGTTGTGAAACTAAAAAATTCTCAGGGGCCATAATGTAATGAAATTCTGTAACAATGGAAAACACATCATTATCTACAAGACACCAGCTACTGTGAGGTTTGAGGGCAAAAGGTTGGCAAGTCTTAGTTCCAGTCTTTAGTCAACCAATTATATAATATAATTTAAGCAAAACATGTTAGTTGATCTTTTAGTCAAACTTGATAAAATTCACTTTGAAATATTTGTAACAGTTAATGGGCTTCATTCAACAACCGTTCTTATGAACAAATTTGTTTGGTAATTATTCAACTTTTGCCATTTTCTCAGCCCCCTATCAATGGCTAATTTGGCATCTATCTTGCATCCTACATGTACTATGAGCTTTCTCCAGACAGTAAAGAACAGCCTACGTGACTCTTGTCTTATCTCTTGCTCTGTCTCTGGCTCTTTTGTTTCCTCTCTTCCTCCAATAATGTCTTTTAACATTTCTTTGCTGTATCAGGCAGGGTACACATTCAAAATAGCCAGTTTGTTTACATGCCTGCTAGCATGTGATGCGTGCGCAAAGTGAGACTCAGCTGTAACATCCATCGTCTGAGAAACTGCCTTATGCAACTTTTTCGTTCAGGATACTGCTGGACAGTACGGATACAGAAATGCACATATCAGATGTCATTGTGCCATCAAACAAGTCGGGAACGCATAGTTCTAAGGTTGAAAAGTCACGGAGTGGGTCTTTAAGTCCTTCTTACAAAATTTTTACCAAGATTGTGGCATTCATGAAAGTCTCTGTATCTTTGATTAGCTTTTAACTAAGAACAAATCCTACAAACACCCAGGAGTACTCTTACTAACATCTCTGTGCTTTTTTTGTTGTTTTCTGCTGTTCATTTATGAAAAATGTAGTAAATTGATAGTAATGATTTGGTCATATTTTTAAAATATATTTGGGGAATTTATAGAAGATTTTATTTAACAAAATATAACAAAATATTGCAGATCGTGTCTCAACATTAAAATGAGAAAAAGGAAGTATTTTTCAGTCACTCATTCAAGAACAAGTAGCCCTTCCCTCAACCACAAAAATATTGCTGCAAAATATCTAAGTCACCTGTGACTCTCAGATTTCCCTGCTGATTGTGGTCTTTAATAGTTAAATTAACACCACAGCTTCTGTTAGGACTGGGTAGATCAATCCACATATCGATATTATCAATACCAAGGCGATTATCGGTATCGATTGATTCCAAAATCATGAGATCGATATTTGTCTTACAGAGTTTTTTGGGAGCAAAAAACTAAAGAATGTGAAAAAAGAGCCTACTAATAGTAGGTTTTGATTTTGTTTAGTTAATTTGCACTGTTGACTTTTTTTCCCCCTCAAACAATTGTGTGATAAACGGGAATAACAGTTATTTTATTATTTTGTTACATTGTTGATTTTATTTTATGTTGTTTATAAATAAAAAAAAAGCTTAACTTTTGGTATTACTATTATTTTTTTTACAATAAACTATATACTATGTTTGATCATGATAATAATAATTATCAATAATTAAAGGCAAAATTATTACATGATTGTGGAATGTCACAGAAAAAGTATCAGTATCAGTGTTATTTGTCCTGGCTTTATCGGTATCGCTACCATACGATACCAAAATTTGCAGTATCGGCCAGCTATAGTTACTACACCGTTGCTGTCCAAGTTAAAGAGTAATTATTACATGTTTGTATATAAAATTACTTTTATATGATTAGAAATGCACTGCTTGGTAATTTTTAACCAAATTATCACTTTTAAAATGAGGACAATTAGGTTTTCAGTGCATATCGTTATTATTATGTTTCTGTTTTCATTCATTCCTGTGGCCTTCTGGTTATTATGTTTCCTCATCTGTCTCACCACTCCCTGCCTGTTTGTACACAGCCTGTAAGGCTTGACCTTTTATGGACATTTTTGGGGTGTTTACCTATACAAAATAGGGCCAACAAGCATGTCCTTTCAACCTAGAGAAGTTAGCATTTACTAATCTAGGAGAAACCATTTGTTGGTCTACGAACACATTTGTCAATCTGATGGAGGGTTTCCATAAAAAAAACTTAAGAAGGAATATAAGAAGATTTGTAAGAAGATATTGGTGAATGAGGCCCAATAATCTTTTGTGTTTTGCTGAAAAAAGTAAATATTTCCACAGAGAGTAAATGATGATGGATGGAGCAGATAGGATATCAGTCAGAGGTTTTAGACCAACCACTTTAAAGCCTTGAGCTTAACATCTGGTTAGAGCCAGAATAGACCAGATTTGGGTAAAAAGTTGGAAACTGATTCTTGAAAGGTGGCTAAATAATTGTACTGATCTCTGAAGACAAATACTTGTGAAATAAAGTGATTCTTTTCAGAAGAACAACCAGCTCACAGAAAAGAATAAATTAATCCAGCTAATGACAAAATAATATATTTGGAAAAAAAGAAGAGTACTAAATTGGAACATTATGGAAGAAATTAACAATGTAGGTCTTTTGAATGGAAATTTTTTTTTTATCTTAATACAACAGCAACCTTTCCCACTGAGACACCACCTACCGACAGTTAATTCAACATTTGTTCTGCTAACTGTGTCTTCTCTGAGTTCTCTCCAGCAAATAAAAGTTAGTCCTTTGACTTTTGTTTGCTCTTTCTCTTTGTTCCTTTCTCTGCTTTCTTTGTTTTAACCAGTTTCTTTGTTTCTTTGTCCAGTAAAGACTTCCAGTTTCTTTGCTGAATCAGCCATGTTGGGTGTATGTTGATATCTAGTTGGTGACATGGTGCTGTAAGACAAACTGCTGCTTTAAACTGTTGCACCAGAATGTGGAAAAAAAAAAAAAAAGCTGTAAAGTGCGTTTTTTCAGTCCCAGGAAGCTGCTGGGCAACAAAGGCTCCAGGAATGAACATAAAAGTCACTGTGCCCTCAAAATGAGTCAGAAGCACTGAGCTTTATAGTCTGAAAGTTCTGTAGTGCCACTTCAATAACTTGAATCTTTTCTCAGTAGACCTGCCTTCAAATTGAATCTTAAGATGAGAATTTGATGACACAGACACGGTAACACCGTAACACCCTCCAAATATGGATTTTTTTCCTACTATATTCATTTACAAATACTGAAAAATTGAGTTTGACAAGTGTGGAGAGAAATGAACTGCTGCTCTTTCAAGATCCACAAACTTTTGACCTAAATATGAGAGTAAAATAAATGTGTCACAAGCTGTTTGGAATGAACTGACACTTTTAAAATCCTCTCAGAGATTTCAACAAAAATGAAGTTTTCCATGCTGATGTGTTACAGTTGTGACCATAATGTCATTATTGATATTTCAGTGATATATTACAACACAGTACTGTGCTTACATGATCAAGCTCTAGCGTAATATAGCTATAAATGAGGCCATTGTGTGATGATTCAAATATATTGGTATTCTTACTTGGAGAGAAGACTGAGGCAGGTAGTTGTTCTTTCATGCTTTAATGGAACATATGAAACCACGTTTGTCCCGTCTTTCAGTCCTTGGGTTACATTCTCAAGGACAGAGCTCTGCTGGGACCTTGGCTCTCGCTGTCAGGGAGGTGCAACCGAGGAAGTGGTGACTTCTCATCTCTAAAGATGATTTGTCTGGTAATGGGGTTGGTGGAGCTGATTGTGATGGCAGTGGAAGGTCATTTCTGATGTGTGGCAGATTTAGTTCAGATTGTTCAGGGATGCAAGAACAAAAATAAAAATAATAAAAAAAAAAAGAAATAAAAAAAAAAGAAGGGAGATGTCTTTTAAAGCTCTTGTGTCCTCCAGAATGACGGTCAGAGATCAATGAGAGCAGGAAAAACAACGTCCGATGTGTCATGTAACACTGTGGTCAAGCTGTGCTGCACACAGGCGTAAACCAGGGAATCCTCATCTTTCTCTCCTCGCTTTGTTTCCCACCGATTTATACTCACTAATCAAAACAAATCAGGCCAGCATCCTTCATGCTGACAGCACATAGCACTCCAGAGAGTTGAGTCATTTGATCTGAATGGCTAGCTCTCCATCGGTTTGGCCTGTTGCTTTCAGCAAGGGGCTCACAAATCTTATTGTATTAACACAGGCTCAGTGGAGAGATGGGATTTAGGCCTTATAGCTGAATCCACTCCCCTTTCTGTGAAAGGGGACTGTCTACAGCTTATAGAATAGGGGTGGATGGATTGCAGAATGTCAGGCATAAATCAACCACTGGTTTCAAGTAGCTGTACAAGAAAGAAACAATGCTGCTTTTCAGTATGTTTAATAGGTTGCTATGAAATGTAAGGACTGATGAATAATTTAAAAAGACATTAACTTTAGCCCAAGATAAATTAATGACTTTTTTTGTTAATATGACCTCATTTAATATATTGTGGACTGTTTGAATTTGCAGGGAAACCAAATGAAAATCAAAAACATTTATTTACTATATATATATAAATATATATGTGTGTATATATATAAATAATTATATATATATATATAAATATATATATATATATTCATATATACATATTAGTGCTGGGCACGTTAATGCGTTAATCACACGTTAACGCAACGCTTAATTAATGCCATTAATCTTTTTAATCGTGTGTTAAGGTTTTTTTTTTTTTTTTTTTTGCTGGCAGCTGGCTTTGATGACAGAAACATGGCGTCCATTTCTCCCCTCCCTGCTGCAGCGATGGGTCTGATGTAATCAGGAGAGAGCGGGTTTATTAAAATGAAGAGACGTTTTCTGTCTGGAACCTAAAAAAGAAGAAGAACCGACGTTTCTCTTTGTCTAAACCCATGCAGATGGCAGAACATTGTGATTTTTGGATGGGAAACTGCTCCCAAAAGACAACGAGAAACTGTTTATTTATTTATTATTATTTTTTTAATAAATGCGGTTTTAATTTAGGCAAGACAGCAATGGTAAGACATGCTTTCTGACTTTAACAAATGTAAAGCATAAATCGGGTCTTCTTCTGCCTCTGGTTTGGTGAATCTTGGTCAGAGCGAGATGAAACTTCCAGCTGTGGAATCTGTGAGATGTGAGCTTTCAGTAGAGGAGCCGTTTGTTCGTGTTCATGCCGTGGGATGGACACGGGCAGACATCATCTGTGTTTACATATTTTTCGGACTTTGTGTTCATGCTTTTGTAATTATTGTTGTCATAGCTGTGTTTGTTTGTGATAGAAATGGTTGTACTGAGCTGGTAGCTGAGATTCTGGACTTTCTGTGGATACCACACATGTTTTTAGTTATATCTACAGACCTGACGCTGCACCTGGAAATGAGATGTTAACCCCTTAACTTCCGTTAGCGGAGGCTGCAGGTGAAGCTAAACAGTCAAGCTAAAAAATTAAAGGTTAGAGAATTTATATGCCAGAAATCTGGATAATGAAGCACTGAAGGTGCATGGATGAAGTTATTGTGCATATTGTGAATATTTCTCTCTCCTCACCATCTAGAAGCTGTGAGATTCTCATCCTGCTTTCTGTCTGTTCACCTGATGCTGATATTCATCACATATTGTTCCTTCTGTGTTTAGAAGGAAGCAGCTTCACAGCTATAAATCCATCCTGCTGACTTTTTACCTTTTAGTTAGTAAATCCTAAACATTTCATCCTTCTTTCTCATAAATATTTCATTTTATAAATATATACGAAGAAATATTTTAACTGTTGCTGTTTAAAGAGAAAACTGCTGCTAAACCTGTTTATGTGTTTAGTGCAGGGGTCTGCAGCCTTTCCAATCCAAAGAGCCATTTTTCCCCTCAGCCAGCTAAATAAAACTCCTTTAGAGACGCAAATGTTACGAGACTTTTCAAAAAGGCAAGTTAATATATATTTTTAATGAAGAGCCACTACAGAATATTTGTTATTTTTGAAGAACCACATTTTTATTTCCATTTTTAGGTTTTAAAATAAAGAAAAACATAAATCTTTATAAAAGAGGATAGACAGACTTTCTTCTAAGGGATGTAGATATTTGTGGAAAATGATGTAAAAGAAAAAAAGTCCCTGGTTTCCAACCTGATGACAAGAAAGATGGATTTAAAAAAATATTTTAGCCATGTATTTAGAGGCATTGTATGAGGGGCCGTATAGGCCATAATTCATTCTTAGACTCACACATATGCACATTTGAACTCATACACACATATATTCTTCTGTCATTCACGTGCATTTTAACTCACACACACATACATTCTTCTCACACATATATGCATTTTTCCACACACACACATGTATTTTAACTCTCACAGACATACATTCTTCTCTCACAGACATACATTCTCCTCTCACAGACATACATTCTCCTCACACACACATACATTCTCCTCTCACACACATATATTCTCCTCTCACACACATACATTCTCCTCTCACACACATATATTCTCCTCTCACACACATACATTCTCCTCTCACAGACATACATTCTTCTCTCACACACATACATTCTCCTCTCACAGACATACATTCTCCTCTCACACACATACATTCTCCTCTCACACACATATATTCTCCTCTCACACACATATATTCTCCTCTCACAGACATACATTCTCCTCTCACACACATACATTCTCCTCTCACACACATATATTCTCCTCTCACACACATATATTCTCCTCTCACAGACATACATTCTCCTCTCACACACATATATTCTCCTCTCACACACATACATTCTCCTCTCACACACATATATTCTCCTCTCACAGACATACATTCTCCTCTCACACACATATATTCTCCTCTCACACACATACATTCTCCTCTCACAGACATACATTCTCCTCTCACAGACATACATTCTCCTCACACACACATACATTCTCCTCTCACACACATATATTCTCCTCTTACACACATATATTCTCCTCTCACAGACATACATTCTCCTCTCACACACATATATTCTCCTCTCACACACATACATTCTCCTCTCACACACATACATTCTCCTCTCACACGCATATATTCTCCTCTCACACACATATATTCTCCTCTCACAGACATACATTCTTCTCTCACACACATACATTCTCCTCTCACAGACATACATTCTCCTCTCACACACATACATTCTCCTCTCACACACATATATTCTCCTCTCACACACATATATTCTCCTCTTACACACATATATTCTCCTCTCACAGACATACATTCTCCTCTCACACACATATATTCTCCTCTCACACACATACATTCTCCTCTCACACACATATATTCTCCTCTCACAGACATACATTCTCCTCTCACACACATATATTTTCCTCTCACACACATACATTCTCCTCTCACACGCATATATTCTCCTCTCACACACATACATTCTCCTCTTTCATACACATATGCTGCTTTAACACATGAAATGTGTGTGAGACCTCTTTTTGTTTTTTGCTTGGCATCTGGCACAGGAAGTTCTTATCTGTACTGGAAGTAATTCTTAAACCAGGAAATTCTTTAACAAGAATTGCTTAGCATGTCCAGAGGAGGTAATAATTTGCAGAAGAACATAATACAATGATGCTATTGAAATTCATTATGATTTTTTTTAATGTTTTTCAATTTGGAAGTAAAAAGCAATGGAAATGATTTAAGATATTTTTTTGAAAATGTTTTGGGATGTATTGAAGAAATACAAAGAGAACTTGCAGACTTTTTTCATCAGAGGCTCCACAAAGACCTTTGTGATCATATTCATATTTTATCTGGATTACTGATAATCCCAAGTTTTGTTTAAGATTCCAGAAACAGACAAGTGGTTGGTATGTTAGAGTCTTTATATAGATGTCTACAATTTTTGGTGAGTGTCTATGAAACCAGGCAAAGAAGCAGGTCTGAGAACAACAGCTTGATGGCCCTAGAAGAAGGATGACATCCTTGTTGAAAGTATTGTGATAATGCATTTTAGCCCTGAAAGCAGAAACACACATTACAATTCATAGGTAATATTAGATCTTTTTGGAATGTTACTAGTTCTTTTAAAATGTTAAATTAGCCATGATTGCCTTTACAAACCACATTAAACTTGAGGCACTGTAAATGCTTTGAGAGTTTTTCATGTGGGCATCATATAGATTGAGCAAATTTTCTCTAGTTGCGTTAGACATACAGTAAGCTTAAGAAATGTTTTGACTTCACAGAAACTGTTTTCAGAGCACTCTTTATCTTACTCATTTCACTTTGCATAAATGTGCCCGTTATAAAACTCAACCTAAAAAACACTGCCACTTTTCTATGTGTTTCACTAAGACAAGAAATAAAAGACAGCAACTTTTTTTTTACCTATAATTATTCTTATTTTTATCTCCATAAGCTTTTAAATAAACTAATTATTGTCATTTGTGACCTAAATAAGTGGCCTTGTAGTTTAGAGGGTACCTGACTATTCAGTCTTAATTTCCTGTTGACAATTGCATTTTCAATTCATGATGGCCATATATCGATTTTCTATGCAAAATATGGTTTTATAATGCCATTAACTTATGAAAACTTCTAGCTCACACACATCATGCTGCTTTATTATTTTTCTTGCAACAGCAGAACCTGGCAACTCTTGTACTAAACAATAGCATTTACTCTCCTGTTTCAACCATATCACTCTACCTCGTCTCCATTATAGAACCACACAATATAATCTTAGCAAATGTGAAACTTATGTTAACTCAAATTAAGCTCATCTTAACACACTGTAAAAATCAGTTTTCGTCAGTAACGGCATTGTAACTATGAAAATTGTAATTGGATTACCCACAACTGAAAAAAGTAAAGCCGTTAAGCAAAGCCGTTTATTTTAACGCCCAACTGTACCTACCAGGTGTGAATGCACCTCAAATAAAGGAAAACATTTTGGTCTCCTAACAACATGATGTACCATAAGTGTTTGCCTTTGTTTTAAAAAAAAAAGCGCCATTTTGTAGCTAACTTTGCAAAATGCAACGTAAGTATAGACTAATTGATAACCAAAAGTAAAAACTGTTATTAAGGTTTAAATTTATTTTTACCTTTTCCTTGGTCAGGATGTCCAATTACCAAAGTGCTTCTGAGTCTCATATCTTAGTGACTGCCATAACCCTCCGGTCCTGTCTTGTGTTCTGGCCTGGCCTGCTGAGGCCAATGGCCTGAAGAGTTCTCTCATCTCGTTTCCACCGCTGTATGAGTTATGTTAGGGACAGAAGAGCCTGTTCTCTGTTGCTCAAGACACAAAGACAACAATGTAATGGCTTCAGGAAATGACAAAATATTTCTTAACACACCAATAGCCTCTTGCAGTACCTCAGGCTCACTTCTTCCATTCATTTCGAGCGGGACCCAAAGACGAACCTGTTCCTGCTTCTCAGCCAATCACAGTACAATAAATTGCTTTCCTTCCGTTTCCACTATACTTTTTCCTCACATTCTTCCAGATTAAGTATATATGAATGTGAAAGAAAGAATGCATGTATGTAAGAGTGATAATATATGTATGGTAGAAAAAGAATATATGTGTGTAAGAGTGAGAATATATGTATGTGAGAAAAAGAATATATATATGTAAGAGTAAAAATAGATGTATGTAAGTGTGAGAATGAATTATGGCCTATACGGCCCCTCATGAACATATGTGGTTTTCTTAACTGCATTTTTATTTGATAGAACAACTTGTCAAATTGTCTGCATTGTATTGTGTCATTAATCTGTTGATTTTTAATATTTCTGCATACATGTTTTAAAATTAGCTTTAATAACTCTCCCAGATTAAGAAATCAATTTAAAGCAATGCATTTGTGCTTTTACAAAGGCTTTATCATCGCCACAGATAAAGACAAACTCAAGCTTTTCAGCCCTGACCATCAGCTGTTTTCTTCACTACTTTGTGTATTTAATAAAGTTGTGTGTAAATGGCTAAGAAGGAAAACATAGCACATGTCATGAGAATGTTAAAGTTCTTTCCTCCAGATATTCCACCTATGTTGTTTTGATTCATTTATGTATTTATTTTAATTAACAGTATTTATTTTATTAACAGTCTTGACAACCCAATTTGGTAAATGCTATATATACACATATAACAAAATACAAATAAAGGAAAAAACATTTATAAAGCAAAACAATTCTTTAATAGTGTTCCTGTGTAGCCTACCAAATAGCCAGCAGCTTTGCCTAATCTTTCCGTACTCTACCTTACAAGTCCAGTTTGCATGGAAACATTCCTGATATGGTGTTTCTGGGCTCATACCTGCTTTGTTCAGTGTCTCTGCAGAAATCATCAAAGATTTTCTGTGAACGATGCATCCTGTGGGTTTCAGTGCTGCTTTTTGCATAATATGTATTTTTTTCTGAACCTGGAAGACCAATAAAACATCCTGGAGGTAATTCAGTGGCTTTCACCTGATGCTTTTCCATTTCATGGTGCCACACTGTGCGTCTCGCCATATCTTTCT
Organism: Melanotaenia boesemani; assembly: GCF_017639745.1. Classification (NCBI taxonomy): domain Eukaryota; kingdom Metazoa; phylum Chordata; class Actinopteri; order Atheriniformes; family Melanotaeniidae; genus Melanotaenia; species Melanotaenia boesemani. Next base: position 4,822,937 of record NC_055701.1, read on the forward strand.
CTTTGCATCACAGAGGATACCGTCTCATTGTGGGCAGGATCAGCTGATTTTCAGCACAGTGTGTGTGAAGCGATGTTGTCGCTGCATGTGTGTACTCATTGCATTACATTGATTCTGCAGACATTTTTTTGTCAAGTAACTTACAAGTGTGTGTGTGGGGGGAAATTGTGCAATGGAAAAGCACCAACTGAGTCACATCAGTCCTGTGGGTTCCTTTAATATTGTAGCCCACCTCTAACCTTTAAATCCTAGTAATGACCCTGAGCTCTCAAAAATCAATTAACTGGATGTGAAATAAAGAGTCATTTAATACTGTTTCTCTCTCACTTTGTGCACTTTAACTTCCCTATTAAACTCAAAATAATCGCACAGTGAGCGTAAACAGGGTGGCAATCAATCTAAATCAGTGTTAATCCCATGTGAATATTTAGCATACTGTAATGAAATAAATAAATCAGTAGCAACCAATATTTGTACTTATCTATCTAAATGAATAACCAAATGTCAGAATTTAACTGAATTTGTATTATAACAGTTGTAAAAAAGGCAGAAAAGGTTTGTCGCTTGCTAAAATCACCTTTTAAAACAAATCTTATTCAGTGGCCCCACTCACCTAGCACACACAAAGGACACACGGTTAGTCAAATAAAATGTATAAAAAAAGAAAAAGACCTGTTGCATGCCTGTTTCAATGCTGGAGATCAAAGCTGCCCAAAAACGTTTGGCCAATTTTATTTGCTGAGCAATGAAAAAAAATTTGGTACTTCAGTTAATTGTTGAGTTAACTTGGCAGCTTTGACCAGTTTCTTTGTCATCTGTGAATGAGATAAAAGTGAAGAGTAGTGGTTTCTTAATTTCCACCAATCTCTGTGATCACAGGTGAAGAGCAGGGCATGGATGAGATGAATCAAGATGGCGTGGTTTTCCCCAAGGGAACTCCTTATCTGTGAGCTCAGTCTTTGCATCATGTCTTACTAACAGCTGCTGAATGCTCCAGGCTTCCATGTCAGAGACATTGAATGCAGTCTGATGAAAGCTGTGTTTGCTTCACCTCAGCTAGCAGTCCATTCACTTTGCTAGCGCAGGCTAAACACATGCAGCATGCTAACGAGCTGATAAGTGTAAGTATGTAGCGAAGGTATTGTACTAAAGACTATCAAGCAGAATGTCCTGAACACCAACTACACATTTAATTATGAAAACTTGCATACTTTTGCTTCATTACTAAGGCTGCCTTCACACCTAATCTTCCGCTAGACTCGGTACGACTAAGGTAGGGTTGCCAACTGTATTAGAAGGGACGTCCCGTATTTTTATCTAAATTGGATTGTCCTTGTCCCGTATTCTGAGTGCTGCTCGTTGTCTTTGCCAGTGTGTTATGGTCACGGTTGCCTAGAGACAGACGCCTCATACCGATGCTGCTCACAACACCTGTGCCTTTTTAAAATGTCCTCTGCACCCGATACTCCACCACGTCTTAGTCCTTAAACTGTAAATTGTGTTGGTGCATGTTATTAGCCGTGTGCGATGGACTGTCTGACATCAGACATCATGCATCAGGATATATGTATATATATATATATATATATATATATATACATATACACACGTGGACAAAATTGTTGGTACCCTTCGGTTAATGAAAGAAAAACTCACAATGGTCACATAAATAACTTGAATCTGACAAAAGTAATAATAAATAAAAATTCTATGAAATTTAACCAATGAAAGTCAGACATTGCTTTTCAACCATATTTCAGCAGAATTATTAAAAAAATTAAACTCATGAAACAGGCCTGGACAAAAATGATGGTAGCCCTAGAAAACACTGAAAATAATGTGACCAAAGGGACGTGTTAATCCAAGGTGTGTCCACTAATTAGCATCACAGGTGTCTACAATCTTGTAATCAGTCAGTGGGCCTATATATAGGCTACAGGTAGTCACTGTGCTGTTTGGTGACATGGTGTGTACCACACTCAATATGGACCAGAGGGAGCAAAGGAAAGAGTTGTCTCAGGAGATTAGAAAGAAAATTATAGACAAGCATGTTAAAAGTCAAGGCTATAAGACCATCTCCAAGCAGCTTGATGTTCCTGTGACTACAGTTGCACATATTATTCAGAAATTTAAGATCCATGGGACTGTAGCCAACCTCCCTGGACGTGGCCGCAGGAGGAAAGTTGCTGACAAATCAAAGAGACGGATAATGGGAACGGTAACAAAAGAGCCCAGAAAAACTTCTAAAGAGATTAACGGTGAACTTGAAGCTCAAGGAACATCAGTGTCAGATTGAACCATCCGTCGTTGTTTGAGCCAAAGTGGATTTAATGGGAGACGACCAAGGAGGACACCATTGTTGAAAACAAATCATAAAAAAGCCAAACTACATGTTGACAAGCCACAAAGCTTCTGGGAGAATGTCCTATGGACAGATGAGACAAAAATGGAACTTTTTGCTGAGGCACATCAGCTCTATGTTTACAGATGGAAAAATGAAGCATATGAAGAAAAGAACACCGTCCCTACTGTGGAGCATGGAGGAGGCTCTGTTATGTTCTGGGGCTGCTTTGCTGCATCTGGTACAGGGTGTGTTGAATCTGTTCAGGTACAATAAATCTCAAGACTATCAAGGGATTCTAGAGAGAAATGTGCTGGCCAGTGTCAGAAAGCTTGGTCTCAGTCGCAGGTCATCGGTCTTGCATATGTTGCACAATAACCAATGTGTTCATTGGTTATCAAGCATTTTAAGTTTTAAGTGTAACTAATTGCTTTTTTGATCACCCCATTACTAAAAACACTGGCACAAAATAAAACACCACTGCTGCCAATGCCATTTGTTGTAGTCTGCTTCCTTTAAATGAAACATATTTTAAGCCATGAATTTTCACATCTTTTAAACTGATTTAACACAATGCAAATTTTTAAATCTTTACAAACATCACATTTAAAACATACTTATGATAGTGCACCCAGAAAATGTTATTTTCTGAGCTGTCAACAACACTGTATTACTTAATTGTGATGAAAACCACATGTACTGTTGATAAATTTTTTATTTTTTTTATTTTAAGTGATTTTTTTTCTCATAACGCTCTCTACAGAGTAAAACCAGGTTATGTTTTTCATGACACAGAGAGGCTATCTACATGACAAGAAAATTTTAAATACCCCAAAGCCCAAAGTTCAGGACTGCCTTGTTCATGTGTAGCTGAGGAGATTCTGAAGGGGTAAAGTCTTGCACCTCAAAGAAGCTCTGTGGCGTAGATGCTTTGTGAAATTGCACTTGGCATCTTGCTAGTGAGCTGAGCTGCTGTCTGTCAATCATTTCTGCCTCTGCATCCGGTCCTGTATTGCGTTAGAATATTATTAAAGTAAGGTAAAAGAAGAAACGCTTCTTAATTTGACCAGCTCTTAATGTGTCCTTAATCTTTCTTGAATGTATTCACATAGCTGCAGCTGTACATTAGACCATCCTGCTAAAAAAGGTTTACCCTAAAGGGGCAGTGCTTTGAAATCTGATGCAAAGGTACCGGGATGCAACACGCTGGGAGGGAGGTTTTACTTGAGACACAAATGAATGTAGAAAAAAATCAATTGGAGTAAAGTTTAAAACTAACCGTATGTATGTGACCGTATGTGAAAAGGGAAATAGAAACAAGTCTCAGTTTGGCGCTCTAGAGCAGCATTTCATCCTGAAGTCTTATGTTAAGGTGTTAAAACAAATAACTGTACAAAAAAATAAAAAAAAAACATAATATTTAGGCAACTTGGGCACCTGAAAAACAATGTGGTGAAACAGGAAAAAAAGCAATATGTAAAATTACAATTGGTAATTAAATTCAGTTTATGCCTAAACTTTTACGTTGTATCTTTTGTTTCAAATTTTAGCATTTTAATGAAGAATATGGGCACACATAATAACAAATAAATGATCTATAATTATTGTCAAAAACAGTAAGAATATAAAAAATGAGTCAATTTTATGGAAGATCTGAGTTTTAGTGACATGTTTGATGTAATTAAGCAATATATAACCAATAAAATTTTTATTTAATATATTTGACTTATCCTAGTTGGGATATTTGTCTTTGTTTTCAGTCCATCTCTAATTATCACTGGAAGCAGTGGGATGTCTGGGCCCCTGCCCAAGAGTCCACTATTTCCAGCATGTGAACTCAAACCTGGCTCCTTCAACCCTAAAAAATCATTAATTTATCTTCTGTTCTGCTGAATCCAATTAAAGGTTGTGGTCTTACAATTAAAATTTTTCATTTGATTTTATATTAGATGTTTACCTATCTATCTATCTATCTATCTATCTATCTATCTATCTATCTATCTATCTATCTATCTATCTATCTATCTATCTATCTATCTATCTATCTATCTATCTATCTATCTATCTGTCTGTCTGTGTATTTAAAAAAAGGGAAAAATCTTTTAAATAATATAAACAAAAAAAACTATTATATGACTTTTTAAAATGTTTTTTATAGTACAGAAATGTGCAAAAAAGGTTTCATTTAAGTAAAATCTAATTAAATTAAACAGGATTTAATTTGAATGTTTTGTTGTGTTTAAGTTATTTATTTTATTCCTCATCTGAGTTTTTCTTTCTTTGTTCTGTAGGTCTCCAATTAGTTTTCCTCTTACCTTCCACTCACCACCTGTTCCTCGCTGTTAATTGACTGACCTGCATCCACTCGTGCAATCACTCCTCACAGTTTATATCTCTTTGGATTTTTTTATTCTATGCCAGAACCTCTGTTGATGTGCAGTTTTGTTTGGCTTCACGGTGTTTAATGTTGCTGCAGCTGGTGCCTGAGTCCTCTGGCAGTAAAGGACACCTTGTGCATATCTCAGAGACTCCAGGGCTCCAGTAAAACAGTATTTAATGTCATGGGAATAGGTGCGGACTGATGCATCAAGCAGATTTCTCTCAAAAACACACTTGCACCCTGATGAGCACTTTCGGACATTTGTCATTTTCAGTCTCTTATTCAAGGACACTACAGCATATGGACAAGAAGTCAGCACCAATATAGCAATGGTCTCTGTGGTTGGGTGATATGCCTTAGCCACTTCTCAGGGAAGAAACAAGGAAAAAAAAGATCTTGGGGCTGGAAAGACATTCTGTAACAGTAATTCAGAAATCGTATAAAAAAGAGACGGGTCAGTAATAGAAGAGATAAGTAAATATAAACAGGAGAGAGAATGATCCTACAGTGGACCAAGCTTTCTAAAACATGTAGAGGATTCCAGCATCTTCAAAATAAAGATTGGAACTTCTGCTTAATCCTGATTGAAAAAAAAAAAACATTTTTGAGGAATTTTTCTACTTACAGACAAACAGTCCCTCTCGCTCCAAAGTGGGGGTCTGCCTGGTAAAAGCCCAGGACTCAGATTTATGCCTTGGTTTCCAGTTTCACAGGTCAACAAAGGTAAACTCTCTCCAACGTGTACTGAGGAGTACTTCGTTAAGTTATATCCAAGATCAGGGAAATTTCTTAACTTTAATCTTCTGCAACACAAATCTGCCTTAAGAACCTACTAAAAATGTTTTATGGACTCCAGATGGTAGTCATTATCTAGAACGTTGTCCACTTTGAAGCTGTTTCTTTCTAAACTTGTGTTTTCTTTAACTGATAAGAAAAAACCCCTTTCCTGCAAACTCCAATTCCAGGACCCTGGACCCACCAAGAAATGTTTATCTTACACATAACAAAGGGTAATAAAACACAAAATTTCTAACTTTAATTTGGATAACAGGTTAACACAGGGGGACAAACGCTTCTGAACCAGTTCTACAGAGTTTCTTTTTGGACTGATCCAAAGCTGGACTTTTATCTTATGCCATATCACCGCAAGCCATTGACTGTCCATCCTCACCACCAGCTGAGCCGCAGGAGAGTCTGCATCAGCAGATCCAAACATTTGGACCACCACGTGACAAATCTTCTGGTCTTCTTGGGAGTCGTTCAGGATCCAAAACACCTGTGCCAACTTCCTAATTTGCCCGGGAGAGTCAGACAATTGTTGTAAGTCAGCTCGATCCAAACAGAACCAGACTGCTCGGATCAATTCTCTGCTTCTCTGCTCAAGGAATGGTTGGTGTGCTGTCCAGATTTGGCCTTAGGGAAGTAGTTTTACATCTTTGTTAAACTTCCAGCTTTAAACAGATGAAATTCAGTTTTCCCTCTTTTTTGTTTAGGATTCAGAGATGCTTTTCCAGTCCTGAACCATAGTTTAATTAACACTGCAGGTTAATTAACTTTTGTTCATTTCTTGCATACATTTCATTCATTCTGAAAAATTGAAATAAGATTCTGGTTTGAACTCCATATTCTGCCTTTTACAATCTTTGATTCATTTTCCCATGCAAATTCCTTTGTAAATATTTCCTTTTCATTTATGTATGATTAGACTAGTAATAAATATTTCATATTTATCCTAAACTGGTCTGGTTGATTTGACTAGCTTGAATTAATTAAATTGATTAAATTAATTAATTTAGTACTGAATTTTTACCAACTATAAATATCAGTAAAAAGTAAATTTCCCTATTTTATTTGAAACTTCAGTCCTTTGACTTACATACTTTTAATAAAAGCACCAGTACATGGTAGAAAGACCTTGTAATCTAACCTTGCAAGGAAGAGAAGTCAAAAGTATTTTCAACATAAAATAAAATCTTCATGTGTAATTGTTTTAAGGAAAGCCACATTTAAATTCTTCACAGGATACAGCACACATCTCAGTTTCTGGGAAAAAAAATAGGTCTAATATTTCTCTCTTGTGTAAAAAAATGACAAAAGGAGGTTGGAACATATTTTGACTTAATATGGATAAGCTTGATGGTTTCTGGAAAAGATGTTAACAAAGAGTTTTGCATGTGAGCCTACATTTTTCTTGTTAGGATTTCCACCAGAAGGTTTTAATATTGACACCTTGCAAGTACTTTGAAGTAACACAGTGGTATAGAGCAGTGATTCTCAAACTTTTTGAGCCCCAACCCCCAAAATAACATAAACTGGTGTTTGTGACACTAGTATAGAGAGATATACAAGGTCATACCAATGCAAAGCCTATCTGTTCCATTAAAGGGTGACAATGCACTTTTAAAATATATATATATATGGCAATCTGTTAAATCAGCATTTAAAATTTCAGATTTTACTGAAGAGAGGAGATTTAACTGAAGGTGTAAATCCTATCTCTTTGTTTTTTTCTATATATACTATATGTATGTATACCAAGCCAGTTTTGAAACATATATTATGTTTTAGTCCATGTTATAAGGCTTGATCTAGGTGTTGTCTCGTTGTAATCTTATTGTTTTTATTTTTGTTTGTTTGAATATGTTTAGTGTTGCTTAGCTGTACTTTTTTGATTTTATTTAAGAAAATTAATTAAGAAACAAAAGTAAACAAAAAACAAGCATATCTTTCCATGGATCGTTTTCAGAGTGGAGCCAGCTGATGCTGTTGAGAATGTGCACAGTTGTTGTAATGGTTTAGGTCCATTCTTTAACAACAGGTTTTATTAATGTTCTTGCCACTGTAGAAAAAGATGCAGCAAAATAAAAGCAGCATGAATCTTTGAACTTGAACTCTAAAAATGAGGAACACTCTCCAATCACTTGACTTCAAACCCACTTAACATTTGAGATATGCAAAGGCTGCTACAGAAAGGTTCTTGAGTTGCATGAGGGACTGTTAGATCATGTTGGGATTAATCCAGGCTTGAACATGTGGTGGAAAAATGAATCAGGTCAAGATGAGAAAATTTACATAAGCAATTTTTATTCTTGTGCACAAGGAAAGGAAAGCACACACAACTAGTACAGACAGTGCAGTAGCTCTGACTAGTAGAAGTTTCTAACTTCCTTTATAGAAATTTAAGTTATATCTTATCTCAGGCTAATTTTTCCATGGTTTAAAACATGACTAAATGAATCTGGAGGAAAGGCATAGTTTCAGTCAACAAAATGTGTAAAAGTTGAACAAATAACCAATCATTTTCCATTACAAACACGTCTTAAAAAGCTGAACTTCAAGATTTAACAACCAAAATAATGGCTGTTGTACTACAATACAGCATTAAAATTTAAATTGTGTCATAAATTTGTATCTCTTATCTTATAAATGCCTTAAACAGAACCACAAAATTTATCTTTCTCCAGCAAAATTATATTAACATGATTATTTACAACTCATTTAAAAACATGATGCTGCACATACGTCTTTTAATTTGAATATAAGAAGTCACTAAAATAGTTCTGCTTATTCATTTCAGAGTCTATGAATAATATATGTAATTAAAATGTCACACTGTAGTTTAATCGTTTTAAAATAGTATTCAAATTTCCTTAATCAGGATCTAAATAGAACATCATTGGACTGCATTCACATTTCTGCACATCTTAATCACAATAACTGATTTAATTCTCAAGTTTTTAACTTCACGTCTTAGTCAAATCCAATTATAACTGAAAATGTTTCACCTTTTTTTTTTCTTGCAGTCTACTTTTCAATTAACAGGTAGCATTCCCCATCTGACTTCTCGTAAGGCATCATTTCACTGAATTAGTGATGACTGGATGCCAGAAATGTCAAATGGACCACATCAAACAAACATGGGGATATCGATCTCCTGGCGAGATCTGAAAATGGTTACACAAGTCGATGACATTCAGATGATGCAATCAGTTTTCTGCATCAGCATGAAAGGTGGAGGAGACCAAAAAAAAAAAAAAAAAATGTCTGAGAACATCAAAGTGAAAAGACCTTTAGAGCTAATTAACTTGTCCTTTCTGGTAGGATTAATGCTGAGGTAGTTTCCTGCTCACATTATGAAACCACATGTCTGTGGCCACTCTAAATCCAGAATGCAACAAACTGTTAAAATATAGACTTTAATAAGTGAGTAGTTAAAAGAAGAAAAATAACCACTTACTAGGACATGCACTGCTAAGGTATAAAACAAGACATATAAATATATAGTTTTTCTTGTTAAAACTAAAAGAGATTAAAAGTTTTCACGGATGTGAGGAAGACGTAATAAACACATTTACTGTTAAACCAAGGTTTCTTGGTTTAACCTTCTTTCAGCCAAGTTACCTGTTTCTCCATATCTCTCTTTCTTTTCTCCCTTTGATGCATTCAATAAACCCTGATCTCTGTCCTGTAGTTCTTCTTCTTTATATTTAATGGCGATTGACACAAACAATTTGGTGCATTTCTGCCACCAAGTGGTCTGAAGTGTGGACCAGAATGTTTCCCAAGCTGTCAAAACATTAGTTTGTCTGCTACATTTTGCCAATCCCACGAACCCATGAATCCCATGAATGAAAGGTATGAATGGAGTTATTTCATCTTAAGCCTGGTACACACATAACTATTTTTTTAATCTAGTGAGATTTTGTATCTGGTCGAGACCTCACACGTGAAGCTAAAAAAATCAGTTTTAATCATACTGTGTGTGGTGTGCTCCGAAAATGTAATCACAACAACACACACATGACGATGTTGTCCAGCAACTCGTCTACAATCTAGAAGAAGAACCATAGCAGCAACCGGCAAAAAAACGTAGAAGAAGAAACATAGTAACAATCGGAAAACACAACACACAGCATGGAAGAGTATATATAGGAGGGGGGAATGATGGTGGTCTTGGGACTACTGTTAACAGAAAAAGCCAGAAATTAAAAAAGTAAACACACAAAAACAGAGGACATCCTTGTGGGCACTCTCTATTAGGTCCAAGCCTCTCCCATCACAACTATTTCATTCTGCAGCCCTCTCTCTACTTCTGTGACAAACCTTGGGGTCAGGTTTGACTCCAACCTTTTATTTGACCACCACATTCAAGATCTCTGTAAAAGTTTGTTTTTCATCTCAAAAATATTTCTAAACTCCACCCCTCTCTTTCCCTCAGTGATGCTGAAAAGCTGGTCCACACCTTTATGTCCTCCAGACTGGATTACTGTAATGCCCTACTTGTTGTGATCCAGAAGCTTCTGCAGAAGCTACAGCACATCCAGAACTGTGTTGCCTGCATCCTGACAAGGAGGCACAAATACGACCACATAACCCCAGTTTGGCAGTTCCTGCATTGGCTCCCTGTCCAGCAGAGTATAACATTTACCTGCTATCTTTCCAGTGTCTGCATGGTCACACTTCTGGCTACCTGACAAACAAACCATTGGCTTTGCCCACCCGTGACCAGACTCAGCACAATGGGGGGGTTCCCCTTTCAGGCTGCTGCGTCACAGGTGTGGAATGCCCTGCCTGAACACCTGAGTGGGCCACAGAGACTGGACTTAATTGAAAAAACACCTGAAAACTTTTTTTTTTTTTTTTTAAGGATTTTACATAACCAAGTGTAGTTTTTTAGCATATGACATTGTGTGTTTTTATGCGTCCCTTGATTTCAACTTGTAGCACTTTGAAATTGTGTCTAAAATGTAAAGTGCATTATAAATAAAATGTATATTATTATTATTATTTTTATTATTATTATTATAATATTTTGGTGGACCCATCCAGAGTTGCATTGATTTTTGTCCAAGATCTAGTGATGATGCAGTCTTCTCCAGCACATCTCAAATATTTTCAATGGGCTTAAAGTCTGGACCAGGGATCACCAACTCCGGACCTCTTGGGTCCTGTGTCCTGCAGGTTAGATGTTTCCCTGCTTCAACACACCAGATTTAAACTAATGTGTTGTTTATAGGCTGATGCAGAACTTAAGCTGTTGAAGAACCATTTCATTTGAATCACATGTGCAGTGGCCCATCTATATATATATGTATATATATATGTATATGAAAATTATGTCTCATCCTCCCTGAATATCTAATCAATAAATGCTGAAAAAAGCATCCCATTAAAAAGAAAAGGTATAACATTTATTTTTGTTTAAAAATTTTACAGTAATTTTTTTATTTTCCACCCAGTTTTTCCATAATGTTTGTCTGCTGCTCCAGCTGCTGGAATATGTTATTTTATTATTAAATATTCACCCAGTGGAAACTTGTAGGCATCAGAGACAAAACCTCTAACAAGTTTAATCCAGCCATTATGATGAGGTATTGAAACTAGTCCTGATGTTGAAGACTGAACAAGCTCAATGTGACGCAAATTAAATTAAATATATCATATCTAAGTCCATATTAATAGAGATGTATGCTTTTTTTTCCAGAAGCTGACACAATTTCTTTAAGTCTTAATGAAAAAGACTTAAAGAAATTGGATAGAAAAGATAAATAAATAAAAATAAAGTAATAAATTGAATTAAGTCAAATAAAATAAGAAAATATATGTTATTATTATTTGGAAGTTAAAAGATAATAAATTGCAGATGGAATGGGGCTATACATCCAAATCAGTAAAACTAATTCTGCGCTCAGGAAAGACCCTTTGGGCTGGGATATACTTGCTGTGAACGTTAAGCGTACATTTCAACATTCCACTACATTTGTATATATCCTTGCTCCAAATGACGGAAGCACAGCAAAACAAAAGTGCTAAATACTGGTGGTCACCACAAGGGGGAGTACACAGCACTTGGAATGTGAAATATTGAAAACCTCAATCTGCCGGTCACATTGTGTTGCCAATTCACCTCGTGTCAAAGTGAGCGGACCACGTGAAAAATGAACATTAGGAATGCGTGGCAGCCATGATATGTAGGTGTATGTGTCGCTAACAAAAGTATAGCCCAGCTTTCAGGGAGATAGAGAAGTGCCAGAATGGTGCCAATCAACGTTGCAGCGACCTCTACGGACTATATCTGCTGTACCACTTGGCAGGTAAAGGGTGACCATAGCTTATCAAGATAGCTCTCATTCCACCTCAAAACTGAACTCAAGCGTTCTATTGGTAAAACTTTGAATATCTCCCTGTACCACTGTTTATCAGTTGGGGGTCTATGGTTTATAAAGGAGTTTTTGTTGCAGTCGAAAAAGAAAAACCATGTCCTGAAAAGATTTGATTAGTAGACAGGATTGCCTCTTTTTTGCAGAGCTAACAATATAACTAGTTTTTGGAAGCGCTACCTTCTCTGCTTTAGCTCAATAAACGTCTTGAGGTAAAATTGTGTTAATTAACATTTGGATGTTTTTGCTTTCTACCTCCTGTAAGCCCCTTTATGTATGTCTGCGTATTTATAAATGGTAAAGTTTCCACGATATGTTGCGTTGTTCCCTACAGTCACCCACCAATTAGCATAATGAGGTAGCATTGGCTTTACTGTTTTGCCAAAGAATATTTATACATGTGGATGCACTGAGGATTAATATCCTCAGACGACCACTTTTCCAGCCCCGTGGCTTGGATGTGTTAATATTTGTTGTATGCTAATACAATTTTTTCTGTTTTCAGGTAGTGAAGCTATTTTAAAAAGCGACTGAAAAGTAGCCCAATCAGACCTTCAGTCATCATCTTTAGGAAGATTTCTAGGCTAAAATGTGATATAAGCATGTTTCCTCTAGTGCGTAATTTTGAAAAAATGAGAAAACTTGTCATTTTGCTATGTTGCATGTGTCAAACAACTGAAACACTGGCTCTATATAGGCTTGTATTTGTGAGTAGGGGGGTGAGTTTTCAATTGGTTAAACCCAGTAGAATTCAATACATACTCGGCCTTTTAAAGTCAGCAGCTGAGATTTGATTTCAACCACATGTGCATAGAAAATTATCTCTTAGAGATGAGCTCAAAAAGGCTCAGTACACAGTCTCCATTTAGACAAACAACATTTGAACAAACCACAAAATGCTGCAGCTCTGCAGCTCACTGAATATGTCACATTGGAACAAAAGAGATATCTGTGCCTGAGGGAACAAAAACAAGACCTCGCCAAGCTGGCAACAATAGGGAAAAAAATTAAGCAAATTGTGCAACAGCAGGTTTTCATAGATATTCCTGTCCTTTTCCTCAGAGGTCAGCTATGTCAAAACAAGTTAAATTCACATGAGAGGTCAAAGCTGAGCGACTTTTACATTAACTTAATCTATTTCAGATCTCTATGCCATCTTAGTCATTGCTGCTACAGCAAGATCTTATTTTTTTCATTTTTTTTTATCTTGTGCTGCATATACCGCTGAACAAACCCGGGCTTCCTGTGAGGCCATGTTAGCAATCTTTTTGCTTGACTGTCTGCTGGCTTTAGTTGCCCTCAATTTAGAGAAGCATATATGGTTTTTTGACTTTCCCTTCATTGTGTTAAACTTGTCGATGTATGTGAAAGGCCTGCATCATCCAAAGGAAAGTGAGTTGTACCTGCACACTCTCCCTGAACTTCTTGAGATGCCCTTGCAGCTTGTGCACCTCCTCCTTTTACTAATCTACATCACCATGAAATACATTTGCATAATGTATGTGTAAGGATGAGTCTGCTTTAAAGATAAACTTAATAACTGGGAAGTCTGAAATCTGGCCCATGCTAGCAGACAGCCAACTCTTCCTATAAGAAGCACAGGAGAAACTCCACTCCTGCTTACAGAAAGAAGCCTCTGCTGCAAAAGATAATGGAAGTTTATCATTAGCATTATAGTAGTGTTTTATTCCCTGCATGCTTGTTTCGCATTCCTCGATGAGCAGCTGCTTTACACTCCACCAAGCTGAAGCTGACCAATTTATGTTGCATTGCCCAGTTAAAGGCGCCGCATGGTTGTTGATTAACAGTCTCTAAGTTCTCAGAAGCTTCCTGCTACACAAGCCTCTAATTTCCATTCAGCAGAGAAACATCCTGCAGTTTGTTTGCTTGTGAGGATTGCTGAGCCAAATCATGAAGGTTATGTGGAAGCCAAAATAATAACAGAGGACAGCCTATTTAGATATGCTGGGGATTTTCACTATACACCACTCAATAGGGAGATGACTTTCTGCTGTGCTTGAAACAACTCTGCCAAGCCTGGCAACAGACAGTGCACTGCAAAGATGTGATATGTTTAATAATGGAGGCAAATCAAGCCAAAACTATTTATATTCTCTCAGTTGTAAAAAATAATAATAATAATAAAAAAACAGGGCAACTTTTAAGAGGAATCCTTTTACAAATTTAAATGACATACAGATTTTTTTTTTAAATACATTTATTAATATTGATGGCATGGGAGAGCATTCATAACTGTGTCACTATTAAGAATGAAGCTTCTTTTCTTGACAGGAACAGCTGTAAGATCATCCATTTGCTTTCACTGCTTCACTTCATTTAATGAAATTAACTCTAAAGGCTTTCGTCTTCCATCCTTGGATGCTTTCCATATTTGACTCAATTCACATATCTCTTTGTGCATGTAATGAAATAAAGTTATTACTGCTATCAAATAACTTCTGGGTTGTAATGAGAGCATGAATTTTTAAAAATGTGTGTTGTGATTTTCTAAATTGAATAAATCTCCATGTCAAAAAGAAATAACAGAGATTGGAGCATGTAATATTGTAATAACATACAGATCAGGCATGTGCAAAGGGAGGGAGGGCTGGAGCACCATTTGCTCCTTGACCTCAAAGTGTCCTTTCCTCAAGGGCTTTTTTTCCATCAGCCATTCCATCATATATAACTGCATGACCATTAACCTAAATTTTGCCATGACATGGTAAGCTGTGAGCCATGGGATTGCTGTAGAGCAGACCAGAGGTCAGTTGTTGTCAGTCTATATTTTAGAAAAGTCAATTAAGTTAATGTATTCGAAGAATTGTTAAGTGTGTGAAATAAAATGTTTGTGTCATGTCATTGGAAAAGAAAGGTATGTTTACAAAAGAGCCTGCTAAATGAGGGCAAAAACTATGATTTGGGTTTTTCTTACTTTGCTAACTTTGGCACCCCAGCTGTTAACTACTGGACGTGGTGTGTCATGTAGCCAACAGTGCTTGTCAATGCATGAACGAAATTACATCGTTAATACCCATGCTATGCAATGTTTGTGGGTTATCAGTGATGGGAATAAAGTTATTTAAATAAATCTTTAATGCAAACTAACTATCCCCTTTAATCCTCAATCCTTAATTCATTAATTCATTTTCTATACCACCTATTCTAATTCAGAATTGTGGGGAAGCAGGAGCCTATTCCAGCAGCTACTAGGCAAGAGGCACACCCTGTACAGGTCGCCAGTCCATCACAGGGCCAACACAGACAGATGGACAACTACTCACACTTAGTAGATGAACTTTTAGAGTGACCAATTAACCTAACATGCATCTCTTTGGTTTGTGAGAAGAAGTTGGAGTACCCAGAGATAATCCATGCACGCACGGTGAGAACATGCAAACTCCACATAGAAAGGCGCCTGTTTGAACCCCAGTCAAGGCTCAAACCCGTGACCTTAGTGTGAGACTGCAGTTCTACCCTTGTGCTCATTGTCCTCCAACACATTTAATGAATTGCTAACATGTGAACACATGGTGGTTACATAAAGATCCATTTGTCCTTTTTAACTTGTAAAGATCATTTCTTGGACTTATTGTTGGTCTATCAGAATTACATAATAATAATAATAACTTTATTTATAAAGCACTTTTCATGCTGGGGCAACACAAAGTGCTTCACATGAAAAATCAATTCATCCATATTATAAAAAAAAAAAAAAAAAAAACACAAATTAAAAAGAAATTACAGTTGCACGCAGGAACATGCATAAATACACACAAAGCAAATACCCCCCAAACAACCCCCAACCCATATTCAGCACATGTCTCTGACTTCTTTCTCTGTACTAAAAGTAGTATAAAACACTAAGAGTGATAACCATCTGGCTTGATGTTGCTGCTGTGAGGAAACAATAGCATGGGGATCCAGCCACACCAGGAGCCAGTCAACCCATGTCCTACAGAGGCCACCATCATGACAACCACCCGATCAGGGCAGACCGGGGCACACACCACAGCCATCAAGCTGCAGTATAGGGCCCCAGCCACCCAAACAAGGGCGATCACCGAAGCAACAACCCCAGACTGAGCAGGCAGAACCCCTGGCGTGGAGGATCCCCATGAGGAAAACACTGGAGTAAATACAAATATTAAATAACCTTAAGAAACAATAAGCTAAGAGTAAGTAAATAAGTAAATAAAAAGATAAATAAAATAAATACAGTTGAGTAAAATGCCATGAAAATAAAATAAGATATAAAATTTAAAAGCTTAAGATCAAATAAAATTTAGTTAAAAGCTAAGCTAAAAAGGTAGGTCTTAAGCCTTTTTTTAAAAACATCAACAGTCTCTGCAGCCCTGAGGTTCTCTGGCAGTCCGTTCCACAGACGAGGGCCGTAACAACGGAAAGAGGCCTCACCGTATGTCTTGGTCCTCACCCTTGGAACAACTAATAGACTGCTACCAGAGGACCTCAGGGTCCGCGAGGGTTCATACTCCAAAAGCAGGTCAGATAAATAAGAAGTCCCAAGACCATTAAGGCATTTATAATCTACTAAAAGAACCTTAAAATCAATCCTGAAACGCACGGGGAGCCAATGCAGCGATTTTAAAACTGGTGTAATGTGCTCCCGCCCTCTGGTCCTCGTCAGAACTCGTGCCGCCGAGTTCTGAAGTAGCTGTAGGTTTAAGATGGACTTTTTAGGAAGACCAGTGAGCAGGGCATTACAGTAATCTAATCTACTGAAAATAAAAGCATGCATCAGCACCTCCATGTTGGCAAGAGAGAGAAATGGGCGGACTCTGGCAATGTTTCTAAGATGATAAAATCCTGTCTTTGTGACATTTCTGATGTGTGGAATAAAATCAAGCTCAGAGTCGAAAAGAACACCCAGATTTCTCACACACTGAGAGGGATTAAAATGATGTACTTTTGGTAAAATGATCTCTCTCTTGTCTTCAGGACAGATAATTAAAACTTCAGTTTTGTCCTGATTGAGCTGTAAGACGTTCTCTGCCATCCATGACTTAATATCTAAAATACAGTTTAAAAGGACATTAACTGGCTCCAGGTCTGTGAAAATCAATGCCATGTCTCCTGATGACATCCCCAAGAGGTAACATGTACAAATTAAAAAGTATTGGGCCTAAAATTGATCCTTGGGGAACCCCACACTTGGCTTCATGGATTCTTGAGGAGCATGTATCCATACAAAGAATTTTCGATCTGTGAGATAAGAGTAAAACCATTTGAGAACAGTACCTGAGAGGCCCACCAGACTTCTGAGTCTGTCTAGTAAAATCTCGTGATCAACTGTATCAAAGGCGGCACTAAGATCCAGTAGAACCAGGACAGAAAGTTTCTGTGAGTCTAAGTTAGATCTAAGATCATTAACAATTTTTAAAAGGGCCATCTCGGTACTGTGGTTTGTCCTAAAACCAGACTGATATTTTTCTAAAATATTATGTTTATGCAAAAACTCATGTAATTGCATAAAGACAAGCTTTTCAATAATTTTACTTAAAAAAGGTAAGTTGGATACATGTCGGTAGTTATCAAGATTGTTTAGCTCTAAATTACTCTTCTTCAGAAGGGGCCTCACCGCCGCCGTTTTAAAGGCAGCAGGGAAGACACCCGTCTGAAGACAGTAATTTACTATGTTTTAAAAGCCCACACACAAAGAAACCATAAAATCTTTTTAAAAGTGATGTGGGAATTGGGTCTAAAAGGCAGGTTGTTGTGTTAAGTTGGGAGAAAACTCGACCAAGCATCTTTGCATCAACCAGGACAAAACTCTCCAGTGTTTCCTCAGGTAAAAGCAGAGCTTCAGGTCTGTTAAAACCAAAATGTTGTTCAGATAAAAGACTGGATCTAATAACATTGATTTTACTTAGAATATTAATGCTTAACTGACCCTTGAGACTGACTAAACTGTTGGGTTATTAGTTCCTGATATATCAAAATCCCATTTTATTTGTAATTTTCAGCAGATCCTATTCAAATTAATTGACATGTTAGGAATTTGTTTTGGGGTTTTGTGGGATGCAGTGTCTTGGTGAACAGTGCTTAGACACACTGGAGACTTTGGGAATCAAACCAGCAATATTAATTAGAGAGCTACATCCAGCTGTTAAATAACTACCGAATTACCATTAAAATAAAACAGCATTATACACATTAGAAACTAAACAGGTTTATACTATGTACACCTATTACAATAAATTACATGTACAACTGTGGTATAGAATTACTTCTTAGCCTGGGGAAATAACTAATGCAAAAATGTTGAATAACTAAAATAATATGGATTGGGAAAGAAGGAAAAACATGTCAGGTCTCTCGATGCAGGTTGAACTCTGATCAGAGAGGGAAAGAGTGAATAAGTCAGAGAGAGGGTTTGTTTCTGCATTTGGGATGTGAACAGTCTGTGCATACTGTGTGGATGTTGGTGTGTGTGTTCTCACCTCTGCATATGCATGCACGTCTTCAGACAGAAATGATGTAATACCTGCGAAACATTTTTTCCAGACTTTTTCCAATGAACGTGTGCAGGTTTTTGATGCACAGTTTAACCCTAGGACAATCCATCCCCCTCAAATACACAAGCAGTGTTTGGATCCATGACTTCAAAGGACATTACATGGCCGTAAATGAATTTCCTGAAGATTTGGACATACACACCACTCGCTTAACTCTGACTCTGGCTTTACAACTACTCTTCTCAGTTTTATTATTTTATAGGACAATCCTTTTTCTCCCTATTGTGCAATAAGATTTAGGTCCTCACATCAAAAGTAACATATTGACCCTGCTTCCACCTGCGCTCACTGATCAAAGCTCTGATGACACTCAATGAAATGTCTGAAGAATCACTGTGCATTTTACTGGCAATGTTAAAAATTCAGTACTTTTTTCATGTCAGTTTTCCTCATACTTGAGCACTGTGGTCCCTCTGGATTTCCCCCTGCCCCTCCCTCTATTCGCTTTCCCTTTAAGTTATTTATCAGTCCCTCTTCACTTTTTGACTTTAAAGCTGATAATACCATTATTAAGTTTGCAGACAAACACTGTGGTGAAAGGAGTCTCCATAGGGAAGTGTCTCATTACTTGGTGAAATGGTGCCAGTAGAACACTAAGAAAACCATCCAAGAAATTTCTATACCCACTCATTCCTATGTAAGGTCATGAAGGGTTGGGTGGTGGTGGGGAGAGTGGAGTTCATTCTAGCAGGTATTAGGTGAGAGGCAGGGTACCCCCTGGACAGGTTGCCAGTCCATTGCAGAGTCAATACAGGGAGACAAAGAACTACTCATCCTGAGGTAGAACATGTAGAGTGATAAATTAACCTAACAGGTATGTCTTTGGACGGTGGGAGAAAGCGAGAACACGCAAATTCCACAAATACATACCCATGTTCAAACCAGTGCTGGTTAAGGTCTGGTGCTAGGGCCCGTACTGAGTTTAAGTTCTAGCTTAGAAAGTTTTTTGTTTGTTTGTTTGTTTGTTTCCATGTTAACAAACCTGGCTGAAAAAAATCTGTCCAATTATCCATCTGCAATCCTTGAGTCTGCATACTGCCCGATACTGCTGAGTAGCATTCACAGACATTTTTAGGAAGACAACCTTCTGTTTAAGTCAAACCTTGATAATACAGTTTTTATTGTCATTCATTTTTCTTGTTCAGTATTTCTCTTCAACTGTGCTATCATGTCATGCGTCAAAAGTACTTTGGTTAAACTTTGAAAACATGGTTGGACATTAATACACTACATTTATAATGTGGCAGTATATAAGTCAAAAGTTCAAAGCCTTTATTGTCAGTGTATCCCAGCCAGCATGTCTATACAGTATGGGGCCCATAAGGGTTAAATTTGGGCTGCAGACAAGGGTCCTAGGTGGGTTTGTCTGCAGTTTCCACAGTGGCCTCACCATTGTTTGCCCATTTGGGCCTCAAATTGGTTCTGACTGGGTTCCAGATAGGACCCATATCCATGTTACCCAGCTCCAGCCCAAACTCACTCAGCTCATATTTATACTTTATAGGGCTCATTTAGCCAGCCTACATGGGCTCCCCAATGTGGGGCCCAGTTTATAAAAAAAGTTGGGCCCTATTTAACTTTGATGTGTTTATGCCCAGGCCCAATTAACCCACCTAGGCCCCTTATGAGGCTCATACAGCAGGCCCACATGGGCTTTGCATGGGACCCATGTTACTGAAACCACATAAGACCTACAACATTTGCCTAGTTCAAGCCCATGCCCACTTAGTACCCACATAGCCTGTATTTAACCCCTGTGGGCCCCATACTCTACACACAAGCAGTTGCACCATTTTGCTTGCATTTCAATTTGTTCTTTCTTTGAAAATTGTACAGCTTTCTAAATCTGTCTCATTGATAATTTTGCGCATGAAAATCAATAAATTCAACCCCCCAATTTGTGATATGTCATTATATCCTTTTGAACTGTTGAACTATTATATTCTCATGCACAGCTGTTGCATTCATGCAGTATTATACTAATTTGCACTTCTGGTAAAGTGCCAACTGCATTATGTTGATTAAACACTTCAATAACACTTCTAGTTTAAGCTTTTATAAAAATGAATCCATTTTCATCTTGAAGATGTGAGAAAACACATATTCAAGGTGTTTTCTCTGTTATTACAGTGTTCTTTCCAGGTCTGAAAAGTTGCCAACAAAGCCTTCAAAGATAAAAATAATTATCTAGTCTTCCTTCTCACCTGATATCCTATTTAGAACTTGTAGGATGCCATGTTAGTATGGAAAAACTATGGGCTCAACACAAGAGGGGCAACCAACGACAGCGACAGGCGAAACTCATCACCAACCCAGGTGAAACCGAACACACGGGATGTAACAAACAGCAGCAACAACGGTGTCGTGCATCACGCTCTGAGATCGCTTTTCTTCAATAAATTTGATTGGTTGTGATATTGGAGAGAATTTTGACATTTTCAAAGCAGTCCATGACAGACAAGGCATGAAGGGAGAAGAGTCAAAAAATGTTGCTAAAATTGACAAAAATCTTGCTGTTGACTCTACTGTAAAAAAGAGAAATCCTAGGTGTGGTAGTCCGGTGATTACAGAGGTGGGCTTGGGTCTGGAAAACCTGAGTTCCTGTGCTGGCAACTAAGGTAAAAAACCACTGTGGGTCCCTGAGCAAGGTCCTTAGCCCCTAATCGCTGAATCTGGCAGCTCACTGCTCCTAGTCTAACTAGTGATGGGTTAAAATCAGAGGACGAATTCTGGTGTGTTTTGCAAGATATGAACTGACAAATAAAGTTAACTTTAACTTCAAGTGTTATTGCTACATCTGAGGCAGCTGACTTTGAAAGATGATAAAGAAAGGTACCTGCAGTAGTTCTTGAATTGTTTTGAAATGTTACAACTGTAAACTTATTAGATTGCTCATTGTTGTTAAAGGGGTTCTATTATGCAATTGTTTGACTTTTCTCAGCTTTCTACAGTGTTATAGTGTTGCATACTCATCAGACAAGTGAGCGGTGCTGTTTTTTTATCACATAAACACATGTTTAAGTTTTCCAGTGTGTTTCTCAGCAACACTTTCCATGGCGCTGAAAACAGTAGGTTTTGGGGAGTTTTTTCTACTTTGATATTTTAGTGACATCCCCACATTACGCCAACATTTGTGTGTGACCGGCATTTAACTGAGGACTTCTGGATGAATAAGGGCCGAGACAAAAAGGGAGGGCTTTAACTGAAAGGAGAGTCTGTTGTTATAATCAAGGACTGTGTTTCTTTTCCTGAACCACAAGCTCTAAGTAAAACCAAATAAGTTGTCTGTTTTGTTTTGATAGTGTGTGAGCAACAGTCAAACTAAAAGAATTAACCCACACTTAATATACATGATCACTACCAGCAGGTAATGCACCTGTAATGATGAGCTGATTAGCCACATGAAAAAATAGATGTATATGGAAGGACATGTACAAATATATAAGGCGAGTGAAGGATGGCAAAGAGCGTTATATTGGCATAGCAAGTAAGCAGAGTATTTACCAAACAGATATGTCCTGCTGCATTCCTTGCA
The DNA here is from genome assembly GCF_017639745.1 of Melanotaenia boesemani. Classification (NCBI taxonomy): domain Eukaryota; kingdom Metazoa; phylum Chordata; class Actinopteri; order Atheriniformes; family Melanotaeniidae; genus Melanotaenia; species Melanotaenia boesemani. The sequence goes on from NC_055701.1 coordinate 4,844,889, forward strand.
GGTTTCTGAGTTGTTCACTCTCATTTACGTTTATGAGTTCTGCCGGTGTTTCTATGGCAAAAACAGTTGTGCTCCCGACAACTACTCCCAGCAGTTGACCAATCAGAGGCAGCTTGCATCAGGAGGTCAAACTTCCCACCAGTTCGGTTATTCTCACCGTTGTCTGTCTCTCAGGTGAAAACACACCACGACCCTAGAAACCCGGAGCACTTTCATTGTGTCAGTGAATTTCCAGCATTTTCTTTTTGCAGTTGTTTTCGTTTATGCAGCGCTTGTCTGTATTTGCAGCACGTTTGCACCTGTCAGCCACCGTATAATAGAGCCACTTTAAGTAAACAAGTAAAATAGGAAAATAAATAAATAAATAAAACATCAATAAAAAGACAAAATCTTACTGGCCCCACTGTATGTCAAACATACGTCATAAAAAAGAACACACACACACACACACAAAACTCTTCATTTTGGTAAAAGAAACGACCTATCCATTTTGTGTTACCTATAAAATAGTGTTTTATGTTTAAGTAAACTGAACCCTGACATAAAAGAAAGGAACATGCAATATTATATAAAGCAAATCAAAATGTGTTTCATATACAAGATTACTTAAAGTGATGACAGCTTTGCACAACGTTGCCAATATGCTAACTACTTCACATGAAAAATGAGAGAAATCCATTTTAAAGAGTTCCGGTTTGTTCTATTTTCCACGACCATTTGGAAAAACAGGTTCAGCATGCTGTTAATCTCCCAAGATGGAAATATCTGGAGGGAATATTTAATTTAGTCTGAGTGACTGAGGAAACATGCATCACTTCTAAAATAATCTGAATGTGTTTTAGAAGTGGCAAGAGGCCTCCTTTAAAAATAACTATTATTAAATAACTTATTTAAACTAAGAAGCTGAGATTTGATGAGCACTGGTGAATATTATCACATACACACAGACACATAGATTTTGATCTTAATTGACTTACAATGATTAAATGATGTCATTAGATAAGTTATTAATTTTTTAAAATTTGTCATTGATCAACTTTAGAGAGGAAGTGGATTTCCTTTAAAAAAATAAAAAAAAAAGAAAGAAAGAAATCTATGCGCTCCATCCTCTGCATCATGCCTCGACTAAACAGAGTATGGAACTGTGGGAAAGTGTAGGGGGATGAAGATTGTTATTTTGACCTCTTACAGAGAACCAGAAGAGATTTCAGGACCCCAATCGACCTTAGAAAAAGAGCTTTTAAATTTTTGAGAGACCCTTGTGAAGCGTATTGAACTTCCTTTTTGTCTGGAATGCTTTCAGTCACCACCCCTTTGCAAGTGCACAGCAGCAGCAGTGAAATGTCAGTTGTCATACGCCTTGTCTTGAAGTCTTTGGTTTCTGCCTTTTCACAGGTACTTACAGCCGCTGCTGATTTAAGATAAGAAGCCTCCTGTGAAAGAATTTGCTCAGTGTGATCATTAAAGCTGGACGTCTGCAAAGGAACACTAAGGTATCTACCTTAGCACAGTCACTGCGGTTATATCAGTATTCCTGACTACAAATTACCTGAAGGGAACACGCACATCCATTAAAATGAATTCAGTCTTTCAAATGTCTCCTCTAAAGTGTGTGAAAACATTGGTGTGACTGGAATAATGAGCATGTACGGCTTAGACGCAGCCACAGCAAAGAATGTCATGATAAAAAAAAGAAAAGAAACAAGAGAATACAGCCTGAACTGGGTGACGTGTTTCATAAGGATGCAGAACATTCAGGTAACCCAGTGAAAGACTGGATGTCATCAAATTTTCCACACTTATGCAAACTTTATTCATCCATGCAGCATACTAGAAAAAAAACTTTTAGTGAAAACCGGATTTGATGCAAATTTTGCTGAAGGTGTGATTCATAAGTAGAAATAGAAGGGAGAAAAGGGGCAAAGTCCTCCCATCTTGAATCCTAAACTTGTCCCACTAAATATACCAATGTAAATAACAACAACAGATGACTTACTAATGTAGCCAGGTGATAAATTAATAATATAATCTTCACTTAGGCATAGGGGATGCCTCTTTAAGGTCTTTTACAAATGGCCAAATAGGTTAATTTTGTTCAGTGGTGTTTGTGGCTTGTGATCTGTTTTCTGCCGTAGTTTGTATATTGTTAGCATAAATTCAACTTCACACACCATTCTACCAACAAGTGGCTATGGTCGCTACATGCTAAGAAGCTAAAGTAAGTTAGCCAGCCACACACAATATCAAAAAGTGGCTGACTGCAACTGAGAGCTGCAGGGACCAAGCCTTTATTAGTCCACGAAAATGCATCCTGATTTAGACTCAGTTATTGTTTATTAATGGGGGTTTTAGTCTCGTCTAGTCTGGTTTTCATTCAGTGAAAAATGTGCATTGACGAAAATATTTTCATTTAGTTTTCTTTAACACTATCTCTTGATCTTTTTATTGTTTTTACTTTTATTATTTTGTCATTCCAATACAGTGTTGAGATTGTCAGTGACAATAAACCACTACAGAAGAACCCCAGTAATTTTATCCTGAGAAGTAATGCTTGGTTTTTGATCACAATTTAGTCCCATGTCGAATGACTAGTAGTAGAAATCTGTCGGATCTGGTTTTGATAGTCATTGATGGAAACACAACCTTTGGGTGCACCAGCTTCTTTTCAGAGAACAGAGATGCGTTTGCTGCTGTGAGAGAGGTTTAAGGTGGAGGTTTTAAAATTTTTATGGAAAAAAGACGAAAGAAGTGGAAAATGAAAACACACACACAGCCAGGCAGTGGGAGTTATAGGCTTAGTTCTGAATACATAGAGCCTGAAGCAAATTCATTATTTTACAAATATTAAAATAACATAAAATAACCTTGATTTATAATACATAACTCAGTTTTTTAGGTGAATTCAGATATTAAAATTGGCAATTCTTGGAGGAATACTAAAAACCTAAAATTTAACTAAAACAAGAAACTGATGTAATACAAATGCAGAGGCTTCAAAATATGTATTTTTAAATTTCTTTTCTTCCTTTTTAGGGAGGGAATATGATGTCATATCTATGTCAGTGTTTGTTTTCTCAGCCTTCTTCCAAGAAGCCCCAATGATTATAGGTAAACTTCACAGCTTCACAGAGGAGATGGATCCACGGGAAAGTAAATAAATTGCAGCAGCTCAGACATGTTCACAATAACAGTAGCACATGAGGGGAGGGGATTACAATTTTTACCATTTTTAAGATGGTAAAACATGATGGCAGAGAGTTGGTGAGTTATTGGCTCTAACCAATAATGAAATATATACGGTCATTTTAACAGCGACTTTTAAAACGGAGATTTGATTTGTCTTCAGATTGTTTTACCACACCAGGCAGCTGGATTCTTGCAGCATTCACAAGATGTTTTCACCCTTCTCCCAGCTGGTTCTGGTGGTATTTTGACCCAACAGGCTCCACTGCATTGATTAGAGTGATCTGATTTGTTAGCCCATGGTAGTGCTTGCCTTTTCCCAAACACTTTTATTCAACAGCTGCTATGATGGCTTTGTGTAACAGGTTAGACTCCTAAAGCAACATTTATATTTTCAGAGACCTATGGCTAAAATCTTAAATAAGAAGTTGCATCATGTTATTGAAGTTTAAGGTAGAGGTAAACTGTGGCCTGGTTTGAAAACAAAATGACACAGGCTAAATATAGTCTGCAGAATAGTTACTTCTTTTGTCATAATTCTGATACCTTTAATGCATCACATAAAAAACAAATTATTTAGATCTCATTGCAGCTATGCCACCGAACTGCAGAATTAGCTTCATCTGCTGTCCTTTTATGAAAAATGGTCACATTTACAAGCAGAATTTGAGTAGTGTGGTGTGAAATGATTGTGTAAAAGGTGACACTTAGCTTAAAAAAACATTTTACTTACATTTTAGTTCTTATTTTTATTGTGTATTGAACATAACATATAGTTGATTATACAGTTGTACATGGTGGTCAAATTTAGCCCAGGTTGTTGAAAGCAACCTATATATATATATATATATATATATAGCCTACATTTATTGTACAAATTTGGGATTTTTATTAGGCTGTCAAAATTAATAAATACATGTAAAGACATTAAGCTTTGAAAATAATGTATACATTTTTAATAAATTGATAACTAACCAACACAGTTATTACTGTTGCCATATAAAAAAATCCCAATTTGACATTATCTCAGTGAGAAGCTTATTTTGGGCATGTAGGCGCTTTGTAACAGCAGTGAACCAAAACCACCTACAACCACTTTATCCTTTTTATTTTAAGTTTCTCATTCTCTCTTCTTGTTTACTGTTTTATTTTGTAGAGCTCTTTTCCCTTTTGTATTTAATCTGTTTTACTTCCTGTTCCCTGCTTCCGGTCATTATCACACCTTCTTCTCGTCTTGTAATCAGCCTCTCACTATATATGCTCCACGTTTTCCTTTCTTCGTTGCTAGTTCAATTTATGTGTTGGTTGTTTGTAAGGGTGATGTTGTCTTGTCCCCAGTTGTGTTTGTTTAATTAAACCTTCATCCATCTCTGTGAGTTCTTCATTTGAATCATTCCACCTCATCTCCTACATCCACAATCCACAGGTTGACGGATCAGCTCAATGAGATTTTGTGCTACAATTTTAACTTTTGATTTCTTAGGTTTTGTTCTGGTCCATCTTGTTAATTGCTAAAAACAACAACAAAACAAAAACAAACAAACAAACAGGAATGCAACTAGGGTGAAAGAAGTAGAGTTTCCATTTTTCTGTTGGCTCGGTTGGGTTCTCATTAGATCTGTTTCATACCCTGTTTTGCATGTTTACTGGTTGCCATTTAAGGCTCTTCTCTGTTTACCTCTACTCCTTGTTTGGCTTACACCAACTGGTTTCAAGTTTTTTTTTTTTTTTTGTTTGTTTGTTTTTTCAACCCGCCACTTTTTCAGATTCTTTAAATTATGTATTTAGAAAGCAGTATGCATTGTGAGTCAACCTCTTCATAATAAATTTAAAACTGTGATATATTTTTGCCATAATGTGGCAAATTTATGGCATAATGTGTCATTTCCTACTTTCTCAACTTAATGCTGTAGACAGGATCTGCTACCTGTGATTGGACACCTGTCATAGAGCTCATGCATTACCTGCAAGTTTTCAAGCTCAAAATGTTAGGTTTCCCCACACACACTTGTGACAGGAGATATTTATACATTATACAGTGGAGCTGCTGGACACTGTCTTTTCTTAAACATCAGACCTGTGTGCATTAACATCCATATGTATTTAGTTACATTTCTACTTTCAAGAGCAAACATTTGCTCTTGGGGAACATAATAATGGAAGAACTTAACTGAACAAGTCTGCTGTTGCAACCTTGTACTTAACAGCTGTCTGGCTGTTGCTATTGATAAAGGGTGTCCAATGAAGAGACTGTAGGAATTACTTCCATCTAATGTTGGAATCATGTCTTGTGTTCTAACATTTAATGCATTCTAGCGTCTCACTTTCTCAATCACTTTCTCAAACACAATAGCAACAATGAAAAAGTTTTAGTTTAGGCTAATTTAGGCAGTACCATTGACTTGCTTGTTGAGAAGAAAGCGAGCAAATCTTTCTAAAATCTTTCTCCTTGAGCTCTTTCAACCTGGGGAAGGCTAGCTCAATGTTGATCCTCCTTTTTTGTATTTTCTGGTCACAAAAGTCCCCTTTTACTCTTTTTTAGATGGCGAAAACAGCTCCCATGCTGCTGCATATGCGTGGTCCTGCAGTTTTGTGAATAACAATTTAACCGATTTTCCAACTTGCCGGGGTAGTAAGCCTCTCTCATTTATCTACTCCTGCGTCTCAACCACTGTGCGCTGGCTCACAGGGATTCCATGTTAGTGTTATTTGTCCCTTGCCGGCGTCTGTAGTTTCAAGATTGCAGACCGTCATGGCGCTGCCCTGCTGGCCTACCCCTCATATGTAAAATTATTCGCTTACAGTAATGTGTCAGATAATTTGTGGATGTCATAATACACCAATTATAACATATACATGGATACAGAAGATGTTGCACAATGTCCCTTTAAGAGGAATGAGAGAAATGGTGTCATGTGCATGTAAAGGTGCTACATCACACATTGTTTCTGCTGTCAGAAAAACTCAAATATGTTTCAATTCCCCAATGAATAACTTCCTTTTGAAAAAAGGTCATACTTCTGCTTGAGAAACATCTGTTACAGACTGAGTCATCTACTGTAGTTCTCTTTCATTACTGAGCCTGAGGCAAAAGTAACACGTTTTAAACTGAGAAATGTTGGCCTTCATTTACCAACCATTTGTGTGAACAAATTACAAAATGTTGACGAAGGTTGTAGCATTCACGACAATCTTCAAATCTTAGGAAAGAACAAATCTGATGATCCACATTTGAGTGCTTATATGCTGAAAAACATGTCAGCGTTTGTGTTTTTCTTCTGCGGTGCAGTTTAAACATAAATTCTGGTCATTTAAAAATATTTTTTTAATTTTAAATTAAATAGCAAGATATTGCAGCTCATGTTCTGACATTCTAATTTTCCTCAAGGAAAAATAAACTTTTTTTTTTTCGTTCATTCAAGAACAAGTTGCTGTTTAATTCTATTATTACACCATCAGTTAAAAAAAACACACACACTTTTTATAACGCAAATTTGTTCTTTTGACTGGAAGAATATCGCTCCATAATGGATGCTGGATGTCCATCCTGTCATGCCACATACCGCCTGTCATGCCACTCCTCCACACCTGTCCCTGAGCCTCACACTCCAATCAAGTCAACCTGTCACACCTGTTTCCTATGGACTCACTAGCCCTTATATTTCCCAGCACCACACTCACTCCCTGTCAGACCTTGATGATGCTCTTACCCTCATGGACCCATCTCCTCTCCTGTGAAGTAAGACGATTCCTGTTTATTCCCGTTCCAATAAAGATATGTTTACTGTCTTTTGTCTCTGTGAGGTCCATGCGTAACACATGTGCGTCCTAAAAGCCCATTTATGCTCGCTTACGTACGTTAATAATGACATCCGATTCAAATGTTGACATACTTCGCTGTCCTCACTTCCATGCGTCTTTTGCGTTGCCATGGTTGTTTAGTCAGTTCCTTCACTAGTGGGCAGTTCAGAGTTTAGTCCTGCGAGCCTAATCACACAACACACCTTAAACAGTCGCGTATAGTCTTTCTTCAAAAGCTTGCACAATTTTTAAAGTTGTCCTTGTTCCTTTTCGAATCCTGCTTTTTTTTCATACCTGATCCTCTTCTTCTTCTTTGGTTTGTATCGTTCGCTGGTCACTGTGTCCAGTGACGGATAGCTAATGTAAACAAATTTATAGGGATACTCATCAAGGAATTACTTAAGTGTGCTACATATTTTTATTTATATTCTTACTCTGTTAATCATATTGAATATCTCTTATCTTTAAGCTCAAATACTCAGTAACAGTGTGCTTAAGCAACAATGAGACTCTTCATATGGGGTGAGTGAGAAGAACATGTGGGGGGCTGACTAGCGCTGTGTTGCCAATAAAACAACATGTGAGATGTTACACTTAAAGAAAATGTCTAAGTTAACCGGAGTTCAGAGGAAATCCCTTGTTTGTCTGTGTGTGGTTTCTTTGTCCCTGTTTTTTACAGAGCACAAGAAGCCACCAAATGGATGAATGTCACAAGGAGGGGGGTAGACATCTGCATGAGATCGACCTGTGACTGCAGCTGACCCTACTTCTGCAACTCCAGCATTAGTCAGCAAAACTGTGTATATTCAGACCCCTATATAAGGATTCCAGGATCAGTTAGAGAGAGTTCTGAGTGTAACAGCAGCAGACTCTGTATTGTATTAGTCCAGGGGACAGACAATACAAATCCAGAATTCTGTATTTGCACATTTCTCATATCAATTGTAATTAATAAATTAGTTAACTGAGAGAAGTAGTCTGTCATATTTTGATCCATCAAAGAACACGCAGGAGAAGACCCTCAAGAGAAAGGTAGAAAGAAAATGTGTGGAACACTACCTTATTAATTAGGAAAGTGGGAAATTAGTACCTGCCTATTTTAATACTATGGGAAGAAGTACCTGTTCTTTATTACTTGTGCATTTTTAAGGTTTTCTCTAACACTAAGCTCCGTGAAAATGGACCCAATTATGCATGTAACCGATGCAGGAGACGAACGGAACTGTCAGTCCGTCTGTGTATACGTCTTCTGCATCTAGCATAAATGGGCTTTTACAGGACCAGATTGGAGGCTTGCTGTCCAAGTTCAGGAGTAATTAAATCTTGTCTTGTATCACCTTAATAATGTGGAGAACCAGGTGTCAGTGCACATCTTATTTTTGTTTTTATTCTTTTTGTATTGTATTTGTCATTTTTCCTCTTCTCTCTGTCTCCAGAACATAAAAACATATTGGTAAGTGAGACCTAATCTTACTGGGATACTGCTTACTGCCCACCTTATTGGAAAGGCCATCCATGTACATCCAAATATGAATAAAACATAACAAATGTTGGTCAAAGTCAATTTGAAGCTTACGGCAAACCTCATCATTTGAACCCGATAAAGTTTATTACCATGGAATATTATTAAGCTTTACATTTTATTTCTCCAGCACATTTAACAGCTGCCATTGACTACAATTCTCTACATTCTGGTACATGCCTTGTGAATATAAATGCAAACTGATCTTACAAGTTTAAATGGGATGCTTAACTTCACATACCTTCAATATATATGTTAACAAGCCCCCCCCATAAAACACGCAGACAGGTTTTATCACTATTAAACGCAATACTTCAACTTTGATCCCTTGCTCAACTCTGTTAGTGGTTGTGTTGCATTACTGTGTCTACAGATTTCACCATGGGTGTGAGAAATAAGACCTGATTTCCCTATTTATGTTACAATGGGTATTTTCTGAAACACATACAATCTTCTTTTTTCTGTTAGTGGTGTTATCAAGGAGATCTGCAACCAGGTGGGTGGACAAGAAGAGAGAAAAATATGATGTTATAACAGAGTGCAAATGGCTGATAATTATCCCATGATTTAAGAGTTTTAAAAAATATATACTATAACTTTATTGTAGATTTAAATATGTCAGTCCTATATTAGCCATCATATTAAGCTAGCTGGTTAAGAGAAGCTAGCTTGAAATCTCTCAGCGTTATAAGTGTATTTATGTTTTTCTATGAGAATAGTTTCCACTGGGGCTCTGTAATTCCTTCTTGAATAAGCTTGATACTCGTTTATTTAGTCTTGTCTCTCAAAACATCATTTAAAATTAGCTTAAGGTCCTTTATTTTAGATGCATGGCGGATCTGTGTGAGTTGATTTGGAAATAGACAAACAGTATGTTGATTGTTTTTTGTATTTAGCACTTTTTTGAAAGAACATTCTGTGCTCATATTGTACAGAGTGGCTCATAATGAACAGTTCCAGGGAAATTAAATATAAATCATTGAGGAGCAGCTACTGGGCTTTAGGTTGAGGCATATGAGAGATGGGGTGATACATTATTAGTTTACTTTCTTCTTGGTTTGACAAGAAGAATAATGACAGCTTTAACTGAAAGTTAGATGTCAAATGTAGTAAATCTTTAAACTGGTCATTAACCATACACAACTGCAGCTCATTCATGCAGGGGTTATGGAAATTGTGACAGACCACCATAACATGCATCTGTCTCCTGTCAGACATCACCTTCCAGCTCAAGTGCCATCTGCAGTTTGCCTTCCCAGAGCTGGCACTTCCACACACTTTTGAATGGCACCTGCTCACAGATCCTACTGTTATCTGCACACAGATAGCACTGCGAGTGAAGCGACAAAGCCCTAGGACTCGTCTGTCAACTTCAGATACATCAAAAGTCCCTTCTCTGGTTCTCTAGCCATGAAGGAGTGAAGTCCTGTGGCAAAGGGAGATACTGAGATTCAGCATGAACTAAAAGATCACACATTCATTTTCTTTTACACAGAAAAACTGAGATGAAAAGAATTAATCGCCTTTTAAGATTTAGGTTTTCATGAGTCACTTCTGAACATGATGATTAGTGATGCTTTGATGGGATTATGATGTATCATTTTGTGATAGCAGGTGATTGCTGTTTTTTATTTGGTGGACAAAAGGCTCTGAGAGGTACAGAAATACTTCAGAAACTGGTCAGGTTCACCTTTGACAGCAAGCTGTAAATTAAGGGTGCTACTTTACTGCACACAGCCCAAGGAGACAGGAATGCCACCCTTTATTGGGGCATTATTTCTGTAGATGGTTGTTTTGGATGCCAGAGGATGAATGGGAATGCCTCCTGCTTAATAATCTGAGACACAGAGTGATAATAATAGAGGTAAAATTACACAGATGTGTTTTTTCTTTTTTTTAAACACAGCCTGTTTTTTTTTTTTCAAACATAATTGAGGGGTTCAGAACACTTTTCTTTGTGAAAATAACCAATTTTTAAACCAACAATACACATAGCAACAATAATAATAGGGATTGTAAAACAGGATTAAATACATAAAAGTTACACCCATATATATATATATATATATATATATATATATATATATATATATATATATATACTGTATGTGTGTGTGTGTGTGTGTTTTATGGAACTAAAGAGATCTTGTCTCTCATGTGAGGTGCCTTGGGAGTATGGGGCATAGGGTCTATAGTCATTAGCCATCCTTGTTCTACCATAGAGCTAGGTAGGCATTCTCCACAGTGAATCAGATTGTTCGGTGATGAATCTTATTAAGGCAGCTCTTTGTCACAAATGATGATCTTAACCTTTTATGTGCAGAATACATACCTCTGTAACAGGTGTTATTATATTTATCTCTAACTTGCAACCAAGTATAAAGCAACCAGGATTAGGGTTGGCTGTTTCCGGTGTGAGGTTACAGCATACGATAGCCGTCGTTTAAAATGTGTTTGCACAATTACACATCTATGCATATCAATCTAAAATTGATCTAAAGTGCATAAATAAGAAACCTGTAAATTTTTGTATGAGTAAAATCACATAATGTTTAGTGTGTATTTTGTCTGTAAGAATACGACAAAAAAAAAAAAAAAAAAGACAAATACACCTACTGTAACACCTACTCCTCTGTGTTTTTCTGTTTCCCTGCTTAAAACACCAAGTTCAGATGAATAAATCATTTAAAAAGCTTCTGCAGACTTTGAGGACAAACTTCAGGGTTGTTGTTTTATTTAAATCACTTTAGTTGGGGTAAGATAGACTATTGAAGTATCTTGGAACAGGTGATGTGGAACAAATGGCTTTGAGGCAAAAACCTTTCCCGATACCAACTTTATGAATAAGCAAAATATTTATTACAAAAAGTCTGGCATCAAAAACAGATTTCTGCAGAAAATCTGGAGGTCTCTGGGTCAATGTGGAAAACTAACTGACCACATGTGCATAATATAGCTTCCATGAACAACGAATATTCCTCAGTTTCCAAGTCAGCCAATCATATGCAAACATATATGATGTTCGTGTGCTGAAATCCAGTTTATTTGTTTATTTATTTATTTGAATCCCCATTAGCACAGCAAAGCTGTAGCTATTCTTCCTGGGGTCCCGAAAAAGAGTTACACATTTAAAATGACATGATCAAAATAATTATACAATACATTACATACATTTCATTGCTATGCACAAATAACATAAAAAGATACTCAGCAATATTAAAACCACATTCTTACAATAATAAACCTCATATCATTTTTAAATAACAATTTTCACATTCATTATTAAAATATTTGTAATAATAAAAAATCAATTTTCAATCATAGGTCAGTCTGGACAATTATGCTAATGATTCACTTGAATTTTGTAGAATTAACTTTTTTAATTGAATCTTGAAATTCAGTCTGTTTTCTATTTGTGTTATTTGTTTAGGGAGTAAGTTCCATTCCTGCATTCCTCTATAACTGAATGTTTTCTTTCTATAATTTGTTACTACTTTGGGTAAAATAAATGTATTTACGGAGGCATGTCTATCATACATACGTATGTCTACACTAAACAGTAGATTTTGGTAGAGGATCTGAGGAGTTTTAGTAACCGAAATATTCCTAACAAATGTCAACAATGAATATAAAAGTCTGTCATAAACAACAGCCAGTTTAATTTCTCATGCATGAGTTTTACACTGGTGTAATAGTCACAACGAAGAACCATTCTTGCTGCTCAGTTCTGTATCATTTGTAATTTTCTTATCTTTTCAGCTGTTGCATTTGACCATACAGTTGGACAATAGTCGAGATTTGACAATATTAATGCTTGTGAAATTACTTTGATTGTTTTAAATGTTAAGAACTTTGCATATCTTTTAATTATTGTAACTGCCCTACCCATTTTGGCACACATGCTATCTCTATGTTTTGACCAAGATAACCTATCATCTACTATGATTTCTAAAAGCTTAGTCTCATAGACTTGTTCAATATGGGTTTCTTGGACTTTTATCTTTAGGGATGGATTTCAATTTATTGTATAGTTAGAACCAAATACCATGCATTGTGTTTGTGATAAATTTAGAATTAAATGGTTCTTATTAATCCAATCCACCACAGCATTTAACTCTGTTTGTAGGACAGCATTTAGCTCTTGCATGGTCGTTGCTGATGCATAGATTGTTGAGTCATCAGCGTACATTACTGTTTTTGCCTTTGTCTAAACAAGTGGTAAATCGTTAGTGTAAATATTATAAAGTAAAGGACCAAGGCTGCTTCCTTGGGGAACTCCACAAGTCACAGTCTTAATACTGGAATAACAACCATTGAAGTAAACAGTTTGTGTTCTGTCAGTTAAGTAGCTGTTAAACCACGTTATAGCAGATTCATCAAATCCATATGCCCCTGGCTTATCAATTAATGATGTATGGTTAATTATATCAAATGCTGCAGAAAAATCAAACATGACACTGGCCACTATTTTCTTTTCTTCAGTGTCTGTTAGCCAGTCATCAGTCATCATTGTTAGAGCAGTAGCTGTTGAATGGCCTTTTTTATAAGCATGTTGATGTGGAGTAAATAATCCTTGATCTAGGAAGTAGTTGTTGACCTGTTTGTATACAAACTCTCAAAGACATAGAACCTTATGTAGTCAAGACATAAATGTGCCTTATAGAATGTTATGTTTAGACACTACAATATGCAGGGCAGAACTCTAAGATGAGGATGAAGTAAACATTATCCATTTAGTAGATGTCACGGCCCCTGCTGTTTGCAGACAGCTGTGGCCGTTTGTGTGTGATTAGGGGCGGCAGAGCGCTGCCCGGAGTGGCCAAGGCCAGCGCCTTTGTCCCCGCCCCTGTGTGACTGGCACCCCTCTGGACCAGTCAGGCTGCAGCCTACAGGAAAGCTGTGGCTGAAAAGGCTGCAGCCGAGGCAGGTCTGGAGGGGGGGAGATGCCAGAAAGGCTCAGGCTGCTCTCCCCCTCATATTGTGCACCGGGTGTGTGTGTGTCGCGACCACCTCCTTTTCCCACACTGGGTGCTTAAGTGTTTAGTTGAGTTAAGTTTACTTTGTGCTTGTGTTAGAGCTGGGCTAGGTTAGCGTTTTATTGTGTTGTGATGACGGTCACTTTAGTTATGGGCCTGTTGCTTATGTTTGGTTTTAGTTTCCTCACCGAGTTGCTGTTGTGTCTGTGTGTGCACTCGGTGAGTGTTTGGTATAGGTTTTGGTTTGTTTCTTTCTGCAGGTCCGCTAACCCCAGCTCATCTTTTGTTTTACAGGTTGTCATTCACTTTCATGGGAATTGTAAATAAATGTGCTTTTATTTTGATGTACCACCTGTCCACGCCGTGTTTCTTTGTTACGCCCTTCCATACCCCTGAGTCGGGTCGTAACAGTAGACAATAACATGGATTCCACAAACAACGCGTGGCACTAAGATAGCTGAAGGAAATTAAATATTCTTTGTATCAGAATACATGTTACATAGCTTATTATACTCCCCTGACATATTTTTGACAGTTGTCTAAGCTGTCAGTTCATAAATTGATAATGAGAAAATAATTTATTTTACTGTAATTTTTTAAAAGTTGTAAATTATTAAAATGGTATTCTTACAGACAAAATACACATGTGACATTTTTTTTTTGTGCTTAAGATTAACATGCATGCATGTGTACTTGTATACACACACCTATATTGACAGCTATTTTACTCTACATGAGGCCATTGTCCTAGGTTTATATAATAAAATGCATTTTTTTTTTTTTTTTCTTTTTTAACCTACTCATGGTAGTATGTGACCTTGCACTTCGGTTTTATGCTTTAAATGGCAACAGCTGAAGCATAGACATTAGTTCTTCAGGTTGTTTCTGAACATACAGACATGTATCCGTGTATCCCATTCTTCTCATAAAGGAGATACTTTGCATAAGTTTTGTTTTGTTTTCAGCACATGACTTTTTTCCTTGCATTCAAGGATAAATCAAGTGTATTTTGGTCATTATGACTTTACGTTTTCTGTTCTTAACCAATTGTGGCAGGCTTTCACAAATGCTTTGACAGGATAAAAGATGCAGTGATAATTATTTTCTGAAAAGGACAAAGGTCAAGTACACTTTGACAGACAAAAGCACTTTCTCCTGTGATTCATCAACACAACTTAGGAAATGAAGGGAATTGTGAACAACCCTCCACACACTGCCAGATTATAATTTGGTGACACTAATTTTTGGCATCTGCCTTGAAACGGTGTTCATTGTTCAGATTTTCACTGCTTCCAGGTTGAAGATGCCCTAACACATACAGACAAGCATGTGCACTCACCCCTACAACAAAAACACCCTGTGGGAAACTGGAACACCCACACATGACACAGCAAGAAAACACAATCTTCACCCAGAAAGTCTTAATTCAGCAGCGCTAACCATCACACACCAATGTTATCCATGTGAATTAATCACCTTTAAGAATGTGCAGCTTCATTGCAGCAACATGATGATTGAAGAATTTTCAGATCATGTAGTCAGGCAAGGCAAATTTATTTGTATAGAGCATTTCATGTACAAGACAATTCAAAGTGCTTTACATAAAACATTACAGTGGGGTGCAGGAAGTAATAAGTGCATTAAAAACAAACTTTAAAAGAAAAATAAAGAAATGAAATGAAAACAAGAAAGAAAAAAGCTAAAATAAAATAGATTAAATGCAAGAAATAAAGTTCCAGTGACGAAAATTTAACAGTTGTTATAATAAAAAGCAGCCAATAATTTTTTTTTTTTACCCTGATTTGAAACTGCTGAGAGTTTCAGCAGATCTGCAGTTTTCTGGGAGTTTGTTCCACTTGTGAGGAGCATAAAAGCGAAATGTTGCCTCTCCATGAACAGAAAGTAGACCTGACCCTGATGATATGAGGGATCTGGTTGGCTCATAACTAACCAGAAGATCCTGAATGTATTTTGGTCATAAACTAATCAGGTTTTTGTAAACTAACAGCCGGTCAGTTGAAGTCAGTTGTTTGGCAGACAGAAAGCCAGGGTAAAGATCTGAGGACTGGAGTTTTATAATCTACTGCCTTGGTCTTAGTGAGGACTCAAGCAGCAGTGTTCTGGACTAACTGCAGCTGTCTGATGGACTTTTTGGTTACCACTTCATGTTCCATCACAATCCGTTATATTGGCCAGTTACATTCCCAGGGTATGAACCTTTTCCATTTCAGGAAAAAACCATCTTGATTCCATTCAACTGTATTTTTTTGAGAGGGAATATTTATTATTTGTAGGTTCCCAAACAGATGAATCCATTGAAATTGATAATTACTTCAATATAGTTGTTCTTGATGTCCTTCTTTTGAGTTTCACTTTTGAACAGTCTCTTGATATGTCATCATATTCCCAACACTTAAAACTGCTGCAGTGAGTTCTTCGAAACTTCTTTTTTCAAAATGCAAAACAAGCTGTCCCAGATGAACGTGCCTGATCCCATCTGCAGGTGGATCACTGACTTCCTGACGGACAGGAGGCAGCACGTGAGGCTGGGGAAGAACATCTCGGCCTCCCGGACCATCAGCACTGGCACCCCCCAAGGCTGTGTACTTTCTCCTATGCTCTTCTCCCTGTACACCAACTGCTGCACCTCGAGCCACCAGTCTGTCAAACTTATTAAGTTTGCGGACGACACCACCGTTATTGGACTCATCTCTGACGGGGATGAGTCTGCCTACAGGATGGAGGTTGAACGTCTGGTGTCCTGGTGCAGCCACAACAACCTGGAGCTGAACGCCCAGAAGACAGTGGAGATTATTGTGAACTTTAGGAAGCACACAGCCCCACTCCCCTCCATCATCCTAACTGACATCCCCATCACCACTGTGGACTCATTCCGCTTCCTGGGTACCACCATCACCCAGGACCTCAAGTGGGAGCCCACCATCACCTCTGTCATCAAGAAGGCCCAGCAGAGGATGTACTTCCTGAGGCAGTTGAAGAAATTCAACCTGCCAACAAAGACAATGGTGCAGTTCTACACAGCCATCATTGAGTCCATCCTCACTTCTTCCATCACCGTGTGGTACGCTGGAGCCACCACCAGGGACGTACAGAGGCTACAGCGTATCGTGCGCTCTGCTGAGAAGGTGATCGGCTGTACTCTCCCATCTCTCCAGAACCTGTACGCCTCCAGGACACTGGGCTGTGCGGGCCGGATCGCAGCCGACCCTTCTCATCCTGGTCATGGACTTTTTGAGCCACTCCCCTCAGGCAGGAGGCTACGGTCCATCCGGACCAGAACCTCTCGCCACAAGAAGAGTTTCTACCCCTCTGCTGTTGGACTCATGAACAAGAACTCTAGGCCATAAACGCTCTGTCTCAGTCACAGGACCTGTGCTTCATGCAAAAAGAGACAAACATACCAAAGCTACTTTACTGTCACTTTAGCATACTTTCTGGATTATGCTCTAATTCCATACCCATCCTGTATATTTTGTAATTTTGTGTTAAAGTGTACAGACTTTATTTTGTTTTAAAATTTTTATTTTATATTTATTGCATGCTTAAACTTATAACTTATATTGTTTTTATGTCTGCACCAAGTACCGCAGCATTTTCCTAATGATGTGAACCTGTTCACTCATATGGCAAGAAAAAACCTCTCTGATTCTGATTCTGATTCCCTGAGATCAACAAGTTCATTCCTTTCTAACACCTCTGTGCTTTCCCCAGGGGCCTTTGGGATTTAAGCTTGAGAGTGAAAGTATGCAACCCGCTAAAGGTTCAGGGTGTCAGTCTTTTGGTGTTTGAACATCTTCTTATTCACTGCAGGTACAGCTGCAGAATTCAAAGTGAGTAGCAAACAAAGTTCTATAACAGTGACGACTCCTTTAGTTGATTTTTGTCGCTGGGAACGAAGCTGTCATTGAGCACAGGCGCTAACTTAATTATCTCTTAGATATTTGTTTTGACAGGGAAACCAGAGTCCAATTTGTTAGCTATAAGCCATACAATTTTTTCAGCTGTGATAAATTAGGTGAGCTTTGAGATGGAAACTTGGCTTAAAAAACAGCATGCTATTAATCGTCTTCAAGGTTTCTATTTGCAACTCAATGTTCTTGTCTTTTTCTTTTCTTAAGACTTTTGTCACAACTATGTAATATGACAATTTCACAGCAGCATGAGTCAGTGAGGACAAGCAGTCCGCCTACTTTGTGTTTTCTGCTAATCCCAAATGCTGGTTTGATCATACGGGTTACAAAACAGATGGGATTATGAAGATGGGTTTTAACAAAAGAAATGCGGGTCATTAGTTTGGGAGGGTAGAAAACCTTTTGGTTTGAAAAAAAAGATCTTGAATACACTGATACTTCAGACCTACAGAAATTTATGTCAGCATTATGATGTCATCTCCTGCAATTATTGCAAAAATGGCCTTTTTAAAAGCAGGCAAAATTTTGCATTCATTTATGCTCAGAAGAAGAACCAGTTTCTCATGTGTTCAATAAAAAGCCTGACCAGCTTAGTTAGGTAGGAAATTAGCAAGCTAGCTTAATCCTGCATAATGCGTATTTGACTTTATGTCCAGTTGAGAGAAACACTGTCATGCTGCTCTGGCCTGTTGCTTATGACAATTCTTTGTTCCAGGAAAAAAGTACTGAACCTTTGATAGGTTAAGATGGGGGGTTAAGACGAGGTTATGAAAACACAAAATTATGGTGCGTTCCAGTTTTCTCATAATTCCAAGCAGCCGGGAGAAGGTGACGTTATTACCAGGTAACACTGGTAGCTCTCTGTGCTGCTGTTCCTTCCTCCCCCTCCCTCTACTGTTGTTTGTTGTCTGAGAGGGTGGATAAAATAAGCGACTATGGGGCGTGAAACAAACGCAAATGTGATGTAAACATATTTGAGGCTAAAATAGAAAAAATCCCAGACAATTTTGAAAATCTGGCTAGATGTATTTTTTTAGCTCTTAAAAAGAGGACACGTCCGGATAAAATAGTACATTTGGTCACGCTACTTTGTTTTTTACTGTGTATCTAAAGCAGGGACGTACAGACATTAAGTTTACTGACAAGCATCTTACTGTGCCTGTTTACGTTACTAGGAAAAAGTGATTTTGTTAGTCAGATAAAATGTGTGCTCACTAAAACACATGAATAATGCAGTTGGAGGTAGAATTATTCTTTTCTGCACTTCCGTATGCCTAAAAGCTCCAAAAATATCTGTATTTTTGCATCATTCATTAATTTTCTATACTGCTTAGTCAGTGTTGGGAAAGTTCAATTTGTACATGAACTAGTTCAAAGTTCACTTCACACATTTTAAAATGAACTAGTTCAGTTCATAGCTCATAATTCAAAAGTTTGAACTACGTACTACCACAGTTCTAAAAATGAACTAGTTCATAGTTCTTTTGTCCCCATATGTTGCTGCGAGCTATTACCCCCAGAATACTGGCATTTTCTTATTGTTGCCACCCATTCAGCGCACACTCATAGCCAGCTGCAGCTTTCACTCATACAGTATAAAAACATAAAAAACTAGCTTGAATGGTCTTTTTTTTAATGAGAAATTATTAAACTATCTGAGATTGGAAACAAAGGATGTACCTCAAACTGCAATATTCAAAGTGCAAAACATTTAAACATTTTTTAGCTTTTTATTAAGTCATTTTCAATTTTTTGTGAATATATTTTTTTCTGACTTGTTTGTCCAAAGAAAAGTTCTAGAACTTAGGTGATAAAAGTGGACTATTCAGCCCAAATAAAAAAGTACAAGACAAAAAAAAAAAAAAAAAAGACAAAAAAGACCATATGTTTTGCATTTGTCAAGTTTATGAAAGCTGAGGGTTCTTCTTTCCTCAAAGGCTGCAGATCTCCGACAATGTTCTGCAAAAGATTTTCCAGCTGTGGCAGTAGATGAAGACAACAAAGCTGCTGCTACCGTATGCTGTTATTGAGTTTTGGGTGGTAGAGGATCTGTTTTAGCCGGATGCTTTTTTCAGGTTTGCTGTTGACATTGTTGATGTTTGGAGTTGCTTCTTGACACTTGGCGGGCAAAGTTTACACAATAAGGCAAGATTTCTCATCTCATCACTGACCTTTTCATAACATATCCATGGTGAGAATCTCCGTTCCACCACATCCCAAAGCTGCTCTATTGGATTGAGATCTGGTTGCTGTGGAGGCCGTTGGAGTTCAGGGAACTCATTGTCATTTTCAAGAAAGCAGCTGGAGATGATCTGAGCTTTGTGACATGGTGCATTATCCTGCTGGAAGTAGCATCAGAAGCTGTTACACTGTGGTCATAAAGGGATGGACATGGTCAGCAACAATACTCAGGTAGGCTGTGCTGGTTAAACCAGGCCACGGTGATACTAAGGCATTCAATGTGTGCTGAGAAAATATCTCCCACAACATTACACCGTCATGTGGCAGCTGAAATGGACTGATGAGACCAGGCAGCGTTTCTCCATCTTCTATTGTCCAGTGTTGGTGAGTGTGTGTGAATTGTAGCTTCAGTTTCCTGTTTTTAGCTGACAGCAGGCACCCGGTGTGGTCTTCTGCTGCTGTAGCCCATCTCTTCAAAGGTGGATGTGTTGTTTGTTCAGAAATGGTACTCTGTATACCTTGGCTGGAACCAGTGCTTATTTAAAGTTCCTGTTGCCTTTATATCATCCCCAACCAGTCTGCCCATTCTTTTCTAACCCAGCCCATCTGGCACCAACACCCGCCACAACAAAAAGTACTGAAGGTGGTATGCTATAAAAAAAGCATTGGCATGAGATTATCCCGGAGGATTCATATTGCTCCCGTTGGTGTTTTGTCATAACTGAAATCAACTGGTTACATCCGTGTTGCTTGCGCTTCACTCTTTCAGGACATAATCTGCAGAGCCGAGAAATTGTCATTCTGCCCACATGTCTTCTGGCTTTCTTGGAAGCACCAGTTTTCCCCAGAGGGAACTGTTGCTTTCTGGAGAAGGTCACTGAGGTGAACCAGTCCTGGATGAGCAGCAGAAAACGGATACACTCATTTTTTTTTTACATGATATGGTTCTTTCAGTGTGTGGTGTGGCAGCATGCAATGTTACACAAGGAGCGTTTGTTAGGCAGCTACTTTTTTACTAACCCTTAGTTCAAGAGTTAATAAAAATAATTCAGTTAATTTTGGATCACTGGATTTACTGTACTTTCACTATATGGTAATTTAGCATCTTTGCCCGTTGCAGTGAACATTAAGTGCACAGAGCCTATTAAAATGAACATAGCACAGCAATTGAATTCACTGTGTGTTATTAAAAGATAAGGGCTGTTTGGTTAGCTTTGTAACAAGGCATTAGTGTGTGTCTTATGTGATACTAACCACTCCAATTAATTTAGCCTGATAAAACACAACTTACCTCAGTATCCTACAGTCTCAGGATAATTAATTGTGTAAGTCTCAGTTGTGTGTTTGTCGGTGAAAAAAAAGCCCATTAATAATGTAAATGGAGGTGCTATGTATTTATTTAAAATGCATGGGCGGACATTGTGATATGTTGCTTTTAAAGAAAATTAATTGTCTGCTGTCCTGGCTTAGTAAGACACTTAAATAGGGCTTCATGCAAACAAAAGTGACAGATTATAGCACATTGTAAACTGAAAGGAAAGTAAATCCATAAGCTAGCATGAACATTGTTAATAAGAGATCACAACATAACAATTGACATATGATGTTGATGCAGCAAATGTCAAATTTCATTGACACCATTTTTAACTAAAGGCTCTCAAGGTGCCTAATTTTCTGTGAAAATGAATGCTGCTTGAATTCTTTATCAGTGTGTTTTCACCCTTCTGCAAGGGACTCGCTTGGAAGGGGCTCGGCAGCGAGGAGAAGGGCAAAAGATATACATTTTTTTTATTGTCTCGTGGATTTCAGAGATTGATTGGACAGAGGCAGTGAGCCCTACATGCTTAGTTATTTAAAGGAAACAGCAAACAGTCTGTAGGTGAATAGAACAACCATGTTTAAAGAGTGTTATATTATATTTTACATACGAGGAGGAGTGAAGTAAATACGCTATTCAGTTTACTGGCTCTCTTCACAAGAGGCTATAAAAATCTGCACTATACAGAGTTTTGTTAATGAGAGTATGGACAATTTTTTTGCACATTCTTCTTTTGTGAATACCAGTATGTATTTATGTTCTGGTGAGGGTGTTTTACATCCATATTTAAGGTCTGCACTGTGCTTTTTTTGTTCTGTCCCAAAGGTAAAATATCCAACCTAACTATTTCAATAAATACTCAAATCAAAACGATCACATATGTTGTTTTGTTCATTCTGTTAAATATGATCTATAATGGCATCCTTTGAGGAGGACAATATGATTCATGTGAGGGAGATGTGGGTGTTGGGTGTGTCTTTCATTCATTTAATCATTCATGCACTCATGCATCAACATTTTTCTTGTCTTGACTATGTGTAAATGCAACATATTAAACAAAATGTCATTACTTCCTGTTAGGGTTTAGACAGTAACAGCACATGGTTAAACACAAGAATTCAAACTATGTTGGAATCTTTTGTAATAGCTTCCAAAAATTTAGAGCAGTTCTAATGATTGTAGGACAGAGACCAGGAATAATTTCATGTGTCAGATTTTCAGTCTGAACCAGTATCCGACACACTCTGGATAATTAATAGTCTAAGTCTTAGTTGTGTGTTTGTGGGTGAGAAAAGTCAATTAATAATGTAAATGGAGGTGCTATGTATTTATTTAAAATGCATGGGTGGACATTGTGATATGTTGCTTTAAAGAAAATTAATGCTCTGCTGTTCTGGCTTAGTAAGACAATTAAATAGGGCTTCATATAACAAAAGTGACAGATTATAGCGCATTGTAAACTGAGAGGAAAGTAAATCCATCAGCTGGCATGGACATTGTTAAGATATCACGACATAACAACTGACATATGATGTCAGGTTTAGACAGTAACAGCACATGATTAAACACAAGAATTCAAACTATGTTAAAAAAATTTGGTTAATAGCTTCAAAAACTTTAGGGCAGTTCTAATGATTGTGGAACAGAGACCAGGAATAATTCCATGTGTCAGATTTTCAATCTGAACCAGTATCCTACAGTTTCTGCATAATTAATTGTGTAAGTCTTAGTTGTTGCATGTGTGCTACTCGTAAAGTAGCACAAATGCACCTTGACAGATTTTTGCTCTTTAGCACCCTTTACGAAGTCTAGTTTGGAATCAGTCTTGTGTCCAAACCTCTTCTCTGGTCTATTTCTAGCCAGTAATGGTCAGTCCAATGTTGCCACAGTTGTCTTGTATATCTTCTCTGTCACTTTCTTTTTTTTACCTTCTTCCTTTAACAATGTCCTCTTGCATTTCTTTGCTGAAGCAGCCGTGGTGTGTGTTCAAAATGGCCAGTGTGTTAATATACAGTTAATGGTGTGTAATGCAATGCTGTGAAGCAAAACAGCTTTCACGTGATGCTAAATAAATAAATAAGTGAAATTTCTCGGCCTCAGCATGCTGCAGAATAATGACAGCTCCCAAAATGAGCATAATAAATCTCAGTGCGCCATCAAAACGAGTCAGAAGCAAGAAGGTTTAAGGTTTGGAAACTTGTGTAGTGTTGCTTTAAGGTGTGACTGATGCCAAGACCAATGTCTATGATGCACATCATTGTGTTGTACACATACTTTTTTTTTATAAATACCGGTATGTGTTTATGTTCTGGAGGAAGTGTACACATCAGTTTTATTCCCTTGTTCACTGCATATCAAAATCTGTTTCGCCTTTATTTTCATTGTTGTACAACAACAAAATTTGAGTGCCTGTTCCTTAAAATTAAAACTTTTAAAATATTTACAAGTATTTAATAAATAAAATCTTAGAAATAGAAATATGAGTGACAAAAGTAGGTATGATAGTGCAAGATGGATAGTGCAAATAACCAGAATGTAAACAGCAGATGGGGAGAATTCGTTCTACCGTTACTGGAGTCCAGGACGTGTTGTGTGTGTAGTGTTCAGTGTTACGCTGTTCTCTGAAAACCACGCTAACTGTCTGTGACCTCATCTCTGCAGTCAGATTCATCCTCCCTTGAGATGGGCCCCACCATGGTGATGTCATTTGCAAACTTTAGGATGGTGTTTGTGAGATTGGTTGAAGTGCAGTCATATGTATAAAGAGTTAAGAGGAGGGGACTCAATACACAGCCTTGTGGTGAACAGGTGCTGAGTGTAAAGGTGGAGAGGAGGTGAGGGCCGAGTTTGATAGATTGTGGGCAGTCATCTATGATATTCTTAATCCACTGGCAGATGGGGGAGGAGTTTCTGTACTCGGATCTCTGGGATGATGTGGTTAAAGGCTAAACTAAGGTCCAGGAAGAACAGCCTTGTTTAGCATCCCCAGTGCTCCAGGTGACCCAGCTCAGAGAGGAGGCCTATGGTGATAGCATCACCTGTAGATCGATTCGCCCTGTAGACAAACTGGTGGGGGTCCAGAGTGGATGGCAGACAGGCCCTGATGTGTTGGGAAACTTTCAAAACACAGGCCTGTAGTCATTAACAATGCTGCCAGTTTTGTTCTGTCGCAGATTAATAAAAAACTTTGATGCAACGGTTGCCTTTATAGACAGAGCAACTAGAAAAATAGTGTCTACTAATAAATAAAAAACACCTTACAACAGTTTTTTGTTAGTTCCTGAAATGGTGCTGTGAAGCAAAACACACTCTAATGTGATGGTTCGGGCTGGAAAAAATAAAAAAATAAAATAAAAATAAAGAGCGGCCTCTCAGCATTGGGAGGCTGCAGGGCAATTACGGCTCCTACAATGAGCATAATTAATGTCAACGTGCCATCAAAACAAGTCACAAGCAGAGTTTGAGGCTTTAAGGCGAGATGATGTCAAAATCTATATCTATGATGCACACTGTTGTGTTTTACTTCACAAGTCTTGTGATGTTTGCTTATACTGTTATTATTATTATTAGTTAGAGACAAATTTATTTTAAAGTAGGGTCAAGGGGTAGGGGTGTGACTCAATCGCTGTTTATCTTGTGTGCGAAAGAGTTTGATTCGGTATGTGTGCTTTGATTTATTTTTTGTGATAAACTTTGGGTGTGCTTGTGGTTTTATGAAAAACTGTTTTTATTGTGTGAAGCACTTGTGTGCTGTTGCGCATGAAAAGTGCTTTACAAATAAAGTTTGATTTGATTTGATAAAACAAAAAAAAAAAAGCCAGAGCAGATGGAGAAAAATGGACAAAATTGGATCTTTGGGCTTCCAGCAAATTACACCAGCACACAGATGCTCAAACAATAAATATGCATCATGATCTATAAGATCTAATAATGTATGAACTTGATACAATATACATAAATTAGTTTTCAAAAAATGTAACTAAATACAAACAAATCGCTTAGACTGAGTAAATAAACACCATAACCCCATAAACAAGAATACATAAGTTAATTTGAGCCATAGAACACATTTCTCTTACTTGGACACTGGACTAAATTATATAACAAGAGCTGAGACTCACTAAGAAACTACTGTAAAGCCTAACAGATGCACTTTGTTACCATTAGATTGTAAGTCTTGGCTTTATGGATTTCTAGGGTGATTAGAACTGCCTGCAACAGAAAATGTGCTGCAAGAAATTTTTCCAATTCAAGTACATTACATAAAAGTCATGACAGGAAAGAAATGAAGGGAGAATTCATGCCCATATGCATGACTGAAAGAGTTTTCTTTCAAAACGCATTGCTATGAGGTCAGGCTGTTAATATTATTTTATCTTTTTCCTGAGGTGAATTCACATAATGCCATTTGGTCTGTTCTTTAATTTCTTCTAGTATAACTTGAATTTCCGCCTCTCTGCCGAGAGACTGGGTTGATGCCTTACTAAGCTTTAGGAATATTGATCTGTTATCATGTTTCAAGAATAGATCGCCAGTCTGCTGTTGATCATAATCTAAACACTGGCTCATTGATTTTCAGGCCATCTGCACCCTGCAATGCTCAGTAAGTGTCACAGGCAGAGGAAATGCTTCATCATGCAGAAAGAATGGAATAGATGGAAGGAAATGAGGGTGGACTTGTAGCTAGTTGCTCAAAGGTACACTAATAACATTAAACAAATATTAAGTCATTTTTAAGAAGAGGATTTGAATGCAAATGTACACTCAAGTAGCATTTCTCCTTTACATGTTCCTAACTGTTAATGCATCCTTGTGTTCTAACAATGTCATTTTGAGTGATATCCTATCCTCTCTTCACTGAGAGGATTATTCTACAAAAGCAGGAAATGACCCAGGAAAGCTAAAGCCTTTGATCTATTGCTTGGACAAAAGCCTCATCCAGGCAAATGACGGCACAAATGAAACAGACGCAGGACCTGAATAAATTTACAACTCTGGATGTATTAGTAAGATTATAATTACATAAAGTTGGTGGTGTTGCAGCATGAGCTAATTATGTTTTTCAGAGGTTTCTGCATAAGATTTGTCACATGGAATAAAGATGATTGGGAAGCGTTCATTTTCTTCTTGAATGGATATATAGATGCTTGAAATGATAAGTCTAAAGGCGTCCAATAAACCAATTATTTCAAACAGATCCTTAGACAAATAAATAGAAAAAGTTGACCATATCACAATCATAGATTCATTTTTATAGTTGCTGTGAGCAAATAAATATAATCAAGATCAAGTCCCAAACCTTTGTGCTTAGGTTTGAATTATTTATTGTTATTGTTCTTAAAACATAATTCTTGGAAAAAAATCGTTGATTTCTGTTTCTGAATAATTATGATGGTACCTATGAATTCCCTCCTGACTCTGGAAACTTCCTTCCCACTTCTGTTAGCAGAAGTGTGAGAAACTGACTGCAGAAGCAGCTGATGAATGGGTCAAATTACTTCACATGTCAGAATATGCTCCCTCTTTTTGTTCTTTTTTTACCAGACCTTAATTATAACAAATGAAGTCTGGATTGAGTCAGATTTTTTGCTATTCCTCCACATATGGAGAACAATTAATTTCAAGTGAAGGGCCCAATTCCAAGACAAACGACTCGACTTAACTTTCCTGTGCACACAGCGCTAATCTTTGCCAAACAATTAATGTGATGCAAAGAGCTGCTGACTGCAGGATATTTATCTCTGTAGCACGATGTTGACCATAATTTCATTTTGTTGGGTACTTCATATCATTGTTTCTAATAAAATCTGATATGACAGTGAACAAACAGGGCTGTGCAAAAATTTCACATCAAAGCAATTTCAGTCATTTACTCCTTGTCAGAGGAGATCGTGGAAATCAGGTTATGTTCAGATATTATCAGGTATCCCTCATGTTACTGGGAGAGGTCATTATAATTAAAATTGATCATAACACTCTAAGATTTCAGAACTTGGTTTAATTAGATGAAGGCAGAGCTGTTGAACAGCACAAGTATGAAATTAATTTGGACAGAAACAGAAAACAAGCAGATTAACTTTCATGACTCTCAAAGAACCTGTAGAATAAGTACTATATATTGTCATATGAGGAAAGTATACCTCTCTCTCTGGAGATATATATATATATATATATATATATATATATATATATATATATATAATATTGCTGCCCATCAATCTGGGAAGGGTTTTACCTGAGCCCATCATTCTACCAAGAGACTCAACAGGCCCCTGTTAGCTTGTAAAATGTTGAAAGTATCACTACACAACTTTCCAGTTTTAAAAATCTGTGCTTCTGATTCATTTTCATGACACAGTGGCATTTATTATTAGAACACAAGATAAGGCAGGAGCATCAGAATTGTTTTCCTGGATGGAGAGAGCTCAGAGAGGAGACAGGACCCAAGACTGATGCTAAATTAGCTGTCGTTAGGGGGTAAAAGAAAAATCTGTCAAAGTTGAACAGTGGGGCTCCGTGACAGTACAGTTAGAAAAAAACATGAGCAAGTATGCCTGCTTTTAAAGGTTGCAGTAAAATAAATGAAAAAAAAAAAATCTTCTTTCTAAATATTGAATGGCAGCACAGCTTTGTCTCACACAGCTGCATCTGAACAAACCCCATGAGTAATGGAACAATTAAAAATATTTGGTCCAAATGCAGAACAGCTCATTTTTACACAAATAAACTGAACATTTTGGCCCAAACACTTCAAACCAACTGACACGCATGGCGGCGGAAGGCTGATTATTTGTGCCTGTTATGCAATAACTGGACCTGGACTCCTTGCAGTCAGCGAGTGGTCCATGAACTCCTCTGGGCTGTAATCTGATTGGATGTTATTTTGGACTGTAGATATTACCTTTTTGCAGATTCATGAAAAGGGTATTGTATTACTTCCATCTGAGCACAGAGGAACCATCAGAGCTCTCAGAACATCAGGATGAATCAAATGACTCCTCAGTTGTAACATTGTCAGACAAAATAGAGGCTAGTTTGTTATCTTATCAAATATCCAGCTTTATGTTGCAAAAAGGATCAGTTTAGATTTAATAATAGTTATCTCTGTACAGTCTCATTACTACCTTGTAATTGAAGGTCATTGTTGCTTCTCTCATAATGAGTTTATTTTGTGAGCTTGTCTGTTAGCCTTTTGTCAAATGTCAGGCACTTGAGTTTGCTTCCAGCTTGCATGAAGGTGTAATTATTGGTAAGGGGGATTTGAATTTCCTCATTACTTGTTCCCAATTGCACTTGCAGATTGTAACCTTAAATTTAAAGAAATTAATTAGTTAGTTTTTGGATGGCATCATTAGAGGGCAGCTGTAATGTTTTATTTATTCTTTTTGTTTTTCTTTTTTCTCCCATGAAGGGACAAGGATCAGGGAGGCCAAGGTTTGAGAGTCAAGGTTCCCCAGTACCTATTAGATGTGGCTGTAAAAATAAACATACGCTGTTAATGTTTGCCCATGCTCTGCAAGAGATATAAAACTAGATTTATTTAAAATATCTTCAAACACTCCATGATAAAGGCAAATCAGATTCACTGATGTCTCACTTGAAACAGTCCCTGTTTAACATATCAAAGCCTTTTTTGACAGATGATAAAGAATTTATGTTTCTGATAAAGAGAAACCCTTGTTATTCAAATGAGGTGAAAGATATCTTCAGTGTTGGAGAGGGGATATCACAATGTCCTTGTTTTTTTCTTCCAAATGTCAGAAACCTAATATAACATTCATCAGGAATTTGCCTGCCATACAGACTGTTTGTTATTTTGCTCTTTCTTGTGCCTAGTGTGTGGATTTCTTAGTTAAAAAATATTTTTGCTCTTTTTAAAAAGTAATTGTGCGCTAATTAATGTGATCTTATATGTAAATGTGTACTGGAAAGTCTGTCATTAAATGGGAGCAACGCAAGAAATCATTATTATTTAATGCATGACCAGCTAAGTTAATTCAAATTTTTTGTCAATATCTGACTAGAGGGCATTCTTCTTGCAATTTAAATGTTTTGGAGCCTGACTCTCCTGAATGTTTAGGATTAAATAGACTTAACAGTGAAGTGTAAGTGTATATGACATGCAGGGTATTTATGGTATGTAAAACATCCCTTGGTAAATAACTGAATTACCCTTTTGTGCATGTACACTGGACAAGGCCAGTGGTCTAATTAAATAGCTTGCTCAAGCTATAACTGTAGATTGATTAAACTGTGCATGCAGCTGCAGTTACTGTGTTAATATCAAATGGGAAACCAGATTTTTATTCGTTTTGCACACATTCTGAAGTGGACATTTTTTGCAGTCCATGTTGAAACAATCAACTTACTTTGTAAATTACCTGTAAAGTGGCATGAAGTGACAAATCAATCAATTTTTAAAGTAAACAGCAATAATTTCTCAAAAGCCTGAACTCTCTCACACTTCAGGGAAAACCACTCTGGTTCCAGTCTGTTGCCAAAGGGTTAAAGCAGTGATCCTCAATCCTGGTCCTCAAGCTCCACTCCAGCTATTAGATGCATCCCTGTGCAACACACCTTATTCAAATTAAACACATAGAAACATAATAAGTCAGCAGGACAGTGGGCCTTGAGAAGGGGCTGGAGATGGGGATCCATGCATTAAAGGGGATGTTGATGCAGACGTGCCATGGGTGGTACTTGACAAATAAATATGTATTTTACTCTCCCTTCTAAGTACCTACACGTCAAACACCATTGCAAAGCTAAAATTCTTAATATTTGAATGATGTATACTATTACAGGCTACAATTATAAAGTAAACTCTTATTTCTGACCAGCTTCAAATGGAATTTATCTTTTAAGCCGTACTGTACTCCAGTAGCAGAGAACAGCTGTTACATCAGCAAGGGTCCAGTAAAAGTAACCGAATAAAATAGTTAGTTCAAAACAAGTCTTTTATCCATTAAAACCCATTTCAGGTGAAAACATGTGTGTTAAAATACCATTGCAAGGCATGAAGGTGAATGCAAGAGTTCAGATCGTCCCTCTTAAGCAAATATCCAAATGTGTCATATGTCATTAAACTTGGCCCATGTTCAGCTAAGTTATCTATGTTGTCAGAGTCATATTTAAATGAATAAAAAACACCACCAGCACCAAAGTAGGCCATCTTGTAGACACAAAGCTTCTCTTTCAACCATGATGCTCACTTAAGAGATACCACAACACTAACATATTTCAAATATGCTTTCTGTGGGAAATCTTTAATTTATGCATACTTCAACAACTTTTATGGGACCGCAGCTCACTGTTTCTTTGCAAGCCTATTTTATCTTATAGATCTAAAGGTCATGCACAACACATGTAACCATCCGGGACCTAACATGTATTGTTGAGCTGGAAAAGTTTAAGATGACAAAGTATTGTTTGAACTGACACAGCACAAGCACATTTAGTTCATATAAGCTTCCAGTTTTAGAGAACAAAATATTTATTCAAAAGGCTGGCAGCACAGGTTGTAGATGCTGGGGATCTTTTTCAAGCTGTAATCTATTGCAGCCATCTCTCAGGAAAACTCCAGCATTTATTCTGCAGCCCTCACCATTCTTAGTTTTAGTTTATCCAAAGATATATTACTTTAAAAGTCTAGAACAAAGTTTTAGAGTTATAAAAAAAGACTCGACTGATAGACGTGTATTTAACTGGGGGTGATTGTCCTTGTCAGCAGAGAGTGATGTCAGAGTGAAATGTGTCTCAGGGCAACTGTAGGTTAAACTCTGTGTGTCTTCACTTCCGTGTGAGTGTCCTCTCCAGATTCCCTCCAACACTTAATTGAATGTCAGTCAGAATGAAGGTGAAGTGTTTAAGGGTAATGGTATAGAGGTGTAGAGGTGCAATGTGTATGTGTGTGGTGGGTGGGAATGGAGTTCATACCAGCTTTCTAATCAGAGAGTGGTTTGCATCGGGGGGGTCAAGTCAATGCAATTAACCAAAAATACTGAGGACACTGCCTGAAGGACTCTCTAATGCACTATGTGATAGCAGCAATCATGATAGTTCATTGACTCTTTCGCTTGGTGCAAAGTTTCTCATGATTTTTTTGATCAATAGCAGAATGGCACATTACCAGTGCAATTAAATTAATTAGTGTCTATTTCAAATAAGCAATAAATTGCTCCTAAATATTTTTTTTCTTTGTGTTGGCAGACAGCTATTTATTAATAGAAGTCATCTAACCCTACAGTTATGTCACATTAGAACTTGCTATACTTGCAAGATACAGCAAAAGGATGGTCATTACATTAAGAAGTATTTTTATTTGTAGTTGAAATGTACATTATAGACACACATGGAAACTGTCTGACCTTACAAAACGCTGTGTTACAGAATTATTTGATGGCAAAGTGACAGCTATTATGTGCATTTCTGGATCTGTTGCTGCCCAGCAGTGTCTCAAGGTTGAGAAACCACACTATACAACTTTTTTTTGTACGGGACACAGCATGACGTTGCAGACGGGCTTTGCTTTACACACTGTGTTATGTAATAGCAAACAGATAGAAAGAAATCGGCTGACACAGCAAATAAACAACGATATTGAGGAAGAGAGGAAAAGAAAGAGAGAGCAAGAAATAAGACAAAAATCAAGATAAGACTGTTTTTTACTGGCTGGAGAGATATAACAAGTAGGATGCAAGATGGATGCCAAATTAACTGTCGATAGGGGACATGTCACTGAAAAAATCTGCAAAAGATTGGTTGTGCACCTTTAATAACATTATTAACATTATGGTGGTTTTCACATTGTGCCTAGGTGAGTCTTTTTAGCTGGAAGGAACTCCAATATCTTCTACAACAATGATGGGTAGGCACATTGACAAATAAAGAAGATCAGATCTGCCTTTCTGAAATGGAAGTGGCGTTTAATTCCAGGAGAAAAACAAGCTTCTGAGATACAACAGTTTAAGATAGCAGCAGTGTAGTCTATACATGTCCAATGAAAGAAGTTACAAGTTCACTTGATCTAGTTGTATGTTTAAGAAAGAAGAAGAAGAAGAAAAAAAAACTGCTTTTCTCAAGTATTTGATGCACAAACAAGTAGTTGGTTTACTATCAGCACCACATTTCCTTATTAAGGATTGCCTTTTGATCATTACCCATGGTTATTCTAATTATTATGAACAACAGCCGTCTTCCTTGTTACCCTGGTGCCCATGCTCTGTTGCTCTGGGGCCTTCCTCTACCACCCTCTGGTTAGGCACAAACCTCGTCTTCTTTAATTAAATGAAACTGCTAAAAACATGATAGCAGATGGTTTTACATGTAAATGAACTTTAAAGACATTCTAATCTTAATCTGTAGTGTTTCAGCTATAACAGCTCCAACTCTTCTGGGAAAGCTTTTCACAAGGATTAGGTATGTGTTTAAGGGAACTTTTTATCGTCTAGAAAGGAATTTGTGAAGTCAAGAACTGGCATTGGGTGAGAAGGCCTGATGTGGTCTCCCTTTAAATTCATCCCAAAGGCGTTCTATTGGGTTAAGGTCAGGACTCTGTGAAAGTCAGTCAAGCTGCTCCAAACCAAACATGCTTATCCATATCTTCATGAACCTCACTGAGAACACCTGCATTCCTTGATTTGAAAATGTGTCCCATTACAGTAGTAGCGGTTTAAAAGTTCCCATCCAAGCTGAAAGCCAGCCGAATACCTGCCGGCTTCCAGCCCAGTTCCATTCCAGTTCCAGCCAGCTGCCTTCCAACTTCCAGCCGCCAGAGAGGCCCCCTCCTTCTCCTGGGAGTGTCGATGTTTTAATCAAACTCCACCCATTCCTTGTAATATAGGGTAGACCCAGAAGATGGCGCTTCTCTCACAGACTTCTCATCGCCCGTAGTCTGTCAGATTTTATCTGAATTTACACTGACCGGCAGAGGCGCCACTCAAAGCACCTCTGATGGCCAGTCACAATTCATAAAAATGCATAAAACTTAATACATACTCATCGTTTGACGTGGAATGTGAAATTGTAACATGCTTGTGCGCTGCCAATTGTTTTATTCAGAAATGAATGCTAGTAGGTTAATAAAACCTTTCAAATACTGGATCACAGCCCCTAGCTCTATTCTCAATAGGATGTATTTATCATACTGATTAATCTTTTAATATTAGCATTATTAACATAGACAAATCAGATTTGGATCAAGCAACACAGAATCTGTTTGAGGTAGCTAGGAAGGGTTATTTTATTCTCATATTATTTATTTCACCTCCATAAGAAGACAGGGCGACAGATAAAAGCCCCACGCAGGATCGGAGATAATTTCTTCCACTTCAATGTGTCTAATCGCGGGGGGACATCCAACACTCGCTGTGCTGCGACTTCCTGCTCGCCGGGAATCCCGATTACGTCACCCCTCCAGGTGGGCTATTCCCCGACACGCTCTGATTACCATTCCAAAAGGTACTGTATGCAGCCCCCAACTTGAACATGCGCCTTCTTCAACATTCGCACTTGCTCCAGAAAATTACCATCTCTTAGGCTCCTCCACCACCACTTTGACTGTGGATTGATACGTAAATGAGCCGCAATGAGGCAGCTGAACAAGTGACCCAGTTTTGTGATTGTTGCACATTGGGTAAGAGTGGTCAAACGAGTCCAGTTTGTGTTGTCATGCTACCAGAAATTCAGTAGGCTAGTCGGTCCTAATGCAGTGAATTTCCATGTTAATGTTGCCAAATTCAATAGCATAGCAAGAGATGAAAAAAGAAACAACGATATTTCTTCAACATGTTAACCAAAATATTTACCTCTTAAAGCATAAACCAAGTATTTACAACAAGCAGTGTGCTTTTTAACGTTAACGTGTGCCATAGCCTACTGCACCGCTGTTCCTCCTTCCAAGTCTTCTTTTTTATTATATTGTTGTTTTATCATCTGAATATACTACAACAACACAGAGAAAATATATGAAAGTTTATTTTACGCTGGTATTTGCGCAGCAGAGTTTTCTGCCGCCGGATTTGTAGTCCAGGAACGGAGAACACAGCTGCTGCCAGGAAAGGTGGATTACATTTTGTTAAAGCACAGCAATCTCCGAGTAGCCTATTATAAATACCCTCTCAGTGGCAAAATAAAACACACTGGTCTGGTTTAGTCTTCACTCTGAAATGGTTCAGTCAGAGGAATATAAAGCTGTTTTAAAAATGTTGAGCAAGCTTAAAATAAACATTCATAGGCTATCTATGTGTTTTAGATTAACACAATGATAAAACAACAATAGGCTATAATAATGGAAAAGAAGCGGTGCAGCATGGCAATGATGCGTTAATGGCTCGGGTCGCGGGTTAAACATCAGTCTGGTTCGGATTTAAATGGAATAAATACATTGGTGACGAGTCGGGTTCGGGAGTCATTCTAACGGGTTAGAGCAGGTATGCGTAGCAAAACGGAACCATGCAGGACTCTGCTCTAAGCAGTTCGGACTTGGTTGACCTGGAACCATTTGACAATAAAATCTGGAGCCATCCTGCAACGCGCTCGCTTAGGCGTCCAGTTAAACCGTGTTTATTCAACCAGTCCCTACTTCATTGCATTCATTCTTTCCTCATAGCCTACGTGCACATTTTTTTCAAGATTGTTTATGTCAGTTTTGTTTTGGAAAATGAAAAAGGAGTCTTTGCGCAGAACTTATAACATTATTCTAATCTTGCCACTTGCCTATTTTATTATTGTGTATTTTTGTAATAACATGTAAATTCACTGCATAGGAACCAACTAGTCTACTGAATTTTGTGTGACAACACTAACAGAACTGTTTTGACAATGCAACAATTACAAAACTGCGGCTCATTTACTTATCAATCCATAGTCAAAGTGGTGGTGGAGGAGCCTTGGAGATGGTAATTTTATGGAGCAAGTGCGAATGTTGAGGAATTTTGCCTTTGTTCAAGTCACAACTTGGTATACCTTTCAGAATGATAATAAACAGAACAAGACACACCAAACCAGGAGCTAAGACCACGAAGTTCAGCATCATGCTTATCTATCTTTGGCGTTTTTACACCAACATTTTTATACACTGGATAATGATAATAATTATCGATTAAAGTCACGGATAAAACTGCTGTTGTTAAAACACACCCATCTCTTACAAAATCTAAAATGTAAAACAAAAAAAACAACAAACAAAAAATCTGGATCACTGTAGAAATATCTTTATTCATTGCTGATCATCTGGCCATTGAAGCCTTTTTATTTGGAATTGGGAACAAATATTTTCCACCCTGTTATATTCTGTTCCACTCTGTTATGTTCCATTCCACCCTGTTAGTAAGGTGTTTTTTAATTTTTTTTTTTTTTTACTAAAAACATTGAGGACTGTGAACCTTGTTGCACCATATTAGGAAGTGAGGAACATTAAATTGATTTTGCTTTTCTGTTCCCAGGTCAAAAGGAATGTAATTATCTCTCATTTGAAATACTTGATTATGCTTTCCTTCTTGCCTTTGTGGAAACAGAAACGTGATAATCTCTCACTTGAAAGCAAGCTGGGCGTACAATAGTGTGATGACGATGAAAACTCACATGACCAATGCTCAATAAAGGGTACATGAAAATGTGAGAAATGGTCAAAAGCACAAATACCGTTTGTGGTGAGTGAAACTATACAGCACAGTCCCTAGCTCTTTTCAAGCACACTCCTCCCCCCAAGGAGTATGCTTGAACAGCTAACGGCAGGTAACGGCTGTGTTTACAAATGTAAAGGTGCTAATTGTTGGCCATTGAATTGTTAATTTCAAACCGGGCAGCCTTTTGGTTGTACTCTGGGCATGGTAGAGGGATAAGAAATCTCTGGGTTTTCTAGTGTTAAACACTGGAAGCGTCGCCAGCGGTCTTTTGATGACCGCCAGTCACGCTACCATGCTTATAGTGTATTAAAAACTAAACGGCTGAACCTGGTATTTTAGGACTTTTATTATATAGTTGTTGTCTATAGTTTTACCTGCTTACTTGTTTGGAAAAGTAAACACATCAATATTTACGAGCAGTTTAGCACGTCTAAACTTCCACAGAGCCGCTCAGGGAGACTCTTTCTCAGCCAAACTGTCGTATATCACGGCTATGGAGTTGTAATAAATGGCCGCCCTACTCTGCTTCTGATTGGCTGTAAGATCACAAACCCTGTGTGATGATAGGCTGCTGGTTCCTGTCATTCCTACCAGCCTTTGCGCATGTGCCTGCTTCAGACAGCGGGCAGGCAGCTGTCCCACCGCTGAGACACAGTTGTATGACGTTTTATCACGTTTTATCACTAGATCGCTATGAATAAAATCCAGGACACTTCATTTCACAGTATAAACCATTTATTTACTTATCTACTTAGGATAATAGCACTTTGAGGCCTAATTCAGAATATAGGTTGGGCTGGGTCCGGACTTTTGTGATCCCTGCTTTACACATTATCAGTATTATGTTATTTTTACCTGCCGATATTACGTTATGATTTTGTCAATATTCAGTTATGCAGCAGCTGTATCAACCCCCACTGTGAATAACTTACGTTGCAGTCAAATGACCGCTGGCAGCGCTCCTCGGGATGTTTAGAAAGCTCGCTGCTAGTGACATTCACCACTTACCCGACTTGAGGAGGTTGTGCTTTGCCTCATAACACCATTAGCTACACATGTCGGCTTTTTTGATACATTTATTTGACGCCATTTTCAAATCAAATCATTTTTTAAATGTTAGCAAAAATGCAACAAATGAGCGACACAGCTCATTATAAACTGTTTAGAGAGCAGCAAGATCAAATCACTGCTCCTCCCCGTGGACAAAAGAGGGATTGCAGCTGTTTTTTTACTTGGGCTGCTTAGGGGCAGAGCCTCGCTGACGACGTCATTGCGGGGGATTACATTACCCCCACAGACCTGTGAAGGATCGGCCAAGGATCAGTCAAGGACCAGTCAAGGACCAGTCAAGAACCAGTCAAGGACCCATCATGGAAACAGGGGAACTTTTAAACCGCTACTACTGTATTTAGCTCAATATAATATACAGTGGTACCATGAGAAGTTGTATTTTGCTTCTTCCAGCCTTTACATATGAATTGCAAAGTGACCTTCAGCTTTGTTAAAGTAGAATTAGATTAAGTAAAATAATAATAAAAAAAAACCTGACAGAAGTTACTGAAGTAAGCAGGTATTCTGGATTTATCAGCTTCTAAGTTGCTACTAGATGATCCAAGTAGCATTAAAGGAACATTATAGGAAAACTACATGCTGCCACATGTCTTTATAATCCTTATTTTCTCTGACATGTCACAACCTGTTACTTTGATTGTGAATATGGCACTTCTCTATAGAGTGTTATACCTTCATCTCATAAGTTTAAAGATGATTACAGATCTAAGGCTAAACTGACAAGAATGGAACTGGGAATAAAAAAGGGTAGCTGACAAATGCTTCCATAAATCCATCTAAATGCAGCAAAGTTAGGCCATTGACATTTCAGTGAGAGATATTTCATGGAGAAGGAGAAGAAGGATGGCAACTTAATAAAGAGAAAGTCTTTATGTCATTTAGAGAACAAGGCTGAATGCACATCTCCTATAATTACAGTTGTCTATTTTACCAGTTAATTTGCATAAAAAAGATATTTAAAAAATAAATAAATAAATAGTAAAATTTCCCCAAAAAAATGTTTCTGATGAGGACAAATTAGTACAGATGTCATTTTTGTATTAAACTGACCTAGAAAGTACAGGAAGGACATGCATGTAAAAATGCGTCAGGTTCTTGGATGAAATGTCAGAGCTGTACATGGTTATGACCAAATTTCATCCAGGATTGCTTTGACACCTACAGTACCTACTTTTTGAAATACCTGGAGCATCTCCCCTTTTTTTTTTTTTTTTACCAGGTTTGTCATTCTCACATCATCCTGACTCATCAGGGATCCTGGACAGTCTTCTCATCTGCACACTTGACACTTGGCAGAGGATCCGAAAACCCCTGGAGAAAATTGGCCCCTTTTCTTGTCGTTGGAGATTTTAGCATGCTCGCTATCTCCAGCACCTGGGTCATTTAGCTCTTCAGGCTGTATGCTTGCTAAAAATCACCTCTCTGGGCTGCTCGCTGGAGTTCATCTGACACTGTGAACTGGTGTATTGACTCAAGGTTAAGAGCTTGTCTGCCATGTGCAGCGATGAGTTTCAAAGCCTCAGATGTCAGGTAAGGGTTTTATTTTCAACAGTGTATCTGGTAAACAGCTTTTCATTCACTTGTTCTGATAAAGAAGGGAAACATATTTCTAGACTGGATTGTACCTCATATTTCAGCTGTACTTCAAGGAAATGGGCCTGAAATGGGCTTGCAGGATACACTAAATATACTAAAGTAGCACATAGTTCAGTTATTTTTTATCAGAAGCTGCTGTCTTCCTAATATTAAAGCTCAGAACAGAGCAGCTGCATCAGCCATCCTAGTGATTTTTATAATTACCAGTAACATGAAGAAGAAATTTTTATGATGGCTGCATGAAAACTACACCAGAAGCAAACATAAATTAGAACTGAAGCCTATCAGTAAACAAAAAAATCATCTGATACCCTCACATTAATACATTATGAACTTCTCTTAGGAAGTTGTACAGCACTTTGGTCAACCGATGCTGTTTTAAAATGCCTATTAATAAATTTGACTTGAACTTTAAGCCTCAAGGACATGAATTATATGGGGGGGGATAATATAAAAAAATGTCTAGACAAGCTGACAAACCATTTAATGATACAGGTTAGAAGACTGGTGAGTCATCTGCCCTTTTTAAAAATGAGCTGTGACTTCTTGGGTTTATTAGAAAGATGGCATTCAGTTATACAGACCCTGATCACTTCTCCATGACTCCATCACCACATCCAGTCTCTCAGGATTCATGCAGAGATGCCTGTAAAAGTGATGAAAAGAGCAAAAGTGTGCAATACTTGCCATTTGGACAAGACTGAAAAGAAAACGCATAAACGCTTTATTCTCACAGCATATCATGTTGTAATGAGAATTCAATTTAATGTGTAAAGTGGTTATTTTGAACATACTGGCATTGAGTGGAAGCAGCTGAAAAGTATATGATCTACAACATC
Source organism: Melanotaenia boesemani (assembly GCF_017639745.1). Taxonomy (NCBI): domain Eukaryota; kingdom Metazoa; phylum Chordata; class Actinopteri; order Atheriniformes; family Melanotaeniidae; genus Melanotaenia; species Melanotaenia boesemani. The sequence goes on from NC_055701.1 coordinate 4,883,935, forward strand.
TAAGCCTTCATGACATTATGTTAACACCTGAGTGCTGCAGAGCAACAAACTTCAGGAAACTCCTGCTTATATAGAGGTGCTTACACTGGAGGTATTCCGGTAATCATTTCCATGTGATTAGGAGAACCTGGCTGCTGCTTACTTTATTAATTCTATGGAGCAGGGAGGATCAACTTAGTTTTCCCACACATTCTCTCTACATATAGGTTTAGATTTCATTAGATAAATAACGGTGTGTTGAGGTTCATCTGAGGTTTTATGTGACTAATTTTACGATCTGGCAAACACTAGTTTGATCATTCATTAATTTTTTTATCTAGTCACATATAAAACCTTAGATTTTTTTGTTCTTTTTTTAACTTACAGAGAAAAACTAAGAAAAAATGTGAGAATCCAACACTCTAAAAACCTAAAAGACTCAATTATCTAGAGTTTGTTTATTGAAAGGGTGGGAATCTTTGGATCCTATAACAGCAGAATTATTGAACTTTAATTGTAGTGTTGTACTTTCATTCAGAGCGCTTGACATCCTTAGAAACAGTTCTTCATCATTTAGAAGAGCTAACCATTGCTTAGTTCTTCGATGGACTGGCAACCTGTCCAGGATGTGCCCTGCCTCTCGCCTGCTACCCCAACCCTAAACTGAACTAGAAAATGAAATAACGATTCAATATTTAGGGATGCACAATACTGTATATGCTGATATTGGGTGACAACCAGTACCAGTACTGATACACCATTGCAGAGATTATGTAGTTTCCTCTGCAGCTGACTTAAAATACATTACTGTTACATTATTACAGTATTATTCTGTATACTCTTTGTCATGCTGGCCTGTTGGTAAATGCAGACATGAAAAAAAGCTTAATAATGATGTAAACTGATGTACATCAACTCTGCTTTCTGTATATGTCATTTTAAATAATGAAAATTGTTTTTACAGAAAACAAGTAAAATACTGTATGTGCATCCTACTTAAAACAGACTATGTTTCCCCAGCACCTGTTATTTTGTCGGTTAATTATAGCGGTGGAATGGCTGATTGCTGAGAATTTTGAAGCTGATATCGGCTAATACTTCTGATTATATCATGCATCTCTGTGAATATTGCTTCTCACTTCTTCCTCAGCTTACTTGACAGTTTTTAACTCGTACATTTGTGAAAATTTGTATTATCAACCATTTAAAAACGTCCAGATGTTTACCACAAGTGTGATCTTTACTTCTACACGCTGAACACTGACACACTTTATGTGCAATAATGAACTCTCCCACCCCTCGGTGACAACAAATGGCACAGACGGCTGAATGACACAGTTTAGATTAAAACAGATTTATCACCCGCATCCTTTTTCCTGCAATAACTTCGCTTTGCAGAGCAAGACTTTGGCTCCTGTGTTTACTCACAATAAGTTTTTCGACACACTTACTCTGCTGTCAGTCGAGGATGTCGTCTCGTCTCACATCATTGTCCTTTGTTTATGTTGCTCCTTTCAACCTTCCCATCTTTCCTGTTCAACAGTAGTTCCCCTGTTTGCTGCTTCCAAGTTTAGCTCTGCCTGGCTCATTTGAAAGTCTAATGCTTGCCTTCACTTTTCCCACCACACTTGAAGAGCTGCGTGGTAGCTGCAAACACTTAATCAAGCCTTTGCGACAGTGCAGCAATCAGAGATAACAGAGCAGGAATATGGGTCATCTTGTGTTCTGCAGTGAGCCAGCAGATGCACACAGATGATGTGTCGACCCTCACCGCTTTTCTCAGGACTCTGCTTGGTCTCTCACCGAGAGGTGTCACATCAAATCATAAAAAGCATGAGACAAAGGTACTAAGAGGCATAATACCCCATGTTCCATTACTGCAGGTTATGACATTACACCAGCATGTAGTCCATGAGGTCAAACTGATACAGAAATTAGGTGGCAGAAAAAAAGATTGAAGGTATTATTTAATCGAGAAAATGCTTTGAAATCTAATTAAACTTAAGTGAAGTGAATGTGAAGCTCTCAAACTGGACTAATGAACCCAGATACTGCAGTTGGAGTTATTGCATAGCACCTAAGCCCGTTTGAGTCTGCTTGAGCACATAACTGCTCCATTTATTTGAGTTTCCAGGTCTGCATTTTGATCTCATTTTGTAAAGACTTAAGTATATGCATATCCTGTTTGAGGTAAATTGACATAAAACAGCTCTCATTCACATGTTTTTCTGTATATTATCAGATGGCCAAATGCATCACACATTGTAACTGGAAACAGACCTTTTAGAGTCTGTTTCAACCCATGGTCTCTTAATAAATTTAAATAAATAAATATAAATGCTGCAGTTTTTCAAAACTGACAAACTCAGCATTAAAGTCTGTAAATGTTGCTGCAGTGAATTTAGCTTTACTACACATGAAATGATCTCCCACTGAGAATATTAGAAGAAGAATGAGTTTATTTATTTATCTAATACCTAGCAAGTGGCATCAAGCAAACTTAGGTGAATAACCAAATCCTCACATTCATGTTTATAGAACAATTCTCCAAAGAAATGGACAAACAGGTGTTTTATCACATAATTGACCTCGAAATCTTGCTGTTAGTATACAGAAAGCAAGCCAGTGTAAAGATCTGAGGACTGGAGTTATATGATGCAAGTTCTAGGTCTTAGTGAAGAGCAGCAGAGTTCTGGACTAACTGCAGCTTTCTGATGGACGTTTTAGGGAGACCTGAGAGCTTTACAGTAGTCTAGTCTAAAGCTCCAGCACTTACTCCACCACCCAAAGTATCACTGCCTAATAAATATATGTTCACTTAAATTAATGATATTGAATATAATGCAAGAATCAATACAAACTTGAGAAATAGGTCTAAAACTCAGTCAAGGTCTAACTGAACCAGGAGGAGATGCCAAAATTCCACAAACAGGAGGACTTAGAGAAGCTATCGGCAGATCCACAAAAAAAAATATAGACACAGTTCTGATTGAGGACTCAGTAACAGAATGTGAGAATGGCAAAGACTGAAAATCAAACTTTTTCTGATATATCATTTGGGGAACTGATAGCGATCTTGCCAACCATTCTGTCTTCACACCCAGACGACATGAACATTATTGTCCACACGGGGACTTTTGATATTCTAAGGAGGAAAACTGGAGGAAAACTGGGAGGAGAAGCTGTCTTTTTTAATGATTTATCCCAGTGTAAAGAGATTTCATTTGGTGATATAACTTTTTTTGAATATCTTGAATATTGATAAGGTGTTAATAAGATGCTGAAATCACATCTGACTCCAGGACTGCTCCCTGATTTCTGGCTTTGTGGTTAGTTTTTAACTGTAGAATGGCTCCAAAAAATATTGTCCATTGTTCTGATATCTTAATTCTAAAATCAAATATATTATGTGTTATTTGTTTGGATTAATTTCTGATATATTAACACATTCTGCGTATTATAAAACATAAAGATTGTATCCAAATAAGATAATAAATAATAATAAATATGATTAAACAAATAAATAAATGACTAAATCAGATTATCAAGAGGAGCCTGATACACATTAAGCTCCGCTTTGCTTAAACAAATTTGTACAGCACAAAACAGCAGCCAGGCCTCATCTTCCTGCTACAGTGCAGGACAGGACAAGTAAAAAATAAATAAAAAAATGAAATAAAAAAGGAGAGCCACTGCTGAACCGACCACGGACCACAGGTGTTATAAAAATCATTTTAAGTTACAGTTATATAACGAGTTTTGGCTTTAGTCTAAACCCCCCAGTTTCAGGGTATTTTCATCTATTATTCTGCCTCCCTGTGTTTTAAAGACCATGTTGTACTTTTGGATCACAACTCATTCCAAGACTTTTCCACCCCCACCCCTTTATCATCATGCTGGTACAGGTTGATCTTAGCTTCTATTTTTTTGTCAAATGACAATCTGTTTGTCTGAAGTAGATGGTTTGATCTGAGTGTTTTTTCTTCTGAGGCTAGCCAGACCTTTTTATGTTAAAAAGTGCATCAGTGTATGCCCTTAAAATGTTTCAATCTTCCTGATGGATGTGTTTTCTTCTTACAACCTCACAATGGTGTCCTTTTATTGAATTAAAGCTCTTTTGAACTGCATGCTGTAGGTTCATGTCAACAGCTTCCAAATGCTAATGACTTAGCTAAAAATCCACTTCAATTTACTCCCTGCTTAACTTACATATTGGTCATATTTTTGTTTTAGGATGATGACCAAACCACACGTTAATATATGATTACTGCAGAAATCCTGCCACTGCCAATGGGTTTGAACACTTTTTTTGGGAACTAAACCAAAGGAAAAGATGGATTCAGAGAAATGCAGCCTTTGAATTGGCCAAAGGTGTTGAAGCTTCAGGCACTAAAAGTACTCTGTCAGGGTTTGTTCACAGACTGTCTTTAACTGGAAAATTCTAATACAAGTGGATTTTAAACACTGCCTGGTCAGTAAAAGTGAAGCTAGTCACTTTCTGCAGAACATGTTCATTTTTATCATTCATCCATTATACATTACAAGATTTCAAGAAGTAGGATTTTTCTGTGAGAATGATAAAACATCTATTATGCTGTTACCTCATAAATTAAAGTAAAATAATATACATTTTATCATCATCAAAAAAATGCTATATACTATAAAATACTATACTTGTGTGGAGTTTGCATGTTCTCGGTGATGGACTGGTGACCTGTCCAGGGTGTACCTGCTTCTCACTTGCTAAATGCTGGGATAGGCTTCAGCTTCCCCATGACCCTTAAAGGACAAAGCAGTATCGATAATGGATGGATGGACTTGTGATAACCTTCAGAGCTGTGAATCAGTCTAAAGAGGTCAGTTTCTCATGTTGTGTCCTAAATTATGCCAGCTAAAGGAACATATGTAAAAAGTTTAAAAGCATTAAAAACGTAAAGTTGGAGCAGTTTTCCTGTCATCAGGAAGCATTGTATGTTATGCACTTGTAAGGTTACAGGAATGATTCTGATAAAATGCCAAGAACAATGGCTTAAAATACAAAGAGCTATCATGCGGTGCAGCTGAATATATGCCTGTGATTTTTCTTCTGATGCCTGTCAAAGGAGGAATGGCTTTCTGTTCCAGCATTCCTTCCCTCCATGCTTCTTTTGTGCTTGTTATACACCGTGGGACATCCATTAGGGTGTGCACGCCTATAGAGATGCTTTAGATTCCGATTTTAAAGTCTAAGTGAGCAAGAAATATCTGCTACATGAGGAAGCATGGACCATATCCTCCAGTTTGTCAGCACACTACAGGAAGTTGTGGAAAGAGATAAGAATAACAAAATAAAAATGAAAAAGATATATATCATTGCCTATATGTGTTTTACCTTTTTTTACTTATTTCTGCTCTTTTAGATTAATCTTAAAGTTTTTAAGTAATTTTTGAAGTCATATACAACATTGTTTAAACTTGAAGACTTATAAAATCTGCCACATCTAGACTGAAAAGCTCATAATACTGAGGGACGTCAGTGTATTAGCTGTTAGGCTTCAGTGCTCAGAGCAGAAAACAGAAGGTTGTCTATGTTTAGCTCTTTTACCACACACTGTGGCCATTGTCATTGTGCACTTGGCTCCACACCCATAATTAATTCCATCATACACTGCATGAACATTTGCATACTCACATCATCTCAATGAAAGAACCTCACAAAAACCTTGAATTTAAAGAACAGTCAACACCAAAGAAGTTAATCCATACCTTGAAAAAAAAGGCCAAGGTAAAACAAACAAAAATAAATATAATTTTAAATTCAGGTCTCTATAAAGTATTGAAGTCTGTTTAGTGTGGCAGGAACACAACTGACCATGAACACCCTTGAACGGTGGATGATGAGGGAGAAAAACAAGATTACTAGCAGTAACTGCAGAGCTGTCATTGTGTTATATAAGCCTAAACTGTCTGAGTCTCCCTGAGGGGGATCATACTGTTTCTGGTTTGGTTCATGTTGGATTTCTGTTTCTTGTCACTTCACAAAATTCTTTGGCTTCTAGTTCAGGTTCAGTAATCTGTTGTGTTTTCTTCCTGTTCTCATCTCCTGATATACAAAGCTGTAGACAAAGATTGATTTTCTATTATTGAGGTAACTTCAGGGTTAAATCTGAGTTTTCCATCCTATGATTTTGGTTCACATCTTCCTGGGTAAATCACCATGGTGAGTTATGCTGAATAGCTAACCTGCTCTGGAGCATTGAATAAGAGATCAACGAGCACCATATCCTGACCAATCAGTTCTGTTGGAAATTGGCCCGCACTTTCTTAGAAAGGACAGATTGTGCTTAGGAGAGAAAGAGTTTTTAGGGATAGATGCAATCCTTTTGATTTCCCCAAAACCCTTCCAAATGAAAGGTACAGATTTTTATCAGATGGGCTGTATCACATTTATCAATGCATTGCAGTTCAGGCAGTTTGCATAATACAGAAACATTTCCATTGCACAAACATTTTTTCATTCAATTACTTAGGATCTGTAGGTTTCTTGTTTTTGCCTCATCTTCCTGCTTCTAGCTCTCCTGCTTGTGGATGATCATTGGATGCACCTGGTCCTGATTGTCTCCACCATATAAGCTTGGGTCTGTTCTTCATTCTGCATCAGTTTGTTGGCATACCAGTGGTGTTTTACAGCCACAAGTTTACGTATTCAACTTTTCTGTTGTGACTTATATGGTGATCCTGCTCTTTGTTTTTCCATCTCTGCCCGGCTTCACTCAGACTGAGATTGTTTTTTAATATAAACTTCTGGGATTCAACTTCCCAGACCATCGGCACTTTAGAAGACACCTGTCCCTCTGCACTGCCACTGCACATTTCCCAGGACTAAACCTATTTCCCTCTGTTAATAAACCCCCTTCAAACTTTCATGATAATTTCTTTGTGATTTAGTTTCTGTTAAGGTTCCTGTCATCCTCCTTTATCCTTAGGTACACAAACAAGGCTTAATGTGGCCCTTGCAAAAACCAGAGTCAGGATGGAGATGGCATTTGGGATCATTAAAGTCTGGATCAACTTCCCCAGTCAGCTCAGGGTGGCCCCTGACAGGGCATGCAAAATAATCTCTACATGTGTTGTACTATGCAATATTGCTGCCATTAGAAAGGACGGGAGCCCCTCTATTGACCCCTTGGTCCCTGATGTGGTGGACCCCATCACCCTTGAATACCCTGCAGGGATTGTTGTGAGAGATTTGATAACACTGCAGTTGTTCAGTCAAACAAGGATGTGTTTTTTTTTTTTTTTTTGTATTAATTTTGGCTTTTGTTATTGTTACTATTGCATGAAATTACTTGAATTTCAATCTTGTGTTTTGGAGGTCTGAAAAGTGCTTCAATTAGACCTTGAAAAATGTGTACAAACATAATTGTTTCATCATGATTGAAAATAAATAAGCCTACATCATTGAATCACCTTTATTTTCATGTTCCAGTTTCTACAGCTCCAGCTTTGCTATTGTAGTTTGTAGTTTTGTATTCAAGGTCAAGCTAAACTTTCTTTTGTAGAGCCCCTCCCAGAGTATGCTCCGACCTGAAACAACTTCAGAGGGTTGAGCCTGAGACACATAAGAATTTTCTAAATCTGAAGAGATTTTTTATCTGTTAGAGACCCCACATTTTATTTAACAGTTTTGATTGTACTGTGTTTGGTGTGCTCCAATTTTCTCATCACAGAACAACAGACACATAATGATTCTGTCCCATAACTGATCTAGAATCTTGTCCACCAAGCCAGAAATCTTACATGATCAAACGTGAGCCAACAAAAATGAAGAAGAAACATAGCAACAACCGGAAAACAAAGAACTGTGAAAACAGCTGGAAAACACAACACCCAGCATTGCAGAGGACAAACATAATGAAGTAATGGTGGTGGTCTTGCGACTATTGTTAATAATCCAGCACTGAAAAAAATAACAGACTGGAGACGGCATGAACACAGACTTTATATCCTTCCTTCCTCCCCAGTCAGCTCACTCTCTGATTGGCTACATTCCGTTCCACGTCACAACCCAGAGTCACAACCCAGGAGTTGCTGGTTTTCTCCACAAGTGAAGATTTTGTTTAACATGTTTAATATTTCTGATTGTCGGCTACAACCCGTTTTGGAGCTGATTGTCAGACAAATTCACTCTTAACACACCTCAGACCACATGATAATCCTATAGGAAAATCTTATAAGACTTAAGATAATCGGGTGTTTCCCAACCATGGTCAGGAAGGGGATAAAATAGAACTGAAACGGTCTGATAATCTTTATGTATGTGCTCAGCCTAAGAGTCTCACTATCAAATGTAGAGGAAATGCATGTTGGCCTAGGCCACTTACTCCCACAGTAAATGGTATATTAGATATTTGTGTTTTATAAGCAACCCAGTGTTTTAACAAGTGCTCATTAAAACATACCCTGAACTGAAACATACCCCTACACCCATAATCAAAAGGCAACCCTCACTGGAGAGGGCAACTCAAATTATTGAGTCATTGAGCAAAACTTAGGCTATTGGATCTATTTTATAGGACTCAGGTGTGTTGAAGCAGGGAAACATTGAAAATCTGCAGGACAACAGCTCTGGAGGATTGAATTTGGACACCCGAGTTAAAAACCTTAATGTTTTTTGAATCATAATGGTTGCAAGAATAAGTGGAAATAATAAAATAGGGGATGGCAAGTAATATGTTTGTGCAAATACAACATTTATGTAGAGAAGAGATTTTATTAATTCTTATTAATAAACAATAGTTTATCTAGTTTATCACCTGTTTTTTTTTTTTTTTTAATACCTGAACCACTTCCCAAACCAGTCACGTGGTACAGCTGGGCACTGAAGCTTCAGATTTATCCAAAGACGTCACTTATTTTAAAATAATACAAGCCTTGATACACTCCCTGGAAATACTTTCTAGATTACTCAACACCTGCTCCAACGCCTTGCCACAGTACAGCTCATCATTAGCATGAGGGGTTGTTTGTGTCTCCTTGCTGGCCCTGTCAAGGGTGTACCTTGCCTCCTCATTTGTAGGTGTTAGGATAGGCTCCAGCTGTATCAACAAAGGATGGATGGGTATTTGTGCCGCATCAGCCTGACTCCAACCTCATCAATTTTCCTCATCATATCCTTACCATTAATAGAATAAAGTTTGTTTTTACCTCTAACTCAGCCTCTGGCTGCTTTTAAGCCTGCAAAAGTGCACATACATAATACTATTTATTTGTTTTATTTATGTCAATGACTGACTTTATTGCATCATGAATTCAATAATCAAAACTGTTAGAAATCCCCCATCACTCTGCAGCCACATCAGTTTACTAGGAAAAGTAAATCTGCACCAGTTGGGGCTGAAATGGAGCTGGCCTCTGCTAACACACAGCAAGGCTTTGTGCACTTCTTTTGTCACCAACTAAAACAGCCAGTTACATTCACTGAGAAACTGAAACAGAAACAAACTCATGCAGGCCAGCAGCCCAGCACGGTTTCTTGTGGGTTTTTTTTTTTTTTTTTTTTTTGGTTTGCTTTCTCACTGAGTTGAGGAACTAGAACAAAGCTTGGACTTTTTGTGTTTATTTTTTATTTTTATTTTTTTTTAAATAAACATAATAAAATCTCATTATGTCATGTTCTGCTTAATAATTAGAACTTTCTTTCAAATTACACCAAAGCAAATATGCAGGAGTGCTTAATTAAAAGATGGCAGCAGCCCAAATTATATTTCCTGCCTTGTTTTTATTGATCACTTCACACCAATGAATCGGTTGGCAACAAGTGTTGTAACAGCTGATATGTTTCCAATGAGCTGCACTGTTGGTCAGAAACCTTTAAACAAACCACACAGTTTAGTGGGTGAAATGCTGCTCATTAGCATGGATGCAAACAGTGAGGATTTTTTAGACCCCTGCTGCCTTGCCAGCTCGATGCTTTGCCAACAAATAAACTATTTCCTCTTCTGTGGAAAGTTTCAGTTATTTCAGTAAATTTTTAACGTTTTTTTTTTTTTTTCGTATACTTTTAAAAATGATAGTCAGTATATGCAAATAATGTTTATGCATTGTCTTTACTGCTTTTTAACAGACATCAGTATTTGTTCAACTACAGTTAAAACATTGAGATCACATTCAATTGGCATTTTAACAGATTTTGCTGAATTGACAGTTATTATTTGTAAAACAAATGAGAATTTATTTAACGCATGAGAGTTCGACGTGACATATTTGACCACAGGTGACCACAGGTGAGAGTAGAAATGAAGATGGACCAGTAAATCAAGAGCTTCATCTTTCAGCTCGACTCCTTCACCACAACAGTCCGCAGCATTACCAGTGCTGCTCTACTTTATGTTTCCTCATGAAATTAGTGATGGGTTTACTTTTTATTTGCTATCTAATGCATTGTGAACCAAACTAAATACAATTGATATATACAATATATAGAAATGTAACACAAACATAACAATAGAACTGTCCACTTAAGAGTTTCTGCTAATATTTTCCACTTCAAGCAAAGGCAAGGCAAATTTATTTGTATCGCACAATTCAATTACAGGGGGATTCAAAGTGTTTTAAAGAATACAAGAAGAGAGGCTAAAGATGGAAGCATTGACCAGTTTTTCCAGGTCCTGCTAAGACATCAGATCTTTTACACTTGATATATTCTGAAGATGATAGTAAGCTTTGTGCTTTGTGACTTTGTGCTTCCTCTAATGTGTTTTTCAAAGTTTAGGTCTCAGTCCATCAATGAACTCAGATTTCTGGCCTGGTTGGTGGTTTTCGGGTGTATAGACTGAAGTTCTGTGGTGACCTTTAATCGTTTCAATTTGGCTCCAAAGACGAACACCTTAGTTTTGTTTTTGTGTAACTAAAGGAAGTTCAGGCACATCCAGTTATTAATCTCCTCAATGCATTTACCAAGAGCCTGCATGGGACCTCGGTCTCCTGGTGACATTGTAATTTACTTCTACAGTTACGCTTCTTAAAGTGGTTACTTTTTATTTTCCCAGAGTTGCAACAAAATTGGGAAAAACTGCATTCTCCTACTCAGCACCTTAGGGATGGAATAATCTACAAAAAGCGCTAGAAACACTTACGTCCATAAATTAATTTAAAGCTCCAATAAAGAACGTGGTGATGAAGACATGTGCTTGTTTTTCTTGAGATGTTTTTGTGACTATGTACTTGTTGTTTTATTATGAAAATGTAAATTGCTTTATGTATGCTGCATTTACTCTTTGGTTTGGCTGCTACCTTGGCCAGGTCTCTCTTGAACAAGAGATTTTGAATCTCAATGGGACCTCCTGGTAAAATAAAGGTTAAAAAAAAAAAAAATATATATATATATATATATATATATATATATATATATATGGAACCTTGGGGAACTCCACATGTAATTCTTGTCTGCTCAGATGTAAAGTTACCTATTGACACAAAGTACTTTCTGTTCTCTAAATAAGATTTAAACCAGTGTAGCGCAGTGCCAGAGAGGCCCACCCAGTTCTCCATTTGTTTAAGTAATATATTGTGGTCGACTGTATCAACTGCAGCACTGAGGTCCAGTAAGACTAAGACTGACATTTTTCCATCATCTGTATTCAAACATATGTCATCAATGACAGAGCAGTCTCAGTATTGTGCTGTCTAAAACCTGACTGGAAGACATCATGGCAGTTGTTTTTGTTTTAAAGTCATTTAGCTGATGAAACAGTGCTTTTTCAATGAGCTTACTTAGATAAGGACGATTTGAGATCAGCCTGTAGGTGCTCATTTGTGTCTTGTCTAGATTGTACCTTTTTCACAGAGACTTGATTACAGCTATTTTTAGAAGCTCTGGGAAGATGCCCAAAATTAAGTTCCAGATGTGTAACAGATCTGGCTCCAGAGTCTTTGAAACCTTTTGAAAATATTTTCCAAACAGCAAGAGGAGTAGTTCAGGTGATGTAAGATGTCCCCCAGATCTTTGCTGTTAATGAGATTAAACTGTGTTATGGTGTTTAAATTGGTTTTCAATGGACCCAATATGTCTTTTGAACCTGCTATTGATGAACCAATTGCTTGTCTGATAATCTGGATTTTGTCTATGAAAAATTTGGCAAACTCATTGCAGGTCTTAGTGGAATAAAGTTCAGGTGCTACTGACACAGGAGGGTTTGCTAACCTGTCATAGCAAATAAGGCCTGAGCATTATGAAAGTTTTTGCTAATGATGTCAGAGAAATGGGACGTCCTTGCATTCCTCTGTTGTAAATTATAAGAGCAAAGCTTTCCTTTATACATGTTATAATGAACCTGTAGATTTTTTTTATTTAAACTAGTGACAAGGTCAATGACTGAACCCCCTGACAGGGCAGGTGTTAAAGACAAGACCTGGTTAAACATCCCACTCGTGTTTTCAGTTATACACCATTTTGTGATCACCTTCATTGAGACATTTGTGTGAACAGGAATCATTCTCTTAAAGAGTAATAATCAGACAGGCCCACATCACACACAGTAACCTTGGAAAAGTCCAAACTCTTCAAAATCAATAAATCGAGAGTGTGTCCTGTAATGTGTGTGGGCTCTGTTATATGCTGAGTCAGCCCAAAGTTGTCCAGAGGTCTTTAGTCCCTTTGTCCTGAGGGTTGTCGACATGGATGTTAAAATCACCAACAATAATTACACAATCAAAATCTACACAGATTTTAGGGAGCAGTGCACCAAAACCATCATGTCTGGGGCCCTGTAAATATTTAGAAACATGGAAGAGGCATATAGCTAAAGAGCCAAGTATCCAATGAAAGAAAAATAAATCCTAGTGATAACTGCTTACACTGAAATGATTCATTAAATAAAACTGCAACCCCCTCCCCTGTCTGTTGATGTTTTCTGATATGACTGAATTTGTTTGCGGAGTCAGTCCTTGGCATTGGCTATATAGGTGGCCGGGGGGATACTGCTGTTAGACGTCAAAAAAGGGTCATGAAATCAATTAATTTAGGTCCTGATACTTTACATGAAAATAAAAGGGGTTTTATACTGAAGTATTCATCATACATTCATTATATCAGACGCTTCCTATGATATTGCAGACACTGCAGGCTTGAGTGGATTGAAATTCTGTGTGAACTAATTAAGCTGCTAATCTGGTCTGCCTGCACTGCAGACTGTAACCCATTAAAGAGATCTGTCATGTTACGGAATCAGCCAGAAACTACAATAACTACAATTATGGAGTCCTAGAGTCCCCAAAGTACTCAGATGAATCGTGTTTTAGGGCTTTCATGTCAGTAATTAATTTACATTCCGTATACAAACATTTGCTTCAATATTTTAGTGTTTTTAATTGATTTTTTTTTTCTTCTATTATGTGTTCATTTATGAAAGGGACCCCACTGTGCCTGTACACACCTCTTTGCACCCACAAAGAGGCATGCTCCACTGTGCTTCACTTTTAATATGTTGCTCTTTGCAACTCCAGAAGATATCACGCAGAAAGAGATGTAACCTTTGCATGTTTGGGCATATAGTTAAATTATTTGGAAAGGTTATTTAGTGACTTTCACATTAGCATGGGTTGAAAACTGGAGTAGTTGACATTTTTAAGATGGTCTAATGAGCACACATAGAAACCTCACCAATAGGCAAGCAAATTATGCTCTGCACATCATTATGTGTAATGCAGAAAATATTTGTGGAAAAGGAGTTTTATTTTTGCCTCTTGTCTGTCAAAGGTTGAGATTTGCATATAAATTGACCATTTTATTTCTTCCACTACAGCCCTTGCAGCCTTTATTTAATTTGTGGTCATGTTAATGAGTTCTGCTGGTTTGGAACAATGTGGGACTTCTCATACAGTATTTTTAAAAACATTTTTTTATTTGGGCCACAGCATCATTTCTTGATTATACTACTGTGTTTCAGGTGCTATAAAAGTTGCAGGTTTTGTGTATTATCCGCTGTTTTTATGGACTGTGTTGCACCAGCTGCTTTCTGTATTTCTCTAAGGTTTGATCTCTCTTGGAACTTTGTAGCAGTTCTTTACCTTTCCACTTAGTGTGCTGTGTGGACATGGGTAAGTTATGTGGCATTGCAGGAGTGTGTGGTGCTGTAATGATGCTGTTTCTGAATTGCAAGACACCAGTTGTGACTTGTATATTTGGATTTGGCTCATTTTGGACTTTAAAAATTGAAAAAAAGGAGAAAAAAGGAAAAATCTGCCACTGTATAAATACAAACTCCTGCTGCAAAGACTGCTTTACTCTATTTATAAATCATGAATAAAACTGCAGTAGAAAAAAATGCAGATATGGTGGCCCTGAGCTGCAAAAAAAAAAAAAAAAAAACCTCAAAACAACAAAATAAGAACAAACTATAAAAAAATAAACAATGATATTTAAAGACAAAGACAGAAACAGACTGGATAAGCTCATTAAAAAGGTTGGCTCTGTTCATAGCTCTAAAACACACACACAACAATAACAACACAACACAACAACACTGCACTTTATGGAGAAAACAACTTTATCCTCAACTTCAGCCTCTTCATCCACTCTTCTAAACTCACTATAATATGTATTCATTGGAAATTCTGAGAGTTGAAATACACACATAGTACACACATTACCGGGAACTGACATGTCTTTGAAAACAGATGTGATTTTTGTTAGTTTTACTTTGTTGGTTTTGTCAGTAATTTTTTTCACTTTCACTTGTTTTCTACGGAGCCCCCCAGGGGACACAGGCATTGTTTTTGTTTTGCATTACCACGCAATACCTTTTCTTTCCCTCGCAATACTTTGTGTTCCTTCGCAATAAGTTTGGCATCATCTCACAAGAAAGGAACGGTCCGAGAGTGAGCACAGCCTGTTAAAGCTGCTTTGCTCAGTTATTTCAGGTGTTTCTGATCTGCATCTGTCCCTGTCAGCATGAAGTCAACATAACACACACATGCACCTGACAAAGTCAATATGTCCACCTTAACAGAGGAAGTTGTATCATGGTGCTTTAACAGATTAATTACAAGTGCAGACAAAGAGGTTTGCTGTAATCAGAAACAGTATCAAGCACCTTGGTGCTTCACTGTTTTGGCTTCTTGTGTTTAGACTATAAAGTGAGCTTGATATGATTTATTGGTAATTTATTAAATAAACTCCAATTTCCACTCATTTTTATAACAGTGAATTATGAACTTCTCAGTACAGCTTATTATTAAGAAGACTCGTCCTCAGAAACGTAATCTGACCGCGGTAACGTGTCGCTCATCAGCTGTTGTGGTGTTTCCATGAATTGTGTTTCATTAAATGTTATTTTTTTTTGTGTTAATGATTTTTAAGGCTGGGCTGGCCAATTGATTTCATTAATTGCAATTAATATTTTAACCATTGAGCAGCACTCATTTGTTTTGATCTCGCATTCTTTGATGAACTCAGTTGGTTTGTTTTTGGTTGGTTTTATGAAACATATTCTGCAGCTCAGGGACATTTTTATTTGCGTCAATCATAGAAAAAAGAAAGAAAAAAAAATAAACTTCTGCCATTGAATTAAAAAAGTCAATAAAAATTGTTATTCTCTCATTCTAGTTGAGGCAGCTTAGTTCTTATTCACACACCTACAATCTTAAAGTGCATTTCACAATTTCCCTGCTCTGACTTTTTCAACTCATGTATGACCATTTTTAAAGCATTTTAAAGCAACTTTGGTTGTTATGGAGAAGTTCCCATGGAAAAAAAAAAACTATTCTTGTCCCTTTTGAGCCAGATCAAGTGCATTATTATGACACCTCCTTTTATAATCTAGTTACAATTCTTAAATAACTTTGGAGTATTAAATTACTTACTTACTGTGAGGCAGACCTGGTATAAAGTGGATGTGTGGACACTTAGAAACTGGAAGAAAAAAAAGAAACTTTTGATTATAGAATTGAAACAGTTAAAACACTGCAGACTATCCAGCAGACCAAGGCAATGACTAGTTGACAAACCTCTAATGAAACGCTAGATAAGCAAATAATGAAGTAAAGCCCTATGTGTCCCTGAAAACCCTAAATCTGTGAAAGCTGCATTTAGAGGACAAATGAGGCTGTGCTCTTCCACAAGGGATTCATTTCACCGCATCACAAAAAGCATCCAGACTGTTTATGTATGCATGACACATTTCTTTGTTGTCCATGGCATTTCTTTGTTGTCCATGGTCACGCTAAGAGCAAGAGCAGCAGCAGCGTAACCGAATCAGCCGTCTCTGTTCCTGGAAGTCCGCTCAAAACAATTATGCTGTGTACAATGTTTGTGTAATGAGCAATCCATAATTTAATCACAGTGTAAACACTCTCAACCTTGAAAGAATGTGAAGGCCCCTGAGACACACAGAAAGGAACAAACTGAGCTAAAAGCAAGAAATGCAGATTGTATTTTCATTTATTTCCATATTTCATAGTCTACAGGATGTTACAGTAAAGCACTTTTAAGTTCTGAAATGTTTTTGTCAACCGTTTACAATAACAGATATTGGTATCTGACTGTAAGCCAGAACAGATCAGCCAGCGGCAGCTTTGTGTGTGCACATTTCAGTTTCAGTCAGAAGTTAACATCTCCTCTCTGAATAGAATAGTATAGAAAAAAGATTACAAAATCACTATTCACTTAAAAAAATTGCTAGAGGTTTCTGAGTACTCGCTAAATATTGCAGCAGAATCACCAAGTTAGAAACACAGCAAGTTACCGGCTTTTTCCAGGCTTACTCAAGTACATGTGTTGGCTAACATTTGGTGCACTGCTCCAATTTTGCATGCACAGCCTTGCACGTGCACGTGGTATTTCAAGGCCTGGGCTGTAGATGTTTGACAGAAGGTTAGAATCTCTATGCTCATTATGAATGAAGGACTTTAGATTTCATTTATCAGCACCAAACGTTCTCAGTGACATTACAAATTAATCTGGTTGCTTCTGAGTTTTTCTAAACATCATTTGAAACAATTTAAACATTAACATGAAAAGCCACATGTTTTATTCACCACTCTGCCTTCAGGTATTTTACAAATGCCGTTAGAGATGTGTTGTCCATGAATGTGCTGGCTCTAAAAGTACTGAATGAGAAGAGAACAAACTCTTAAGATGCGATGGGATTTCATTTTGACTGGCACACCACGTGGCCAATTAACAACTACAATCATAGCATCATGTGAAAGAAGGAAGGGGGCAGACTGTCAGAAGACAGAGTCATAATGTTCACATGTTTTTAATTAGTTTTTGTTCTGTGTTCAGATGTTCATTTAAAGATTTGATTAAAATAGTAAATAGTTACTGTGTGTTTTTATGCATAAAATAAGGTTTTTATGAGTTAATAAAAAGATGAAGAAAAGAAAAAAAGAAATATTCAGAATTGCTAAATTCTAATTTTTGAGTGTTCGGCTGAATGAGTCATCTCTTTTAAGGAAGCCGAGTAAAAGAGCCAAAACTGTTAAAAGAGCTTCATGTCCAATCACTAGATTCTGTAAATTAGATCATGGATAGATCAAAGCTTGGGCCACATTTTTTTCCTCATCACTTTAGTAATTGTTGTTACAGGTTTTGAAAAGTTTGTATTCATTCTTAACAGTAGGAAGCCCATGTATGCATCTGGGACGTCCGGTTAGCCTTCTGTAATCTTGTAGCATCATAAGTTGTTCAAAAAAAATGTAGTTTTCAGAAATGGTGGTAAAAGCAACTTGCAAGTCTTCTTCAAGCTCTGGACCTTGGTGTGAATCCCGTCTGTGCTGGAGATTTAATGTTGGTCCAGTGATAATCTTCCTTAAAAGGAAAAGCATTTTTTAAAGCTTCAAAGAAAAATCAGAGTAACACAATTTCTCTCTCTCTGTTTATTTAAGGGGAATAAATAGAAACAATTTGAACAACAAATTCACAACAAAGACGCCACACTGGTTTCAATTTTGAAAGATGTTTGTAAGTCTAAGTTCGTGCAAGTAGAAAAAGGCTGCTGTAATTCTTTGTTGTGATTTAATTAATTTAATTAATCTTCTTTTATCAGAACAATTTCATGAATATTTGTTTTTCTCATCATTCCAAACCTTTCAAGGAAAAGATCAAGTTTCACAGGAATTCTTTGGGCATGAAGATCATTTTATCAAAAATCGTATCATTACCTGCACAGGTTTTTCTCTAACTATCCAGAGAGATTGATACTTTCTTTTTCTCTTAAGATTAGATGTCAGTATGCAGATTAGATAAGCTGCACAAAAAAATGTATAATGAGATGAAGAATTATTTCTGATTGTAATTAAGATTCTCAAGTTTTGAGCTCTTAAAAATTCTACATTAGACATGCGCTAACAGTTTATTAGATTTAATAACGTTAATTCAAACAGATATGTCTTAAAAACGTTCCAGCAATGTAAAATAACAATGGATTTAGTAATTTACCATACTGAAGATAAATAAGACACAAATACATAAAACAGCATGGCGTCAGACCTCTTTACCTGTCCTCATCATTCTAGATTACATTTTTGTTAAAAAAAACATACTAAACAAAAACACTCTAAAAGTCTCATTGGGTCCAAACTGACTCTGTACTTCAGCATTTCATTTGTTCATCCAGTTCAGGCATGAATGCTCCAAAATGAATGAGAGTTTTTGAAGGTGAAGTCTGTGTCATCTGGTAGCAAATTCTAATAACCTGGCAGCACCACAAAGAAGACAAAGAAGAACAAAAGGAAAGAAAAAAAAATATGATTCAGATGAAAGGAAAAAGAAGACTGGCGCCCAGAAATGAAGCTGCTGACTGACAGATAACTTTAAAATCAGCTTTCAGCATGTAACAGCGTTCTAGCATAGTTGAGAAGATTAGCACCAGGGACAGCTCCCTCATCCACAGCCGGCTCAGGTTCAGCACCTTGGACAGCGTCTCAGTGCAGAAATTATCCACAACCACAGAAAAATGAAGCAGGAGGGTGCAGGAGGGTGAAGGGATTTCTTTATAGTCATGAGGCTTTCTGAACCTTGGTGTTCTGTACAAATTTGATTTGGTGTTATGCTGAGAGAAAACAGGGAAATGTGGAGCAATGGAGGTGAGTCTGAGACGCAGTGGCACTTCAACATTACTATTCTCTGTTTTCCTGCTTGCTGAGAAGTTTTGTGTGAAAACCGAGAATTCGGACTGATAAAGGTAAACCTGGTAATCGTAAAGTCTAAGCTCATTTTGTAACCATGACAATGGATAGCTATCAAAGGAGTCAGAAGAGCTGAAGCCCCAAATGCCTCATATATAGCATGACCCAGAAAAGAAATGAGCACTTCTTTTCATACCCCAAAATTTATGATCCATAATCAGGATTCAAAGTTGATGCAGAAAACTTTTAGTTCTACTTGACCTCACTGCTGTCGTCGAGACTGTTGGTTATGACATTTTAATCCAAAAGTTTTTTTGGTTTTATATTGTTATTAATATAAATTCTCCAAGCAGTTAATTTTTTTGTATTTACATGATGTCATATCCACCTTATATGTTAGATAAATCATTATGTGGTGGTCAAATTAGCTTGTTGTATACCAGTGCGTGTGTGTGCCAATTAACGCCTCATGGTTTCAATTTCTTTGGTTGTTCCAATTGTTCAAATCATGACTCCATCAAAGCTACTTTAAAAAGAGAGAAGATATCATTGGAGAGGCTATTGTAAATGAACACCTTCCTTAAAATAATTCTATCTTCATCTGCAGCTCATCTGCAGCTCATCCAAAACGCTGCTGCTAGAGTTTTAACCAGGACTAAGAGATCTGAACACATCACACCAGTTTTGAAATCTTTACACTGGCTTCCAGTCAGTCACAGAATAGATTTTAAAACCCTTCTGCTTGTTTACAAATCCCAGAATGGTTTGGGCCCAGAATACATCTGTGATATGTTCAGAGAATATAAACCTAGCAGAGTTCTTAGATCAAAAGACTCTGGTCAACTAGTCCAAACCAGACTCCAAACCAGAGTCCAGACCAGAGACTAGACCAGAGTCCAGACCAGAGTCCAGACTAAACATGGAGAAGCAGCATTTAGCTGTTATGCTGCAAACAAATGGAACAAACTGCCAGTGGAGATTAAACTTTCACCAAATGTAGACATTTTTATTTCCAGGTTAAAAACATTTCTTTTCTCATGCGCATATGCATGAAATCTGCACGCTAACTTTTTTAACTTATCTTGCTTTTAATCATTTTAATGTAATTTATTATTTTATTGTGATTATGTGTTGATGCCTTTTACTATTCTAATTATCTGTAATGTCTTTGTTTTATGTAAAGCACTTTGAATTGTCCTGTACATGAAATGTGCTATACAAATAAACTGCCTTGCCTTGCCTTCATAGAAAACTTATCTTTTTAAAATTTAATACCATCTCTATGTTTATGTGGCCTTACTCTAGGCCATAGTAAAGCACATGCAACCAAACTGATATCCACAATGGAGTATAGGGCTAAATGACAATGAAAACAAGAGGACAAACTTCAATGAGACATTGAAATAAGGGAGAAAGCCATATGTAAAAGCAGTATGTGTATTTACACACCCGCCCACACACACACACACACACACATATATATATATATATATATATATATATATATATATATATATATATATATATATATATATATATAGAGAGAGAGAGAGAGAGAGAGAGAGAGAGAGTTCCAAAAATAGTTGGATTCAATGGTCTTGATGTTTCAGTGGGCTGTGTCAGTTTCTTGGTCAAAGGCACAGATAATATCCCTTCAAATCAGTTATGCTGAGGTTAAAAGAGTTTTGACACAGTGGGAAGCAGCATTAACTTTTAGTGAAACAAGGAGCTCTCTGAAAGCTGAACAGAAAGAGACATATTCCACCTTTTCTACAGCTTAGCTTCTGGCAGAAGCCAGGAGGAGTGCTCATTGCCACTAAACTGGGAAAAACAGACTTTTCTGTCAGTTTCCAAGCTTTGGACCACTAACTCTCTCTTCATAGTCATTTTATCCACCCAGTGGAACACCTGAACAGTTTTTCTGGCCTTTTTCAGCAGCTGCTTTTCACAAATGTGCTTCACAGCAGGACATTTTCTGTTGGAGATGGACTCTCATGGCTGGAAATGTAAGGGAGAGGGCATGGGAACCCACAGGAGGTAGGATGTGATGTTGAGTTTACACAGTTGAAATTGCTGTTTTCTTCACAAAACTTTGAGCATAGCAGATCCATGTTCTGCTGATCGATAAATTTGAACAATAGTGAGTGGAAAGCATGTCACATATATCATTTTTTTATAACTTAGATGTCAGGAAAAGATGTTGCCATTAAACTTATGAGCTAGGTATGCAGGTATGTCTGTCTGCAACATGCTGTTGGATAATCAAACTTAAAAATAGATGGGAGGCAGAGTTGGGGGCTAGTGGATGTGACCTCTGAAGTCAAAACCAGCGTTGGGCAGCAGGTAAAGTTTTAATTGTGATTAAGCTGCATGACTTTGTGATTAATCACAATTTTTACACATTTTATTTTGAATTGCAGTGTGAAAAATTCAGCAATAAATTCAAAAGCAGTGTGTTGCACACATTTTTAACAGCAGTATTTCATTCAGCAGTAACAATAGTTTATATAAATCTAAAAATTAAAATTAGATATCCATGAAAAAGAAGGATGAAAATTTCAGTATTTATTCACTCTGTAAAAAGTTATTTTAAAGTAATGTGTGTGTGCATGTATGTGTGTGCTTTCCAGGCTGACAATAGAGCAAGATGAAAAGAAAAGAAAAGAAAAAAAAAGAAAATATTATTTTCTGTAAGCATGGAAAAGGAAATTCTGATTTTGTTAGGAAATAAAAAAAAAATCTGCTATTTTTATTTATTTATCCATGCATTCATTCATTTATTTTTTGTAAGTTTCTTTTTTTTCCTGGAGAAAGGGCTGGAACTTGAGCACAATATAATAAAGAGCAGAATTTGTGTTTAATCTTCAATCAGCAGTGTCAAAAATACATCATGTCCCCTGAATAAAAACTTCTATCTTACACTTCCTTTTCATGGTAGGGTTTGCTTACAGCTGAATAACAGCCCACAAAGTAACTCATAAGCGATACTGAAATGGTGGAGGATCCTGTTATTTTCCATCGACACTCTGAAGGGATTCTTTGTACCGTTTTTCTTTTGAAGCCGTGAAGAAGAACTGAAACCTGCCTGGCGGAACAAAGCCAATCTGTGTGTGTGTGTGTGTGTGTGGGTGTGTGTGTGTTCAAAAAGACCACACAACAGTAGCCTTGTTGCATTATGCTATTGATTGCTCAGTCTCAGTGCTCCAGTGATTATAAGATTCAGCTGTGTAGCCGAGGGCTTGATTCCTTATTAATTCACTGCTCACCTCGATCCTCGCTGAGCTTTTGTTGGGAATGTTTTGACAAGATAAAGATCTCAGAGGCAAAGACAAAAGCTGTGCAACACTGATTCCAGGAACGACTGACATTATTATGATAATAATTACATGAACAAAGAGTAAAACAGTCTCATTTAGCAGATTCACAGAGGACGGGGTATTGTTTGGTGACTTCTTTTCAATTTTATGCACAAAAACGAAGTTTTTTTTTTCCTTTTAACTGCAGCACAGTAGTGACTACAGTATATATATTCAAAATATGTCATTCAATATTTCTGTGTGAAAACGTTGAGACTCGCAGCTAATTTTTATATATCCAGAGTAATTCAAAACTCATTCTGTCCAAACCTAATGAGCAAAAGAAAACAAAAAAAACATAAGAAACAAAAATTTAAAATGAAGAGAAAAGATTGAATCCATCAGAGATGCATGGCATGTATTTTCCCTGTGATTTTGTTTTATTCTCTCTGTTGTTTCCACCTGACAGCCCGACAGACAACATGCATCTAGGCTGCATTCTTCAGTCATCTGTTTGATGTTTGTTCCTGTTTTTACGCTTCAGGTCTTTCAAAGCAGACCTGACCAGTGGAAGGGCAGGAGGCAGTTTTTGAAGGTAAACAAATGCACACGCCTGTCAGTGATGTCCATAAAAGCAGACACAGAGGTAGTAAACATACTTCAGGCAACCCCCGAATTGTCACACTTCAAATTTAGATGCTGCGCAAAATATCTAAATTGTAGAACAAAGTACTTTAACAATTTGGGCACATTGAAAACAAATCTTCACACAACCAATAATAAAACCCAACAATTTTTAAAAACCTGATCATAATCTCTCTCTCTCAAACCCCACTGCCACCACAACCACCTACACCCCCATTATGTTTTGCATTCTATTTAGCTTCTATTTCTATAACTGTATATAATAAGGAAAAACTGGCTTGATACTGCTGTCAGGAAACGGTAACTTGGGGATCTGTTCACACTGGGATCCAGCCCACTCATGACTACAGAGGCCACCACCACTGGAAACCACCTAGATCATGGCAGACCGGGGTCCAAACTGCAGTCGTAGGGCTGCACAGCAGGGCCCCCACAGTCACCCAGACAAGAGTTATCACTGCAGTAACAGCCCTGCAGACCAAGCACATATAGCTCCCTGCATGAAGGATATTAATGAGGAAAACGATGGAATAAAAGATGTTAAACAAAAAGACCAAATTAAAGCAAGACAAAAACATTAAAATAACATATGAATTGGTGGTATTATAAATAAAGAAAAGTATGCAATTAAATAAGTAAGAAGTAAATCTGTAAAATGATGATGAAAAAAATGAGATTAAAAAAAGATTAAAGCAAAAAATTAAAGCTTAGCTGTAAGCTAAGTTAAAAAGGTAGAGCTTGAGCTTTTTTTTAAAAAAATGTCATCAGTCTCTGCAGCCCTGAGGTTCTCTGGCAGGCTTTTCCACACACAAGGGCTGTAGTGATGGAACGAGGTCTCAATAAAGGTTTAAGTCCTGACTTTGGGAACAAGTAAAAGGCTGGTACCAGAGGACGCGCGAGAGGGTCCGCAAAAGTTCATACTCCAAAAGCAGGTCAGATAAATAAGAAGTCCCAAGACCATTAAGACATTTATAAACAACTCAAAGAACCTTAAAATCAGTCCTGAAATGCATGGGGAGCCAGTGCAGCGATTCTAAAACTGCTGTAACGTGTTCATGCTCTCTGGTCCTCGTCAGAGCACGAGCTGTTGAAGGTTTGAAATACTCTTCTTGGGAAGACCAGAGAGCAGGGCATTACAATAATCTATTCTACTAAAGGTAAAAGCATGCTTCAGCATCTCAGTGCTGGTAAGAGAGAAAAATTGGTGGACTCTGGTGATATCTTTAAGATGATAAAATCCTGTCTTTGAGGAATTTCTAATGTGTGGAATAAAATCCAGCATATTGAGCCACTATAAGAAAAACAGTTTGCACTTTACATCTGCTTTCCTGTGTTTTTTGTCAGCATGATTTCTTTTAGGCTGCATGAATAAAAAATATTTTCATCTGTCAGGTTCCAACTGTTGTGCAGGAGTTGACAGATCAGCTGTGCAGGATGGAGCCTTGTTATGGAGCCTTATTTGATCTAGACTGTGTACTGGCACCATCAAGTCTTCTTTCTAATGATGGAGTGAGAGAATAGTCCAACATTTCAGTGTCCAGTACTGTTTTTACTGTGGAAATAATCTATCCTTCCTATCCTTTACAATCCCACATCATCAATAATTGTGTGAAATTGTTTGTCATCTTTCTGTTTCAGTGGACCTGCACCAATCCAAAGTTCCAGCATCATCTCCGTTAATCAAACACTTTAATCCAATCATCCACAGCTGCTTTTCACCCCACAGCAACCTGGTCATCTTCTGTTTAGCTGTAAGTGATGTTTACATTTGTTTTTTTCTGGATGGAAATCCCATTTCCTTCAGCTGCTCTGTTACAGTTCGGTCACAGACATTGACTCCTATTTAAGTCTATTTATTTTTTGTTCTTTTTTGTTGTGCATTTCAATTTTTTAAGGTTTTTTGGTTTAGTTTTTTCTCCTCTGGTGCTTCCTTCATCCACCTCTATGTTTCCCATTTACATTCTTCCACTTTTGTTTGTACCTTCTTCAAATTTTATTCACAGACCAATATCTTTGCTGCTCTCTGTGTGAAATCACCTTGTGGAAATAGGTGTATAATATTTTCCATTGTTTAAAGTGATAGAACTTGGCTGGTCTGCAGGAAACATGGCTCCAAGCAGATAGCTTTTTATTAAACTCTGCAAATGCTCCCTTTTAACTGTAGACTTATTCAGGTTTGTGTTTGTAAATTACAAGGTGAGTCACTTTATTTTTCTTGGTTTAAAAAGGAAACACTTTAAATATAACTATTTAATTTTTATTAATGTATGTAAGATGATTTAAACAGTTTAAAGCTTCAGCAACATTATTTGTTAAGCATGAACATAATGTGGTATTAACTATTAGTACTTGCAAAGTTTGTGGTGAAAATTGCATCAGAGGGAGTAACTATACAGTACAAAAGCTTGTCCATATTCATCGGAGCTCACACAGGTGGTAATACATATGCAACATTATCATTGTTAAAACCTGGATGCAATACAGAGAGGGGGTGTTGTGCCACAAGATACCATCAGACATGTGATCAGGCTGTTTGATCATGAAGGCAAGTTCTGTTGTGCATGAACTGCTTCTAAACTGGAACAAGGGTAAATGGATTCGCTACAGTTATAGAGATGGTTTTACTTGACTCAGTTCTGAACTTTTTGAGAACTTAGGTTGGTGATAAATGGCCAAACACTTCCTTACCCCTGTTCTCCACTAAAGAGTGGTTCTTCTAAGTCTTTACATACAATTTAGTGGGTAACAGCCCACCCATCCCCACACTGTTTGAACTAGGACACAGAAACACCACCACATAGACCAAGGGCTCAGAATAAAGGAAAAACCCGGCACATTTTTAAACAAAATGGCCACATGTCCCCCTCCACACATGATTCCTTTTGACCCTCTTAGTCTTCTATTTATTTTTCTCCTTTTTCTTCCTTCTTTTCCTCTTACGTCTTCCCTTCTTTTTTGTCTGTTAATTCATCTTCTCTGACCTCTTCCCTCAAATCATTTTCTTCCTTAACCCTCTGGCTTATACTCTTCCACTAATCTCTCTCCTCACACTTATCCTTGCCCTAACCTCACACTGTTTTAATCCCAACCCTAACCACTCTGGGCTCTGGGCCAGAGTGGTTGGTGGTTAGCCGAGCCCGAAGTGGTTAGCCCCTTTCTCTCCTTTTTCTCCTCTCCTCCCACTAACCCCATTCCACATACTGCACATATCACTTGCAGCCTCATGGTTTTTGGTCTGCACAGCAAATTCAGCACAGGGCCTCCTGAGTCTGTCCCACACAGAGCAGCAGGAGTCTCAGTGTCTGAGGTTTTCATTGATCTCGAGTTGAGCATGCCTACCACTGATCTCTACACCAAACTCTGGGATGCCATAGAGTGGTGGAAGGAGATCTTGGAGAAAATCTAACCCTATAAACAAAAAGTAATCATTCTCAGCATTTTGACTTAATTCACAAAATAGGAACAAAATAATTTTCCGTTCATTTTATTTTTCTCTGTGATGCTAACACTCATTTTTCCTGTTTCTGTGTTATTATCTGCACATTTTAATAACTCTGCCTTTCTGTGCCTATCTGTTTTAACTTTTTTGTTTTAAAAAAAAATGCCTCATTTTGATAGATCCCTTCCTCTGCTTTTATCCTTTAATGTTTTGCTGTAGCATGAGGTAGAGCATATTTTTTAACAGTGTATGTTATCTCATTACATACATTATATATATCTTTGTAGATTGCATGAAGGGTGAGCTATTGATCATTATTCACCCCACACAGATGAACTCTAACATTCCTGAGAAAGTGTTGACAGAATACGTGATAGTGCTCAGTGACGCTGGGGATTTAGTGGAGTTTTAAGGGTTAAATTCTGACTAACAACAATCAATTTAGCATCCATCTTGCATACTGTCTCTTCTCTGAGCTGTCGCCAGCTAGTAAAAGTCAGTCCAATGTTGACTCTTTACCTCACTTCCTCCAGTAACGTCTTCTCGGGTTTCTTTGCTGAATCAGCCATTGTACGTGTTCAGTCAGTGTGCCGATATTCAGATGCTGATATGTGATGCCATAAATCAAAATACTGCTATGAAGCGATAACCTTGGATGGAGTTCGTCAGTTATGTAGTGCTACTTTAAGTAGATTCTCATCCATTTGTTATAAAACGAGTGAGTCATGTTTGTGCATGAATATACATTAAAAAATGAAAAAACTTACAGTGTCTTTACATTGACTTTTCAGTGAGAACATTCCAGGGTTCACGAAACTCTGAGATATCAGTCTTGAAAAAAAGAATAATGATGCAGCATTGGTTTGGTTTCTGAGATGTATGAGGATGCTCTGGTGTTTTCAGAATTCATTGCAGCTCTTTGATTGCAAGCTGCTCATCTTTTTGAAGAAGCTCATTTCAAGCAGCCTTTCAAGTATGCATGGTTTAAATGTTTCATACAGGTTTGGGGCAACAGTCACTTCAACTTAGATCAGTTTTTTTAAATTAAAAATTTGAATTTTATTTCTTCTTGCCTGCTTCATCTGCAGGTGGGTGTAGATAGAGATTGATTAATGAATAAAAAAAAGCCACATTCTGGTTCTGTTGACCTTTCTCCCCAGCATCCGAGCTCGTGAAATTGTCCGGTTGTGTAAAATAAATGAGGAGCCCTGAAGGTAAGTTTACAAAGAGAATTCATAAGAAAATGGAACAAAAAAAGCAAAAAAAGCAAATGTTTACTCATGTATTTCTTTTTTTTAACCATTCCTGGTAAAAATTGGATTACTGGTGTTCTCCATGTTTGCGTATTATTTATAAGAGAAAATATTGTCACAACACTGCATGTGTGGAGCTTTTTGGGATTTAACTGTCAATCTGCAGCGTCTCCAACAGATTCTCTGTAATCTTTTCAGCAAAGCCGCTGTATACTGCAACACTGTTGCTGGATTCCGGTAAGGCTTAAAACTGAATTACTTGAAGATAAAATGCTATGCAGTGTGAAGAAAAGAATGACACTGGTAAATGAAAGCTGTACCCAGCATAACTATATGCACCATCCTCGTGCATATATACACCTGCAGGATGATACTTATGCAGCATTAATTGGTTCCTAGGGTTCATATTTAGCCCCTACAGCATGCTTACTTGTTGCTGTCCTACAAGGCAGTTCATCCACAGCAAGTAATCAAATTGCTAGAAATTATGTATTGATCTGCAGCTTTAACGTTGTCAATGGTGGTGTTTAATCAGCAAGTTTGTCAGTCATGTTATGGACATAAAAAAAATCTCAAGTGGACAGAATTGAATGTGAGAGGAATACAAATTAGATATTAAGAGGATTTCTGAGGAAAAATATAAATAATCTGAATAGAATGCTCAAGCTTCCTCCAGCCATCCACACACATGCAGTTCAAACCAACTTATGCTCTAAATAAACCCCTGTGTTTTTACATCTGCTGGGATTTTCCTGCCATTGTCCCAGTGCATGGTGGGATTGACTCCAGACCTCTCAGTGACCCTGAATAGGAAGAGGCAAGAAGATAAATTGGATTGGATGGAGAAGGAGACCTGTCATTGCCTCCGTCTAAAATTGGTTATTCTGCTGCACATGGTGTCATCCAGTGAATTCTTGATGGCAGTGCTGTTTGGAAATGGTTATTTATATATTTTAACAATGATTTTTAACAAGGATTTGTGCTCAAATTCAAAACACAAACATTTTGTGTGTGTGTGTGTTTGTGTGTGCATTGTGGTTTTTCTGAATTCATCATTTTTACCTCATTGGATTATTTATTTATTTATGTTTCTGGCTATGAGGATGTATTAATAAAAGCTAATAAATAATGGTTGCTGTACAGTGGGGCGAAACTGTACACAAATGTGCAATAACAGCAGACAAACGGGCAATAAATCATAACCTGACATGGTTTATGAAAAATATAAAGACTATTTTAACTTATAGACACCAAAAGCTAATAATTATTGCAATAGTTTATTTTAACATTGTATTCTTGAGTAATTATTTTTCTGTAATAGTGAGTTGATCTGTCTCATCTACTCCAGAAATTTGGTCTTTTGTTTCCTTACGGTTGCAGACAGCAGTGCTATAATGAGAAAACAAGCTCTTTTCTCTAGCTTGTGTAATGATTATGGGGACTTTAAGAAATGAGTGTCTGTGCACCTCATTTTATCATCCACTATCGTTGTCATGACATTTACACAACAATAAGTCAAGACATGCACATGTAATTCATAGTTTTTAAATGTCTGTCAGCACAGATGGTGGAATCCGTGTAAATAGGGTTTCATCAGCAGCCCAGACTACACATACACACACACACACACACACATACACACATATATATATATATATATATATATATATATATATATATATTCATATATTGACCTTTTGTCACTGCAAACTGAACACTTTCTCAAGATAAATAAGATAATTAACTTGTGTCAAGCTCATAACTTTAAACTGTTTTTTAATGTTTTTTTTCTCAGAAAGTGGTTGTTAGACTTTTACTTCTAACCGACTGGAAAAAGAGGAGCTGTTGCTGTGGCACAAAAATACACTTTTTATGTTCCTTTACACAGATTTGGGCCAGCACCAAAATTAAAGTAGTTGCCATTTCTGTAGTGACGTCTTTAATATGTGCATTCTGGAAAGCATGGTGCTCTGAGAGATGTATAATGTCCATTTCTTTTCTTTTCTAATGTTTCTAAACCATGGTGTCTAGAAATCTGGAGAACCTGCACAGTTTTGGCTGCTCAAACAGAAGTGGCCTTGTTAAACTAAATAAAAGAAGGAAACCTTTGTTAGCTTTATAAACCTGCTATGGTTTACATTTCTTTCTCTTTTTCTGTGAATATAGAGGTGTTCTTATATCTTTTATAAATTTTATTGTTTACCTGTTTAGGAGAACCTGTTATATTTCTGTTATTTTTTATGTGTGCTTTAGCCCAGAGACTCAAAATTTTGTTGAGCTTGCATAATGACAAGATATTGAATTTGATCATTTTAACAATGATTTCTTTTTACTGCATGAGAAATGACCAGTTTCTTTTTTTTCTGCAGAGATATGAATCTTAGGGATGTATGCCAATACAGCATTCATGACATAGTCAGGTCATGTGGTTCTGTTTAAATCTGTGTAGATCACTATGGTAACACGTGCTGAACATATAACCTGCTGTGGAGTTTTTGAATAAATCAGTTAGAAGCAAGTCCTTCTGCCAGTTATTTTCTGAACATATCTTTCTGAGTAGTTTGACACAGTCAGCACATAAATGTTGTCAGGCAGAAGTACTGAAAGTTGATCGCAGTCAGTGACACATTTAAACCCCATGATGGACACTGAAAAAGATTTGGATTGACAAACAACCAAAATAATATTAATACATCATCTCAAATAAGGGCTGATCACATGTTAGCATTTTAATTTTATATTTAAACATGATGCAGAGTTCATTTAATGACATTTTCTCAGCTTCTTCAACTACAAAATATTTGATATACTCCATATTGTAAGCATTATTGAACATCATTAATCATTACAAGCAATTAAAAAATAAAATGCTTCCAAAACCTAAAATACAAGTTGCAGTCTTTTTGGATTAATCTTTTGTTGGCAGTTGTTATGATCTTGCGTAACAAAGAGAACTGCAGACAGGTGTTAAAATGGAAGAATTTATTATTGCGAGTGGTAATGAGGAACAATACAAATGGTGGTAATGTATAACTGTTGAGGTAAGCACAGTTACGTAAAGCAAGAAAGCAACACAACAGCTAAATTCTAATTCAAAACCAGCCAGTACAAAAGCAAAACCAAGAATAAATAAACAGGTGAATGAATGAAAAACTGACTTATATGCCACATTCTAATTTTAACTCTATCTATAAATAACAGAAAGAGAAGCCAAAAGGGCTTTACTTATTACCAAACAACAACATCAAAAAAAAAAAAAAAAAAAAAGAAAAGAAAATAAGACTATCAGTCAGCAAACAAAAGAGAACACAAGACAAACAGTTTTAAACTGTTGGAAAAACAAAACAAATACCACCAATCGAAGCACACGGTCACAATATACCAAAGTTCAGCAGGCCAAGGACAGACTGTTTGTGAGCAGCTGCAGAAGTCTCTTATTTCCTGGTGGATGCCAGCAGGAGCAGGGATTGGACCAGTAATTATTCAATGAGGAAGGTGAAGTCGAAGGTGTGACAGCTCCAGCCAATCTCAGCCAGGTAACAGCAAGCAAGCATTTGCATGCAAAAAAACAAAAAAAAAAAGCATAAAAAAAAAACATGTAAACACATAGAGTATTTTTTGTGATTTTTTAAAGACCTGTAAAAACTCCATTACAGCATTCAAGATTGAAAACAAAAGCATGAAAAAATTTTTCCATATCATGTTGAGCCATCAGTCTCCTTATTCTATATATATATATATTCATGGGTAGTAAAAGGCTGAAATGGTTCCTGATTTAATATGGCTGTTAAAATTTAACTCAGAGTCCAAAATCAGAGCAAGATTTCTGGCTTGATGCATTAATTTCAACATCCCTGAAGTTGGTTGATCAGACTTTTGCACGCTGGCGAGAACTAAGAGGACAGGTAGGATACAGGATGGAAGCTGAATTAGCCATCGTTTGAAGGAAAATCATCCAAAGTTTCGTAATGCCTCTTTGAGGACTGATTTAAGCTGAACAATAAATCCACAGAGGGATAGGAAATGTTACCTTGTGTAGAACAGGGTTTTAAGAAACATTTTGAATATGTGAGTGCTGCAGAGGTCTCAAATATTTATGTATGGAAAATGATATATTAGGCTTTATCCATACAGGAACTCATTTTACTGTGAACTAAAAGTTCCAAACTGTGAAAACTTGCATTTGTTTAACAATAATATATTTTTGTTTAGTACAAATATTTAGTTTAGAGGAAATACAGCGGAAGTTTTAAATTAAGGAGGATGATTTTGGAAAAGGCCTTGCCTGAGGTGTTGCAGCAGCATATAGGGTGGCATGAAGAGTTCCAAAAGGAGGATCAGCAGTCACATGTATAAGCTGTGTACCACCCTCACAATTCATGCTGCTCCTCCTATAGGGCCACCACGTCAGAGAACTTAAGGCAGTGGAGAACATTATGTTGTGTCATCATTCAGCTTTGAGGACTTGGATAAGAGCCAGGGAACATGACGTGCACCACTACTGGCAGTTGTTCATCAAACAGCTGTTTCCTTTTTTTTTTTTTTTTTCTTTTTTACCGTTCTGTTTCTGTGAGGCTGATAAGAAACACAATAATTCCACCTGGCACTGCTACTGCAGCAGGTCTGTCATGTGAATTATGCCACTCTCTTACATATTTTCTTATCTGAAGAGCACATATGTGTTAATAGAATGGGTATTTCACAGTACATGCACCTTTCAGTAATGAGTTGTATCTGCACTGCAGCTATTCATCAGCTTCTGTATTCTACATGCAGCTGTGCCATTTTTCTTCAACAAGCATGAACGGTATTCCCCACAAACAGTACAGCTATTTCATAGTGCCCTGTCAGCATTCAGACCTCAGCAGGTAATTGGCAGCTGCAAGAAGCAAATGAAATTTGCTTAAAAAGATGCTGAAAACATTCAATTGTGCTTCCCTGCAAATCAGGAGTGCTGTTGAAAATCTGCTTATGTGGACAAAGTGATAATCTGACAGCAGCTTGAAAAGCAGCTTTTATTGTGACGGCATAAAAAAAGGATGATAATTATAGATTTTTTTCTTTCCTGTAATCTCTCAGTGCTCGACGGGCCACAGTTAACTTCATAACTCTGTCTCATCCATTTTGCGTTGAGTCATCTATTATGAGACACAATGAAAAAGTCATTTTTCTTCATTTTCAAGCTGGGTCATCTGCTTTAGCTGAACAAAGGAGAATCTCACCATGAGCTGTGTGATGAAATGGCAGTCTAAACTCAGACTTTATGATGCTCAGAATTAGAAGCTTGGGATCAGAAAACCAAGTTTTAACTGTGCCAAAATCTCTTTTCAACCTGATATACAGACAACACAATACAAATAATGTCTCAAGCCTTTAGCAGGAAGCGATGATTAAAATGAAGCATTATTTGGCATTTGAATCCAGGCTGTAATAAAAAGGTTCTTTAAAATTCTAAAAATATTGATGAGCCAAAACATTCTGACCACCTGCTTAATATATATATATATATATATATATATATATATATATTCTTTTTTGACTGAATCATCCCTGACCTTACCTGTAAAGCAACTAAATTCATATAAGATTCACAAGAGCACAATTAAAGATCAATTAGAGTCAGATAGGATTTAAGTGTATTGACAATCAACAAAGGTGACTATTGATTGATTTTGGTTCTGCTTGGATCACCTGACGGCATTAGATGGTTGGATGAAGAGTTTTTTTTTTTTTTTTCTTTATCAAAGTGAAAACCCAAACCAAAGTATTTTTGAAACTACCTATCCTTTTCCAAACTCCACAGAGAAGTCCCCAGATGCTTCAGTAAACCTACCAGGCAGAGACTTTCAGAGGGGCAGATGCTTAAAGTGAAAAAAAAAAAGAATCATGAGGAAGCTGATTTGAAACCATCGCTGGCTTCAGTCTCCTCTTGTAGAAGTATTACAGTTTTCCATAGACAAACATCAAGAACCTCTGTACCTTAGAAATAAAACAATATATTCATCTTAAATAATAAATGATGCTGTTGAAAATAAATAAGTCATGTTTACTTTTAAGGCATATTTTTGCAGCCTAAACAAGTACATGTGTTATTCCTATTTGTATTCATTCTCACCAGCTGGGAAACTGCTACCTTTTGCAGCAACATAGAGTTTTTATCTAAGTATCTTTGCACTGCAGCAGGAAATCCCAATAGGGAATTTATGTTTTTTTTTTCTTAGTAAATCATTAGCTCCATAGTAAGCCAAACTGAAGGAGTCAGGATGTTTGTACTATGCAAAAATGTCAAGTCTATTGAAAGCTGGATATGCACATTTAATCTAGTTGAAGAGCAACTTTATTTTGACCTGTGAACACAGATGGGGAGATAAGAAACTTCACAATGGCTGAGAAGTTTATATCCATTGAGAAGTAAGTGGAAAAATCAAAACAAGGTGGAGGTGAAAACCTGCCTGCAGCCTGTTTGTGTCCTGAATTGAAAAAAAAAAGGCTGCAAGGAATGTTTTTAGAAGTGTAAATGAGGTAAATGTGTCAGCTTTGCCTTACAAAATACACCAAAGTACACATGACACTGCAGTAATCCCAATCAACCTGCAAGCAAAGCTTCTCTGTGTTAAATGAAAGAAATTACATTGCTGCCCTGCTGCCAGTGTTAGCTGGGCTGAACATGTAAAATATCGTTTGACAGCTAGCAGCAGAAACTCACTCATGCCAAGTAGGTCAGTTTAGTTACATATTTTACTTAAAATTGTAATTAAGCTTCAATTATCCCTTAAATTCCCTTTACATTCCCCTCCATTGCTATGAAGGAATTTAAAAAAAAGAAGAAAGAAAACAAAATATCTTTCTTAGAGGAATCAAGAGCCAGATGCCGGCACTCCAGAACCTTCCTCTCTAAACATGCATGCTTCTGACCAAACAAATGCTCCACCAGCTCTCCAGATATCCTAAGAAATGTGGCATCGAGATATTTGCAGCAGGTAACTTAAATCCTTAAAGCTCTGATGTGGACGAAGAGGAAGAACATTCAATAGGTTGATTACAAAAGCCAGCTGTTCACTTTATTTCTTTATTTAGCCAAAAAGCCCACAGAGATTTCTTCCTCCGGGACGTTGGGTCATAAAAAAGACAATTTCAAATATTAGTGCAATAAAAATTAAACGGTGTACAAAATGGATCAGTAGTCGTATCCATGGTCAGCATTTCAGAATGTAAATGTGTGAAACTACTGATTTAACCACAAACACTCATAAGGAAGTAGGAAGGTAGATCACTGACATCCACACAAAGCAGCCAAGTTTGAAGCACATCCAGCAAAACCTTTTCTACAGAACTTTCTCCTTTTACTTCCATCTGACCTGAGAACAGTTTTAGAAATATGAGGTTGGGGTTAGAAATCAAACATACATTTCACTTTTGATGTTCTGGAGTTTAAGTTGTGTCACATAGAACCTTCACACAACGCTGCCTTGCTCCATCAGTGTCCATTTAAAAAAAAAAAACAACCTGAAAACCCATGAGACTCTTGCTTCCTATTTTTATTATTGTATTGATTTTAGTGTTTTATTGCTGTTTTATTGCATTTCACTTGTGTTTCTGTTTTGACTTTGGATTTATTTTACTTTAAATTTATTGCTTCTATAAGTGAAGTTGAGTTGAGTTGAGTTGAGTTGAGTTGAATTGAGTTGGACAAAGTTAAAAATAGTTTCTAGTGGAATGGAGCTGTGCTTCATTATGTCTTTAACAATGAAATCTAACTAACTAAAGCTCCAGTTTCCTTTGCAGTCCAGTCCAGATGCAAACTAAGAGACAGTTCAGGGGGAAACAAACACGTTAAAGCTAACAGCAGTGATGTACTTTACGTTTAATCAGAAATTAGTTTTCTAACATCAACCACTGATAAAATTTGGGTATGACGGAGGTTAGTAGGTGTTTTAAGGATGAGTGTGGTATTAGTAGTAAAATTCCTGATTTAAAACCTTTTTTTTTTGTTTTACAGTATACTTTCACCTTATGATCATAATGAATGAATCAATCAATCAGTCAATCAATCAATCAATCAAGCCTGGTTCTCGTGGAACTAAAAAGAAACCACACCTTGAGGCATTTGTTTGAGCTGAGGAAAAAAAAAGAAAAAAACTCAAAACATGAATTAATTAATATCTGGATTTTGGTGGCCAGAGGTCACTGTTACCACAAACAATTTCAATCTGCTCCATTCAAATGTCAGACAATGTCTAATCAAAACGAGGGAGCGAAGACATTTTGCACCAAAAAGTCAAAGCTCAGCTTTACTTAACATGTTTTACT
This sequence comes from Melanotaenia boesemani, assembly GCF_017639745.1. Taxonomy (NCBI): domain Eukaryota; kingdom Metazoa; phylum Chordata; class Actinopteri; order Atheriniformes; family Melanotaeniidae; genus Melanotaenia; species Melanotaenia boesemani. The sequence continues at coordinate 4,919,967 of NC_055701.1, forward strand.
CTCAGATGACTAAACAGAGATTAGATATAAAAAGCAACACAACCAGTTGCTTATAACAAAGCAGACATGGAAAGTTATTGTATTTTTCTTCCTTTAGTTGACTTAAAGATGAATTAATAATCCAGGGCTTTGACAAATTGTTCATGAAACATTTCATACTTTCTTTAATTTTAATACGTTACATCCATGCAGTTAATTCCTGCTATGCTCATCAACATCCACGCTGGTCTTGTTAAGGCAGTGTAAAAGATGTTGGGTGTTGCATGACTTTCACTGGGTGTGTAGTATTTATCATCCAGGTGATCAAGTGGCTAGCTATGTGGGTGATCTGCCAGATGACCCTCTGGGATTCAAAAGCGTTTTTGGCGACAAAGTCCCATAAACTGCAGGGCTGGAACAAACAAATCATAATTGTGTACTCGCGGATACCAAATATTAATATAAGTACTAACAAATCTCATTACACTAATGAAGGCTCAGTCTCCCTGAGTTTTCACCAAACCCCAGGAGCAGCTAGAAGCAACTGGTTAGTAGACTTTAGAGTTCTGGCTAAAGAGTAAGCTTGCAGGCAAAAACATTTAAACATTTAAATAACATAAAATAAAATTATTTTAAAATCTATTCTAAAACAGACAGGAAGCCGGTGCAAAGAAGCAAGAAGCAATGCTGGTATCTCAACCTAACTCCTGTATACTGGATTGTGCTTTTGTTAAGACTTCCAATGTAAACTTTGCAAATGGTTCACGGCAACGGTAAACATACATGCCGAGTCTGTTTTTGATGGAACACACGTCCAGAACGCATCAAACTCAGTAGTTCAGATAGGGGAAGACAGAAAATCAGACACAGGAGCAGTGTAAAAGCATCTGTTAATTTTCAAAATAAAAGTGCAGATTTGCTCTCTCTGAACTGTGTAAACATAACATCATTAAGTGGCCCGGATGTCTCAGTGTTTTCCATATATACATCAGTGTTTTGGATGTCGAGACGTTTATCCTGGACATAGGAAATCATAAGATTCTTCAATTCTCCTGTGATTTTATGATCTTGTGGATCCAGAGGATCTAGGATCCAGGACGCATCACGGAGGTCGGAACAAAACCGCTGCACAGCAGTGACGTGGCGCATATGCACCCGGTGGAAATGTGGGGTTAGATGTCTCCCTAACACCTCCTCATTCAAATGAAAAGTTCCTGCACAAGCCTGTTAATGGCCCATTGATTTGAGTCAGGTGTGTTGCAGTAAGGACGGATCTAAAACCTGCAAGATGGCAGCCCTGGAGGACCGGAGTTGGAGATCCCTGCTCTAAAAGTGTTATGGTTTCTGGGTTCATTTTTGTTTTTTGATTTCTAATTAGCTGATTGTCTTTGAGTTCTTTATTTTGTTTTCTGTTTTTATTTTGCAGTCTTTCCGCATGTGTATTCTGATTGCTTTACTTCCTGTTCCCTGCTTCCAGTCATTAATTATCCCACATGCTTGTCATTTATAATTTAGTTCCTCAGTAGTGAAGCTTCTGGATTTTCTTTGTCTTTTGCTAGTTCATTGTGTGTGCTACATATCATGCTTTGTTACCTGAGTTGTCAGTTGGGTTTTATTAGCCTTCAGTTATTTTTAGTTATGGTGCTTCCTGCTTTTATGGTATCTTTTGTTTTTATTAAAACATCTTCATTCTTACATCCACCTGCCCTTTATCCTACATTTGGTTCCAACTGCCTTGCCTGATGCTGCTGCAAGAGCCTTCATTTGTTTGGTAAGGCCTCTTCTTACAAGCAAATGCTTTCCTCTCCATTTCAGTGGTAAACTTTACCTCTGTCACTTGTTGTTAGTGTCTGAATTGTCTCGATTGCATAATTTGCCACATCTGTGTAGGTTTAGCTAAAAGCCACGCTGCCTGAGGCTTGTGGAAGTATCCAGCTGTTTGGCTGCTGGAGTGTGCCACCCCTAGATTTTCAACCTCACCTAAATTAGCTCTGTATTGAGCTTCTATTTTAGACTATAACCACCAAGTTGTGAAATTCATACCACACTCTTTGATATTATCATCATTTCAGTGAACAGTACCAAAAGTTTGGACACGCATCCCCATTCAAATTTAATGGGTGTGTGTCTAAACTTTTGACTGTTACTGTATAGATTAAACAGTTTTTTTCATATGAGGCCAAGGGTTCTTTATTTGATGGCAAAGTTCATCAATGGAGCAACCAAGGTCTGACCAGAAGGTTGGGATATTTGCAAATGTTCAGTTGCAACAAGGAGTTGTATTCTAACTTTAAACCCAATCTGATACTTTCTTAACTTTTCATAGAGTCTCAAAACCACTTTCATTCTGCAGCAAAACCCCTGACACTGCAGTTTTTTTTGTTTGTTTGTTTGTTTTTTGTTTATTCCAGTTTATTCCCATTTCCGTGTTTGTAGCTTGTCTTGTAGTGCTCTGTATTGTCACCACTCTGTCAGAGGAAAATAAAGAGGGACTAAAATGTAGATGCTGATGCTCTGCAGGGACAGAGATTGCTCAGATTTTCTACCCGACACCAACTGAGCACCCATGAAAACAACTTTGCTTTATATAAACAGTCACTAACCTAGGTTTAAGTGCATTTTCATTCCATGTGGGATACTAAAAAAGATACCTCTGGATAAAACCTGCTATCCTGTATGGATTCCTTTTATTAAATTTATATCACTCACAAAGAAGAACATTTTGTGAGTTGGTAGGAGATTTATTGAAGGATTTGCCTCTTTCTGGGTTTTAGAACTACCTAAATCAAACGAAAAATCCCCGGTAGTACTTCGGGAAGCTTTATCATTTCTTCAGTCTTGCATCCTGCAGTGGGTCTCTGTCTATAACTCCAAACCAAATAAACACATTTTCCCTGCGGATGAAGTGGCCAGTGATCAGTAAATAAATGAGCCATCGAGAAAATGCTGGATTTCTGCTTTTCCTTTGGGTGCCATATTGACTGACTGATTTGGGCACCGAGTGTCATCTGACCGGTTAATTCATCTCTTGGTCTGAACAAAACTGACGGAATTGCTCAGTAATTGCTCATATGGATGAGAGAGCATGTGAGACATTCAACCTTGGCCTCAGATGATGAAACCACTGAGATTACTCTTCTAAAGCAAAAAAAGAAAAAAAGAAAAAAAAAGAATGTCTGCCTTCCTTGACCTGAAAAGGGGAATCTTGTTGAGTGAAGTGTTGAACCTGATGACACCAAACAATTATTGCTGATTCAATCAGAAGGTTTCCCACAAGTGAGGATGAACTAGCTGTCGCCATCAGACATTGCTGTTTTTATTTATTTTATTTATTTTATTACATGTTCTGACATCTGCTGGGTGGACTTGTGCTCCTTTTTTTAAGTTCCCCAGATTTCCTCATGCAATTAGTGATAAAAAAAAAATGTTCATCATTCTTAAAAATGTAAATGTTCTTTTATCAACACATTTTTTTAAATTTATCTATCCTGAAAAATGTAAAGCATAAAAATGACTTGATTAAATTGAGGTTATTGCTTAGAATATACGGTGATTGGATTGCTATATTCACCACAGCAGTGGCTGGAGGTGTCAGTCTTTACTAGCATCGGGATTAGATTTAAGGATTATAGATTGGTATTCCAATACTCTGGAGTTGATACTTTGAAGTCTGCCAATAAAAATATCAGGCTGAATTATTTTTTTAAGCATTGGGATACCACTGAGCTAATGTAAATCATTCAGTTTGTTTTCACTTATAGCATGCAAAATACAGCTGTTGTATTCCTCCTTCTGTCTTCTATCTCACATAGTTATATTATTTCCTATTTGATAATGATTATGATGATTTTGTGTTTTTTTTTTTTTTTTTATATTTTACTGGTTTAATGCACATTCTTAATAATAATAATAATAATAATGGATTAGATTTATATAGCGCTTTTCAAGGCACCCAAAGCGCTTTACATTGTGTGAATCCATTATTCATCCACTCCTCACTCATACCTGGTGATGGTAAGCTACGTGTGTAGCCACAGCTGCCCTGGGGCAAGCTGACGGAAACGTGGCTGCCAGTCTGCGCCTACGGCCTCTCCGACCATCACCGAACATTCATCCACACATTCATACACCAGCGATGCCAACACTGGAGGCAAGGAGGGTTAAGTGTCTTGCCCAAGGACACAACGACAGATGACTGCGGGAGCGGGAATCGAACCGCCGACCTTCCGATCATTGGACGACCTGCTCTACCGCCTGAGCCACTGCCGCAGCATTGAGCATTGTTTTATTATATTATATTTTTACATATTTCTTCCTACTCAATTTAAGAAATTTAGACAATCTTATTAATTTGTAGTCTATTTATTCTATCATTTTCAAAGCTTCTTTTTACCATTATTTAATCTAATTTACTAATAAATATATTCTAATATCAGTTTAATGCACTTTTGAAGTATTTGTGTTCAGAGTTTTATGCATATTTCATATTGCCTTTGCAAAAAAGATATGAATGCACATTGTACAATATCTCAGTTTTAAAAAGGATAACAACTGTTCCTTGTTTCCCAATGGAGGAAGTTATTATTTCTGTATACATGTCCTTTTTAGAAAACATGATATTGTATTTCTCTCAAAACTATTTGATGCTAGTTCATGATGAAGTCATCAAGCCAAGAATGTTTTTGTGTTCTCTATACAATGATTCATAGAGCATGAAGGTCAGGGTGTGAACAGACTGCACAAGCTAACCCACATATTAATTAGAAGCTGTACTCTTTGACAAATGCAGTACAAATGTATAATAATAATTACTTAATCTCACCATTGTCCATGCACCCTCGTAATCAAGATGTAGCTCGGATCTTCAGTCACTTCCAGCTAATTTTATCAAGCATGTTGTTGAATGTCTCTTTCAGTTAGTTAATGTCCATAGAGGCCAGCATGTTAGCAGGTCACAGATGCAGATATTCTGCTGAAGATGAGCGATGACTAGAGACAGAGTGACAAACTCAACTCATCCCCTTCAACTCTGATGGATTGCAAGACAGAAACGTAGGCCCAGGGCCATGCATCTTCACCACAACGCTGTCAGAGTGGCATTAAAGCATAGAGGACAATAACTGTCAAGTGGTGAAGCCTGAAAATTCTTTACAGTATTCTTCAAACAAGCTGTTGGAATTGAGATGGTGTATGATGTTTCTTTTGGGTAAATGGCAAAAAAAGAAGAGAACTGTTGTAGAATAACCAAAAAGTTTGTATACCTCAGTATTTTTGTCTTTGAGAAGGGACTATTTTTAATATTATGAGATGTTTGTGACATGCTTTTCTCAAGTGATATAAATCTTACCTCTCATGTAAAAAAGTTATGCTCAATAAGGCTTCAAACATATGATTACAAAGTAAAACAGGCAACTAAATAACTTGAGAGCTCAGACTAGCACACACAGCAAGCTGTTATCAGACTAACACACACAACTGACAGACAAATACTTGACTGACAGTTTTATCACCGTCAACAGTTCAGCCCTATGCACTTATGCAGTTGGATTTGGATCATTATTTCATGCTTTATCTTTGGTAAATTGTAAGTTAAACTGGCCCAAGTTGTGTCACATATTTAGTAAAAACAAAAAACCAAAATGCAGACCCAGAAGAAGAATGTTTTATTGGGAAGTTCACATGTGGGGATGTTACCAAGGCTGGGGTTGATTGGCCAGAAAGCAGTCCTGATAGCTTTGCTAACAGATGGAAGGTGGATCTGTGACACTGGAACCTGGAGTTAGACAGGGAATAACAGAATTTAGGCAAAGTTTGCTGGCTGGACAGAGACTAAACTAAAACAGAGACCGGTATATGTAACAATACTGGTTGGCAGAATGGTGGGAGCCAGATTCCAGCACAAGAAAAGAACACATCGGCAAATAGAGGGAACAGGAAAAGAAAGAAAAGAGCTCATTCTAGGCAGTGAGTGACAGAAATGGACATGACATATTAACTCTAAAAATGGAGCAAATTGCTGTCCAGAATTAATAGACTTTATTATATTATATTATTAGAGCTCTTTACTATATCTGTTTTTTTACCTTTTTTACCAGACTAAAACAAAAACAAAACAAAAAAAAAAACACATGAAAGTTAGATTTCCTTACACATTAACCACTGAGAGCATCATTATCACATTTATTCTGTGGTTTATATAACTGCTGATGGGAATTTGCTGTCAGTAAGGCAGAATTAAGAGTAAAACTGTTTTAACTTCCCACTTTTGAGGTGCAGTAAATGCAGCATGATTTAAAATTAAAATTTGGTGAAGATGAGGATGAATTTGAATTCATTTTTTGTTCTGTAAATGAGATATTTTCAAGCATAGCGAAGAGCCACTGCAGAACAGCCCTCATGCTTTAGGCTCAGATAAATCTGTGATAAGCTCAGAGAATATAAAGCTTGCAGGGCTCTTAGATCGCAGGACTTAGGTCAGTTAGTCCAGACTAGAGTCCAGACCAAACATGGAATAGCAGCATTTAGCTGTTATGCAACAAACTGTCAGAGGACATTACAGCTTTCACCACCTTTAAAACCCAGTTAAATACATTTTCTCATGTGCCTGGCCATGAAACCTACACTATATCATTTGACTTGTCTAGACTGTTGATTTAATTATTATTTTATATGGTTTAAAATGATTTATAATCATATAATTTAATCATAACTTAAAATTAAAATAATTCTAACAGTGTGTGTGTTTGTCTTTATGTTCTATTATGTAAAACACATTGAATTTCTTTTACATATGAAATGAGCTACAAAAAAACCTTTATTTTTTACAATATCTGGAAACAATGAAAAAACGGCTTTGGAATTTATATATAAGCTATAAATTTCACAGATTAACATTTTCCTGAATTTGAAAGTATTCTGTGAAGGGAAATGAATGCGTCATACTAGATGTGCCAGCTCTTTGTAGACAACCTCTTGATGGTTTTACAATCAAATCACCATCTTTGCTGATCTGCATTGTTCAGAAACATGGTGAAAGAACAGCCTTCAGGATTTCAACGACTCCTGAACAACTAAATACATAATTTGCAGAACTAGCTGTCAGATGGGAAAACTTCAACTTTAAATGTCAACATTTTTAAAATATAGCTTAGATTAAAGCACAATTCTTCTCAGTAACTGTGAACAAAAAGTCATATGCCATAAGTTATAAGATGTTGAGGGGAAGATGTGTAGAGGGAACTGTTATAAAGTATAAATGTTCTGTTTGTAATTATCATAATTTTAATATTTTTATAAAGCAGTGATTGCAGTCGGTAAACATATTATGTCGTTAACATATCATTAACACAAATATTTAACAGAATAAAGAATTTCAGAAATATTTGAACATGAAAATGGTAAAGACCAATATGTAAAAGAAAATCAGAACCTATAACTCAAGTAAAAAATCCAGTGCAGGATCTTCTGTTCTAATACTGAGCCTGTGAATCCACCTGGACCTGACTTTTGCATAGAAGGGAATTTAATTCAGTATAACTAGAAAGAAATTGATACATTGAATTGTGCAGTATTGTAGAGAAAAAGTATTCTTGGAGCACAGTTGTTACAGCTGGACAGCAAGAAGGGGAGAAACGATATGTGCCTAAACATCCAATTATAATGATTTTAAGTTGGTTTAAAATTTTAGTTAGTAACTTAATATTCATGTGCTGACAGTACACCTATATACAGTTTTTTTTTTTTTTTTTTTTTTTTTATATCTGTATATTGTTCATATATGCAACCCTCTTTTACTATCTAGATATCGTCTACCAAAGATTGTTTGGTAGAAGAAGAATTCATCTAGAACAAATCTATGTATGACTGCAGACTGGAGCTTAAGAAGGCTGAATCTCCCATTAGCACCACCACTCCGGGAAGTCCCCCAGCCACAATAGAAAAAAAAAAAAAAAAAAAAAGACATATTGTAAAAGCCAAATAACAACTTGATTCCTGACAAGATCAGTGGATAATTACTGTGAACTTGTAAATGAGTGTCTGGTTCAGTTGGTCACACTTGATTTCCGCTTCTCTGTATAAACTACTGGGGAAAATGAAGAATTGAATTCTAAATCAAAGTATAAATTTAATTAATATCTTTTGATACTGAGTAAGGCCTTTTTTCGGCCTCCTTAACAAACTCCACAGGAGAACCTTAAAATGTTTTTATCATTGTGGTTTACCACTGTTTTTTTTTTTTTTTTCTCCACATTTATGGGATTCAGTCACTTTTGCTTTAAAGACAGAAGTCTTATTAAATGGGTCACACATGTATAAAATCATGATGATAATAACTTATCCATCAATGCAGCAACATCAATGTGCCATGCACCTCATTCTGTTCCTGTTTGCTGTTTCTTCCAGTAATTAATGCAATGCCATGGCTTGATTAGGCAGCTGATAGATGGACTCAGGCTGCAGCAGGTCCTCTTCCTTATCACTGCACGAGACCAGTCAGCCACTCACAGAGCACAGATATCCACTCAGCCAGACAACACCCATATGCCAAGGTAGGCACACCCATTACACATGTAACTGACATCATTAGTCATCAGCAACCCCAGGAAACCAACAACCATCCCTGGGCGAGTCTTTGAAAACACTTCTAAGTGGTGACTTGTCTCCCATAATGATAATGATATCTCACTGGTTTCTCATTTACCACCGCTGGCCTCTCAGCAGTGAAACCTGTTGATGGTCTTGATGTGGAAGACTCATTTGGCCTGTTAGACGTATCCTCACTGCCCCCTTTGCAGCATATTTTTTATGAAAGCCTTTTTAAGTAGAATCCATTTGTCTTCCAGTGAGAAGTTAACTGTCGCTGCATTAACCAGAGGATTTTAAATTTGATGGCAGCTTTAAAAAGCAAAACCTGAAAGATTCCTAATGTGGTTCTATTTTGATCAAGAGGTACTTTAAACACAAATTATTCTTCATAATTACATTTTCAGGATCATACATTGATGAAACTTAGTGTTCATCAATGTATGATCACTGACATGTTTCTATGTGTTTTTTGGATGACAATGGTACTCCAACGTACAAAGGAATATCATATACCATAAAATACTTGGGTCAGGAATAAGCTAATTATGCTTTCTGATTTATTCTGATTTAATTTGATTTGGATTGCAAACTCTGTTTAAAAATCCCAGATTACAGAATGAATGCAGGTCCAGTCTGCATTACTCACTCAGGCAGGTACAGATCGGGTTTTTCCACATTTTAACTGTTTTTAAATGCATCACAAACCATGTTAATACAAATTATTTTGCAGTTCAAAAAGTGGAAACATTGTGAAGCAGGAGTGATGTAATGTAAACATACACAAGCTGCGACATATATTTTGGTTTGAGTTGTTTGTGATGGTCAAACACTTGCTGTTGCGATGCTTTGCAGGGGGCGGCGTGGCTCAGCAAGGTAGAGCGGTTGTCTTGTAACCCAAGGGTTGCCGGTTCGATCCTCAGTCAAGTTCATGTTGAGGTGTCCTTGGGCAAGACACCGAACCCCTAATTGCTCCTGATGGGTCGTGGTTGAGCGCCTTGCATGGCAGCTTCTGCCTTCAGTGTGTAAAGCGCTTTGGTTATCATCCCAGGTACAGTAAAGCGCTATATAAATACGGACTATTTAAACTGGGTAGCTTTTAAATTGATCCTGTCTGTTGACAAACCAATTGATTCTCCAAGCAGACCACAATGGCCGATCTTTGCTAAAGTAAAAATATTCAGAAATACCCCACAATACTCAACTTGAAAAAAAAATCACTTTTAGCATGCTATGTCTCCTGGTTGACGTTCTGGCTAATGGATCTGTAACTATTCCACTAATGCACAAATAAAGAGATTTGCTGGTTGCTAATGTGCCATAAAGCATTTTGCTGTCACTGTTCAGATTCTGCTCATTTCCAGGATGATAGTATCTTTTTATAGCAACAGCTTTGGGTCATATGATGATTTAGAGGGCTTATTTTTTGTATTTGTTTTACTTTTAAAAGAAAAGAGCTTTGCAGTGTTTTGAATATGTGATGTAACCTTAAGGTCAAAAAGTGCTTCTGAGACTGTATAAACATGCCTCCATCTGCGCAAATTATTTCCTTTCGTGTTTTCAGACTTTGTTCTGCCTTCATTTGTAACACCCTTCTGAAAACCCTAACTACTGCTACCTTGGCTTTCGGTTTACCAGTTCTACATTTTGTCCCTCTCATCATCATCTCTTTTACTCCCTCACCTTTGTTGCCATGGCGTTGTCATGTTTGCAGATTACAAGTGATTGTCTTGGGTTTTGACAAATCTTTTTCAACTGCTTCATATTTTCATCAGCAATCCATTTCTCTTTATTTACATCTGTAATGTGTCTGTTTTAATTTTAATTTGACAATGTGGTCATGAAATGTGTGTTAGCTTAATGAAACAGCCTCTTTCTGTAGTTCCATTTGTGCAAAAGACACTTAGAGCTCTTTATGTGTATGCTAACTGGAGCTAGAAGCCTTTTTAGAATCATAATGGCTTATGCATGGCTCAGAGGCTGAACTCAGTCAAAACAACCTTCAGTACAGGTAAATGCTGAAGTGGAATAAGAACAACATTGTGGATTATTAGCCTTTTCTCCAGTTAAATGAGCCATTGAATTCAAATACTGCTTAGATGTTATTGTGATTCACCAGTGGCAGATCTTCAATCAGGGGGGAAAAAAAACAGAGGAAAAATGTGTTACTAAAGAGATCTTTGCTATAGTAGAAGTCTTCATATTATTATTAGTGCTGTATTTAAACAATAACACATTCTCTTAAGGTGTATTTGAGCTGTTTGTAATAATGAGAGTTGTTTGCCATCTGAATGCTGTTTTAAGTGGATTTCAAAGGAGAATCTAAACACAGATCAATGGCACAGCAGCTGTCTCCCCCACTGTGCATCGACAACAAACGGAACGAAGGAAAAGAAAAGGGAAGAGACTGTACAGAGACCAGCAGCTATAAGACGGCTGCCAGCGATTCTTCAATGCTAAGAATAAAAAAGAAAAAGAAAAACCTTGCCAGAATCAACTTAAAGCAGAGTTAAATCTCAGTCTTCACATTTTTCTACATTTTGTGTACATCTCCTTTTGATCATTTCTTTGTTCAGGGACCCTGCAGGACTTTACACCTAGATACTGACTTTCTAGGTGTCTTTCAGACTTTGTATTGTGGCTTTATCTAAAACCTGATTCAGCTATAGTACCTTTAGAAGTACCAAATTATTTCTTTGAGTCCTTAAACACCAAGCAACATTGTGTGACTATTTCCATGGATCCATGCTAGGCTTCTGATTGAGTATATCATGGTCTGTGTTGTATAAAATTTAAAGTCAGAGACAGTAAGTCTCCCCTAAGATAAAACTCTGGGGAAAATGGTTTTATTTAATTTGTGGACACCTCTAGGATTATAAATGCTATTTTAATATCATGCACACTAAGGAAGTGAGTCACATTACTTACATCCAGACTAAAATACATATTTACATTGTTTCTGATGCTGGGGAAGGCTTTGACTAAACATTAATTCATTCAGTTCCACAGATGAAATGCTCTTTAATGACCTTAAATTCAACTTGTGCAAAGCTGTAGGTTGGTTTGGCACACAGTGTGACTTCTTTTTGGGAGTTGAGTTGTATTAAGTTCTTATAAATAATCAGTGCCTGGCCTGCAGTGGACAGCAGTCAGAGAACTCTGAGTTTAGAGAATCGAGAAGGAATTCTGATGGGAAACTAAGCTAAAAGCTACTTATAAGGACACCGTGTAAGAGATGTGAGAGGGAATTCCTGACATCTAAAATAACTTAAACATCATGGATTTGATAGCTTGAATTAGTGCTACTAAAAAAAAAAAAAAAGCTTAAGAGGTCTAGAATTTATGTTGTCTGCTGCTGTGTTTGGACTCGATATGTCATCCAAGCTGTAGCTTTCAGACAGATGGCCTATGTGACTCTAGAATACTTTGGTATAAAGAGGAGTTCATGTGTGAATCAAGAACTGCAAAGCATTCAGGTACTGTAGCTGCAATAAGGCCAAATTATGACCTCTGAGCTTTGCACAAAGTGGTGCTGAACTGGTTTGGAAAGTCCACTCCTGAAGATCTGCAGCTGTTTTTCCTCTCTGTAGAATGATGGACTATAAATAGTTATCCTTTACAATCCCTCATAGATTGATGGGCACCAACAATTGCTTACCTAAAATCATTGCTGATGTCTTTCCTCCATGGCATTGTGCACCAGAATGCTATAGAGTGGGAAACTTACCAAAGAGGAGTTTGCATTGATGTTGATCAGTTAAGCAAATGATGACAGTTATCATAATAATAATAATAATAATAATAATAATAATAATAATAATGTTAAAGTTGAAACAGGGTGCTTTGACTGTTCTTTCTTTTCAACAGCTGTGAATTATATGCCATGTTTTATGCTGCAGACTGATCAGTGTATGTGTTTTAATTGATGGATTGCTTGAGTAACATAACTAACACTTGTAAATTTTGGTGACATGACTTACATTATAGTGGGGACTACTGAGTATAACTATAATTTAGCTGATTAAAAGGCGAATTCCATAATTCGTTTACAGGTTTGTGAGTAAAGTGACTGTGAAGACCTCCAGAAAGGCAGTTAATTTTTTTTTCTTTTTTTTTTTTTCCTTAAGATCAAACAGTTTAAAGCAGGGACTCACTGCACAGAAGAGCAAGTAAACATGTCCGGACTGACATATACTACAATCCAGGGCTTGTCAGCAGCTCTGATAGGCTACTTTGTTGCTGTGAAGGCTAAACACCGCTGAGCACACGCTAATCCGAGGTAGGTCCTTAATCCTCTGCAGACCTCACGGTATTCCATGCGAACGTTGCCAAAGTGGCTCGTTACCCACAATCAACGCCCAAGTTTCGCTTCTGTGTGTATGTGTTTGTGTCCGTGAAAAGGTGGTAGCCTATACTTCTAGATGACCTGTTCTGGATGACTCTGCCCCCTCCGGCTCTCCCTCTTGGTGGGCTCTGTGATACCTCGTGGTGTTTGTGCCATCTAGGGTTATCCGCCGCTCCATTGCAGTCATTCTGACGCAGAGACTTTGTACCTCTCCATTTCTGCGCGCTGGGACAAACAACGAACCCTTGAATTACTGAAACCAATCACACAACTTTCTTTCCATTTTGGATTTACTGTTTTGGAAAAGCGAACGATTACAAGGACATTGACTCGCGCCAACTGCTGTGCCGCCGGGACAACATAAAAAAATCGCCTTGTGCCATGTAGCGACACTTTCGCTTGGAAATATACCGACAAGCCCACACAGCAGAGATCTAGTTATTTTTACTTGCAGGTGGAAACTACAGAAAAAAATGCATTGAAGCTCCGTGTCGCAACTTGACTCCCAGCAAAAGCGCAGTTTTCCCCCCCACAGCATCTGCTGGTGGGAAAAAAACACCAAGTGCAAAAGAAGAAGCGATATGCGGCTGGGCAGGCAGTTTGTTTTGCAGTTCGTCTTCTGGAATTAGTGGGTGAATGGAAAGGGAGCGGCCATAGCCTCCAACCTGGCAAAAAAGAGATTTTACTGTATAAAACCTGCAGTGGCACAGAATGGATATTTGTCCGTCGGTGAAGGTAAGAGATAACACCTAAACTGTCTGATGTGTGCATTAGTTGGGAGTGCACTCCGCAGAGATCAGATCCGCACTTGGTAGTTTATTACGCTGATTTTTATATTTGTGCTTCACCTTTTGGTCACATGTGATTGCAAACGCATTATTTTTAAGTGAAATCCGACAAATCCAGGGTTGAAGCTGCTTTCAGCCAAATTTGCACTATATAATGGCAGGTGGCGTGTTTATTGGATAAGGGTGGCTCACATTCTTGGACCATTACAGGACAACTTTAGACGGAAAGTAACCTAATGAGAGGATAACTGGTGGAGCTTTCTGACGGCGATTTAATTAAATTAAAAATGGAGCTTGTACATGAAAGGAAAAATATGCTGTTTTTTCTCTCCCAAGGAGAGTGAGAAAGCTGAGATTGGACAGTTGTGGATTGCGGTATATAGTAGTAGTGGATTGTTAATCATGGGTGCGTAAACGGGCATGTTTTGTGCGTGTATGTGAAGGAGTGGGGGGGGGGGGGGGGTCTTCATAAAATAGTCCAGTGTTTTACAGTAAGCTGAGATGTTTATTAAACCCTTTTTTTAATTGCACAAATTGATTGGTGCTTGTTTGTGTAAAAGAGAGAGTAGAGAGGATTTTTATGTACGCCTGAAATGTGCAGGTCGTGTTACGAAACTCCCATTACCTCCTGAGAATAAATATTGGTTTGTGTGTGCGCGCATAAAAGCGTGTGTGTGTGTGTGTGTGTGTGGTTAGGGGCTCAATGGCCGCCATGAGGCAGTAACACCACCACCCACTGTAATCACCACCCTCTTGTGGATTACATGGCAGTAGCGGAATCGCAATGAGAAATCGGTGTCCGGAGGTAGAGACCGCCGCTTGGCTGGAGACTGTTCAGGACCACGGACAGCGCACAGAAAAAAAAGTCAAACTGCGACAGGAGGGAACGTTTCCACTCCCTCACTGGGTCTTTTATCAACATTTACATGGCTACCCCCCCACCCCCTCACCCCCTCACCACCACCACCACATTAAAAATCCATCATTTTTAAGCGTACATAGTGTGGAAAACCGCGTTTCTTACGGCAAAGAAGAACTCATGAAAACAGACATAAAATGGCTCACTGACATGTCCAACCGCAGTCATTTATTTCAATATATCCCCTTGTCCTACGATGAAATTGTCTGCATAGAGAGAAGTAGCTCATCTTAAAAGCAGCAGCGTTTTTTCCCACTGAGTCAGTGCACATACAACATTAATCACATCTACTTTGATTTATGAAGAATATCTGCTCTTCAAGTTCTCAAAGTTCCTGCAAGGCTGGTAGTGCGTATTCAGTTTATTCCTGAATGTATGTTCTAAGTATACTTATATGTTTATCCAATATAATGGCATTAATCATGTACTGTCCCCAAACGTTTCAGCTTTAGAACCACTAAATAACAACGTGTGACTCAGATGTGGGTTGAAGAATACAAACGTTGCTAACAAACTTATTAAAAACAAGGCCAAAATGACTGAACTAACAGCTTTGATATGATTCAAATTATTTTATCCATTTATGACTAATTTATTTATATCCTTTAACAATAATGGCACAACACATTAGAACTACCTAGTTCTAATCGTCACCTGGTTTTCCCACACCCCACCTCCTTTCCTTAATATAGGTAATCTTAAAAGTTTTTTTTTATAATTTCTTTATTATAAAGCATCTGTTAACATTCAATTTTACTGACAAACATCATCTAGAAAAAAATGGCCTTAGGCTACTTTGTAGTATTTCCTATCTTAGAAGCTGTTCTCATTCTTGATGACTTAGTAACTGAACCAATGGAATTTAAGCATGATGTTACCTACCACCTCCCTTTAACCTGATATAGCGAGCACATTACCATGTAGGTGTTCCTTTACAAATCTAGCTGACATGAAACAGCGTTATCTCTGCTTTGGTTTTAATCAGCCATTGAGGGAAACGTCATTTGGTCCTTTAGCTGCTAAAAACTACACCAGCTTTTCACACTGTTTTCAGTGGAAATGGTACAATGATAAGATGCTTGAAACTTTACTGTTTTAGTAGAAGGTCTGTGAATCAAAACAGGGCATGGACCTTGAAAGATATTTACAAATTCCATTGAGTTTGGGTGGCTCAGGTGGTAGATCGGATGTCCTTTGACTGGATGGTTGGGGTTTGATCTCCAGCTCTTCCTCATGTCATAGTGTCCTTGAGCAAAACACTGTACCAACAACTACCCTCACTGTGTTCCACAGTCTGTTTGTGTCTGTAACAGAGACAAAAGTGCTGCATGTATGAATGGAAGATGGAAATACAATGTGAAAACTTGCCAAGGTTAAAAGAGGCTTTATACAGAAAGTGTGGAGCATTTACTTTTTCTTTATACGCTATGAGAAATGCCATTCTTTGATATTAGAAGACAAATACCATTATTGTTTTTACATCAGCATCTTTAAAGACCTCCTACAGTCTAAAAGGTAAATATATAAGCTGTATTTTATTCAAATATAGTCTGTCTTATAATGCAACTCAGGTTTATTTGTTTTAATTTCCACTTATTGTCATCATGAGCTGGAACACACAAACACCCTCAGCACATTTTCAAGCACTGCTTTGTTTTTGCTTCTGCACATAACTTACGATGTTTAATTAGAATTATCATTCTGATTATGTTTAACCAACATCATCTACAAAACATCCCATTTGTGTAGTTGCATTAGATTCAGTCATTGTTTCTCTTTCAGCTGATTATTTCAGCTGCTGATTATTGTCTGATTTAAAGTAGATAATCATGTTAGAGAACAACAAAAGCAGGACCTGATCCATTCATTTTTATTGTTTGGATTCATTGTTATTTGTGTCTTCCGTTGCTTACCGTGAACAGTCACAACAGAAGTGTAAACACTGCTCATCTGATATGTTGTATCAATAGCAGTTATTGTCTCTCAATGTGTGATGGCAGAATGATGCTGGAGGGTTAATGCCTTCTGTTGAGACTGCTCAGTGAAATTGATAGGGCTGCTTTGACAGATGAAATAACCTGCAATTGCAGGCGAACACAATTTACGGGTGCAGCAGATGGATGCTGAGGACATTCTCAGAAGTAGGGCAGTTTTACCTTTGGGAGCAGCTTGACGTGCACAGAAGGCTCCCAGAGAATGTTGGAAAGTTACGTTTTTGCAGCTGAAATTATGAGAGAGAGGTGGGATGACTGAGAGCAGGAAGACAATTTTATTCAAGTTTGAAAGGGATCAATTCCTCTTCAGGTTTGCTTCATGAGGGGTAGTGCTGATGGAAGGCAGTTTGAAAAAAAATGTGGAAATAAATTTTGATTCAGTCTTAAACACTTCAGCTTGGTTTATGGCTTCATTCACTCACATTTAGAGGCAGAATGGTGTATCAAAATCACACAAATGAAGCCAAATGAGAAACTGGGAGCATCTGACATGCAGGCAGCTGGATGCGTCTGATCTGTTGGGGAATAATGGATTTACAGTAAATTATTACAAGGGGAACAAGAGCATTTGCAGGGCAGTTTCATGTGCTTTTTCACCTTCAACAACCATGCATTAAAGGCAGACATTTCACTAATGAGTTCAATCATTGGTTGCTCTTTTGTTTGCAATCATGCCAAGTAACAACAACACAGCTGCTTGGAGTGTAGCATGTGCACAAAGTAAAGCTGACAGTGATTGCAGTGAATTGGCTGCTTGGGTGGAGCCCTTGGATGTAGCTCCAGGAAGTTCTTTCTTGCTTTATTTATTTATTTTGCTCCTATATTATCAGTACACAACAACACCCTCTTCCATAAAAAAAGTATTCTCTTGCCACCACCTCACAGATTGTAGATATTCTATTTCTCAGATATGTCAGCTCTATATGATGAGCACCTGCTGTCAGTTTTTCTTTCACATTTCAGCTGAAATCCATCTCAACTTTCTCAGAGGGGTTTAGTTTTAGGTGATTGTGGAGGCCAGGTCATCTGATGCAGTAGATTTTGTCTTATAGTGCCTATAGTGCTTTTAAGCTTTCTGTCTAACATAAGAACAAAATACTGTCCCTCTCAGCTCAACCCAGATGTTGCAGCAGAATGTTGTGAAAAGCCATGCTATTGAATTGATTCATAGAATTCTGAAATTACACAATGTCAGCAATTTTGACCCCTAAATCCAGATTTCCATGTTCGTTGTTTGTATTGTTGAATGTCACTGGTTTCTATCTGGAGTGATCTCTCTTTAGCAGCTGTACCACAAAGCTCTTTTTTAGACACTCCAAACCATGTAGAGCTCCTCATGCTTTAATGCACCTAATCCACCTTTAATGTAGCTTTTCATTGTACAGATAACTGAAGCATATCTGGATTTGGGAGTTCTAAGAATTAAAAGAGTCTGCATCTGGATGTTAGAGGATTCATTTTCAAGCTTTCCAATCAAGAGATAAAAGTTGAAGATCCAGGATTTGAAATTAAAATGTATGTTATTGCTGCACATTTGCCTCTTAAAGTTGTCACTTTGGTTCAGTTGGTTAGATTTAGGTAAACATTCTGACTTGAGTTCAAAATGACTTCTTTTAAAACTTCAATAGCACAGCTCTCCCTCCGCATTAAGCTATTCTTCTGTTTCTTGGATTACTACAGTAAGGCATTCTTTGACCTCACAAATGAAGGTCTTATGGTGTCTGTTTACAGTATTTAGGATTTTTTATTCAACTCGACACTATGAGGCTCCCATAAAATGCCCAAATCAATTAAGCTGGATAAACTGCTGCTTGTCAAGGTTTTCTGCAATCTATTGATGTGAGCTCAAACCTGAGTTGCCCTCGACTGATAACTAGTAATAACTCACACAGAACTTACCCTGCACAAAGAAAATGGAAATTCTTAATCTCTGTTTCCTGATGTGGTCACTATTTTATATGGTTTTCTTGACTGCACATGAAATATTTGGCCTTTCTTTGCTTAACTGTATCTTTAAATTTTAATGGACTATTGCTTTTGTTTTCTTTGTTGAGAGCTTAGTAATGATAAATCTATGAAGCTAATATTTAATCTATTTCCTGGCTACAAAATCTGCCTCAACACACAACTGAAGGCTTCAGATTTAATAATATAATTGAGATGTAACGCAGGCTGCATGGTGGTGTGGTGTGGCTAGCACTGCGGCCTCACAGTAAGATAATTGGTTAAGGCCTCGGCTGGGGAGGGGTTTGAAACATGGTCTTTCTGTGGGGAGTTTGCATGTTCTCCTCATGTATGCATGGCTTTTCTCTGGGTGCTATGGCTTCCTTCCACCATCTAAAGACATGCATGTTAGATTAATTGGTCACTTTAAAAATTTCCATAGGAGTGAGCATGAGTGGGTGTCTTCTGTGCTTCAGCAGGTCCTGTTTTTTCTTCTTCTTTTAATCTCACTGCTCTACTGTCTCCAGTGTGGGACTTATAGCTTCATACTTTCTGGAATTGAAAGGAGAAACTCTGAAAGCCATTCCAGATAGAAACATTTACCAAACAGCTTTGCTTTAAAGTGGATTCTGACTCATCTTAAAAGTAAAGACTATAAATGCATGAACATGAGAAAGGCACTAAATGTTGGCCGTGTACAGAAATAGATGTGAAATTCATTAAAGTAAATGTTGGTGTAGATGCTATATAATTTTAAAATCTCAGATCAGAGCAACACTATTACTTTTTCTTGGTTCTGGAAAAAGAAAAAAAAAAAAAAAAAAAAAAGAAATCCAACTGCCATCATGTAAAGTATTTATGTATTAATAACAAATAAAAATATGTATGAATGCGTTTAGCTTGTGACAAACCTTACAGTTGCATTAGATCGCATCATGAGTCTACATGAAGTACACTCCTGAGAAATTCTTGACGATTTGATACAAAAACAGCAACTGAGTTAGATGAGAAGTTGTTTGAGTATACTCACTTTAAATCACGACTGCCCCGCTGCTCTCGGTAATTGTCTTGTCTTAATTGCCAACACTGCTGAAGCACTGATCCAATCATTGGTAGGTGGGACAAATGAGTGGTAAAGATGCGATTAGCAAGGACAATGGACCCTGAGCCTGTAGGGTCTGCACATTTCAGTTTACATGGTGACCCAAAGAAAATAGAAGAAGCAGAAAGCAATAAATGACATATCAGTTTTTGTTAGATTGTCACTTATTAAATCAAAACTATGTATTGTGATCTTTAAAATCACATGGCCATTTTTGAATGCGCACCATTGCCGATTTGTCTTTAAAGAAGCACTACTGAATTTTGGCAGATTGTTTAATTAAGGTGCCCTGTAACAACTGCTAAATGTGCACACACCTTGCATCCTACCTTAAATCTGAGTTCTCTCTAGTGAGTTAAAGTCGGTCCAATGTTCATGTTTTGGTTGTTTTGGTGACAAGGAGATCTTTTCAAAAATGACAACAGTGGCCAAACACATGATGAATACTTTGATTCATCAATCTTTTGTATTCATAAAGAGGCAGAGTGATCATCCATCAGATGGATCTTCTGAATCCTTTGGCATGACACTGAACCTTTTTTCCCTTAATGCATTACTTTGGATAAAAGCAAAATAGGTGCATAGTTTCCCTTAAAAGAACCATTTTGCCTGCTGTTAGCTCACCTGTCTGGGCTTTATCCAGGTAGCCATGCTGCTGCTCTGTGTTGGGATGTGGCTTCTATAAAACCGTCACAACAGGAAGTGCTTGACACCGCCATACATCAAAGTAACTGCCGCTTCTGGAGGGCAGAGTCTTTGTGGAGCTTCAGAGAAAACCTCTGGGAGCTCACTGGTAGTTCCCTTATTTAATGAAATACAGTCAGAGCATTACTAAGATGCTGCTTACCAACCAGGCTGACCGTGGGGACACACAAAGCAGTGCCTGGATTTGAAACCTGAGAACAATTTGAGTCTGTAGGAAGATTTTTTTTTCTTTTTTTTTTTTCTGGTGTGGTGATTAAAGGATGGACGACAGTGTGTCTGGACTCAAACTCTTGTTACCATCACAACTAAGCACTTTAAATACATTAGGAAAACTAACACCATGAGTCAGATTACAAAAGCTAAAATCATCTTATCCATCCCACCCTTTTCTGTTTGATGTTCTTTCCTTTGTTTAATTTCCAGGCCTGTGAGCTCAGAAAGGCAATGCTCCAGTTTCATTGTGACCCTTTTCTTCTCTCCCACATGAATTCTCTGTTGTTGCTGCACTTTTGAAAACAGTGGCGGCCGTCATTTAATGGCAGGTTCATTCATCACAGTCAGCAGTTTCAGCCCACTCAAGCTGTTGGATTTCAACTTACTTTTAAATTTTAAAAGCCTCTGAGCTTACAGTTGAGCTGATTGAGTGAAAGTAGAGAGCAGTCATGTGATGTTCATGGTTAAACTTCATGGGATGATGTGTCATGTTGTTTTGTTGACAAAGATGGAAGAGCATGTCTAAATATGAGGTTTGCATTAAAAACTGAATTGCATTATTGGTGCTTTGAGCTTCACAAAGACAGGACGCCATGATCTTCGGAGTCCCTTCTGCAATCATTTTCTAGTATACAGAGGCATGGGTTTCTGTTGGCAAACTTGACATGTAATGTACCCTTGCCTGTTACAGTAATTTACAGCTCGCAGGCTTCATGCATCACAGCCTGTGAGGGGTAAAGTGAGCGAAACCTCTGCCAACATGCCAGCTAGGAGTGATTAGCGCTGACACAGTTTTTGACACTTAGACAGTTTGACACAGCAAGCAGAGTAGAAGCTTTTTCTTAAATGTTCCTCTGTTTCCATTGTTGCGTACATTGAAAAAAAACAAGTGAAGTGTTGAGATATCAACACCACAACCTTTTTTTCATTACTGTGCCCAAGAGTGTGTTTGCAGATAGAAGAAAAAAAATCCTGAAAGTTTTATGTCTGTAAAATTTAATGTTAAAAATTAAATTTAGCATCCAGGTATGTCCAGGCCAACCAGGCTACCCTAGTTGGTTAAAATTCAACTCCAGAGTTTTGTACTTACTCCCAGCTAAACTTAATAAAATTCATATGTGAATTACATGGTTTAGCAATGTGCTTCACATATGAATCAAACATGTGATTTACATGTGAACCACAAGTAAATCACACATCCCCTCCCCTACCATCCAAAGACATATATGTAAGGTTAATTGGTCACACTAAATTCTCACTAGGAGTGAATGTGAGCGTGGGTGTTGTTGCCCCTCTGTGATGGCCCTGCGATGGACTGGTGGCCTGTCCAGGTGCACCGCTGGGATAGGCTCCAGCTTCCCCGTGATCCTTAATTGGACAAAGTGGTAAAGAAAATAAATGAATGAAGATTAGCACAAATAAAAATGTAGAGAACAGGTTGTAGCAGTATGGTTCGATCATATAAGTTAAATAGCCTTACATTTGATTTAATGAATTCATATTTTCTATTTGTCAGCGAAATCTAATGCAGTTGACTACAGTTTGGCCATCTAATATTTCTGTATGATTTTTGCAGCAGAAATGTGAACTGGGGAGTGTTTTTGCAGAGTTGTCATAGTTTGAGCCATCCATCTCATACTGTTATACCATCTGAGGAGTATCTGATAGGTTTCAAATTCATAATGCTGTAGCACAAACAAGCCCAAGAATATAATGCAGGGATCCTGTAGTTTTTATCATCAATATCATATAGAACATAAGCAACAGGGGACACAAAGAGTCCTGCAAAAAATTCTTGGGCCCCAAACCGATCTGATTACCTGCACATCTTATGCAGTTTATTGCCTCTGTTTTTATTATTTGACAGAACATATAAAACAATGATTGGGCTAGAAGTGAATACTGTTCTTGTTGTTGTTGAAGGAGTAAATTGTGATTGTATTTCTTCTATCCTATTCTTTTCTTTCTCTAGGCTCCAAAACATTTGCAACAAACAAAAAATGAAGTACCTGGCAGCATGTCATGTAAACTGTTGCTAATGAGCATGAAACCTGCTGACCTTGAGCACCACACAGGGGTGGAGGAGATGCTGCTCAATTTGTTTGCTTCCACTGGGTCATCTTTGGAGGGCAGCTCGATGTCATTTAGATTAATCTGTTTCTGCAGTTTGGAACCTCTGAGAAGAAAAAAAAAAAAAAGGAAAAAGTAAAGAAAAAAAAAAGATTTTGGGGCATATAAATGTTGTTATAGCTAATGTTGAAACGACTTGATGTACTCCACTGCAATTACATGGATTTTTCAACACATTTCACTTACACTATTTAAAAGTATTGCATTAATGTTATTTCTAGTCTACATCCCTTACACACACACCTTTCGCTGCTCTAGTGTGAAAAAACACAGTCATTGCTGAAGTTATCACTGAAACCATGACAGCTGCACCGGCAGGCAAGCTCATCTTCCTCACTCATGTGCAGCAGGCCCCAAGGTTAGCAACAAAAACTGTTTAGCTCCAGAGATCTAAAATGGAGAGCTCCTCTTGCCGCTGTGGAGCGATAACATTGAGTCTCTGTGGGGATGTCGCCACTGTGAAGAATCTGTAATTTAGAGAAGGGTTGGGAGAGCTTATCTTCCTAAGCCCCTGAGCAAAATAAAGAAATAGTGAGAGAGGGAGGGTGAAACACACACAAAAAGAAGCAATGAGTCCTTCTGTTGAGTCACTGTGAACAGGAGAAAAATTACTGTCTGGATAAGGGTTCTGTGGTGAAAGAGAGCGCAGTCACATTTATTATTCATGGGATTTTATGGTAAGACAGCAGGTCACCTAAAATGGGACCAAAAGGTCAATTGCTATTACACACAGGCGACTGTCTTTATGCTGCTTCAGGGGTTGTCTCTGCAGGTAATGAAAGAGGAAAACAATAAATTTGATATTCTGTTCATATTGCTATGACCAAGCAGCTGGGCAACTTGGATGCTCAGGACATTTCTTGCTCTGCCCGAGTTCGATTTTATCCTGCAAAAATGCACATCGACATGTGCTGTACGGTGTCCTTGAGTAAAAAAGTATGGATTTATGTTGTTCTTTTGACCAAAATTCTCTGGAGGTTATAGAGTTTTGTGCAGAATGACCCTGCACCATCAACAAGTACAATTCCCAAGGTTGTACCTTTAAGAGCTCATTATAACTGGGTCTCATCATCTTTGTTTCAGAGTCATCCATGCTCTGTTATAAATTGTAGTCATTAGGCGCAAAATGTCCCAATTCTGCCTCAAAGTTGAAGTTCTTTCCCAGCAGCATTTTTGATAAATTGATAGTGGGCCTTTTAATCTCACTGTGCTCCTTTCAGGTCCTCCCAGATGA
The DNA here is from genome assembly GCF_017639745.1 of Melanotaenia boesemani. NCBI lineage: Eukaryota > Metazoa > Chordata > Actinopteri > Atheriniformes > Melanotaeniidae > Melanotaenia > Melanotaenia boesemani. Next base: position 4,943,903 of record NC_055701.1, read on the forward strand.
TTGCTCTGTTGATGGGTTCTTTGCAAAGCGCTGTCCTTGTCTCACTGCAATGAGTTTACATCTTTTAGAGCCTACAGTATAAGCACAGCGCTCCCTTAGTGCCGCTTTTGAAGCTCAGGCTTGGCTTGTTTATTAGGTATTCAGTTTAGAAAATCTGCAAAGCACTAGATTGTAAAATATTCTTCAGTGGACAACTTTGTCTCGTAACATTTAAAATTCAGTGAGGGTTTTTCGATTGAGGTTTCAGGTCAAGTTTGACAATTTTCTTCTGTTTTTGTCCTTGGTGAAGTGCTCTGAAATCGATGTGGGGAAAATATATCTTCATATGTCTATGAGAGTGGTAAAAACGGCAACTGGCACTTTTTGTCAAACCTGGAATGCTTTTTGATGTGTCAGTGCTCAAAGGTTGAAAAAGCTTAAACTTAGAGCTTTATACTATGTGCAAATAAAACCTGTCAGACTCGCATAACAGCTTCTTTTTATAGGATAATGGCTTTAAGGCTTAAGAAGGCACAGCAGAGAGTTCATTGGTTTGTAGCAATAAGCAACTTTGGTTCTTAAGGGCCACTGTACTGCAGGTGTTAGGTGCTTCACTGCTCCAACACAGTTGATTTAAATTAAAAGGAACCAAAAACATCAGGTCCTTCACAATGATCCATTAATTTGAATCCGAAGTATTAAACCAGGCAAACATGTCAAACCTACAGTTTTAAGGCTCTCGAGGACCAGAGTAGCCCATCCCTGGTTCATGGAGTCATATTTAAAAGAAATAACAAATATTCTCAGGTAAAATGAAGGAAGCTTAGGCGATTCTATCTGGAACATTAAAGGATTTGATTAACTATAACTGCAATGTAAAACAGATCATCAAAAGTATAATATCATCAAAATTAATATGGCCCACTTACAAAAATTTGTAACCTATCATCAATTTCTGCTTTGGTTTATGATGTTGAGTTCTGAGAAGATAGAAAACTACTGCAAGCAGAAAAAAAACAATTGTTAATGCCCATTTATGCTCCCTTACATACACAATAGGTACATCTGTTTCTGGTGGTATTACTCTGTTTGCTGCTTCAAGAGACTCATCCGCAAGGCCCCTGAAAATGCAACAATTACGTGCATAAATGACGCAGGAGATAGACCAAAGTGTCCGTCCATCTTCTGCATCAAGCATAAATAGGCTTTAAAATGTCTGAAAATTTTGTGTTATTGATTTAATAAACTTTAATATAATCACACTGAATAATTTAACTGATGCAAAGTATCTGAAAAATGTAGCAAGCTACTTGCTGTTCTTTGATTCTTTTGATTTAGCTGCCAAGCATCTAGACTACTTTAGTTCTACTAAAACTGCTACCGTAGTTCTACTTTTTTCTGAAGTTTTCCTTTTTAAACCTGTGAGAAAAGCACATTGCTTTTTCCAGTTCCTTTATTTGTATCTATGAAACATGCCAAAGATAATACAATTTGATTGACAGAAAATAGCATTCTTTTCAGTTGATTCAGATGCGTCTGAACCTCCCGTTGCTCCATCTATTGTTCTGACTCTTACCTTAAAACTTGTATGGTGTCACTTTGTTGTTGGAAATCTTAATAAAAAAAAAAAATAATAATAATTGTAGAAAATTAATAGTTTTATTTCTGAGCAGTCACAATATAGAGACATGAAGACAAACATCTGTGTTTATCCAAGTTTGCTAACATTAGCTCATATGTTTCCTTCGACATGAATATAGTCATTTAGTTGGCATTCTTCCCTTAGACTGTAAGATGTGTTGTGCTGCATTGCTTGTGTTCCACATGATTACATGAAGTGGTGTAATTGTGCTGTAATTAGCCATAATAAGCTGCTGGCAAGCATATCCTGGGATACAGGGAAAACTGCCAGAAAAGGAAAAATTAGGTGAAAATTAACGCTGTGGGCCTCTGATGATCATTTTGTGCATCTGCAAATTCAAACACAAAACAGCATGTTTCATTGATGCTGTAAAGAAAAAGAGAATTCAAATGAAATCAGAGCAAAGAGATCTAATCCAGGAGCTGAATGCCCACAGAGCCCCGTTTTAATCCGGTCTGGTGAACTTGTGGCTTTTGAATGTCTCAGCTCTCTAAGTAAGCAGTGATGGATATGAACGGTTATTACGGTGATGCTAGAGTTTTGCTCCATAAAGACAATCAGTACCAGAAAATAAAATTCTCAGAATTTGCATTTAGCTTGCAAAGCAATGGGGAAAAAGCTACACAGCCTCCAGTAAAGAGCCCGTGTAATCCCACCACAGGTTCAGATGTCAACAGTTGCAACAAAGCCTCAATTTGTTGCTTTTGCGAATTGGATACACAACGGAGGCACAAAGAAAACAGCAGTTTAACCTTTCTGCTGTGTTTTTGTACGTTTTTGCTAATAAATATTGTGTGTATAGCATTTTCTAACGGTCGGTGCTTAGGTGGTGAAGATTTTATTTATATGTGCTCACAATAGTATGACTCAGATTTAGTTAAATGTAATCCCTCTGTATGATTCTGAAAGCCAGAAGACCAAACCCAGCTCATACTTGCATCTCTTAAAACATGACCCAGATGTATGAGAGGCCCCTTGAGAGATAATTTAAACTTTCTCACACATATACTACAATACTCAGACACACTTGCTACTATATTCACACACACATGCTTCTATACTCTCACACATGCTACTATACTCACACACACACCATTATACTCACTCACACATGCTACTATACTCACTCACACATGCTACTATACTCACACACACACACCACTATACTCACTCACACATGCTACTATACTCACTCACACATGCTACTATACTCCCACACACACACACCGCTATACTCACTCACACATGCTACTATACTCACTCACACATGCTACTATACTCCCACACACACACCACTATACTCACTCACACATGCTACTATACTCACTCACACATGCTACTATACTCCCACACACACACACACCACTATACTCACTCACACATGCTACTATACTCACTCACACATGCTACTATACTCCCACACACACACACACCACTATACTCACTCACACATGCTACTATACTCACTCACACATGCTACTATACTCTCTCACACACACACCACTATACTCACACACGCATGCTACTATACTGGCCTACAAACAATAGTATGCTCAATCTTAAGTACTTATGTAGTCTCTTCCATACATAATCATTCTTGTATTTAATATCATGCTTTATCCCATAGACTTCTATACCCCTTGACATGTACCATGTCATTTTACATCTACTAACATACTCTATTAAATTATACACTGGTCACACAAATTAAAGGGACACTTTTTTTATTGGGCCTGGCATGAAATCAGTTAAACCTGTCTGATAATTTTCTGGTTGGTTAAGCAGCTGAGGGCATCGTTAATCACTTTCAGCTGTATTGGTGTTCATGGAATTAACAACAGGTGCACCACAGTGGCAACAATTAGAAAACCCTCAAAACAGGACTGGTTTTACATGTGGAGGTCATTTCAAGTTTCTCCCCCTTGATCTTTTGTGGCTGATTTTTCACTGGTGCTGGTTTTGGCTTGAGTAATTATCTCTACTGGCAGTATGAGGCGATCCCTTAACCCTACAGAAGTTGCACAGGTTGTCCAACTTCTCCAGGATGGCACATCCACACGTGCTGCAGCAAGAAGGTTCAATGTGTCTCCCAGCACAATCTCCAGAACATGGAGGAGATTTCAGGAGACTGGTGGTTATTCTCGGAGAGCTGGACAGGGCCGTAGAAGGTCCTCAAGCCATCAGCAAGACCGATACCTGCTCCTTTGTGCAAGGCGGAACAGGCTGAGCACTGCTCGTGCCCTACAGAATGACCTCCAGAGGGCCACTGGTGTGAATGTCTCTACCCAAACAATCAGGAACAGACTTCATGAAGGTGGCCTGAGGGCCCGACGTCCTGTAGTGGGCCCTGTGCTCACTGCCCAGCACCGTGGAGCTCGATTGGCATTTGCTGAAGAACACCAGAATTGGCAAGTCCGCCACTGGCGCCCTGTACTTTTCACAGACGAGAGCAGGTTCACCCTGAGCACCTGTGATAGACGTGAAAGAGTCTGGAGAAGACAAGGAGAACGTTATGCTGCCTGCAACGTCGTTCAACATGACAGGTTTGGTGGTGGGTCAGTGATAGTCTGGGGAGGCATATCCATGGAGGGACGCACAGACCTCTACTGCCTAGGAAATGGTTCTCTGACTGCCATAAGGTATCGAGATGAAATCCTTCAACCCATTGTCAGACCCTACGCTGGTGCAGTAGGTCCTGGTTTCCTCCTAATGCACGACAATGCCCGGCCTCATGTGGCAAGAGTATGCAGGCAGTACCTGGAGGATGAAGGAATTGAAACAATTGAATGGTCTTCATGATCCCCTGACTTAAACCCAATAGAACATGTGTGGGACATTATGTTTCAATCCATTAGGCGCCGCCAAGTTGCTCCTCAGACTGTACAGCAGCTCAGGGATGCCCTCACACAGATCTGGGAGGAAATGCCACAAGACACCATCCGTCGTCTCATTAGGAGCATGCCGCGACGTTGTCAAGCATGCATACAAGCTCGTGGGGGCCACACAAGATACTGAAAAGCATTTTTAATTTGCGGAAATTAAGTTTTTGGAAAAATGGACTAGCCTGCCACATCTTCATTTCACTCTGATTTTAGGGTGTCTACACAATTGAGCCCTCTGTAGGCTGAAAACTTTTATTTCCATTAAAAGACTTGGCATCCTTTTGTTCCTAAGACATTGCCCTGTCGTTATTTATATAGATATCCAACTTCATATTGAGATCTGATGTATCTAATGTGTTTCTTTAAAGGGCTCCTTTAATTTTTGTGAGCAGTGTATGGGTGATTCTCTGTTTGCAGCAACATTGTGACTTCATGGCCTTTGATAAAAAAACAAGTAATGTTTTATGTTTTTAATATTTTGTTACTACACTGACATGTTTAACAATAAGAAATGCATAGTGGTCAAGCTCAGGAGTGGATAAAATGATAATTACAGGTATTCCTCTTAAACATAGTCTCTGAATGTGTTCCAACCTGTTAGGGACATTTACATATGGACCACAAATAGTTAAACATGTAAATATTGATCAATAATGACTTTTTCTTATAAAGACTATGTCCCTTTTGCTAATATAATATGTTTTATTCTTTAAATTGTAACAGATAATTTAGTTATGAATTGTATTTGTCTGTATCATTAAAAAGAGAGAATTATTTAACTCATTTTTACTGACAACATGGAAAATATTGGTAGTTTAAAAAACTTTTATATATATATGTGTATTTAATGTTCCTCACTTCCTAATATGGTGCAACAAGATTCACAGTCCTCAATGTTTTTAGTAAAAAAAATTAAAAAACACCTTACTAACAGGGTGGAATGGAACATAACAGAATGGAACAGAGTATAACAGGGTGGAAAATATTTGTTCCCAATTCCAAATTCTGATGATTTTCCTCATTGTCCTGCATTGTGCCATCTGAAATGACAGGTATTACAAGGATTGGTGATAGGTCTGACTCCGTTGCCACCTCTTTCTGTATTTCTCTGTTTTTGCTTTTTGTTTTGCCAGGAGAGCTGTAATTTTTTCTATTTCTCTTTCCAGTCTTTGTTTATTCCTTTTTTATGACTTTGACCTAACTTTCTTTGCCTATAACAGAAAGAAATCAAAAGACATAATTAACATGCAGTTGTATTCCTATGTTTTAAGAATAGAAAAATTGAACTCTAAAAAATAATCCTGTACAGATCTGAGCTCAAACCTTGAATGTTCAGCAGGTGAAGGGCCTGTTGGCGTATCGGGGGTATTGGGTGATTCGGGTGGAGAAGGTATCGCTGCCCTAACCTTTTCCCTGGTTTGTGCCTCTCTCTTTCTTACTTCCACTTTTTCCTCTGGGCATGCTTTTCTCGCTCAGTGAGGTCTGCAATTCTTTTTTTTTTTTTTTCCTGTCTTTCCTGTACATATATATAGTGTTAAAAGACACACAAATATCTATAAATATGAAGTAAATAAAGTTAATAACATTAAATTATAATTATAATTATGACTCTCCACCCTAATCTCCACCCTGTTAGGTCCATGGACCTAACAGGGTGGAAATTTTTTAGCTAATCTAGCTGTAGTTCTTTAACTGATCAGCATTTAGCTAGCTAACCCTTAACAGAATAACACACCTTTAATAACTGAATTTAAGATATGTTTTTTTATATTCTACTGAATAAACATTTTTCATTGTTTACAATAACAGGGTGGAACTTTAAGAGTGCCTCATACAGGTCTAACATGTTAAAGATAAAAAAAAAAAGTAAAGAGAGAGCTACAGTTAAGCTTTCCTTTTTTTTCCACAGTTGAATTACCATCAAAACCAAAGATGTCACTTCCTGTAATCGGCTTTTATGGAATTTTAGTCTTTTTTTTGAAGGCATAAAGCACATTGTAACAGGGTGGAAAATTACTACAGGGACATGTAGAAAATGAAGGAACTAGCAAATAAAAAATATAGTTTCACCAGATTCAAGTGTATAACAAAATAAAGTTTAGTCTAGTTTATCAAGTTATGAAAAGAAATATATATCTATATATAATTTAATGGCCTACACTTCTTGAGGAAACTGATTACATTGCACTGCGGACACATAGAAACTGAATGTGTTTGTCATAATTGTCAAAATATAAACTAATATCTGAAATACATTTTATTTATGTTTAAATGATGGCAAACACCTAAGTGCATAACTAAAGTACTTTGTTGTAAATATTTTGAACATTTTAGAAAAAAATCAGGGCAGGACAAACATGTGGACATTAAATGTTGCCACAAAAAAAGAATCACCCGTATATTTTTTCTAATCTATAAACCACTGATCTCTCTTGCAGAGTAAACTGTGCATCATAGACATACACAAAAGTTTATTACAATTAAAATTAAGTTGATAGTATATGCGAAACTAATGTTTAATCAATGTATGAGATCGTAACACTATACTATTTGAAACAAAATACAAGAATATATAAAACACAAATAGTCCACATGAATCCAAATTATCATGTGGAAGTGACAAAATAACTGAATGCAAAATAGAATATGGTGTGTGAATGAGAATAGTTGTATGTGTGAGAGAGTTTGATTGAAACGGAAGGTAGTTTGGTTGAAACGGATGTAAAACTACATTCTCTGTTTGTTATTGGTTATCTCCGATGAAGAATGAAGCGGGACATCGGAACGTGGCCCACCCTCCTTGTTAAAATGCGAATATGGCGGACCGGGAGCGCCTGAGTGAGGCAATTAATCTATTAAATAACATCTTAAGCACTCCAACTGTTGTTTCGACAATGTCTGAAATGTTGCAACAAAGTCGGCAGCCGTCATCCACAGGGACGTCTTCAAACGAGGCAATTGAGCAAGAAATGCGGCGGATATTCAGGTCAGGTGCATCAGGGAGTGCCAGCAGCTTTACCTCCGAAGCTAGCCTCAGTGCTAACACAGTGAGTCGGCCAAGATTTCAAACTCAACAGTATTTTGGTGGATGGACTTCGAAATCGAGGAAGAGGTGAGTAAATTAAAAATGGGCGATTTTTAAATAGTTCTTTTTAGTATGTCGGGTAGCATCAATGTTTTTCTGTCTGCAGTTTAGAACACTTTTTCTTTACACCTGACCACATGTTGATTTAAAATTATGGATTTAACTGGAGCTAAACAGTTGTAAACATGAATAATTATGTCAGCTGCCTTTAGACTTCTCGTGATAGGGACTGCACTTAGGCAGGTAAACTGGTTGCAGAAGTGTTGCCGAGGCAGTTTTAAGTTTCCATGTGTTGTCATTTAAAATAAAACCTGAATGTCTCCGTGTTGTTACGTTACCTGGCAACCGTTTGGAATTTCTAATGGCCATTGACATAAATGTGATCTTCTTTACTTAATTTAAGCTAATATGATTAAATGCTTTTACCTTTTAGGCCTGCCCTTCCGAATCATCCTACCTTCAACAAGGATGTAGTACTCTTGCCCAATCCTTCATGGGATAAAGTGTGCAAACATAAAACAAAGAGAAAACTTCATGAACGTGGCTACATTTTAAGTGCCTTTGAAATGAGAAAAGCATGGGACTGCAAGATGGTCCTTGCGGAGATAAAAGAAGCATTCAAGGATAGAATTCCTGAGGATGTCAGGTATGACATTGGTAGTTTACTAAAGATACAACATACACTGAAGCTAATTTGTTGATGCTGACATATTTTGAATTTTTTTTTTATTCTATGTTTTTCAGTATACAACTGTTGATGCCATGTGGAAACAAACTTGTTTCACCAAAGTTACGTGAAGGCCAGGAACTGAATGGCTTAATGATTCACAAGGTATTCAAATCGAAGGCAGTTTATATTAAGCCATCAAGCGGTCTTCCTTTTACGGTAAACTATCATAAACATTTAATTCAGACTGCATATAAAAATGTTATTATACTTTGTGTCATGGTGTGGTAGTGGACTCCACCCTAACATCTTCTAAATGCACATTTGTTTTGCTTTAGCTTGACAGCACAGACTCGGAGGACAGCTGTGTGGAGCTTGACATGACATCTGCATCTAGTGACCAGGGGACTAACACTCAAAGTCAGACAAGTAACTACATGATTACAAGGTCCAGACGAAACCAGACTGCATTAACAGAAACTTCCAGTTATCCTTTGACCAGAAGTACCACAGCTACTCAGCTTTCGGCAACACAGCAAGCAACCAATGATCACCAGACCAGAAGTAACCAGACTCCACTGACACAAGCAACTGGTGATGATCTGACGAGGGCTAACCATCCCTCTGTAGCATCACATACATCCAGTGTCACTGGCTTGGAGAACCAGATTTCATCTACTGGCAGTGATGACTATGCTGCCTACCTTTCAATTATGGGTTCCATCTCAGACCCCTCCTCTGATGATGAAGAATTAAATCAGGCAATAATGGCCAGTCTCCAGAGCCATGTGTGAGTGGTTATTGTGTTATAGGCTCAGTCATTTAATATTTACACAGGCAACTTTGGCTGCCATTTATTTGTTAAAAACCTTACAAATCACCCACTCCAAGATATTTGAGTAATATTTCTCATTTGGCATCTCATTTGACAAAAAAAAAAAGAAGAAGAAAAAAAAAGGACCACAGATATACTGTTTGCTTAGCAGCTCTATACATAATTTGAATTTATGAACTAAGCACCTAAAGATAAATAGTCAGAACCAAGAAAAATTACAAGGGAAACAGTCTGCAAATGGTAAAAAAAAAATTACATGACAATAGTGACTGAAATTATATTTGTTTTAATTTAATTTATGTAATGACTGCCTGTAAAAAAAAAAAAAAACCATGAAGATCCACTTTAAACTTGCTTCTCTGCTAAGTTTTCTATTATGTGTCCAAGCAACTCTAGTTCATCACTCAAGTTAGGAGTCTGGTTGCAGTCTCAAAGATTCATAGGTCATAGTTGAGTGGCTTAACAAATAAAACGCATTTCTCTCAAAGTGACCAGATAGAAAGACTGGAATGAAAATGTGGGAAAAAGAAAAAAGTTAGGAGAAAAACGTCCTTCAGAAAGATGGAGAACTACAGATTAAGACCACATTAGTATTGCAACAAAGTCTGACTTCTTTGAATCAAAATGTAAATAAATTAGCATTGTGCCAAGACTTGCAAATTACTGTATTCTTATATTGGTACTAGACAGAAGATTAAACATGCTTACATTTATCATATATCCAAACACTAACATTTTTTATCTTTCAACAGGGCATCTGAACAGCCAAACATGAAGTCAGCACAGGAAGTCCTTCTTAGTCTGGCATCCCAAATTGACACTAACCAAAGATGCAGATTCAACATTAACAGGTCTTTGGTACTGGATGGTGCTCAACGAGGCTTCAAACGACTGTCTTATAATCCCATGTACCAGATGTCCATAAAGTTTTCAGATGACTTGGGAATGGATGAACAGGCTGTGGACCTCGGTGGCCCTAGAAGAGAATTCTTGCGTTTGCTTTTGGAAGCTCTTGCACATTCACCAATGTTTGAAGGAAGAGATGGCAAACTGAACTTGGCTCTGGACAGTTTTGGTATATTTTGTTTTCATTTAAATATTTTTTTGTCATATTTGTTTTTCCCAACCTCTGTTTTTTTTTTCTATGGCTTTTCTTCCATTTCTACTGATCTTGTTTTGTTTTCCATGCCATGTGTGCTTTAGCTCTGAGAGAAGATCGATATTTTATTGCTGGCCGGGCTATTGCTGTAAGTCTTGTCCATGGCGGTCCTCCACCAGGATTCATTTCACCAACGTTGTATTCTCGTCTAGTTGGTGGATGTTCCTCTGTGAAGCCTGTGTTGGAAGATATAGCTGATGCAGACCTCTATGAAAAGGTTAAAAAGGTAAAAAAAAAAAAAAAAAAACACTGTCTACCAGTTTATTTTTCTTCCTCTTAAATGAACCTTTTTTCAGTGATGTTTGTGAGCTTTTTAATATTCTGAATGTTCTACTATAGTTAACACTGTTTGGGAGTTTCTATGTCGAACAAACAAAAGAATATCCCAATTTATAGCTTAGAACCAATCTTCTGCAATGTGAATGATTCAGCAACACCTAACCCTCAGCTGATCAGAAAATAATCGGCAGCTCTGTTAAACTGTTATATTTATTTTTACTATAACACTATTAAAGGAGCTACATTTTGGGTTTACAAATTATTTAAATTATTCTTTATTGCTGCATTTTCAGGTGTCAGAATGTACACATTTGGACGACCTGATTCAAGCCATTGAACCACTGCAAGACTACCTGGCAAATGCTGGGTGTCTCAGACCACTGAAGAGCATTGAAGACAAGTACTTGATGGTTCAAGATATTCTCATGTTTCAAGTGGTCCACCGAGTCAGTGGAGGATTTGAAAGGTTTGTGAAATACGGCTGAGAAGAAATTAAATTGGTAATATTTTTTTATGATGTGAAAAAATATTTTTGCTACCATTTTGAACTATATAAATCCAGTGCTTAAAAAAAATCTTAAACTTTTCTGTCTTTTTTTGTTTTTGTAACCTTTTCGTTTTACTTTTTTCCTCTGGTTGGCTGACACTGATCCCACAATTGGAGAATATAAACATTGTATTTACGTTAGAATTTAGGGTCTATGCGTACACTGAGTTCAGAACATGTGTGTGTGGGAGTACAGTAGCATGTGTGTGTAAATATAGGAGCAAGTGTGTCTGAGTATTGTAGTATATGTGTGAGAAAGTTTAAATTATCTCTCAAGGGGCCTCTCATAAACATAGTTCATATGTACTATTTTAAAATGTACTTTTTGTATACAGTGAAGATTTTTTATTGATGTTTAGGAAAAAATACAACCAGTAGTCATTTTAATGTTTTTAATCTTGCCTTTTCCTAAAATTATTGATAGCTGCTAGATTTTTGATTAAACACTTAAAATTACTAACATTGTAATTGTTACTTTGCATAAGTGAGTTGTTCCTATCTCACCATAATATGTGTGTGTATGTATGTTTTTGCTTTTCTTGTGTGTCTTTTTTTATAGATTTATGGAGGGGCTGAAGACACTTGGTGTTCTGGATGCTATCAGAATGTATCCAGATAGTTTCAGGCCCTTAATGTGTCATGAACCATCGCCACTCACTGCTGACACAATGGATCATCTTTTCAACATCAGGCTGTCTGCAGCAGGAAGCAACAAGAGGAGGGCAGAGGAATGTGTGGTCCCATTTTGGAGGGACTACCTGCAGGATGTTGAAGGTAAATATTGCTGCTAGGTATAGCACATTGTTTTATTTCAACTGTTATCATTACATGTTTATTTTTGGTTGTCTTTTGGATGTTTTTCATGTTACTTTAGACTTTATACTAAATTACAGGTGGTTACATTTTTCTATAGTTATTGCTTGTGTTTTGTCTTTGTTGTAGAACAAATGGGACCATCAAAGCTTGGCAAAATCTTGGCTTTTGCAACGGGTGCAAATGTCATCCCACCGGTTGGCTTTTTCCCTCGGCCATCAATTGATTTCTTGCATGATCACTCAGGCACCCCTGGACGCCATTTGCCTATGGCAAACACTTGCATCAATTGCCTTAAGTTGCCACTGCTTGATACATATGAGGATTTCAGGGAGAGTATGGACTTTGCATTAGGTAACACACAAGGTTTTGGAAGAGAATAATGTAAAATAATATGTACAAGTACCTGTTGTTTTTGTTTTGTTTTTTTTTTTACTTTACTACAAACAAAAACATCTGGATTTTCATGCAAAGTATAAGTTACCACAATGTTGCTGTTTTTTTTTTTGTTTGTTTGTTTTAAGCAATGAGCCAGAAGATTCGTCCTTTTTGCTTTTTTTATTTTATTTTATTTTTTGTGTGTGTTTCACAATCAGTGCATTTACATTCTAATTTTCTTTTTTTTTCCGTTTAGAACATAAAAAACTGTGGTTCTAAAGAAATCAAATGTTTGTTCTGTAATTTCTTGAGGCATATTGTTTATCAGTATCCCAGCCAAACTGTTTAAAAACAAAAATTGCCACAATGTTTTAGTTTATTAACGACTTAATCAGTTACTGTTGTTTGAGAACATTTACCAGGCCTAAAAATAATACAATACCATGGTTTCCATCCTCTCTCAGTGGGTCTATAGTGTCTTGAATTCTGTTCATAACTGTTGGATTTACATTAAACTCATTAACTGGAATAACAACATTGTTTTCAGTCTCTACTTGTAGAGGGATGTCCTCATTGATTTCCAAGTTCTCAGTTCCTGCAAAAATGTCCTGAATTGCACCAGTATTGATACCGTTTAGAACCCCCCTCTGCCACAGTTGAAGAGGTGTTTGTCCTCCTTGTGTAGATAATCCATGGTGGTTCCACTGATTTCGGAATTCTGCAGTTGCCCTCTGTACTCTTGGTAGGTAGATGTAGTGTAAGCAAAACAAATGTAGTTCATCAGTAGAATCTAGTATGCCTTCATTTTCCATGAAGCTAAAGAGGTTACTGAAGTGGAAAGAAACGACTCTATTTAGCTCTGCCCACAGACGTTCAATCCTCTGGTTGTGGACACTGCGCCCGGTAATGACACTGCCTCTGTTCAAGCCCCGTCTTTCTAACATATATCGAGCAACTTCTGTGTTCTCCATGCCATGGTCACAGCGTACCCTTAGGGGCAGTCCAAAACACTGAATTCCGGTACGGAACAATCCCAGGACAGAAGATGCTCTGTTGTTGTTAAGACACTGCAAGTATATGATTGTCCGACTAAAGCCATCAACACAGCCATGAAAAACCATTCTCCACCTCACCAATTTGTGGTTTCCATCGATGTGCCTGTAAGGAGAAGCATCACAATTAGTTTTACTTCAATTAGCACTGTTGTCCAATGTTTGCAGACTTCAGAATACAATCTATTGCTGTATGCATTACAAAGCTCTAATCTTGTAGACAGCATGTTTATATCCTAGTCCATTGGAAAAAAATGGGTACAATTATGGGAATTTTAAAATTTATTCTTTGTTTCAATGCTTGATACCTATGTGTTCCATTCAAATGCTTTTTTAAAAACTTTTCATCATTTTTCATTTTCATTTTGAGTCATCCCATCTGTCTTTGAATATCAAGAGTCTAAATCTTTTGTTTACCATACCTGAAGGAATTGCTATGATTCCTTAATTCCTGTTTTAATCTGGTTCTAAATGCCAGCCTTGTGCATTTTTGTAGAAATATTTTAAAGTTTTACAATTGGAATAGAAAGCATTTATAATATAAATTTGCTATTAATATTTAATATTAATATTTTATATAATTTTTTCTGTACAGTGATTTTAGGATTGAAAAACTAAACTGTTTTGAAACAAAGATAAATAAATAGTACTTAGTGATTTTTCTGACCTGTGTAGTACCTGCTTTATTAACAGATGCTTGGCTCATGAGATAGTCTTTCAGTCTTGTATAGTGTGTTTACAGCCTTTTGCTTGTGAGATAAGGGTATGCAATGAAAAGTGAGAAATAGAGTTAAATATGAAAATCAGGCTAAATTTACAAAAAAAAAAAAAAAATACTTGGTTCCAACAACTTTTAAGATTTAAATGAAAGACTTTATTTTTGTTCTTTGTTTGTCCTTTGTGTATTTATTGTAGTTTGCGGTTGTAAACTACAAGAATAGCAGTGTCAGTACCATACTAAATACTTGTATTAAAGTATTGCAGATAACACAACTTTGGTGTTCGTGGCCTACATTTCTTAATATTCTTTTCATACTTAACCTGAGGATTTTACTATTGCATAATTTGTGCTCATACCTGAGTACTTTTTTTATTTTGAATTTGAATAGTGTATTTGTACATTGTAATCTTTACTTAAACATTATTTAGTAGAACATCTGTACGTTATTTTCTACTGCCATAACAATTTATTTCATTGTCAAAGATCCAGACTTTTTGAAATATTACAAAATACTTACCATAACTGATTTGGAGTTTGAACATTGTAAATTCTTCGACGAATTGTATGGCGGCGTCGGAAGGCCCGTCCAATTGGATCAAGCTGTTGCAGACAACGTCTCACTCGCTGGCGCTGTATTCTGACATTGCGGGATCGAAGACTTCCTAACACATATCGTTCACCTGCATTTGGGGTAGTTTGAAGGATCTCTCTTACAATGTCTGCCAATTCTTCATCAGACATTTCTGTATAGGTTAGTGGCCCAATTTGAAGTTGTTGCCTGTGCCTGTACAATGTCCTCCTGCTGATTCCAAAGCATTCAGCTATTCTTTGCCAAGTCATTCCCAGAGATAAACAGTACGTAATTTGTTCATGTTCTATACTGTACTCAGGACGACCCGGATGACCAGTTCTCACTGTTGGTGGTGTTCTCGAGGCTAAAAGATCTCTTTGTCTCATTTCCACAGGTCTTAAACTTACGTATGAATTCATTATGGAACAAAAACATGCAAACAACGCATCCAAAATGGCTACACTTTGATTATTACCCCTTTCAAGTTGATGACTAATTGAGAGAAAGACAGAAATTGTCCTTGTATATCCAGTTAGCTCACTGAATAATCTGTCCATGAGCATGTTGTTATGTCCACCGCTGTCAGTTTCCCTTACAATGTCCTGAACACATCTCAGTGCATGAGTGAAAAAAATAGTAATGTCAGCCTCATTACAATTTACTTCCACAAAAATAAACAGACTTTGAAAAAGGAGAAAAATAAGTAGCAATCTCATTGTTATCTATCACTAGTCAAAATACAGCTGTAAAATTGTCATTGAAAGGACAGTTGCCTGTGGCTCAAATTTAGCTAGCAGTACTAAATGTAGGTGGAATGTTTGTTTTCAGAGGTGTTACCCAATCAGGAAATGAGGATCTAAGTCATCTTCCTGTTTGATTAAAGTAACTTCCTTTTAAATCATACTTGATCACACATAGCACCATTCCCTCTTATATAGACCATTAAACTTTTTTACACACACAATTATGTTCTCTTATTGAGAACATAATAAATGCATATCCTGCTTTATAGAAAGCTATGAGGTATGCATGAGAGTATAATATAATTTTTAAGTAAGAACAGTTGTATTTGTAAGAAGGAAAAGTTGTGAGTATGCATGAATATGGTTTTGGCTCAGACAATAGTGTGTGAAAGTATGGTTATGTATGCAAGACACTATAAAAATATTGATGAGAAAGTATACTATTGTTTGTATGAGAGTATAGTAATATGTGTGTGAGATTGTAGTAGTTTTTGTGTGAGAGTATAATAGCATGTGTGTGTGAGTATAGTGGTGTGTGTGTGGGAGTATAATAGCATGTGTGTGTGAGTATAGTGGCGTGTGTGTGAGTATAGTGGCGTGTGTGTGTGAGTATAGTAGCATGTGTGAGTGAGTATAGTGGTGTGTGTGTGTGAGTATAGTGGCGTGTGTGTGTGAGTATAGTAGCATGTGTGAGTGAGTATAGTGGTGTGTGTGTGTGAGTATAGTAGCATGTGTGAGTGAGTATAGTAGCATGTGTGAGTGAGTATAGTGGTGTGTGTGTGTGAGTATAGTAGCGTGTCTGAGTGAGTATAGTGGTGTGTGTGTGTGAGTATAGTAGCGTGTCTGAGTGAGTATAGTAGCATGTGTGAGTGAGTATAGTGGTGTGTGTGTGTGAGTATAGTAGCGTGTCTGAGTGAGTATAGTGGTGTGTGTGTGTGAGTATAGTAGCGTGTCTGAGTGAGTATAGTAGCATGTGTGAGTGAGTATAGTGGTGTGTGTGTGTGAGTATAGTAGCATGTCTGAGTGAGTATAGTGGTGTGTGTGTGTGAGTATAGTAGCGTGTCTGAGTGAGTATAGTAGCATGTGTGAGTGAGTATAGTGGTGTGTGTGTGTGAGTATAGTAGCATGTGTGTGTGAATATAGTAGCAAGTGTGTCTGAGTATTGTAGTATATGTGTGAGAAAGTTTAAATTATCTCTCAAGGGGCCTCTCATACAGATGAACCTAAATCTCTGTTTTCAGTCACTAGTAGTTTCTCGCTCATATCCTCTCCTCTGCTGATTGTTGTGTATTTATTGACTGGCGACAGCATAAAGAACCACAACTGTCAAAACTGTGATGGACGGCCTTATAAATTATTCAGATCAACACAGCCAAAACAAAGATGACAGATTTCTCTATGTTCCCACATCCATTGTCCTTACATGATACAATGCACCACCACTTAGAGTTCATGTCAAGTCCTCATGGAGTTTAATATTATTAATGTTAAATATATCTGTTTGAGTTGCTCTCTCCTGCTCACTACAGCACAAGTTCTATTTCCTAAATAAATGAACAAAGGCAGGTTTATTTGAATAACACATTTCATGTGCACACAACTCAAAGTGCTTCATATAAAACATTAAAATGAAGGTACAAAAGAAACATTGAAAGTAGATTAAAAATAGAAGAATTCAAACAACCTAAAAAAAAGATCAAATAGAAACCAAACCACCTTAAATAAAAAAAAAAAAGATATGTAAATTGTATAAATAAATATATCATATATTAGTAAATAATTATTTCAATTAATTAATTCATTAACTGGTTTATTAATTAAATATTCTTGGTCTTTTAGGGCTTTTGCTGTAATTAAAAATGATTTAAAATTGTATAAACTCCCTTTTTTATCTTGAGATGTTCTGGTTGTTACTCTCATGTTAGCTTTGTTCTCTGCCTTATTTCTTTCTACACCTGTTGTTAATCAATAAATTACTCCACACCTGTGTTCACTTAATCAAGCCTCACAGAGTCTTAAGATAAAGAAAAGAAATCAAGTCTGCAGTAAGTATGTAACATTAGAAGCTTAGTATCTGATTTTATGTCCAGTTATTACTGTTTTAGATTTTTATGCAAATTTAGCAAACTAACAGGTTAGAAGAGTCATGGACATAAAAAAAAATCTGTTTGATAAAGATACAACTCTTTAAATATAAACTATCATATGACACTCTCCTCGTCCTGGGTTTATCCATCTTTTCTCCAGTCAGACTCACGGCACAGTGATTTGACCTTCCACTCATTCTTTTTGTGACATGTATATCTCACTGTGTCTAAACCCTGTCTTGCATCAAAACTTGGATTTTGGTACTTGAATTTGTCTTTGATCTGCATTCTTATTACTTGTGTACCTATCTTAGTTTATAAATGTGACTTTCATCTCTTTAGATTCTGATGGGGTTTTGGCATCCCCATCAGAAATGAAACTCTCATTCAAGATAA
Organism: Melanotaenia boesemani; assembly: GCF_017639745.1. Lineage (NCBI taxonomy): Eukaryota > Metazoa > Chordata > Actinopteri > Atheriniformes > Melanotaeniidae > Melanotaenia > Melanotaenia boesemani. The sequence goes on from NC_055701.1 coordinate 4,961,739, forward strand.
TGAGCCACTAAAGTAGTCACAGTTGCAATTTTTTCCACAAATAAGGCATTTTTTTAGGCTAAACAAAGGAAAGTATAAGCATCCGTCATCCAGTTCAGATAGCATAATTGCTCTTTCATGCTTGCAGTGATATTATTTTCTTCCTTTTTTTTTTGTCAAATTGCTCTGAGCACATTACAAGACTGAGCTATTCTCTGTGAAATGGCAGCGAGCATACCAGGAGATAATCGCTGAACAATACCCTGCCGGACTTGAGCTGAGCTCCACTTTGTCCGCATGATTCAGCTTCAGTGTAGGCAAATTATCCCCAAACTGTTGCCTCGTTCTTCTGCTTGAGTAAATAGCTTTTCCATCTGTTAGCAACAACGGCTGTCTCCCCAACAGAGACTCTGCATACTAATGGAAAAAAAAAGTAAAATGTGTCACTCAGTTCATCCATCATGTAGCTAGTTTTAATTTTTTACCCATGTTCTCATCCTCCACTAAGATGCATGTATTCAGAGTGGTAACAAGGTGGTGGTCTACCTGTATTTTATAAGCCATGGTGCTGACAGCATCAGTCAGCTGCTGCTGCTTTGTTGCCTCTAAGCCCTGTTGAGAGAGTTACTGGGTTCTTTGGAATGAGAGATGTTTTGAATGATACTTTATTGATCTGTAAAGGAGAACATATCTTTGTTGTTTAAATTCTTAAATGACAAAATGAAATAAAGAGGCTAAAATTAGCAGATTTTCATTAATTTACTTGAGTGTTTTTTGTTTTGTTTTTTGTAGCTTGCCAACAAAGAAGCTAAAGATGCTACACATGGAGCTTTTCAGAATCACAATTAGAATTGGAATACTTTATAAATCCTGGAGGAAACTGTGTGCACGCAGTCGCTCCATACAAAATAATAAAGGATAAGACAAAGATAGCAATCACAATAAGGAAAAATTACAAATTTGTTAAAATATCTAAACAGATACAGGATAAATCCTGCCCGTGAGTGGTATGTACAGTATTATCAATATGATAAACAGTAAATGTATAACAGTGGATGTTGTTGATCAATGGAGAAGTTGTACAGTTTGATGGCCACAGATAGGAATGATTTCCTGTCTCATTCAGTGGAGCATTTAGGTGGTTTCAGTCTCTCACTGAACATACTCCTGTTACTGATCAGCAGGTTGTGAAGCGGGTGGGATGTATTGTTCAGTATTGTTTTTATTATGGACAACATTTTCCTCTCTGACACCACTGTCAGAGAGTCCAGCTTCAGCCCCACAACGTTACTGGCTTTGCGGATCAGTTTTCTTCAGTTTGTTTGTGTCTGCAACCCTCAGCTTGCTGCCCCAGCATGCAACAGCATAAAGGATAGCATGGGCCACAGCTTCTTTTTTTAATAATGGCTGAAGGAGCTGTGTTTAAGGGGCCTTCTGTGATGCAGCTGTACAGTGATTCACAGACATGACAATCACTTGAAAAGTGATGACAGAAAACCTTGTAAAATGTTGCCCATACTAAGGCAAACCTTCAGATTGGCTATACATATGAATGAACAGAAACTAAAATGCCTACCACCCGCCAGCTGGCTGCTACTTTCATATCTACAGTGCGATTGCAACTGGACAGAAAGCACATCATGGTATTTTGTCCTTTAGGAGCACCCGTAGAGCCTGGAAAACGGTTTTAGTCCTGAATCACGTAATGACTAACACACACAACAGATCACCAGTTCTGCCAAGACACTGCCACAAAAACACGAGAGTCTTTGTGTTTAGACCTCAATTGATAACTGTGGCAGTTTGGCTTCAGACTGTTGGGTTCTCTAAATGCCCCCCTTGTCTCTCTCACTCTCCTCCAGTCGCTGTTCTGTCACTGTTTTACATTCCTCTGGCTTTTATAAATGGCTAGGGTGACCTTTTAATGTTTGAATTGCAAATGCTTCATTTTGTTCATTCAGCAGCAGGGAATATTTACGGGGGGTCAATATGTGTGTAGATCTTGCAGTTGTAGATCTCAGTTATTAAAATCTCTGATTTATTGCTTTACATAAATGTGAACGCCACATAGCATCAGTTGACAGATCAGCAAGTCCATTCTCTCTAAATTAGTGTGAGGTGTAGAAACATTGTCACCAAGAGAGAAAACCAGACATGTTAATTTTAATGGATATGACAATATTTGCAGAAAAAAAAAAAATCTTATATTCAAGTGCAGAAATGTATTAAGACAACAATGCGCAGATCTGCTGCACCATCAGATGAGAAGTCAGATTAATTTTCTCAGATAAAACAAGCCTGATTACCTGCATTGATGGAGGTATTAGTGAAAATGGAAATATGGATTAAAATTTGCCTTTCACAGCACAGCAAGTTATCTTTTTAGTAAATTTAGCTGAAGATTTATTCACAATTTCTTATTTTTTTTCTTATTTATATAATGAGATGAGGGGAAAATGCAATTCGACGGTGAGTTTAAACTTGGTGTAAACATTTGAGCAAATAAAGTAAAACAATGACATTTTCTGATTCCTTAAACCAAGTATATGTGTAATCTTACACTTCACCCAAGGAAGAAATAAGAACAAACAAAGGATTGGTCTGACAACAGGCTGAAGCTGCAGCGTCTACAGTGATACTAATGCCTTAAGACTGGTCTGACATCTTGTTTTGCTCCAGGCTGCAAACCTCCTGATGCCCATTTGTTGGTTGGTAATGTTCCTGTTTTTGCATACAGAGGTTAAACACATCTATAGTTTATTGGAAATATAAAATAGCAACATCTTACACTGGCTACTGGGCGACAGTGGGTATTACGTGTGGAGAAAATTATTCTAAAATAAAGCCTTACTGAATGAGTCTTTCTGGGTTTTATTACAACACTGATCAGGGAACATATTTTACATCATTGATAGCACAAAAAATGAAAGTCTCACCATACACACAAACGGTTATCACAATCAGTGAGACAACTTTGCATTGACGACATCTGTCCTAGGTGCATGTCATATGTACAGAGTAGAGGTGTTCTGATACCATGTTTTTCTGTCCGATTCTGATTCCGATGCGTGGGGTTTAGGAATCTACCGATACTGAGTACCAATCCGATACTTGTTTTGTTTTAGTATGAGGTTTATTACCTTCTAAATTAACTTATATACACTATAAACTAACATTCAGTGGCCTTGCATAGGTTAAACTCTAAAACATAAATTAACACCTGAAAACAAAGATTGTCATAGAACATTTTTAATCATTGACTATATAAACTTAAATAAAAAAAAAAAAAAAAAAAAAAAATGACTTACATTGAACGTTTTCCATGATGGACAGGAGCTGGTCATCCAGGACCATGAATAAAAATTTGCCAACAATGTTTGTTGTTTTTTACGCTAGGGTACTTTTACGCTAGCAGTAATTCCAATGTATTCTAAAAGCTGAGAAGTCCAGCTTTGCTCCAATATATACATCACGGTAGTTGCACCGCTCCCTCTAAAGCTTTATACAGTTGCTGATGTTAAATGTGGCAGCATTAATGCCACCTTTGGAAAGTTCAGCCCTGCATATGAGGCCAGTCGCTGTTTTGCTAATGGGATTTTCTAATGAGTAATAATGCCAAATTGCTGTCATAACGTCAATGCTAAATGTTAGCACAACAGTGACACATGTAGCTGCTTCTCCACCTACCAACTCAAAACAATCGCCACAGAAGATTTTACTCAACTTCCTGTGTCTGTGTCTGGCAGGAATTAAAGAATTATTTTGTTCATGTGGTATCTGATGGTGTTAAAACAGAAATACTCACAACACCTACCCCTTTTTGGAAGGATTGGCGGATCCGATGCTAAAATCAGTTTCGGCCCAACTCTAGCACAGAGTAAAAAGTATTGTTCACAACATATTTAAGTAAGGGTTAGGGTTAGGGTAAGGGGGTCCTTGAGGCTTTGAACATTAGAGCTGTTGTGCTTAATGTCCACAAATTGTTCCTATTCTAAGGAAAAAAGTAAGGCTGTATGTTGTTCATTTACCTCTGGCTTCATCAAAGGACAGGACCCAACCAGAATACATTATTTATGGTGAGAATCTCACTTTTGAAAGCCTAAAACCAGCATGGTTTCAGTACAGGGTGGAGCAGGGGGTCCACAACATTGTAGTATGTGCATGAAGGTGGTCCCTGAGAAAAAAGGTTGGGAACCACTGTTGCAGATGATATGAGTGATAGTAGGTTAGCATTTTTTTTTCTTTTTTGCAGCAAATCTTTTAGGTTCTTTATGTTTTTGTGCTGCTCTGATAATGGTAGCTAATTACGTCAATCAACGCTTTAAAAATGGATATTTTGTCTCTTTAAAATGATTTTAAATGAAGCCATGAGATGATTATGAGTAGCCTGTTTCTTGCGTGCTGCAGACAGCTGTCAGCGTGCTCTACATTTGGAGGATCAGGATGTTTTGACAGGGAATCCAAACTAGTAGCTATTCAAAACAGGAAGAGCAAGTCTTTGCTGCCTAAAAATACCTTCAGCCTCAACATATGATGGTTTGAGCAAACAAAACATGATGGATTCTTACACTATTCCACTTTGGCATCAGATGTTTTTATTTCTCTTGTCTTTTTTTCTGTGCCATTATATTTTCTCAAACAAAAACTTAAGTGTTGCACATGGAATCCTCCAACCACCAGTAAGTAAATAGCTGTACAGTTGTTGCAAGTTATTTGCACAACATTGGTGTCTTTTGGTGGAGAAAATATAGTGCCACATAGCTCTACTTTATTGTAAGATGATGTAGATATATTTGATTGTTGATTTAACTTTTGGGAAGCAATGGAGAGAAAAAGCTGTTTACTAGAGCTCCCTGTGTATATGCTTTGACATGGAGATGATGCACGGAAAGCCTTGTAAAGAGGTTTCTAAGTGTGACATGCTACGCTGACCCAGCTTTTACTCTCCTCATGTTGTTATTTAACCACATAGCAGCTTTAACTCAGATGTTTTATTGAACAGGCTCAATTAATGGCCTCCAAAGATGCTGTTGCATCCTGTGTCTTACGGGAACACTGCCCCACATATGCTACGAGCCAGGACAATAGTCAATAAAAGCTAGGACACTACTAAAGCCACAGTGGCACCTGCTTTAGTGTATATTTAATACTAATTCCATTGGAAGAGGACACATATATGTGGCTGCTCTGAATCGATTGAATTGAGATTCTATTTTTTGATTCTGTCAACTAATCTGTTATTTTTGGGTTTTGTACTACAGGTTTTGCTTGTACTGTGGAGGGAGAGGGTTGAAATTTTATTTTCACCTGTCCCAAATAGAATTGCAGAACGTGCATTAGTAATATGCATCTATTAACGTTAAGTAGTAAAATGGAGGCATCCTAATAGAGACTAACCACACATGTGCCTGATCTGCTTCCATGTGGAAAATAATGAAAATGATAGTTGCATGCTAACCTAATCAACTTGTATAATTGGAGATTTGATATCGCTACACCTCAAGTCTTCATATATTCATTAAAGTGTGACTTTAATGGATCAGTATTAAAATTCAAAGTACTGATGATCTAATGTAAACCTTAGCCACATCTATTAAACACATCCCTGCTAACTGGACTCTATTTAAATGTCAGTCACCCTGGCTCCTCGACTTCATGTGAGCGCTGTGCAGAGCTGCGTTCCCACCCAGAAGGGAGAACATTGATTTTCCTTTTTTTCCTTGGATAACAAGGCTTGACTGACTTGGGTGCTTGCCTGAGTTCGATTGCTTCCTCTGAATGCTGGTTGTCTGTACCGATCTCAGACGTTCACATCAAAATACTAAATGTCCTCTTGCAGCTGTGGATGTGTTTCGAGAGAGTTGTTTGACTGACACTGTTTAGCACAGTTTGATTTAAGTGTCAGATGACAAACCAGAGCTTCAATCCCAGAGACTGGAAGAGAAAGTAAAAACAGATTTGTTTTCACCTGTGATCAGTGTGAGCTCTGATTGATTAAATGCAACCCCTTTTTAAGGCAAACCGAGTTTTACCATTATGTTTTTGACAGTTTTGTGGTTGGAGCGAAAGCTGCAGCAGGGAATACCCCATTTCAGCTTCTCAGGGTGGGCATTTCAGTGATGTGTGATTCATAGCAAAAGTGAAAGTCAGTTTAGGTTCAAAGTCTTGTGAGCTTGCAGAAGCTTTTCTAATTGGCACATCCCACATATTTGTGCAAAAATTAAAACTGCTTTGAGATCGAAACCTAATAAAGCAATGCAAAAAAAGTTAGTTCTTGTGAAATGCATAATTGTTTAGCTCCCAGCTAACCTGTCACCCTGCTGAAAAACTTTAAATTAACTAATCACTAATATTCAAATCTCATCAAAAACATACATATTAAAAAAGATTTCTTGGGGGATTTCAGTTGTTATTTTACACTTTTTAAATTACATGGTTAATATTGGGGTCAGCATCATTCCTCATTATCAAAATTAGCCATAGTAGTGCATCAAACATAAAACCCATCACTTTGGATCAGTGCACAAAACATGCTGAGCAAACAAGTGTCAGATACATGTATTACTTTGTAGACCTTGCTGAAAGACATACCAGAAAATATATAATTTGTCTGCAGGAGCACGAAATGTACTGCTTTTGAAGGAAAAGTTTGAACATGGGGAAGCTTTAATCACAAAAAAAAAAAAAAAAAAAAAAAAACACTCCAAGAATTGCATGTTTATTTCAAATTGATTTAAATTTTATTCTTTTTTTTCTTTTTTTTTAATGACAGTTGTATTTCTCTGTGCTCCCCTAGAAACAGCTTGACTTGGAACCAGCTCTGGATTAGTGCTAAACGCATTATAACTGATCTTAAAGGAAAAAAAAAAATCTTTGGGGGGAAGAAAACAAATGAGCTTATAATTCACAAAATATAGAAATATATTTGAGAGAAACAAAAAATATGATTCTAATTCTGAACCCTGTTGGGCACATGCGAATTAAAGAGGCAGACATGTAGCATCAAATTTATTACAATATTCCCCCATCACAATCCGAATCCTTTGTTTTGTAAACTATTCTGAAGATGACCACAAATACTGGCCTTAGCATTAACTTGTTAGTCTAAAATTAATTTACAAAAATTAAATTAATTTTTCCAACATATATGTATATATATATATATATATATATATATATATATATATATAATTTTTTTTTTACTTTTTAAACTGTCTGCGTGGTCAATATCAACAAAGACTGTGGTACTGTCAGATTTCAAAAACATGTCAAAACTGCTGTTCATTCATCAAGAAGATAGCTCAAACAGAGACTCAATATTCCGAATTGCATTAAGTCTTTATCAAGATTAAATCTGTGATCCAGACTGCAAACAGTTTCTCAGCACTCACTCCCCCAGTAACAAGTTGTGTGTGTCAACCAGCAGAGTTGTCATCTGTCTGTTTCTCAGCATGCCCAGCACTAAAATTCTCTGCCAGCTTTCTGCATTCTGAATGTAGGCTGCTATAAATAATACAAAGCCCTGTGAATTGAGAATACATGTACCAAAAACAATGGTACCATGCTGTTTTGGTAGTGCTAAGTTAACATCATATCATTACACATCAACGAGGAGTACGGTTCATAAACCTACTCTTTTTCTTTAAAATGCATGAATTTTTAACATTTAAATTTTTTATGTATTTATTCTGACCAGAGTTTGTGACATAGGTCTCATGCTCCCTCAACCACTCTTTCACAATCTGAGCCCGATGAATCCTGGTATCATCTTGGATTATACTGACATTGTTGTTTGGACACATAATGTTGCTGAACTAGACCTGACCAACTGCAGCAACTCCAGATCATTGACTGCCCTGACAGGCTTGCACAGTAGACACTAGGAATGATGGCTGCATCACTCCATCTGCTTCTTTTCTTACCCTGATGCTCCCATCACTCTGTAACAGGGTGAATCTGGACTCATCAGACCACATGACCTTCTATTGCTCCAGAGTCCAATCTTTATTCCCTAGCAAATTGAACATGGTTCCCACTACCCTTCATTTTTTTTTTTTAAAACGCATTGGACGGTTCTCAACCCATTTTTAGTCCACATGGTTGTTACTCGTTGCATCAGTTGGGTTAAGTAATGTATTGCCAGCTGAAAGATAATCACCCATGCAGTAATTACCTAATAGGAGGCTCGTACTCACTACTTTTAACTTTGAAGAATCTTTACAACTTAACGTATTTAACATTTCACTTGTTTTTGCCTTTATGATCTGAAAATATTCATTTTCTGACACTTTCATGAACTTTTATTCCATTCCTTGTTGTATCCATACACCCAACATCCACACACTGAAGTTTTTAAAAGACAAAGATGTGACAGTTTTTATAGAATTATGTGTGGCCATCTTGCACTTTATTTGAGAAAGAAAGCACAAATGGGTTCCAACCATTATCAGTGAATGGTTTTATTCTTATTTTTAAATTTGTGACAATTTGAAGGCAAATCAAACAGCTATAACATGAGGATCATCGATACTTAAAAAGCAAAACATTATATAGTTTATTAATGTAGTATAGTGGGATATGAAACACAGTAAGATTTTTTAAAGTTGATGCGTTGACAAAGATAATGTGCATCCATAACAAAGTGTGCAACTTTGAAAAAAGTTGAGCTGTGATTGCAGCTGGCCCATAGTATCTCCACAACTGCAGCTTTTATGTCCCCTGTATGTAGTGGCCAATACGTAAAAGAAAGAACCAGTCAGTTGGTGACAGGGCCATGAGCAGCCGAGGCTCATTGATGCCTGTGGTGAAGAAAAGCTGGCATAGTCTCTTCTCCAATAGAAAAGCCACAGTAGCTGAAAGTGAAAATGTTCATGCTGGTTCCAGTGGAAAGGTGCCAGAACCTGTAGTGCATCAGATTGTGTATGGGGTGGCTACAGATTGGTTGAGGTATCGATGCTGAAACTTACAATGGGTACATGAGCATCAGAAGTGGCTAAGTAGATGATTTGGACAATGTTCCGTTTGGAAACCTTGTGTCCTGCCATTTATGCAGATATAACTTTGATATGTACCTTTGATATGATATGAACAGACTAAATATTCTTCATGACTGATTCCCTGCACTGAGACAATTTTTCTTGTTGGCATTAGCTGTTTTAGCAAGATAATGTGTCTTGCTGCTCTGCAAGAATGTTTAAAGTAGTTTCAGGGAATTGACCAAGTCGGCTCCTGTCTACCTTCACTCCAGAGCTAGACTCCCTGTCGACAGTAACGCTCTGCCAGTGAAAGACGTCTAGTGCTCCCACCACAATGTGGTGCAAAATCAGTAGCTAGACCTCTGATGTCCCCCGGTGGTGGAACGATCTACCAAACCTTTTCCAATCCGCAGAGTCCTTATCCACTTTTAAGAGCAAGCTAAAGACGCACCTGTTTAAGTAGCATTTCCGCACTTAGCTTAACTCTTCTACTCGTCGGAATGAGTTAGAAAGATTTGTCCAGCTCTTTGGCTCAACTCAGCACTGAATAAGCTGCGTGCACTTACACTCAGGGTGATATTGTGTGTTGAAATCATGATCTCGTAATTAAACGAAAGACTGTTATAGAGAAGATTAATTAAAAAAATAAATAAATAAAAGCACTGCTTCTAGCACTACACAACAGCACCAGGGTACAACTGGACTCAGCAGTCTGACTACCACTTGATTATGATGTTCATTCCTGTTTGAATTCTTGCTTGTGTTGTTCCAACTCTCAGATGTAAGTCCCTTTGGAAAAAAAAGCATATAGAATAGAATAGGCCCAAGGTGTTTATTTGGCCCCCAAATTCTCCAGATCTTAATCCAGTCAAGCATCTGTGGGATCCACAGCTAGGCGTTTATTGTTCAGGGCTGTTTTGGTGGTACAAGGGCAGACTTATCAATATTAAGTGGGTATTTAATAATGTTGGGGCTGATTAGTGTCAGTTTCTAGCTTGATGCTTGACACTGGAACAAAATAACATGAGGTCAGGAATGAAGTCAAGGGTTTTATCTGTAATTTATTTTTTATGTTCAATGATAACAAAAGATTTGACCAGTAAAGTCGATCAGGTGATAATGTTCTGACTTGCATCTTTTATTCTATCTATATCATAATTTATATGGACTTTTACTTAATATGAGACCTAAAATGCATTCAGTATTAAGACTGTGAAGTTTTAGACTTGAAGTAGAGTTTGGGGTTGCCTCATCCCTTGTGGAAACATACAAATTAAAACCTAGCCTCACACAGGATATGTACCCCTAAAGAAAAACAGGTCTTCTTTCCATCTAAAAACAGCTAAATATCCAAAGATTTCTACTTCTGAGCTGAATGTGGATAAGGCTGTCACATTTTCCTGTTTAATCTGTAGTGCTTTTTAACATTACTTTGAGAAATAGGAAAATTAGGAGAGTGCCCCAGGAGAGAAAACACTATGCATAACAGTAGAGGTATTTTAGATATGAGAGGAAAAATTTGCCTCTTACGACTTTTTCATTACCTCTTTATGTCACATTCCAGGATAATGGACTGTCACAGTTTAAAGGACTCTCTGTTCATCTCAAGTGGATAAGAATGGATGAGGCATGAGAGCAAGGTTAATTATCCAAAAGCATGATAGTGTAGCTCTCAATTTGGATTCAATATTCACTTCTAATGTCTCCAAATGATTCATCTTTTACATGATCAAGATCCTTTGATCGAGGTGAAAAGGGAGGGCACTGCAGTATTGAGCTACTGCGAGATAAAGTTCAATGTTTCTTTTTAATAGGCATTGAAACTATCCCTAAATTACTTTTGATTCTAAAAAATCTTTAGAACCTGACACACTCTTAGAAGTTACTGAATTCATGATTCAGACTGAAAAACTATCCCTCATCTTATTAAATACAGAACAAGTCTTTTTCACATTGTCCTCCATTTATGCAATTTGTGTCTGTTTAGTGAATGAACTTTTTACATTTTTGTTTTCAAGAAGTAAATTACACACATTGTTAGGAAAATTGACATTCTGATATTTTTTGTAAACATTTATCTTCATAGTAATGCAATTTGATATTGTCATACTAGGTTACATTTAATTTAAGTGTGGTGCCAGACAGAAAGCACTTCTGCAGAACCCAGTATGACAGCTGGTGAAGGTACGTTTAGGCTACAGTCTGATTCCAGGGCAGGTTTATTGAGATGAGGTTAGTTTGGGCTATTGCCTCTGCATTTTAATAAGGAATTAACATATTTTGTCATTGCTCATGTTTTTAAACGTTAATCTTTTGAGCTTTGTTTTGTTATGGAGGAAAATAAAGTTTATTTTTAAAAGACTGACTGACTTCCGTTTAAAATAAAGTTTTTTCTTGTTTCCAGTGGGACATTACGTTAATGCCAAACTGTAGAGCTTATCTTCTGGTGATCGATTCCCTTTGATTTGTTTACTTTGTAGTGAAGGATTTTAGATTTACACAGTGAGATAAATTCATTGTTTTGTTCTCTACATATTCTAACAATGGATTTATGACTATATGTTAGTGGCGATGAGGTTTTGAATAATTATATAGAATAATAAAAATTTAACTAAACACATCACAGTGACAAGTTCTGCTCCAAACCCCCTTTTTTACATGAAATTTCAAACCCAGTGACTCTGGTTGACTCTTTTTATTTTCCATATAAAGAACCTTGATTTGGGTCTCAATCTATGTGATGTCCTCTGGCCCTGCTGGCTGTTTCAGGTTGTTTTCAGCATCAATATAGAGCTCAGACATTACACATCTAAACCCAGCTGTGGACCCCAGGTGTTTACTCTGTGCTCATCCTGACAAGGAAACCAATGCAATTATTCCATTTTCTCTCCAAGCATGTTATAGTCTCATTCAGTTGTGCTCCAACAACTTATTTATTTATTTATTTATTTATAAGAGCCAGTTAGAAGTTTTAAATATTTATGAAGGACCAGAATTTGTGGTATTTTCAGTCAGATTGATATAATTGAAAATATTTATTTATTTATTAATTTATGTTTTTTTTTTTTTTTTTGTTTTTTTTTTTTTTTTTTTTAGCAAAACAACACCTAAATACTTTAGTTCAAAACATACATATTTGTGGTTTATTTTTGGTTTAGACTTCTTAGCTTGCAAACAATATTTTCTTAATAAATGACCCTGTCAGATTAGATTTGGTGATCTCTGTTAAAGTGCTTTTTGTTTTTTTTCTTTTCGCTTTTTCTTTTCTTTGTTTCTTTTTCTGCTGTTTGTTTAGTAGAATAATTCTACTCGCTGTTTTATTGACAAAGGAGAAACATGTTACAGAGCTGCAGTTGTACATGCATGTTGTACCAGAGCTTGTCGGGGTGAAATTTAGTAGAACCATCTTGAAAAAAAGATGCCATACTACATTTTTTACTTTTACATGAAAAACCTCAGATTTAATAATAACTAATGATGCAATTTTGATGATAATAATAATAATAAAATAAAATAAAATAAAAAATAAATTTTCATATATAAATATATTACATATATTATATAGAATAGAATAGAATAGAATAGAATAGAATAGAATAGAAATACTTTATTAATCCCTTCGGAGAGCCCTCAGGGAAATTTGGGTACCAGCAGCAATACAACACCAACAGTAAAGCAGGACAAGCTATATGATAGTTTACCCTAAAATAAATCAGTAATTTGGTATTTCCGGTATTTCTTTCTATATTGCAGTTGTCAATCGATTGCAAAATATTAGGAAACAGCACATGTATTTCCTTTCAGTGAGTCCAATGTGCCATTTCTGTGAACAACTCAGTCTAAATCAAGATCTAGGATCTAGCAGTACGATGCACTGAAGTTAATTTCAGTGCCTTCTGCAGACCAATTAGCACATTCTTTATTTATACATGCTGCAGGCAGATGTGCTACTGTTACATCAACATCAGTCTTTGAATAGTTTGTATCATGCTGTTCCTGTGCTTGAAGAGTGCCTCGTGTTTAAAGTTTGAGTCTGCAAACTGCTTCTCCCACAAAAGCTGAAGTGCACAGATAACGTCAACTGAAATGCATGTTACTTCGTGATATATTTACATTTACAAAATGTTTAATGTCAAAGGATGGATAGATGGTCTGCCCCTCTTTCAGAGCAAAGAGTGGTGCAAAGCGGTTTAAATGACATTTTGAGAAATGAATTTATACCTCTGTGGAGGGAGTGGAATGACCAGACCACCCTATACCCGTGACATTTTGCAGCATTCTCTGTGATGTGTTGAGGGGTTCAAATTACCTATGAATATACAGTATTATTACTCACACATGGAAAAAACCCAAATGTGCTTTGTTTGTCTTATTTGCTGTTTCAGTTGAAAAATCCCCATGCTTTGACAAATGGACAGAAGTTTGAGGTTGTACTCGTGCTTGGGCATCTGCTTTGCACCCTTTCACAATAACTGCAAACTGCAACTAAATGCTTGCAATCTTGTGCCGCGCATTGCATTACACTTACAATATTTTAAGAAATATTAATTTACCTATTACAATAATGTGAAAATTTAATATAAATTATAAAAAAATAAATATATAAAATAAGTGTTCACAATGGACGAAAAACTGGGGAAAGGTTATTATTATTTTGGTTTTCTCCCTTTTAATTCAGCACTATGAACCTGAGAATTTGTCTTGTATTAAATCAACAAGCTATGAAAATACACACATACATTGATTTTGGCCCAGTAAAGAAATTGTTTTTGTAATGTATGCATTTTTTTTTTTTTTTTTTTTTTGACGTACATCAGTTTGCCATTCAGAGATTAAGCCTCACAAGAGCCTTAGTCCAAATCTGTTGACGGCACTATGGGCGTTTAGTACTGGGGTTAAGAAGGATGAATAGGAGCTGAAAGGGATTGAATTCAATCCCAGATGGAGTTCTGCAAAAGTTCACATTAAGAGGCAGCTGCATTTTTAAACAAGGTCTGGTTTATGCTATTGCTTGCCTGCAGATAGGTTTGCAGTGAGTGTTGCTCATGCACAATAGAGGGTAAAAATAGTCTCTCTGGACAGCTCTTGAAAGAGATACACGTGGCCACATTCTGTAGCATCATATGGGCACTTAAGATCCGACACTGTGCAGCTTTTTATCTTTTTGTGTACCACGAAAGTGAATGGAGGACCTCCGGGCAGACAGGGTATTCTATTCGTCTATTCCAGACAATCTGGTTCATTTAGAGGCATTTTTGTGCTCTGTTATTGTCAGCAGATGTCTAATTGAGGTTGAAGGAATTAAACATGAATAAACTAAGCCTTGAGGGAGAACACACATCTCTGGACTGGGATTTATCTGCTAGACTTGCCTTGTTGGATCTTTGCAAAAGTTCAGCGGTGAAGGTTTAATTCAGGGTTGACCACGTGTGCTTGAGGGGTTAGAAAAGTGAGAAATGAAGGGAAAGCTTTCAGCAAGAGGTTTATAACTGTGGAGGTCAAATCAAGGATTCAAGCTCCAGCTGTATGAAATGAAAAATGTGATAGGCTAAGAGTCTAATTGGGGAAAGTGTACCTGTTTGCATGCACAAACAAAATAATTCTATTAGAGAGCAACACATTCACAATGTACCACAATTAATTCAGTGAAATTAAATAAATATATTGAGGTTTTTTTTCTCCATTTTTCTGTCCTTTTTTTGTTGTTTTGGAACCAGCGCAGTCTTGTAAATACCGCAACAAAGCTCCTCCACTCACTTATTGCCCTGATTGGTTTAGGATTTTGTAGAATATGTGCCAACATTTGTGAATTGTTTTTCAGAAAAAATATCATACAAACTATTTCCGAGATAAGTCTGAGTGCAGTCATCACTGCACCTGAAGCCACTGGATCCACTCGCAGATGAAAATGGTTGTCTGGAAGATTTCTGGCTGTCCATTCACAATTATTCTTGGCATTTGAAGTGATTTCTATGCCTATCTTTACCACTAAATATTAGTAATTCTCATACATTGTACCCTTTAACGTAAGCTCCGAATTTTACCCAGCTGCTACATATTATGGACACATGGTTTATGACACAAAATCTTTGATTTAATAATAGATGAATGAAACTAAATGGCAATAAAAGATCATAGATGTATGAAAAATATATTTGTAGTCACTTGCTTTTATAACTTAGAAATGCTTTAAATGCAATACAATTGCAAGAGACTGGCTCCATAAATAGCATGGCTCCAGCACACGGCCATTACGAAAGGGGGGAGGGAGTTATTATTTTGTTAGCGTCATTAAGTTAATATGGTTTTGTTACCTAGATTTATTACTTATAATCAGAATGCTACTGGTCTTATTTATTTATTTTTTTTAAGTATTTTTATTTTCAGTTAAATGACAACAAAAGTTAGTCAGACATTTACTGTCCAGCTCAACCCAAAGATTATGTAGCTTCAGTCTCTACACACAGTGTAATGTCATGGTGGTTATATCAAATCAAACTTTATTTATAGCCACTTTTCATGCAAACAGCATCACAGTGCTTTACATAATAAAAAAAAACATTTCTACGTCTTAAAATAAAACAAGCCTTCACACACCAATAGCAATTTAAAAACACACACCTCATAATGATCTCCTTTACACACACTCACACATGCACACACACACACATACAAAAAACAACAAAATAAAAAAGTAAGAAAAAAAAGCATATTTATCAGCTCATTATACACAGCCTATGTTCTGAAGCACATTCCCGACACTATCAACTTAAAGGATGTGTGGCATCAATGTGTATCCACTGGAACGTATAAGCTAGTGTCAGTTCATGCTGCACCTCATATTTGTCTAAATATACAGGATTTACACAACTGATGGGTGTTTTCAAGGATAATTTAAAGTGACCGCACAACAACGCAATAATGCATGAGGCTATAATATGGCTTGTAAAGGACTTAAAATGCTTTAGCTGTAGCTCTGCACTAGATGTTTACCCTATTTCTACATATTGAAGGTATAGCAGCTGAGGCTGTAGCAATGAGGCACATGCTGCATCCATTGTATTACTAAGATTGCTTCTATTTCATTTGAAAGTAATACATTTTAAGGATACATAAGATTTAAGGTCAGCTTTCCCCACATTTAATCCCAGAGCCATACAAATGTTGACAGTGCAGGAAAATATCCAGAAGCATAATGCTTTGCTGGTGTATTAGAGCTTGGATGATAAATTTGTAGGGTAAAAAGCAAATGGAGGCCAACATTTAAACATTCATTAGACATTTTGTTTGCCATGTACTGCTTTCAGCTCCAAATAGTATAGTCTGTAGATGAAGAGCAATTACATAAATAATGTTGACCTTTTATGCTGTTGTCCATAGTCAAAAGGTTTATAATTAATCAACCATTTACTATAAGAGAATTTCGACACACAACAAATTAATGTCCTCCATTATCATGATGTCAGTTAGCCTAAATAATTTGACTGTAGCAAATGTTGCAACAGATGCTGTTCATGTGGGAGGCATACTTATGGTTTGCCAAATAATCTTACACTTCAGTGAGTGAGAAGAGTGAGAAGAGTCAGAAGCATCGTGCCAAGTGGCTTTTACAACCAACTGCAAGCTGGGAACTTGTTTGAATAATCTGGTGTATAATTAAGCAAAGTGGTTCTTATTAGTTTTTCAGGGTGTGTTTCGGGCTTTGGGCAATGCTGGATTTTGATTATTTTTGATCAAACCACTTAGAATTGCTTGGGGACATTTATTGTTTTGAGTTAAGGAAAAAGGAATAGGATTATATATCAGATGGGCATCCATTCCTTGATAAAATGGAGAAGAATCTGTACTGTCACTCATGTGACAGTGAATGGAATGAAGGAACAATGAAGGGAAAAAAATAAATTGTGCCAACTTGCTGAACTATTCCTTCTTGTGGCTGAAAAATTAACAAGTTGGTGGCACTACAGGTAAATGACACTTAAGTCCGTGCCGGTGGGAAGGAGTGCCTGATAAGTATCTGAACAATCTTGTGGCAGTGCTATAGTGATTGTCAGGGCACGGAGATTTGGGTTTTATCCTTCAAGGAATGTGTTCAAAATACTGAGCTTGATTTTGCTGGATAACTGAACATGTTGACTAGTTTGAGAGGTTCCATGAAAAGTGAAGAGGCTTTCACTCTTCATTCCAAATTGCCAATCCCAAGTTTGTCCCAAAGCTCAGGAGGGCATGATAATTTTGACAAAATTGAATTAAAACTAATATATTGTTAACCAAGAAGCTGATCAATTTACTTGCCTGGCCAACCTCTGGAAAATATCTGTAAAAACATGTTTAGTGTATGCAAACATTTGTTCTCAGTTTAGTTATTACATTACAGCTATTTAACTGATGCTTTTATCCAAAGCGACCTACAATGGTTAGACAGTAGGGTTAAGGGTCTTGTCCAAGGACCCCATTGGAAGGTGTGAACATTTGTCTCCTGGGGAATCTGAAACCCCAGAGAGCTCTGCCAACTGAGCTAACCAGCCACTATGTCTTTTAATTAAAACAAATGTCTACAGCACAAAATGAATCAAATTCACATTTTCAATTGTCAAATTAGAACATAGTCGATATGCAACAAATTAGCAACGCTTCCTTAACAGGTCAGGCTGTTATTCGGGTCATGCTATTGGTGAAGACATATTTAGTTGCATTGCTAATTTCTTCTATCTGTGCTTTTATTTATTCATATATATAGTCAGTCAGTCAGTAGTATTAGCAAGAGGCAGTGCTCACTTATTGCTCTTTCACTTACATCCTCTTGTGAACTAATTGGCATGGAAGTTTTATTGTCTGTGGAGACAGAAGGCCCCTGTCTCACAAAAGATGTACCACTACAGCTGCTCTCAACAGGTTTAGGTGTTATTTAAATCTACTTGAGCTTCTTAGAGAGTCTTAGAGTGAGAGTGCATTAGCTAATTAGCTTCATGTATGTCTCTGGAAGAGGGTTAAATATGTAAAACAGTAGTGAGAGAGTATAGCTTTGTAGAATTTTAAATGAAACAATAGATGAAATGCATTTCAGTCTGAAGGAAGTTCATTAATTTCAAATGTGAGAATACTTCATGGCTTCTTTGCATCACAGAAAATAATTTGCATTGTTGTAAAAAAAAGATTTGTATTTGTGGAAAATAATAGAAGTTCTTTTGCAAACATCCTGTCCACAGATGTGTGAATTCACATCTACAACTACAGAGTCTTGCACGCAGTTTTGTGCTTTACATTTGGAGGTATGTGAAGCACAAAACTGCGTGCAGGATAACAAACTTGATTTACAAACAAAAATTTTTATTTACAGCTGCAAAGTCTTTATGAATTTATATTGAGACCATACTTTCCCTCCTTAGCTAATGCAAATTCTGTCATGCAAAAGGGTTAGTTAAGCCGCGGTAGCTAGTTTTATGATTTGTAACTCCTTGTTTTTGAAAAATACACAGAAAGATAAACAGGGAAGTGGTTTGTGTTAGCTTCATGGATAATGCTAACTTGTGATTAATTTCGTAGTCAACCTAGCAGGTAAAGAACCTTAATGTGTGGGAGCATTTCTGAGAGACCCACAAAATGTATATTTACATAAAAGTTAAGACTAAGAACAAAAAAGAAAGTGTTTAGAAGCAATTTTCAGTAATCAAAATGCAACCTTTTAAGATACTGAAATCTTTAAAAGGTACATAAAAAACAGCAGCTAAGAACTGTACTATATACCTGATACACATCATTGTATAGTGTTGTGACGGCCCCACTTTCACTTTGAGTTTATGTTTCGGGTGCCATCTTTAGTAATTAATGGCACAGGCCAGACCTGGGCCTGGTGTGCGCTGCCTTCTATTTAAGAGCTTCACCAGCCTGAACTCAGGGTGTCTCCCAGGCTTGGGCTGGGTATCACCTGGGTTCCGTGCAGGCAGCATGTTTGTTTTTTTCTGTTGGTTTGAGATTGGTATCTGTTTCATATACATTTCTATACATCCATGCACTGTTTACATCACTGACATAGAGCTCACACATTTTATGTTTTATTCTTAATAAATTTATATTTTTGTAATATACCACCTTGTGTCTGTGTAATGTTTTTGTTGTAGCCATTAAGCCGGGCTGTATTAGTGTTATGATTGTTGTTATGGATTAAGAGTTTTTGGTTTGGTTCTTGTTGAATTTCTGTTAGTCTATTCTTTAGTTTGTGGTATTGGTTGTCTTCTTTCCTATTTTTATTTTGCAGAGTTCATCCACTTGTGTATCATTTTCTATTTACTTCTTTTTCTCTACACACACAGTTTCATTTTACCTCCTCAATACATGCCTCTTGCTGTCTTTTGCTCTCTGCCAGATTGTCATTATTCGTCATTGGTTCCTTGTTGTTTCAATGGCTTCCATGTCCCAGCTACCACTTTGCTCTTTGCCTTAGTTTCTCTGTCAGTCTGTTTCTGAGTTATATTTATTGTTCGTTTCTTTTAAATGTATTTAATTATCCCACCTAAGTTACTCCTTTTTAGCTCTGGGAAAAAATCCTCCATTTTCCTATTCCACCTGCCTAGCCCTGCATTTGTGTCCTTCCTCCAGGCCACACCCTGGCAATTGCGGCAGATTATAGGACAGGATCAGTTATAGTGTGATGCTGGTTAAAGCACTGCACACACCTGCATCTTTTTTTGGCTTTGACTGGCAGCATTTTCTCAAGACAAGTATCGACCAAACATGGCCCATCTTTACATTTTTCTCAGGGCCAGATCTAGCCCCCATAACCTATGCAGTAACCTAAATCAAAGCTAGTTTAGCTTATAAAGCTACTAATACTTGGGCATTGATGGCCCATAAAGCACATGCTGCACATTAAGCCTTGCTTATGAAATGTGGGCCATATCTAGCAAACATAATACCTGCCAGAGGCATAGGTACCCAGATTATGTCCACTTGTTTCATCCTTGAGGACAAGCTGCACTGAAAAGATAAAAAATGTTATGGCATGGAAAATCTCTAGGGTTTAAAACAAGGCCAAATTAGGTGTTGGTTAGACCATTTTGATTTGCAGATAAAAGTAACTGTGTATGGAAATTAATGAACTTGCACAAGCTATTGAACATCCATAAAACAATATGTGCTACAAAATGCTGTGTCAAACAACAAAAACAGACATGCCACATAACTGAGATCAGTAGCCCTCAGTGTCCTCAGTGACACATGATGGCAAAAGACAAGCAGTAATCATCGCCATTGCAGCTGGAGTGGCTCCATAACATTCTCCATCCACAAAAAGAAGAATCAGATAGCAACTGACCTCAGCCCTAGTGCTTGAAATCCCACTACTGCCATAAGAGGCTTTTCTGCAGACTAGAGGAGGGTGAATAGGGATAATTTAATGAAACATTAGACAAGAGCCCTCCACAGGCATTTTTTTTTTTTAACAAATTGCTTCTCTCACTGCCAAGCTTTGCTCAGTTTTGGTTGCCTTAAGGAAGAGCAGAATAGAAACAGCAGGGAAGAAGAGCAGTTATTCACCTGCAGCACTGGGGAGGTGGATGTAATGACGCCCTTCTACCACAGAAATGTAAGAGGATGTTGTACTGTTGGGGGCTGGACCTCTACTGGAAAAAAAATATATTTGTGGATTTATTTTTCAACTGGATTAAGTATGATGCCAAGCTTTTGACTTCCAACAAGCATGAGGAGTAGTCACACTTCTTCTTACCCACACTTACCTACTGGCATAAACAAGTCATTACATTATTCCTGGACCTTTTTCGTGGCAGTGGTAGTTGAGTGGATGTTGGCAAGTTCCACGAAAGTTGTTTTTTCATAGCATCATAGAGAACATTCACCTAATGTTGCCTTTTGGGCCGATCTTGAGGTTGGGCTTTAAGGCTGTCTGGAGTAAGACTTTGAATTGGCTTAATGAGATTTTCAGGCACATGACTTCAACTTCACGTGGTGAGAGATTCAGTCCAGCGTAGCGGATATACTAACCCATGCATAAGCCCCTATTTGTTTCTGCTGGACTAGTATACAGCAGGGACATGGCTATTCTTAATAATGAATGCTGAGAAGGTTTTAGACATTAGGGTTTGCATTGCATTAAGGATTTTTTTTCTGTCTTTTTTCACAAAGTCAGAGTGGTGACTAGCTTGATATGTGTCCTAAAGTCAGATCTGATCATTGGGATCAACTGATTTGCTAAAACAGTGTTTTAAGTTACAGTATGTATCATTTAATTTCCCCATCAGTTTGGTATATTGCAGGGATCCCCAACTCCAGTCCTCGAGGGCCAGCATTTTGCAGTTATTAAACGCTTCCCTACTGCAACACATCAGATTCAAATAAAATGGAAATCCAACAGCTTGTCAATTTCTGCATAAGTCTATTACTGACCCATTCATTTGAATCTGGTGTGTTCCTGCAGGGACACATCCAATTCCTGCAGGACACCAGCCCTCGAGGACCGGAGTTGATGAAATTTCAGCTTAGCCAAAGATGAATTTCTCTGGTAATGGTAAGCAGAAAAAAGATGTGTATTATGTGGTAGACACAGTAGAAAAGTACTTGTCAAGCCAGGTTTTCCAAATTTAAATGTTATTGGCTTGAGTTGATCAAACAGCAAAGTGTCAAAATTAAACCAAAGAGTGACTGAAATAAAAAGTGAAGTTTGAGGCTGAACTTGGGCTCAATGTATGAGTCAGAAATAACTATTGTGGATTTTTTTTTTTTTTTTTTTTTTAACCTTGTGGTGAATATAAATGCCCTGGTCTACAGTTGTTTTTTGTTGTAAAAAAATGTACCAAAATAGACAAGAAAATCATGTTCCAAAATCAACAACTTCTATTACTTCACA
Source organism: Melanotaenia boesemani (assembly GCF_017639745.1). Lineage (NCBI taxonomy): Eukaryota > Metazoa > Chordata > Actinopteri > Atheriniformes > Melanotaeniidae > Melanotaenia > Melanotaenia boesemani. Next base: position 4,983,555 of record NC_055701.1, read on the forward strand.
AATCGTGTTCTGCATAAACAACTTCAGCTGTAACGGGTCCTGTCTGCATATCTTACACTTATACAAGAAGCATAAACTGCACTCTGGATAGCTTTTTTTTAAGTTTTTAACTTTGAGTTTAACATGTGACAAAATAGAAAGCACAATTATCTCTCCACTTCAGGATGTAGTGGAGACTTGGACTATGGCACTGATACTCACTTCGGTCCTACGAGGGCCGCAATCCAGCAGGTTTTCCATGTATCCCTGCACCAACACACCTGAGTCAAATTAATGAGTCATTGTGTAGAACCTGATTGGCTGTTAGAGCCACCTTATTTGACTCAGGTGTGTTGGTGCAGGGATACATGGAAAACCTGCTGGATTGCGGCCCTCGTAGGACCGAAGTGAGTATCAGTGGACTATGGAGATGATAAAGATGATTTTTTTTTGTACTATTTTTGTCATATGTAGACTTGGGACTTTGTCTGGTTGTGGTTTCCAGAATATGACTCACAAATGTATTTGTCTGGATTACTCTGACATTTTCATAACTTGAGATAAATCGCCCCTGAAGTAAATATACTTGAATTGAACTAAACCCAACTTCGATGACATAAATAAATATATAAAATAATATTGATTGTTAGCACAATTTTTTGTATTTTGGAATTTGAAATGGACTTAGTTTGGAGCTCTTTTTCAGTTAGTGGGTCAGTTTGATTTGTACTGTTTTGCACATTAAATGGATCAGGAGATTGTTGAGGTGCATTCACACCAGGATGGTCTTGGGTCTTGGTTTGATTGAACAGAAATGCTGAGAAATTTAGAACTTTCTTATGGTTTGTTTTGCTTTCACACAATATTTTCCTAAAATCTGACCAAAACACTTCCAACTGTTCACCCAGGGTGTTAACGGCCCCAGGCTGTGGCATTGCTGCATGAATTAACATTTTGGTTGCAACCAGGTGATTGGCTGGCTGTCTGGATCCCCTCTGCAAGTAGCTGGCCGTGCACCCGCCTGCGATTGGCCCAATCATGTGCTGCCCACCTGGGGCTCCACTATTTAAGCATGCATTAGACAATCATTCAGGGCAGCTGTCTGAGATTAGAGCAGCTTCTCCTTGTGGTTCTGAGTTGTGAGCATGTGCTTAGGTTTTTCTGAACTGTGTCACTGAACTATTTCGATTGTAGAGGTTATTGCTTGAGGAAGTCCTTAGGTAGGCCATTTGGATTTTTTTAATTGGCCCCAAGTTTGTTAAATTCCACAATCACTAGCTGTTTATAGGTGCTAGCATGATGTTTATTTATAGTGGATGCAGTGGGTTTTATTTGTCTTTTGTTTTCAGTTTGTGTTGTTTTGCTTTTATTCCTAGTAAATTAATAAACCATTTTGCCTTGAACTATAATTTCCAATCTTTAATGTTGTCACCACCTTTTTCCCTAGCTGAAACCGTGGTTGTAAAAGGAGCGATAGTGCCCAAAACTACAGGAGAAAACCTGGTTCAGAACCAAAAATGGAGTTGGCACATTCATTGCATGTAAACAATGGATTAACAGCTAATTTATGCAGTCTTTGTTTTTCACTTTGGTGTTCAAGCTCAGTACAGTTTTCACAAATTACTGCCCAGTATGAGCACCAGGTAAAGCAGCGAGCTATTCAGCATGTTGCTCTACAACACGCTCTGTCACTTCCTGTCTTTGGTTGACTTGATGGTCTGTTTGCTTTTACACTGTTGAAAGTGAACCAATACCCCTTGGTTTTCAAGCAGACCAGAGCTTACTACTTTAGTCTGCCCCGGGTTGCGAAAAAAAAAAAAAAAAAAAAATTAAAATGAATGGATCTGGACCTAAAGAACTGCCAAACAAATGATGCAAATGATGCAAATGATGCAAGGATTTTCTCTGCAGAGTAAAGCCATATTTTGTTTTACCTCAGCCCTTGATCAAAAAACAAAAAAACAGGGTTTCTGCTGGATGTCATTGAGAGCAATGACAACATTGGGGCAACATTGAGAGGTTGAGTCCACTGTGGCTCTTTAATTTGTCCCATCTTTGTGTCACCATGTTACAGGACTTCATCAAATAAGAGACGGTAGGCAAGCTGGTTGGTTTGTGTTAATGTAAAAGTATAGGCCCTTTAGTATGAGAGGCCCCTTGAGAGATAATTTAAACTTTCTCACACATATACTACAATACTCAGACACACTTGCTACTATATTCACACACACATGCTACTATACTCACACACACACACCACTATACTCACTCACACATGCTACTATACTCACTCAGACACGCTACTATACTCACACACACACACCACTATACTCACTCAGACATGCTACTATACTCACACACACACACCACTATACTCACTCACACATGCTACTATACTCACTCAGACACGCTACTATACTCACACACACACACCACTATACTCACTCAGACACGCTACTATACTCACACACACACACCACTATACTCACTCACACATGCTACTATACTCACTCAGACACGCTACTATACTCACACACACACACCACTATACTCACTCAGACACGCTACTATACTCACACACACACACCACTATACTCACTCACACATGCTACTATACTCACTCACACATGCTACTATACTCACACACACACACCACTATACTCACTCACACATGCTACTATACTCACACACACACGCCACTATACTCACACACACACACCACTATACTCACTCACACATGCTACTATACTCACACACACACGCCACTATACTCACACACACGCCACTATACTCACACACACATGCTATTATACTCCCACACACACACCACTATACTCACACACACATGCTATTATACTCTCACACAAAAACTACTACAATCTCACACACATATTACTATACTCTCATACAAACAATAGTATACTTTCTCATCAATATTTTTATAGTGTCTTGCATACATAACCATACTTTCACACACTATTGTCTGAGCCAAAACCATATTCATGCATACTCACAACTTTTCCTTCTTACAAATACAACTGTTCTTACTTAAAAATTATATTATACTCTCATGCATACCTCATAGCTTTCTATAAAGCAGGATATGCATTTATTATGTTCTCAATAAGAGAACATAATTGTGTGTGTAAAAAAGTTTAATGGTCTATATAAGAGGGAATGGTGCTATGTGTGATCAAGTATGATTTAAAAGGAAGTTACTTTAATCAAACAGGAAGATGACTTAGATCCTCATTTCCTGATTGGGTAACACCTCTGAAAACAAACATTCCACCTACATTTAGTACTGCTAGCTAAATTTGAGCCACAGGCAACTGTCCTTTCAATGACAATTTTACAGCTGTATTTTGACTAGTGATAGATAACAATGAGATTGCTACTTATTTTTCTCCTTTTTCAAAGTCTGTTTATTTTTGTGGAAGTAAATTGTAATGAGGCTGACATTACTATTTTTTTCACTCATGCACTGAGATGTGTTCAGGACATTGTAAGGGAAACTGACAGCGGTGGACATAACAACATGCTCATGGACAGATTATTCAGTGAGCTAACTGGATATACAAGGACAATTTCTGTCTTTCTCTCAATTAGTCATCAACTTGAAAGGGGTAATAATCAAAGTGTAGCCATTTTGGATGCGTTGTTTGCATGTTTTTGTTCCATAATGAATTCATACGTAAGTTTAAGACCTGTGGAAATGAGACAAAGAGATCTTTTAGCCTCGAGAACACCACCAACAGTGAGAACTGGTCATCCGGGTCGTCCTGAGTACAGTATAGAACATGAACAAATTACGTACTGTTTATCTCTGGGAATGACTTGGCAAAGAATAGCTGAATGCTTTGGAATCAGCAGGAGGACATTGTACAGGCACAGGCAACAACTTCAAATTGGGCCACTAACCTATACAGAAATGTCTGATGAAGAATTGGCAGACATTGTAAGAGAGATCCTTCAAACTACCCCAAATGCAGGTGAACGATATGTGTTAGGAAGTCTTCGATCCCGCAATGTCAGAATACAGCGCCAGCGAGTGAGACGTTGTCTGCAACAGCTTGATCCAATTGGACGGGCCTTCCGACGCCGCCATACAATTCGTCGAAGAATTTACAATGTTCAAACTCCAAATCAGTTATGGTAAGTATTTTGTAATATTTCAAAAAGTCTGGATCTTTGACAATGAAATAAATTGTTATGGCAGTAGAAAATAACGTACAGATGTTCTACTAAATAATGTTTAAGTAAAGATTACAATGTACAAATACACTATTCAAATTCAAAATAAAAAAAGTACTCAGGTATGAGCACAAATTATGCAATAGTAAAATCCTCAGGTTAAGTATGAAAAGAATATTAAGAAATGTAGGCCACGAACACCAAAGTTGTGTTATCTGCAATACTTTAATACAAGTATTTAGTATGGTACTGACACTGCTATTCTTGTAGTTTACAACCGCAAACTACAATAAATACACAAAGGACAAACAAAGAACAAAAATAAAGTCTTTCATTTAAATCTTAAAAGTTGTTGGAACCAAGTATTTTTTTTTTTTTTTTGTAAATTTAGCCTGATTTTCATATTTAACTCTATTTCTCACTTTTCATTGCATACCCTTATCTCACAAGCAAAAGGCTGTAAACACACTATACAAGACTGAAAGACTATCTCATGAGCCAAGCATCTGTTAATAAAGCAGGTACTACACAGGTCAGAAAAATCACTAAGTACTATTTATTTATCTTTGTTTCAAAACAGTTTAGTTTTTCAATCCTAAAATCACTGTACAGAAAAAATTATATAAAATATTAATATTAAATATTAATAGCAAATTTATATTATAAATGCTTTCTATTCCAATTGTAAAACTTTAAAATATTTCTACAAAAATGCACAAGGCTGGCATTTAGAACCAGATTAAAACAGGAATTAAGGAATCATAGCAATTCCTTCAGGTATGGTAAACAAAAGATTTAGACTCTTGATATTCAAAGACAGATGGGATGACTCAAAATGAAAATGAAAAATGATGAAAAGTTTTTAAAAAAGCATTTGAATGGAACACATAGGTATCAAGCATTGAAACAAAGAATAAATTTTAAAATTCCCATAATTGTACCCATTTTTTTCCAATGGACTAGGATATAAACATGCTGTCTACAAGATTAGAGCTTTGTAATGCATACAGCAATAGATTGTATTCTGAAGTCTGCAAACATTGGACAACAGTGCTAATTGAAGTAAAACTAATTGTGATGCTTCTCCTTACAGGCACATCGATGGAAACCACAAATTGGTGAGGTGGAGAATGGTTTTTCATGGCTGTGTTGATGGCTTTAGTCGGACAATCATATACTTGCAGTGTCTTAACAACAACAGAGCATCTTCTGTCCTGGGATTGTTCCGTACCGGAATTCAGTGTTTTGGACTGCCCCTAAGGGTACGCTGTGACCATGGCATGGAGAACACAGAAGTTGCTCGATATATGTTAGAAAGACGGGGCTTGAACAGAGGCAGTGTCATTACCGGGCGCAGTGTCCACAACCAGAGGATTGAACGTCTGTGGGCAGAGCTAAATAGAGTCGTTTCTTTCCACTTCAGTAACCTCTTTAGCTTCATGGAAAATGAAGGCATACTAGATTCTACTGATGAACTACATTTGTTTTGCTTACACTACATCTACCTACCAAGAGTACAGAGGGCAACTGCAGAATTCCGAAATCAGTGGAACCACCATGGATTATCTACACAAGGAGGACAAACACCTCTTCAACTGTGGCAGAGGGGGGTTCTAAACGGTATCAATACTGGTGCAATTCAGGACATTTTTGCAGGAACTGAGAACTTGGAAATCAATGAGGACATCCCTCTACAAGTAGAGACTGAAAACAATGTTGTTATTCCAGTTAATGAGTTTAATGTAAATCCAACAGTTATGAACAGAATTCAAGACACTATAGACCCACTGAGAGAGGATGGAAACCATGGTATTGTATTATTTTTAGGCCTGGTAAATGTTCTCAAACAACAGTAACTGATTAAGTCGTTAATAAACTAAAACATTGTGGCAATTTTTGTTTTTAAACAGTTTGGCTGGGATACTGATAAACAATATGCCTCAAGAAATTACAGAACAAACATTTGATTTCTTTAGAACCACAGTTTTTTATGTTCTAAACGGAAAAAAAAAAGAAAATTAGAATGTAAATGCACTGATTGTGAAACACACACAAAAAATAAAATAAAATAAAAAAAGCAAAAAGGACGAATCTTCTGGCTCATTGCTTAAAACAAACAAACAAAAAAAAAACAGCAACATTGTGGTAACTTATACTTTGCATGAAAATCCAGATGTTTTTGTTTGTAGTAAAGTAAAAAAAAAAACAAAACAAAAACAACAGGTACTTGTACATATTATTTTACATTATTCTCTTCCAAAACCTTGTGTGTTACCTAATGCAAAGTCCATACTCTCCCTGAAATCCTCATATGTATCAAGCAGTGGCAACTTAAGGCAATTGATGCAAGTGTTTGCCATAGGCAAATGGCGTCCAGGGGTGCCTGAGTGATCATGCAAGAAATCAATTGATGGCCGAGGGAAAAAGCCAACCGGTGGGATGACATTTGCACCCGTTGCAAAAGCCAAGATTTTGCCAAGCTTTGATGGTCCCATTTGTTCTACAACAAAGACAAAACACAAGCAATAACTATAGAAAAATGTAACCACCTGTAATTTAGTATAAAGTCTAAAGTAACATGAAAAACATCCAAAAGACAACCAAAAATAAACATGTAATGATAACAGTTGAAATAAAACAATGTGCTATACCTAGCAGCAATATTTACCTTCAACATCCTGCAGGTAGTCCCTCCAAAATGGGACCACACATTCCTCTGCCCTCCTCTTGTTGCTTCCTGCTGCAGACAGCCTGATGTTGAAAAGATGATCCATTGTGTCAGCAGTGAGTGGCGATGGTTCATGACACATTAAGGGCCTGAAACTATCTGGATACATTCTGATAGCATCCAGAACACCAAGTGTCTTCAGCCCCTCCATAAATCTATAAAAAAAGACACACAAGAAAAGCAAAAACATACATACACACACATATTATGGTGAGATAGGAACAACTCACTTATGCAAAGTAACAATTACAATGTTAGTAATTTTAAGTGTTTAATCAAAAATCTAGCAGCTATCAATAATTTTAGGAAAAGGCAAGATTAAAAACATTAAAATGACTACTGGTTGTATTTTTTCCTAAACATCAATAAAAAATCTTCACTGTATACAAAAAGTACATTTTAAAATAGTACATATGAACTATGTTTATGAGAGGCCCCTTGAGAGATAATTTAAACTTTCTCACACATATACTACAATACTCAGACACACTTGCTCCTATATTTACACACACATGCTACTGTACTCCCACACACACATGTTCTGAACTCAGTGTACGCATAGACCCTAAATTCTAACGTAAATACAATGTTTATATTCTCCAATTGTGGGATCAGTGTCAGCCAACCAGAGGAAAAAAGTAAAACGAAAAGGTTACAAAAACAAAAAAAGACAGAAAAGTTTAAGATTTTTTTTAAGCACTGGATTTATATAGTTCAAAATGGTAGCAAAAATATTTTTTCACATCATAAAAAAATATTACCAATTTAATTTCTTCTCAGCCGTATTTCACAAACCTTTCAAATCCTCCACTGACTCGGTGGACCACTTGAAACATGAGAATATCTTGAACCATCAAGTACTTGTCTTCAATGCTCTTCAGTGGTCTGAGACACCCAGCATTTGCCAGGTAGTCTTGCAGTGGTTCAATGGCTTGAATCAGGTCGTCCAAATGTGTACATTCTGACACCTGAAAATGCAGCAATAAAGAATAATTTAAATAATTTGTAAACCCAAAATGTAGCTCCTTTAATAGTGTTATAGTAAAAATAAATATAACAGTTTAACAGAGCTGCCGATTATTTTCTGATCAGCTGAGGGTTAGGTGTTGCTGAATCATTCACATTGCAGAAGATTGGTTCTAAGCTATAAATTGGGATATTCTTTTGTTTGTTCGACATAGAAACTCCCAAACAGTGTTAACTATAGTAGAACATTCAGAATATTAAAAAGCTCACAAACATCACTGAAAAAAGGTTCATTTAAGAGGAAGAAAAATAAACTGGTAGACAGTGTTTTTTTTTTTTTTTTTTTACCTTTTTAACCTTTTCATAGAGGTCTGCATCAGCTATATCTTCCAACACAGGCTTCACAGAGGAACATCCACCAACTAGACGAGAATACAACGTTGGTGAAATGAATCCTGGTGGAGGACCGCCATGGACAAGACTTACAGCAATAGCCCGGCCAGCAATAAAATATCGATCTTCTCTCAGAGCTAAAGCACACATGGCATGGAAAACAAAACAAGATCAGTAGAAATGGAAGAAAAGCCATAGAAAAAAAAAACAGAGGTTGGGAAAAACAAATATGACAAAAAAATATTTAAATGAAAACAAAATATACCAAAACTGTCCAGAGCCAAGTTCAGTTTGCCATCTCTTCCTTCAAACATTGGTGAATGTGCAAGAGCTTCCAAAAGCAAACGCAAGAATTCTCTTCTAGGGCCACCGAGGTCCACAGCCTGTTCATCCATTCCCAAGTCATCTGAAAACTTTATGGACATCTGGTACATGGGATTATAAGACAGTCGTTTGAAGCCTCGTTGAGCACCATCCAGTACCAAAGACCTGTTAATGTTGAATCTGCATCTTTGGTTAGTGTCAATTTGGGATGCCAGACTAAGAAGGACTTCCTGTGCTGACTTCATGTTTGGCTGTTCAGATGCCCTGTTGAAAGATAAAAAATGTTAGTGTTTGGATATATGATAAATGTAAGCATGTTTAATCTTCTGTCTAGTACCAATATAAGAATACAGTAATTTGCAAGTCTTGGCACAATGCTAATTTATTTACATTTTGATTCAAAGAAGTCAGACTTTGTTGCAATACTAATGTGGTCTTAATCTGTAGTTCTCCATCTTTCTGAAGGACGTTTTTCTCCTAACTTTTTTCTTTTTCCCACATTTTCATTCCAGTCTTTCTATCTGGTCACTTTGAGAGAAATGCGTTTTATTTGTTAAGCCACTCAACTATGACCTATGAATCTTTGAGACTGCAACCAGACTCCTAACTTGAGTGATGAACTAGAGTTGCTTGGACACATAATAGAAAACTTAGCAGAGAAGCAAGTTTAAAGTGGATCTTCATGGTTTTTTTTTTTTTTTTACAGGCAGTCATTACATAAATTAAATTAAAACAAATATAATTTCAGTCACTATTGTCATGTAATTTTTTTTTTACCATTTGCAGACTGTTTCCCTTGTAATTTTTCTTGGTTCTGACTATTTATCTTTAGGTGCTTAGTTCATAAATTCAAATTATGTATAGAGCTGCTAAGCAAACAGTATATCTGTGGTCCTTTTTTTTTCTTCTTCTTTTTTTTTTTGTCAAATGAGATGCCAAATGAGAAATATTACTCAAATATCTTGGAGTGGGTGATTTGTAAGGTTTTTAACAAATAAATGGCAGCCAAAGTTGCCTGTGTAAATATTAAATGACTGAGCCTATAACACAATAACCACTCACACATGGCTCTGGAGACTGGCCATTATTGCCTGATTTAATTCTTCATCATCAGAGGAGGGGTCTGAGATGGAACCCATAATTGAAAGGTAGGCAGCATAGTCATCACTGCCAGTAGATGAAATCTGGTTCTCCAAGCCAGTGACACTGGATGTATGTGATGCTACAGAGGGATGGTTAGCCCTCGTCAGATCATCACCAGTTGCTTGTGTCAGTGGAGTCTGGTTACTTCTGGTCTGGTGATCATTGGTTGCTTGCTGTGTTGCCGAAAGCTGAGTAGCTGTGGTACTTCTGGTCAAAGGATAACTGGAAGTTTCTGTTAATGCAGTCTGGTTTCGTCTGGACCTTGTAATCATGTAGTTACTTGTCTGACTTTGAGTGTTAGTCCCCTGGTCACTAGATGCAGATGTCATGTCAAGCTCCACACAGCTGTCCTCCGAGTCTGTGCTGTCAAGCTAAAGCAAAACAAATGTGCATTTAGAAGATGTTAGGGTGGAGTCCACTACCACACCATGACACAAAGTATAATAACATTTTTATATGCAGTCTGAATTAAATGTTTATGATAGTTTACCGTAAAAGGAAGACCGCTTGATGGCTTAATATAAACTGCCTTCGATTTGAATACCTTGTGAATCATTAAGCCATTCAGTTCCTGGCCTTCACGTAACTTTGGTGAAACAAGTTTGTTTCCACATGGCATCAACAGTTGTATACTGAAAAACATAGAATAAAAAAAAATTCAAAATATGTCAGCATCAACAAATTAGCTTCAGTGTATGTTGTATCTTTAGTAAACTACCAATGTCATACCTGACATCCTCAGGAATTCTATCCTTGAATGCTTCTTTTATCTCCGCAAGGACCATCTTGCAGTCCCATGCTTTTCTCATTTCAAAGGCACTTAAAATGTAGCCACGTTCATGAAGTTTTCTCTTTGTTTTATGTTTGCACACTTTATCCCATGAAGGATTGGGCAAGAGTACTACATCCTTGTTGAAGGTAGGATGATTCGGAAGGGCAGGCCTAAAAGGTAAAAGCATTTAATCATATTAGCTTAAATTAAGTAAAGAAGATCACATTTATGTCAATGGCCATTAGAAATTCCAAACGGTTGCCAGGTAACGTAACAACACGGAGACATTCAGGTTTTATTTTAAATGACAACACATGGAAACTTAAAACTGCCTCGGCAACACTTCTGCAACCAGTTTACCTGCCTAAGTGCAGTCCCTATCACGAGAAGTCTAAAGGCAGCTGACATAATTATTCATGTTTACAACTGTTTAGCTCCAGTTAAATCCCATAATTTTAAATCAACATGTGGTCAGGTGTAAAGAAAAAGTGTTCTAAACTGCAGACAGAAAAACATTGATGCTACCCGACATACTAAAAAGAACTATTTAAAAATCGCCCATTTTTAATTTACTCACCTCTTCCTCGATTTCGAAGTCCATCCACCAAAATACTGTTGAGTTTGAAATCTTGGCCGACTCACTGTGTTAGCACTGAGGCTAGCTTCGGAGGTAAAGCTGCTGGCACTCCCTGATGCACCTGACCTGAATATCCGCCGCATTTCTTGCTCAATTGCCTCGTTTGAAGACGTCCCTGTGGATGACGGCTGCCGACTTTGTTGCAACATTTCAGACATTGTCGAAACAACAGTTGGAGTGCTTAAGATGTTATTTAATAGATTAATTGCCTCACTCAGGCGCTCCCGGTCCGCCATATTCGCATTTTAACAAGGAGGGTGGGCCACGTTCCGATGTCCCGCTTCATTCTTCATCGGAGATAACCAATAACAAACAGAGAATGTAGTTTTACATCCGTTTCAACCAAACTACCTTCCGTTTCAATCAAACTCTCTCACACATACAACTATTCTCATTCACACACCATATTCTATTTTGCATTCAGTTATTTTGTCACTTCCACATGATAATTTGGATTCATGTGGACTATTTGTGTTTTATATATTCTTGTATTTTGTTTCAAATAGTATAGTGTTACGATCTCATACATTGATTAAACATTAGTTTCGCATATACTATCAACTTAATTTTAATTGTAATAAACTTTTGTGTATGTCTATGATGCACAGTTTACTCTGCAAGAGAGATCAGTGGTTTATAGATTAGAAAAAATATACGGGTGATTCTTTTTTTGTGGCAACATTTAATGTCCACATGTTTGTCCTGCCCTGATTTTTTCTAAAATGTTCAAAATATTTACAACAAAGTACTTTAGTTATGCACTTAGGTGTTTGCCATCATTTAAACATAAATAAAATGTATTTCAGATATTAGTTTATATTTTGACAATTATGACAAACACATTCAGTTTCTATGTGTCCGCAGTGCAATGTAATCAGTTTCCTCAAGAAGTGTAGGCCATTAAATTATATATAGATATATATTTCTTTTCATAACTTGATAAACTAGACTAAACTTTATTTTGTTATACACTTGAATCTGGTGAAACTATATTTTTTATTTGCTAGTTCCTTCATTTTCTACATGTCCCTGTAGTAATTTTCCACCCTGTTACAATGTGCTTTATGCCTTCAAAAAAAAGACTAAAATTCCATAAAAGCCGATTACAGGAAGTGACATCTTTGGTTTTGATGGTAATTCAACTGTGGAAAAAAAAGGAAAGCTTAACTGTAGCTCTCTCTTTACTTTTTTTTTTTATCTTTAACATGTTAGACCTGTATGAGGCACTCTTAAAGTTCCACCCTGTTATTGTAAACAATGAAAAATGTTTATTCAGTAGAATATAAAAAAACATATCTTAAATTCAGTTATTAAAGGTGTGTTATTCTGTTAAGGGTTAGCTAGCTAAATGCTGATCAGTTAAAGAACTACAGCTAGATTAGCTAAAAAATTTCCACCCTGTTAGGTCCATGGACCTAACAGGGTGGAGATTAGGGTGGAGAGTCATAATTATAATTATAATTTAATGTTATTAACTTTATTTACTTCATATTTATAGATATTTGTGTGTCTTTTAACACTATATATATGTACAGGAAAGACAGGAAAAAAAAAAAAAAAAGAATTGCAGACCTCACTGAGCGAGAAAAGCATGCCCAGAGGAAAAAGTGGAAGTAAGAAAGAGAGAGGCACAAACCAGGGAAAAGGTTAGGGCAGCGATACCTTCTCCACCCGAATCACCCAATACCCCCGATACGCCAACAGGCCCTTCACCTGCTGAACATTCAAGGTTTGAGCTCAGATCTGTACAGGATTATTTTTTAGAGTTCAATTTTTCTATTCTTAAAACATAGGAATACAACTGCATGTTAATTATGTCTTTTGATTTCTTTCTGTTATAGGCAAAGAAAGTTAGGTCAAAGTCATAAAAAAGGAATAAACAAAGACTGGAAAGAGAAATAGAAAAAATTACAGCTCTCCTGGCAAAACAAAAAGCAAAAACAGAGAAATACAGAAAGAGGTGGCAACGGAGTCAGACCTATCACCAATCCTTGTAATACCTGTCATTTCAGATGGCACAATGCAGGACAATGAGGAAAATCATCAGAATTTGGAATTGGGAACAAATATTTTCCACCCTGTTATACTCTGTTCCATTCTGTTATGTTCCATTCCACCCTGTTAGTAAGGTGTTTTTTAATTTTTTTTACTAAAAACATTGAGGACTGTGAATCTTGTTGCACCATATTAGGAAGTGAGGAACATTAAATACACATATATATATAAAAGTTTTTTAAACTACCAATATTTTCCATGTTGTCAGTAAAAATGAGTTAAATAATTCTCTCTTTTTAATGATACAGACAAATACAATTCATAACTAAATTATCTGTTACAATTTAAAGAATAAAACATATTATATTAGCAAAAGGGACATAGTCTTTATAAGAAAAAGTCATTATTGATCAATATTTACATGTTTAACTATTTGTGGTCCATATGTAAATGTCCCTAACAGGTTGGAACACATTCAGAGACTATGTTTAAGAGGAATACCTGTAATTATCATTTTATCCACTCCTGAGCTTGACCACTATGCATTTCTTATTGTTAAACATGTCAGTGTAGTAACAAAATATTAAAAACATAAAACATTACTTGTTTTTTTATCAAAGGCCATGAAGTCACAATGTTGCTGCAAACAGAGAATCACCCATACACTGCTCACAAAAATTAAAGGAGCCCTTTAAAGAAACACATTAGATACATCAGATCTCAATATGAAGTTGGATATCTATATAAATAACGACAGGGCAATGTCTTAGGAACAAAAGGATGCCAAGTCTTTTAATGGAAATAAAAGTTTTCAGCCTACAGAGGGCTCAATTGTGTAGACACCCTAAAATCAGAGTGAAATGAAGATGTGGCAGGCTAGTCCATTTTTCCAAAAACTTAATTTCCGCAAATTAAAAATGCTTTTCAGTATCTTGTGTGGCCCCCACGAGCTTGTATGCATGCTTGACAACGTCGCGGCATGCTCCTAATGAGACGACGGATGGTGTCTTGTGGCATTTCCTCCCAGATCTGTGTGAGGGCATCCCTGAGCTGCTGTACAGTCTGAGGAGCAACTTGGCGGCGCCTAATGGATTGAAACATAATGTCCCACACATGTTCTATTGGGTTTAAGTCAGGGGATCATGAAGACCATTCAATTGTTTCAATTCCTTCATCCTCCAGGTACTGCCTGCATACTCTTGCCACATGAGGCCGGGCATTGTCGTGCATTAGGAGGAAACCAGGACCTACTGCACCAGCGTAGGGTCTGACAATGGGTTGAAGGATTTCATCTCGATACCTTATGGCAGTCAGAGAACCATTTCCTAGGCAGTAGAGGTCTGTGCGTCCCTCCATGGATATGCCTCCCCAGACTATCACTGACCCACCACCAAACCTGTCATGTTGAACGACGTTGCAGGCAGCATAACGTTCTCCTTGTCTTCTCCAGACTCTTTCACGTCTATCACAGGTGCTCAGGGTGAACCTGCTCTCGTCTGTGAAAAGTACAGGGCGCCAGTGGCGGACTTGCCAATTCTGGTGTTCTTCAGCAAATGCCAATCGAGCTCCACGGTGCTGGGCAGTGAGCACAGGGCCCACTACAGGACGTCGGGCCCTCAGGCCACCTTCATGAAGTCTGTTCCTGATTGTTTGGGTAGAGACATTCACACCAGTGGCCCTCTGGAGGTCATTCTGTAGGGCACGAGCAGTGCTCAGCCTGTTCCGCCTTGCACAAAGGAGCAGGTATCGGTCTTGCTGATGGCTTGAGGACCTTCTACGGCCCTGTCCAGCTCTCCGAGAATAACCACCAGTCTCCTGAAATCTCCTCCATGTTCTGGAGATTGTGCTGGGAGACACATTGAACCTTCTTGCTGCAGCACGTGTGGATGTGCCATCCTGGAGAAGTTGGACAACCTGTGCAACTTCTGTAGGGTTAAGGGATCGCCTCATACTGCCAGTAGAGATAATTACTCAAGCCAAAACCAGCACCAGTGAAAAATCAGCCACAAAAGATCAAGGGGGAGAAACTTGAAATGACCTCCACATGTAAAACCAGTCCTGTTTTGAGGGTTTTCTAATTGTTGCCACTGTGGTGCACCTGTTGTTAATTCCATGAACACCAATACAGCTGAAAGTGATTAACGATGCCCTCAGCTGCTTAACCAACCAGAAAATTATCAGACAGGTTTAACTGATTTCATGCCAGGCCCAATAAAAAAAGTGTCCCTTTAATTTGTGTGACCAGTGTATAATTTAATAGAGTATGTTAGTAGATGTAAAATGACATGGTACATGTCAAGGGGTATAGAAGTCTATGGGATAAAGCATGATATTAAATACAAGAATGATTATGTATGGAAGAGACTACATAAGTACTTAAGATTGAGCATACTATTGTTTGTAGGCCAGTATAGTAGCATGCGTGTGTGAGTATAGTGGTGTGTGTGTGAGAGAGTATAGTAGCATGTGTGAGTGAGTATAGTAGCATGTGTGAGTGAGTATAGTGGTGTGTGTGTGTGTGGGAGTATAGTAGCATGTGTGAGTGAGTATAGTAGCATGTGTGAGTGAGTATAGTGGTGTGTGTGTGTGTGGGAGTATAGTAGCATGTGTGAGTGAGTATAGTAGCATGTGTGAGTGAGTATAGTGGTGTGTGTGTGGGAGTATAGTAGCATGTGTGAGTGAGTATAGTAGCATGTGTGAGTGAGTATAGCGGTGTGTGTGTGTGGGAGTATAGTAGCATGTGTGAGTGAGTATAGTAGCATGTGTGAGTGAGTATAGTGGTGTGTGTGTGTGAGTATAGTAGCATGTGTGAGTGAGTATAGTAGCATGTGTGAGTGAGTATAATGGTGTGTGTGTGAGTATAGTAGCATGTGTGAGAGTATAGAAGCATGTGTGTGTGAATATAGTAGCAAGTGTGTCTGAGTATTGTAGTATATGTGTGAGAAAGTTTAAATTATCTCTCAAGGGGCCTCTCATACTTTAGCGGTTTATGTTAAAGAGTCATGCAATGGATATATATATATATATATAAACTCTTGTAAGTTTGTAAGACATTTTAATGCCTGCAGCCTAAAGTAGAGACTTGGTGATTGGTCCATAGATCTGGGACTGTAAATTAAATTCCTTCTGGCCTTTGCAACACAGCACTTGCAACATGACCTGACAAACCCCTTTAAGATTATTCGTGTCTAAATGCTTGTAGCCCTGTGATCTGCTCTGAACTCGTACGCACTCCCCACAGATGATGTGTGATCTAAATGAGTCTACAGGCTTGTCGTCAGGTAATGCTGACGAGCAGAACATGGAAATCACATTAAACCCTACATGAGTCATCGTCAATATGCACAGCTGCTTGTGTAGATGAGTCTTAAAATCTCCCCTTGACAGCAGTTTGGAGCGTACACTTTTGATCAAGAAAGTCAAGGAATGCAATAAAACTATAAGCTAGTATATCTGTTTCAGTCAGAAACCCAGGAGGTCTGTGTTTAAACAGCTGAGGACGGGAAATATATATATATATATATATATATATATATATATATATATATATATATATATACATACATATATATATATAAGGATTCAAGCTGAATAATCAGAGGAATCCTAACCATGTGTTTATTTATTTATTTATTTTTTTGTAAAGTAATTTCAAAGATTGGGTCATTCATAAATGTTCTACCTTGTCTCCAGTCAGTGATTTGGCTGTCGCAGCCTTGCTTCAGTCCTGTCACAGATGCATTTTGACGTCAGTGGATTGTGGGAGAATGCAGACTGAAGCTGAGATGAGCTTCTTTACACTTGTGGGATTTTACGTCAGTGTATCACAGTCACACTGTGGTCTGTTAGTCCATGCTGGAATCTGTGAGGAGAATGAGAGAAAAAAAAATTATGAAAATGTCTTTAGAGACCCTGATAGCTCAAAGAGCTTCTTAATTACCACACATTGAAAAGGTATCATTTGATAGTCTTTGCTGAGTGTGGATAACTGCTTTAGCTCCCTACCTAATACAGAAATGTTTCCCCTGCAGATCCTAGCTGTTAACCGAATTCTTATAAATGTAAATGTGTTTTATGTCGTGTTTATTTCAGGCAAGAAATGGGGGCTGGCAGGTGTCATAAGGAGCTTAATGACAAAGCAAATCTGCTCACAGATAAAGCCTGGCTTGAGTGCAGAGTATTTATTTGCACTGTACAGAAGTTATCAATACTCCAGGGTATCTTCTTGTTTTGTACATGTACTGCAGGTCCTGCTGGCTTGCTCTCCTAACAGCATTATTATTTAGATAAACCTGTGACTGTATAGACAAAAGAAACGTATTGTGATGTCACCTATTAGTTTGGTCCTGACCACCTGACTCATCTGAAACCAGAAATTACCAACAAGTTTATTTTGCTGTCTGAAAACAGCAAGACCTTCATACCCCCAGAGTACAGACTTACAAGGTAGCCCCTGCAGTCTTAGTAAATACCACCTAATGCAGTTAATAAGCCTTAAAGATGCAGTATGTAACTTTCTGACCTGAAAACTTTGCATTGCTGAGTTGTTTGATGGCACAGTGACATCTATTATGTGCGTTTTTGGAACTGCCGCTGCCCAGCAACATCCCAAGACTGAGAAACCGCACTTTACAACCTTTTTACCTGGGACGCTGCATGACATTGCAGCCGAGTTTTTCTTTACACGGGTCACGCACTAGCAAATAGATATAAATAAACTTTTTTACCATTTTTAACACACATCGTGACTGATTGAGCAACGAAATGCAATAAACAACATCGCAGGAAGAGAAGGAACAAAAGAGAACCAGCGGCAGAGCAAACGATTAAACAAGAATCAAGATAAAACTGTTTCTTACTGTCTGGAGAGAACTATCAGTGCAGGTATAGGATGCAGGATGGATACTGATTTAGCCGTCGATAGGGGGCGCATCACTGAGAAAATGGCAAAAGTTCTGTAGTGCGTCTTTAAGATGATAAATTCATTAGGAAAGTATCTAAGCAGTACTATGATTTCCAATTAACACATGTTGGAGTTACCTTGTTAGCTGCTTGGTTGCAGGTTGTTGCACTTGGTTTACAGGTGTGTCAGGAAATATATGACTAGTGGTTGTTTAGGTGATGTTATGTTACTATCATTCACCCACTGGTCACTAGGACACTAAATTGAAGATGATTGCATCAGTATTTGAGCAGGTGAACAGTTTGAGGATGGTGTGTTGCATTATTCACTGCAAAGTTTGGAGTATAGGAAACAGCTCCTTGAAGGAGTGTTGGCAAATCATTCAAGCAACATGATTTATGCAGAAATGATCAACTTTTTCAAATCATGAACAAATCAATCAAATAAAATATTTTAGTCACTCAGAAACGCAACCGCAAATCTTTATACTTTGTTATCAGAATTTGTAATGTTTTGGTTAACTTTATTTTTATGTTTATCTTTGTTACAATTGGACACTACACAATTGCACTGTATATACATACACTCAAATTTATATTAGATTTATTTATATAGTGTTGGTTCACAGTAAAATTTTATTTCTGGGCTTTTAACATAGAAGTGTAACTCTGTGCAAGCAAGAACTCTGCAACAGTTTGGGGAAAAACAGAGACCAAATTAACATTAAATAATTTTGTACAAATTAAAGATTTGATAAAAGTCCTACAGTATTTTAAGTGTATCTTTACAGGATCCAAATTTGTACACCCTTATATTATTTAAGTCTACAGGCCCCATGGTTGGTAAGTTTAAGTTTATAAGGCCATTTTTGAGACCATATTGCTGAGACTATAACTGTATTGCAATACAAGTTTTGCTATAAGGCAAAGAGACTAACTTTGATGGATGAAATCTAACTTTTAACATTTCATATTTCTCCAAGGGACAAAAGAAATGGTTTAAAGAATCACCTTTGGGAGGAACAAGTGAACAGTATGTCCCAGACACCCAGCTCACGGCCAACCCTTTTGCTAATGGAGTTGCAGAACTTTCTCTTGAAAAAAATACAGAAAGGTGGTATCAGTGAGGCGTCAGAGGGACAGGCAATAGACTGGAAAATATGAGCGAGTCGGGGTGGACTCAAGCTGATGTGTTTATTTGCCACTATGGGTTTCCCTGCAGAAATCTAGGAGGCCAGATGCATTTTGATTCCCCAATGCGTACATGCAGCCTGTCGACCTGCATAAAAATTGAAACTGATCAACCAAACTCTCAGTTGTAGAATCGTCAGGTGTTGGATGGTTTCAAAAATAATGCAGGGCTTCAGAGGAAGGTGGAAATTATTTTCAGTTCCACTTTGCACTTTACTTAGTTTCTGGGGAGATCTTGTCATTTTTCCACTCCTGAGTTATCTTAAGTAAATTGCTCTAAAATTACTCTGTTTATGTCCTGATCTTTGGAAACTTACGTGTTATTGTGATTAGAAATAGTTGGAAAAGTGCAGTGACTGCAAAATCTTCAACATGTATCAGCAGACTAGACTGGAATTGTCAGTTTTATTTCTGAGGCACCAAATCAGTTGTTTGCCTTTCCCAGACTCTACCAAATCTCAACTGTAGCAGGGATTTTCATGACAGCTTGACATACTGGTGACTCATACAAAACAAACCACTTTGTTCATCAGCAAATAAAAGCACACAAGGTCATATGACATCAAAATGCAGGTTTTCTATCTCTTCACTGGCTGACTCAAAGAAAGACTGAACACTAAATAAAATAATTGGCTGCCATCACAGAGGCGTGTTTAATTAAAATTTTGGGTGCAATTTTAAATACCACTGAGGAAGCTGTAAGGGCTCTGACAGACAGAATGTATAATGTATGTAAAAACTATCCACTCTGCAAAGCTTGCCAGAATGATTCATTACACTACAAATAAATGCTGACTTGGGTTAATCAGTGATGCATTGGAACATATAACGCTGCTTGTTAACCTTTCATCTTGGGCTAGCTGTAAAAGCTTGAGGCAGCACAGAAACATGGCACATGAGCAGTCCTTTTGTAATTGGCATCAGTTCGGTGAGGTTAAAAAAACTGAAAGAAAAGTGGCTTAAATAGTTAAGCTGGGGAAGCCAACTTAATAAGTTGTCATGGTAAATCTGGGTTTACGGGTTAATAATGGAATGCAAAATGAAGTTAATGTCAAGTTATATATTGAGAAGTCAAACCTAATGGTGTAACTGGTTTTAGTGACGGTTTGTATGGTTCATAGTCATTTGCCACTTCAGACGTTGATTTAATCTGATCGTGACATTTAATACTCTCCAACAAACAGTTTAAAAGTACTCTCTTACCAAAAGGCTTACTTACCCTACTTTTTGGTAAGTGAGCATAAAGTGTTTGAAGCTGATGATCTGGCTAAAGTGTTGAGCTGTCTTTTGAATGGTCAGATGTGGCATACCTTGTCTGCTCTGCTTGATGGTGATTCATTATGTTGTCTATAGGCAGGCACTTGAAGAAATGAGACTTCATAGTAACTGCGATAGCAGCTGGCCAATCAGATCTAACTTTAACAGAATAATAGCATTCAAGGCCCCAGGGGCAGAAACAAGGATGTCATAAATTATACATTTCCATGAGAACATGTATGGATGGCAGTGTCACACAATAACTGGCACAGCACTTAGCTCCAAGTGAGGCTGCTTGGGTGAGTGATGTCTGCTGCAGGCACCTGCCTGGAAAGCATACTGAAGTGATTTGCAAAGTCAGCGTGACAAATGGGCACCCTCAATTATCATGTTGACCCAAGACTTGATGATGGGGCAGCACTGAAGGGAGTGACAGTGGGTTTAATGATACAAGTACTTGTATAATCTTGTTTTACTGAGCTGACCTTCTAACTGGAAGGGTTTGAAGGTGTTCCACTGCCAAACCCTTCAACTATTAAATTCAATATTTTAGCCATAAAAATTCTTTTGATTATGGAAATGGTAAAATGTTCCTAAATGTTATCTATAAATGCTACTGATTGCTGAAAAAAGGGTTAACAGAGAAGTTTGTTTGCAATTCAGTTAAAAAAAAAACTTGCATTTGTCCCTGAGGGGCAAGTAGTGGCACACAGTTACTAGCACAGTATGTGGAAATTAACAAAGAAACAAGGAACAGGGCAGAAGAAAAGTAGCTGTGCAAGAAGGACATAGGTATAGGAAATAATGTAGAATAATATAATTTAAGTTAAAAAGGTTGATATTAATAATAAAATAAACAAGTATAATGCACTAAATAACATAATATAATATGATATAATATAATATAATATAATATAATATAATATAATTTACTCAAAAGCATCCATGACTATGTGTTCTATACCCATAAAGTGCCATGGTATGTCAAGGTTTAGACTTGCCTGCATCTTTACTGTGAAGAAACCAGAGGTAGTAATAAATGCATAAAGAAATGATTAAGAAAAAATGATAGTAGTCATTTAAAATGATCAATGACCATCTTTACACACTGCTATCTGGGAGTCGATAATAACGATTCTTACAAAATGTAAAGCCCCATTTAAAATTAAATTATTTGTTATTAATTTAAACAAGCTGCCACAGTTTACAAAATGCATAAAACTGAATCACTCAGAATAATTTGTAAATGAAGTTTGCTGCCTGTCAGTATAAGTATGTAATAGTTAAGTTATACTTTAAAAAACTATCGTTTAAAAATTATATCTAAGCCAAGGATATCACATTGGCCTCAGTACTGTATTATCAACACTAACTCTGTTATGGATGTCCAGCTTTTCCCATCCAATATTTACTTAGTTGTCAATACTTTTAAAACTGTACTTGACATTTACCTTTGGATCTAAGTAAAGCTGAGGTATAACTGCAAAAGAAACAATGGTATGAAATATCCTCACTTGTCTGTATCAACTTAAAGTCTTCCCTGAAAGCTCCTCCGTGGGCTTCTTTAATATTAACGGGATAGTAAAATACACACACACACACACACACATATATATATAACACACATATATATATATATATATAGATAGATAGATAGATAGATAGATAGATAGATAGATAGATAGATAGATAGATAGATAGATAGATAGATAGACCCATCCCAATGAGTCTGATCCAATTAGAATCTTCTGATGGGTATGTTTACATAAAGCATTTTTAGCCCTGTAAATAAACATAGCTACTGTTTTATTGGTGCACAGACTGTGCTCTCTCAGCATATAAGAAAATTAACTTTTTCAGATTTGCAGCAGGTTTATGATGCTTTTTAGTTGATTCAGGGGTTTGCATACAGAAGTAATTATATCTGTAACGTTAAAATTTGAGTTTGTCTCATCTGCACTGCATATTACAGTTTTCTTTCTCCAGCTTTAAATAATACATGGAAATATTTGAGACACGAGTAGCATTTAAAACAAAAACATATGCAAAAGCAGACAACACATTCACATCTTAAAAACGGTGCTACTCCGAGCAAGGACACTGAACTGTAAACCTCAGCAAGGCTTCGGGCGGACTCACTATTCTTTTTTTTTTAAATAAAAATAATAATAAAGGATTAGAAGCCACACAGAATGCTGAGAGCGGTGCAATTTTTCATTGTTCCTGCTCTCTGTGTCTGTTCAACATCTTCCTGCAGGTTAAAGAGTGAACGGATGAGGTGAAGGTCTTCTTCCTCAGCACACACACACGCCAGCATCTCAACTCATCTGTAGGAGGAGGAAGACTTGGGATTGTTTGTTGCCTGCAGGAGAAATTCAAGGTCAATGCACAGTACACACACAAATACACGCACACACACACACACACACAAACACACACATACACATGCAGACAGTCTGGATTTGTGTCAAGAGAGGGAATTTCTTCTCTTCTGGCTGTTTAAAGAAGTGAGATGATGAGGAACGCTCTTCACCACAAATACTGAGAATAACTACAAGCTAATCAAACTGATAAAAATCTTAAATGAAAATTTTTTTCTGACACGTCTCTGTGTTCTCTGTTTCTTCTGCCCTTCATTTGTTCTTTCCCTCCTTACCTTTGTCTCTGCCTTCTTTCCTTTGTTCTCTTACAATTTTACCCTTTCTCCATTTTTTTGTCCTTTTTTCCAGTTGTCTTTATTTTCTTCTTTATTTTCAGATTTTCTCTTTCTGAATCATAATGTCTTTAATCTATTGTTTCTTTTTTGTTTTGATTCTTTTCCCTCGGTCCCTCCCCAGTTTTAGGTTTCTTGCTCCATCCCGTTTTCTTTCTTCCTTTTCTTGCATTTTCGTCTGTTTGTGTCTTCCTTCTTTCTTCCAAGCCTTTTGATCCATCCATTATCCTATCCAATCTTTCTTTCCTTCCTCTTATCATTTCCATCATTTATCCCTCTTAATTTCAGTTTTTCTTCTTTTTTTCTCACTCATTTATTTAACCCTCCTGTTTCCTCATCTTTTTTTAATTTCCTTCCCCTTCTTTCTGCCATTTTATCTTTGTTTTGACCTTATTTTCTCCTTTTTTTTCTTTCCAATCTTGTTTGGCATCTTTGCTGATCTTTATTTCTCACGTTTTTTACATCCTGTGCCTTCCTTTCTTGCCAACCTTCTCTTGCTGTTTTTTCTATTTTTCTTCATTTCTGTCCCCTACTTTGTTTCTTATTTAGTTTACTCCACTTTTTTTTTCCAGTTTTTTTTTCTTCCTCCTATCCTGTACCCCCCTGTAACATTTCTTAAAGCACCCCCCCCCCAAACAAAAAAAAAAAAACACTAATCAACTCTCCCAAACAAACACTGTATTGTCCAAGGATTTTTCCCTGTGAAGTCCACACACTGAGAATAATTTGGATTTTAATTGCTTCCCTACAGATCTCTGCCTCACAGAAACTGGGTTAATTGCATTAGTAGAGACACTTCCATTAAGTGCTGCCAGTCTAAGTTACTGCAGTGAGCATGCTGCAGTGTTGCTATTTAGCCACAGCTCAGAAAAAAAAATAGAGGGGGGGTTGTTAATGTCCTGGATGCTGACATGTGTTTCAGAAAGCTTTTAAAGTGTCAGTCATGAAGAGACCATGCTTATTGTGTGCTTCCTTGCCCTACATGTGTCATCACAAGGGCAGCAAGCACATGTTCAGTGTTGTGACAGCGCTGCAGGTTTATCACACTGAGCACAGCTGCTTTGAGGACGAAGTTAAAAACTCTACTTATGGCTCAGTTTTACTGTCCTTCCTCCCCATTCTTCTGTTAAGCCAGAATTAGTCAGCGCCCCTTTTCCAGCATGCACATCACTATTAGAATCAATGTCATCTTAAGGAAGAATGAATCAATCTTCTGAACTACTGTCATTCCTTAAAGAAAGTATATTGTTTGCAATTGGTAAAAACTTGTGGTCCATTTCTGAGCTTTGAGTTGAGCAAACTGCAGATCAGACATATGCCACTGTAATTCTAAGTAAAAATGCAGAAGCAGTGTGTGAAATAATATTTACAGTTTCACTGGTTCCATTGAATCAACAAGACAAGTACTAACCAGGGATTGCTGATAAAATATATTCTTTTTAATAAAAGATCAACAGCAAGTTTAACCACCTTTACAGAAGCCAGAGCAGAAAGACAGCGGACAATGGTTGTAGGGCCATTTCCCAACAACATGGCATCTGTTATTCTATGAGAAAAAAAAATGCCAGTGGAAAATAAGTGGAAACAATTCAAGATAGCAAATCTTCTCTGGAGTGAACTTATTTATCCCACAGTCACACTAAAAATGCTCACAGAAATTGTTAAACAATTCAAAAGACTTCAGTTAACATGTTAGAGTTCATGACAGTACAATACGAAGATGAAACATGTATGGCTTGTTTCACCTCTTCTCTCAGAAAAAGAACACTAGCATGGCTTAGGTTTGCAATGCTGCAAACCACAAGACTATTGGAACAATTTTATGGTTTTCCCTATCCTTCCTCTTTCCCTTCCTGTTAATAGTTTCCCCATCTTTCTGTCACAATGCTTCCCTCGTCATTTGTGTAATTTCTGCTTTGGTTTTTGTAACTGTGGAAAGCTCCTACAGAGACACTGATTACTGGAGATGAGATTAGACTCCCTGACATTTTCCTGAGTATGCCTGGAATACACACACCGTGGAACATTTCACCAAATGGCTTCTGGTTGAGAGTAATAATACCAGTTTTATTGGTTGAGAATCTGAGGGCAAAGTGAAGGACAAGCAGGGTCAGCTGGAAATGCAGAGAAACTATAAATCTTGTGTCATTGCCAGAGCTGCTTGCTGTTCATTCCAATTCATTTCAGACGCAGCAAATTTGATAAGACGTTCTAATACCTTTTCTTTTACCTCAACCATTAAATAAATGATGAATTTCTTAACTGATTCTTGATTGTACACTGAAGTCCTCACAGTGACTTTAACTATCTGGGTTAATGAGTTGACCAGGATGGAAAATTGTAATGTTCATTCAGCTGCTAGGTTTCCTGGTTTTACCTTCAGAGATTAACTTTAAGCATGGCCTCTAGTTTTGTGACAATAGTGTTAAACCAGCTAAGTGGGGATAATTAAAAATAATGGGCTTCATGGTGGAATATCTTGTATCTTGAGTTAAATAGTCTCTTATCTGTAACATTTCTTATTGAATTCAATCCTCTGCTGCGCTGAAAATAATTAAATCAGCATTCATGTTTTACTCAACAGCTTAAATTTATAGCTTAACGTTTTTGTGGCTTTTTTATTAATTTGTAGTGTGTTTGCTAGTTCATTTCCAGCTGTTTATCTTCTCAGTTTACTAAAAAACAGTAGTAATTATTCAATTCAATTAAGCTTTATTTCTATTAGGCGAATTCACAACAATGTCATCTCAGGCCACTTTACAGAAAAATCTGTTCAAGCCAATTAATTGTGATCCAATCAGTATTCATAGAAGCCAACTCATGATAAATAATAGTTTAGCTAAGGAAACCAACATATTGTATCAAGTGGAGAAGGAAAAACTCCCATTTCACAGGAAGGAAAACCTCTGGCATAACCTGGTGCAGGGAGGGCAGCCATCTGTCTCGACTGGTTGGGGTGGAGAGGACAGGAAAGGGAGACCAACAGGCACCACAATTTTTAGCCAGGAAGACCTGCTCAAAGAGAAGAAATAGTTAATGATACAAGTACTGTTATAAGATTATATATGGAAAATAAAGTGCAGAAAGATGATAAGGGAAGAAAGCGCTCAGTGTATCATGCAGTCAGAGCAGTCTAAAGGCCCATTTATGCCTCCTTACATACGTATTAATAGGCACCTCAGTTTAAAGTGTTGTCATACATCTCCACCATTCATACTTCCATTTGTATTTAGCGTTGTCATGGTTATGAAGTCAATTCATCCACAAGTGAGCAGTGCTAAGTCCAGAGTTGACACTGGTTGGTGGCGGTGATGCACTGCTATGAAGGTGTTTGCAACCACCCAACACACTTACAGTATCTCACTTACTTACAGTAAGTAAATACACCCTTCACATTTTTGCTAATATTTCATTTTATCTTTTCTTGGGACAACACTATAGAAATTAAACTTTGACATACAGAATATCAAAGTTTAGTTTTTATAGTTTGGTGTCCTGTATATCGAAGTTTTTCTTTTTCCCTTCATGTTTTCCTTCCCTATGAATAACATATTGACAGCTACCCTTCCATGGAAACTATTCCTAATGAGACCACTTGACAGATCAAGTAAAGGTCCAGATGTATCTGTCCAGCTCTGTCAGGTCTTTTTCTTAAAGATCATGTCTATCTGCTGTAGATAGTTGTTTTTAGACCTGACACTTCAATTTGTTCTTCCCTTGTCTAGTTTTCTTTAAAGTTTAAAGGACCCACTGTACATCATGCTTAGATATGCCAATTTTTCAGCTAATAGCTGTTTGAAAATCATCTTCTTTTGAAAAAAATCATTTTTGAGTGGTCAAACTGCTTCATATTTGGCGTTCATAAGCAATAGGAACAAAGAAATGAATAAATAAAAAAAATAAAAAAATATTCTGACAGGCTGCCACTATAACAATGCTTTCAGATTGCTTCTTTGCTAAGCTGAAAAGACTTATTCATATTTTGAGTTACGACTTATATATGTAATTTAATTTATAGCTCAGTCCTTGCATAAACAAATAGAAAATAAAAAAGGAAAGTCCCTATTTCTCTGAAAATGGCCAGGTTCAAGGACTGGATTGGAAATGAGTAAAATATCAGCCAATGCCCAAAGAAAAGTTTTAAAAAGACCTTCGGAAATCAAGGAGGACTATTCATTAAGAGCAGCATCAAAGATTACATTGACATCTAGCTCCATAGAAAGAAAACACAAAGACATTAGGAGTGGAAACATATCGTAGTCCATGTACATTACTGAGCATGGAGAAAAATTATCATAGCAGTATTCCTACATAATGAGTTAATTTAAGTTCATTTAGAGCAGGAGAGTATTCTCGCTGATACATTATGACAGACTAATTGATGTGCCAAATAAAGATCTTCATCACCCCACAAATTTACACACATGCACACTCATTCTTTAATAAATGAAATATTGATGTGATCTCAATATGTCACTCCCTCCCCAACACACTGAGTGAAATGTAGATCGCATTTGAGTTGTATTACTATTAAATTTACTCAAACTATTTTAAAGC
The DNA here is from genome assembly GCF_017639745.1 of Melanotaenia boesemani. Lineage (NCBI taxonomy): Eukaryota > Metazoa > Chordata > Actinopteri > Atheriniformes > Melanotaeniidae > Melanotaenia > Melanotaenia boesemani. The sequence continues at coordinate 5,011,306 of NC_055701.1, forward strand.
AATTTTCTACTTCTTAGGTAATGAGAATATTAGACAAAGTAAAGTTTGTTTTTCAACTATCATTTAACAAGTTTATTTATTTATTTGTTTGTTTGTTTGTTGAATTACTCCAATAATCGGATGTACAAAAGTACTGTTGGAGTGTTTTCTTTTTCTCCTCTGAGAGAGGCAGCAGACCTAATGGCAAGATTTTACTGCAACTCTTTGAGGTGATATAAAACAACAGATGTGGGAGTTGAGATGGGCTCAGTGACCCTAAAGCTTGATCTATCCATTTTATCTGCTTGATCCAATGTGGTGTAAAAAGGTGGGACCCTCCTCAAATAAAAGGTCTTAATCAACCGGGGGGAGGGGAAAACAATGCAGCTTTATTATCATTTTGATTTTGACATTTTCAAAACACAAAACCTTAAAAATTTAAGGTGCCTTAGCTATTTTAGGATACCAAGGCAACAATAATGTTTTAGTTTGCCTAAACAATGTGCACGCTTCACATTAGTGTAGCACCATGCACGTTCAGATAGTGGATAAATTATATTTGAAGATTCAGTATATTTCTACTGGTTTAAATTTAAATAATAATAATTAAAGATACCCACAGATAACTTTGTGAATTGATGTTATCTAAGTTGAGATGAAGTGAATAGAAAATACAAGCTTTCCTGAGGTTGTGATTATTCACTGACTCTAGAGAAAATTCTATATTTCCCTGCATGCAGTGTGATATAGTGTTACCTGCTGCACTGGCATGTATTGTGCTGTGATTTGTGCATCACCTGATTACCAGCACCTGGAACAGAAATCAGCATACATATTGAGAAATACTGTGTGGATGCACTGTTGAACAGACTTTATTGTCAGGAAGTAAAAGGCCTGGTTTCTGTGACGAGTAGGAAATAAGGCTGTTGGTGGGGTATATGACCGATCTATTTATTTTTTTATTTTTTTGATATAACTGGGATGAATTGTTTCCTCTGCCAATAATTTTCTAGGGTGGGCGTGTTGGGAGGCTTTCCTAAGAGAGCTGCTAAAGAAATATGGTGAAATGTATGATCTGCTTTATAAGCCACCCAAACAAATCGGACTGAAAGAACGAAACCGAACTAGACAGGCAAAGAAAATCTGTTGCATCCCACAATCATGCAGATTATATAAAAAACTGGGTGATGAAACTGAAGCACAGTTTTCTTTTTTTCTGTGCCTCATTTTTAAAACCTCTGATTGAGCTTTGATCAAATAAATGCCGGATGGTGACATTTTTGAATAGTTCAGCGCCCTGTAGCAGCTGTTTATGAACTTGTCCTGAAACTGTCACCGTGGTTGATAAAAGGTAGCATGAGCTTCAGGGATGTCGCACTTGAAAGCAGAACCACATGAACATCTTACTCAAGAATCATTCAGCGGTGGCCCAATACTCCGTGCATCATCTCCTCACCCTCTTGGGTAGACTGATGTTTGTCTCATTCATCTTCCTCACGTCAGGAGGAAGCTGTAAGGCAGAAGTATTTTTTCTCATGGTTGCATCATTGTAGCTGAGACAATGAGGTGTGGTTAGATGGTTCCTGGGGCACCACCATATGCTTCCACCTGGGGATGGTTTCATTTCCGTTGGAGTAGTAGGCTGTGTCTTGTGTTTGGGATTCTATTGTGACAGATTCAGCTACACAGGAGAAGCGGTGAGAGGAAGAGGTGAGATGCAGGGGATGTGTGATATCTCAGCTTTAGAGACAGACAATGTGATGATACTTTAAAGCTTGCACAATCTCATTTTTTTTTTTTTTTTACTTTGGCTGGTTATCATGAAGTGTTAACAGTAACAGTCTTTGTTTGAACCAGCTGTAACCTTGTGTGAAGATTTAAACATTCAATTAATCAAAACGGTGAGATTTTCATCATTGTAGAAACAGCTGTGAATTATTAGTAAGCTTTCAAGAAGTAGAAGACAAACAAAGACAAAACCAGGGATGATTTAGAAAATGAAGTTTTGTTTGCAGGATGAGAGATATGAGTAAATAAATAAAAACATTTTCAGACTGTGTTTGAAGTACTTATCCAATGCAGTCTCACTACAAAGTATTTTATTGCTTTGTTGGTCCTCAGTGTGAAAATGTTCCGCTTAAACAAAAAAGTGAAAAAAAAAAAAAAAAAAGAAAAGATGCCCATAATCAGTCAAATATAATTTTTGTATTCTGTGAAAATGTCATACAGCACATGTTTTAATGCTTATAATGAAGCAGGAGGGGTGGATGGTGGAGTGGAACTGCAGACTGTGATACCACAGAACCAAATTTCAGCCCTTTCTGACTCAAAAACATTTTTTTAAATATTGCTCTCTGTTACTGTTACTTAGATTTAGGCTTAAATATTAAAACAGTCAACCATTCATGTTTTATTTGTAAAGCCGTCTTTCATACTAAATGCTTTTACAGATGGCTTCAGATTACTGAGGAAGTACCAACATATTTAGATCTCATAAATCTTGTGGATTTATATTTTGGGAACTCCACATGTTGATGCATGAACTGCAAAATTCTCATATCGTAACCTTAAAATCTGGAAGTACCTCTGCATACTGCTTCTCACCACTCCCTCAGATGCTCGTCCCTATGTTTAATGATGCTGTTACTTGGTGGGAGTAATCAGAAATATGTGGACCAGGTTGACCCATGGACTGCTGTTAATCTATAAGTTCTGATGTAGGTGGTTCTTTAGTGTTGCTCCACGGTGGAACTGTTGAACATTAGGGGATCCAAGATCTTCTTTGTGATGAAGTCATGTTAGATAAATGGTTAAAGGATTCATCAGGTTTTTTCAACGCTGCTCTATACAAAGTAAGTAAAATAAAAAATTCTTAAAACATCTCAAAAGTTTTATCTGAGTCGTTAAGGATGTAGCTATGCTTTAAATATGTGGACAAACACACATGATAGGTTTTCTTAGAAGATTGGGTTGACTTGACAGGTTCAAAATCAGAACGTCTGGTCAAATACTCTTCATGTTTGAGAGCTGAAGAAGTTAAATCAAATCTGGGGGTATTTCTAAATACATGACCCCAGCTGAGCTGGGTAAACTGAAAGGGTCATTAAAAAAATCTGTAGATTTGATGGGAATTTGATGGGATCTGTTGATTTGAGTGAGGTTTAATGGAGCAGAAAAACCTCTAAAAGACTTTTCATCCTGGATCCCACAACTGTATGAGGTAGATAATGAAACTAGAATTCAAATGCTGCAAATAAAAAGTGAGCCTCCTTTAAGAAGACTCCCAGGTGTTTTGATTTAAAATGTCAAAATTCTTTAATAGAATGGGCTTTAACTTAAAAATATGATGAGATGTGATTTTTCTTTTTTTTTTTTTTTTTTTTTCCCCAAGTTACAGATCTCCAGTATATTGCTTTCCCGGTCTGATACTTACGTATGTGAAGGCTTGAGTGTTTTTAATTTCCAAAAAAGTTTTTTTTTCTTTTTTTATGTGAAACAATTTCTGCTGCTTTTTTATGAAAAGTGATATAAAATGAGTTAAACTTGTGATATTTTCTGCATACGTCCAGGCTAAAATCACTAATCGTTCAGAAGGCAATGCATTACATGGAATCAAACACTAAATGTAAATAAGAATCTTAAATATGGAATCATGGCAGATCAAGCACCTCATTAAAGATTCAGCTGTATTGAAACTTAACAAAACACTACCCGTAGGAGAGGGGAAACACTTACATATTCCCTACAATTGTATATTCAGTTATGCAAATCATTTGAGTCCTTTTTCTCTTCAAATACAGAACAGACCACAATGTGTGGACTACATGCATGCTGATGCATAATATGAACATTTTTATGTTGCATCCTTTGCCAGCACATGGATGTATGAAGTGTTTTGAGGAGTTTTCACAAAGTGGCTTTCATGGGAAAACACATGTGGGTTGATTTGGCAACTGAGAGGCAGTGTCAGGTGGTTTTGTGGGAATGGATATCTCTTACAATCTCATCTGTGAGAAAATGCTTGCAGTAGGTTATCCCATCTGCTGGAAGAAATCTCCTATTTTAACGGTTTTCTGCAGCTCCCGCAGTATCTTAAAAAATGTTTGTATAGATTATTAGTATTGAAATGTTTTGGATGAGTTTTGCTGCTTATGTGTTTGGCAATGACTTTTTCAATTGTACAGTTAATGCCCTTTTAAAGTACTTAGCAACTTGCTTCTGAGTTGCTTCTGTTCCATAATGAAAGGAAGATTGTTAGTAGTGGGGTTAATCTAGCTAAAACAGACAGATGGGAAATCATTAGATCCTTTCCGCTGTAGCTCAGGAGGTTTACAAAATGCTGAGGTACAATAAGTTCAACATGTTTGACCACTGAATCAGATGAATGCTAAACAACCTCGGCTTCACTGCAGTACAGTTTACACTCCAGCAGAAATTGATTGATTAATTTGTGCTAATCATATCACTGATAATAATAATTTCAATGCAATGAACTGATTTAGTCATTTTATATGCTGCAACTTAAAAGGTGTGAATGCTGCAGCATGTATAAAAACAGCCAAACAGAAAGACTTCACATTAGTCTTAAATAATGTGCCTCATTATGGGCAAAGAGAGCAAAACTGAGACTAAATTAGCTGGTTGTGTAAGTTGTGTTACTTAAGTCATTTTTTCAGATTGTTAACACATTAAATTAAAACTTTAGTGTGGCTCATTTTTTAATTAGTACATTTGCTGGTATGTTTCAAATCCAAATTTTTAATTTGCGTTTAGTCCCTTTGCAGTCATTTGTTACTCCTATGTTTAGTGGATCTGCATGGAGGATGCATATTCTTAAAGTAAAACATCAACACAGTAAAAGGAGTAAAATATTATAAGAGAAACTATAATTAAATTAACACACATCAAACCTTTCTCATGTGTGTTCATCAGATTTTTCAGGAGAAGGTTTGCACACTTTCTCCATATTTGTTCACACTTTAATATCACAGCCAGAGATTTTCTGCTGGAGATGCACTCTCACAAAATCAAATATCACTTGTATCTAAATAGAGTGCAAAAGATTTAGCAGCAGGCTCTTTCTTATAATATTACATGTATTTAAAAGTATGTATAATTTCTCGAAACAATTAGCAACTTGCAGTACTGAGTCTGGAGCAGCAGCTCTTACAAGGCCTCTTATTTTAAACACACTAGATCATTAACTGCAGTTGGCTAAAAATCTCCAAAAGGACTCTGTTTACTTATGAAGTTGGTTATGATATTTCTGCTCCCACACGTTGACCATCTGTTATATCACTGATCATTTCAGGCCTGGAGTACATTTCTAAAAATGACTTTGCAAAGTTTTAAGCATTGATGGAAAACTATTTGTTTGGTCTCCTTAAATGTTCCTCTGTTATATACTGTAAATATCAACAGTAGCTACAGTGTGAAAGAATCAGTAGCTACGCGGTTTAGACTGCTGGTTCATATGCAAAATACGTCAAAGCCCATTTCCAACAGGTCCGTGTCCAGGTTGGGCCGCAGTCTCCGGAGCTAATCGCTGCCGTTTTAGGTGATGATTTGGCTCATACTGGATGCACTGTGGCACTTGTTAAAAGTGTCCCAGAAGCGCCTAGTCGTGACTTTCTGCTGAACACACACACCGGTTCTATTTTTGACGACGCGTGCATCCAGAACAAGTCATGCCCAGCAGTTTAGACAGGAAATAAGACATGGGTGCAGTGTAAAGCATCTGGTAAATTTAAAAATAAAAGCCCCCATGCAGATTTGCAAATCCTGTAAATGCAAACTTTGGTATCGATATGATACCAAGTAAATCCAGGGCAAGTATTGACGATACTGATATCGATACCAATGCTTAAAATTTCCCAATCATTTAATGAGTTTGCCTTTGATTATCTACAATGGTATGGTTAGATAGACTGCCGCATTTCACAAACAGTAAGCAAACCAAGAAAGGTTAGAACTACATAGGCAACTGTGTGGAAATTAAAACATCTGATTGGCTACATTAATCATGTGACACCAAAGGAGCACACTGTTGCTGGGCTTCAAATGCAATTTTATTGCCTAAAACTCTCAGAAGTGAAAACAAATGGCATGTTTTGTATTAACAGTGGTATCTCAATTCTCAAAACAGTATTGAATCCAATATGTTGACTGGCTTCTATTGATACATCAACTTCAGAGTATCAATCTGCCCATAAGGTATAACAATTTCATGAACTTGCATATATCTGGCAAGCAGCTGGAAAACAGCAGCCACTTTAAAACTGATCCTTTTAATAGTTATTCAGTTTTGTTCTTCAGTGCAGAAGAAGAACAAATAACAGTCCTTTAGTGAAGTAGCTGTGAATAAATATGTGATGAAGCATTGCAGGCTGGGTTCATTTCCAAAAGCTTTTTAAAAGTCAGAACTTGCCAAACCCATATGTCCTCCCACAGCTCCCTGTTAAGGTTTAACTGAAGGAAAAACTTTAGGAGTGATTAGACATTAAAAAAATATTATAAAGGAGTGATCAAACACAATTTCCATCATCATTACATGCGTGCACAGAATGTTTGCATTAATATTTGTGCATTCACAGGATTAGCAATTGATTTAAATGAACAAGATAAATCAGTCCTAATTATACATCAAACCTTTGAACAATTATCACCAAACATTGATTCTGTCATCTCATCAGCCTCTGTCAGACAAGGATTGAGGCTGCTGAAATATTTAGTGCTGGTTCATTTTAAACTTTAAAGAGTCCTCTCACAGTGACATGACTAAAATATTCTAGCAGGTAAGGATGTCATTATGATAAAAGATGTTATATGTTGTCATGGAGATGTACTGACGAATTCATTTCTGTACAAGGCTTGTATATTCTTTTGATTATTCCATTAAAGGGCAATCACCGTTTGTGCTACTTAATATTTTCCAGCTCTAAAAAATGTTTAAAAAAAGGGGGAATATTTGTGTAATGGTATAGACCAATCAAAGCAGTTGAAGTTATTAGTAATGAAATTGAAGTGCAGATATGGTAAAGCCATCACTAGCAAAGTGAGATTGATATCACTGTCTCATAAAAGCATTTCAGCCTCCAGCTCACAATTACTCCTAAGCCATCATCATGCCATATAAAGACTCCAGCAGAATGTGAAATTAGATCCTGAAATATCTTCATATTAACCCTTCATGAACGTTAGTGAGAGGTTTCTTCATCATCAAAAAGATGACAGCTCCCCGAGAGGTGCGGAAAAAATAGATGCCTATGTTGATGAAAGAGTATTGATTGAGAATAAAAGCTTTCCTATTTCTGTGTAATTCTTGAAGAAAAAAAAAAAAAAACCTTTATCTTAGGTATTTTGACCCATATATTCTCTTACTTTCTATCTAGACTTTCACATGAGCAAAGCCTTGCTTACAATATTAAATAGTTGCATATGATTTTTTTTGCAGACAGTACAATCGGTGTAAATTTATTCTAATTACTTCATTGCCTTAAACCAGCATTCATTTCTTGGCACCGGTAAAAGCACAATGACATAAGTAATTACAATGATGTAAATGTGTTCGTACAATAATGACAGATACAGACAGTCCATTCTGCAACCTACGCAGCCTTAGTTGAGTTTTGAGTAACAGTTATTGCTTGTGAAGCTGACAGGGAGGCTTGGACAGCTGCTCTAAGAGCGGATATGACTCAGCTTCACATTCATCTAGCATGTTAAATGCCCGTGCTGTGTTAGAGCTAATGCATGTCATTCATCATGTCATTCATCTTGTCCATTTATTGTAACTTATAGATTGCATATTGCATTGTGAGCCAGTTGTTTAAAAAATATGAGTGCATCTGTATCAGTAAAATTGATCTCTGATTTCTATGCATGCCTCATGAAAATTAAACGTCCAGAAATGCTAAAAACAACATGTGATTGTTTAGATGAATGCTATTCCGTTTGGTCCACAGCCCACGGTCCTGCATGTTTCCGATGTTTCCCTGCTCCAACACACTTAAATAAAAAAGTCAATGTGCAGAACTCCATAGGCTATTGGATCTATTTAATTTGAGTCAGGTTTATTGGAGCAGGGAAACATCAAAAACCTGAAGGACCATGGCCCTCATGGGACCAAATTGAATAGCCCTGGTTTAGATTATGCTCTTAAATACACTGAAAGCAGCATTACTGCTGGTGATGTAAGTTGAGGGTTTGAAATACAGAGGACCTATGGGACTTTGGCTACCTGAAAAGCCGATGAGTTCCCCTTTAAACACTCACCTGAGACAGTATGTGGGAGCTCCAAAAATATTCAACCATTGGGTTATATTTAATTTTATGTTGTATGAGGTTCCTGATGTTTCTTAAATGAAAAAAATAGCATTAATTCATTGGTGTTGTGTTTATAATCATTAATTTTTTTTTAATACATTTAATTTTCCTTATGAAGCAGGTGATCAGTTTTCTTTTTTTTAATTTCAGCGCTGTTTACAGCAACATTATTTGGCCCAAGCTACAGTAAACTTGTACAGTTCTGTAGTAGTCACCTGTAGTTCATTCATCAGACCACTGGATCCATTCGCAGATGAAAACATGTTAATGTCTGGAAGAATTTTGGCCACTGACAGCCACCGTCCATTCACGACTGTGCTTGACATTTGAAGTCATTACTGTGCCTATCAATTATTCTTGCACATGGTACCGTGTTAAAGCATAGTAAAAAGAAAGGAATCTTGAGTAGGGAGCACCTCTTCTCTTGCTGGTTGTTTACCTTCAGACACGCATCAAAGTTCAAACATTCAAAAGTATTAAAGTGAATAACCTTCATGGATAGCAAGGTTTATATGCAAAGCTATGCAGTTAGTTGCTTTGTGTGGCAGAGAGCATCAGCAGTGGACTGGATGCATTTAAAATCTCTGTATTCACGTGGTGGGGTATTTAAAAGTAGAATAATTGCATGTTTATTTGAATTTAAATTAACTTAATATCTGAATAAAAAGAACCTTCATCTATTGTTTTAACTGGACTGGATGTACCAACATGAGCTCATGTTATAGAAAAAAGTGGATGTCTGGATAAAGATGTGTCTATAAACAACACCACATAATTGTTATTTTCATGTTGTTTGTTCTCATTTTAATTGTACATGCTGAAATGGTTTGAGGTTGAGGCAAAAGTACAGCCAAGGATGCCGTTATCTTACAGCATGAAATGATACACATAATTACAAAAACACAAACTAATAACGTGACGTGACGTGACTTCACTTGCAAAAACAATGCTTTTTCTTTTTCTTTCTAAAGAGAGGCTGGATGCATAGCTGCAACTTCACAAACCTGTACATACTGTAATGGATCTCACACTCAAGCCATTAAGTCCAAGTGCTTTGTAGACCTCGAGCTAAAACACCACATGATTGGGGGGAGTTCTCAGTGGCAGAGACTGAGACTAATGACTTTCGGTCAAACACAAAAAGGTTGCTTAAAGACAGCTTGCTTCATATTGAAGACTGAAGCACCTCTCAGGACACGAAGGCCTCAAGCATACTGATAATACAATTCTGAAGAGGCTTTAGGACAAATCTCCGACTGCCTCTAAATGGCCCGGCTACGGGCAAGATTTAAGTCCTGTAAAACATCTGTGGAGAGACTGAAAATGACATCTCACAGAAGCTTTCCCTCCAGTCTGATGGAGCATGAAATAATATGAGGAAGAATGGATGGATAAATGTTTAAACACAGATTCGAAAACCTCAAGCTGTAGTGGCTAATGGTGCCTCCTATCACTGGATACGGGACTCTAAGAATTTTTTTGTTTATGCAAGATTATGCATCTAAAATTAAATCTAAACAAACACATCTTGCACATATGTCATTGAGGCTGTATTTGAAATGAAAGCAAAAATTTGTAGAGCTAGCTACCCTTCAGAGGCCATCTAGTTATCTAATGATTTATACCAATTAATGCCACAAACAAGACACTCTTCAAAGATAATTAAAAATGACTACAATCTGCACATAATTTCAGATAAATTTGAATAAAATCCACACAGATATATGTTACGCTAGTTTCACTTATCCAATGGAAAAGAGAAAAACACTCTGAGTGACTTCTGACAAAACCTCTCATGTTTTATGGATCAAAGGAGCTACTGATAGAGGGATATGCTTTTCTCCATCTAATTAACTAATATATACATGTATTGCACTGCCAGACAACAAAAGCCCCGCATCATGCAAATCTGGAACAGCTTTTCACTTCCTCCATCAGCATCAGAGGAGCTCACTTCATGCTGTTGTGGAGGCTAAATATAGAGCCAGCCCCGGATCCTCATGCATCTCTCTGGAGTTTTTCTGGTATTTTTGTGCTTTTTTTTTGTGCCAGCAGCTGGATTTATAGCGTTCAGTTGGCAAAATGTAGTGTGTTATCAACAAACATCACTGCTTTCATCAAGGAAAAGCAAAGCATTTCAGTCATATTTACTGACAGCATTGTGAATTTTTAATCAAATGTTTTATGCAAACTTTCAAGAAGTAACACCTCTGTGTTTAATACGCAGGCCGGTTTGTTAGTGACACCGAAAAGAGATTTTTCAGTGACCGTCAAGTAAAGGATTGAAAGCAGTTTCACTTCAGTGCATTTCTAAACAGTTCTAATCAGCTGCTGTTCTAACCCTAACCCAAGACAACATGGTGAGAAAATTATTTTTTTTGTAATCTGAAGTCTTTGTTTGGACTTTTAACAAAATGTAAAAAATAAATAAATAACAAAACAAACATATATATATATATATATATATATATATATATATATTTATATATATATATTTATATATATATAATTATTTTCTTTTTTTTCTTTTTTTACCATAAAGGTCAAAACGTGTCAGAAACTGTATGTATCATATATGATACATATGATACTAAAGAGTTACCTGATGGCCTTATGTGTAATATCAGTGGAAGCAACATATCTTCTAGAACAGTGGTTCTAACCTGGGGTCCGGTACCACCCTAGGGGGTCCCCTGAATAGTACATCGGGCCCCTGAGGCTTTGAACATTCAGAGCCACTGTGATTAATGTCCACACATTGTCCCAGTTTTAAAATAAGAGTAATGCTATATGTTGTTAATTCAGCTTTGGCATTATGGAAGGACAGGACTCGGCCAGAATACATTGCTTATGGTGAGAATCTCACCTTTGAAAGCATAAAACAAAGCATGGTTTCAGCACGGGGTGGGGCAGGGGGTCCATGGCTTCTTAGTGTTTGCATGAAGGGGGTCCTCAAGGAAAACAGATTGGGAACCAATGTTCTAAATCAGGGCTACTCAATTCGGTCCTACGAGGGCCGCAATCCAGCAGGTTTTCCATGTATCCCTGCACCAACACACCTGAGTCAAATTAGGTGGCTCTAACAGCCAGTCAGGTTCTACACAATGACTCATTAATATGACTCAGGTGTGTTGGTGCAGGGATACATGGAAAACCTGCTGGATTGCGGCCCTCGTAGGACCGAATTGAGTAGCCCTGTTCTAGAACAATGGCAGGGAATCTCAAGATGTTTTTCTTTTTCCTTTTTTGTTTTTGGCAGACCTGCTAAAAAACATCCTTCATTCTCTAGAGAACCATTTGTCCTTCTACATAATTCAGTGTGAAAGATTTCTGTGACAAAAATCAAGTTTTTTATTTAGCAAGAAATTTTCCAACACTAATATAAGACTTTTTGGTTACTGTTATAGCCATAAAAAATAATTTCTATCAGAGGAAAAATAATCCCAGTAGATCATACTCTTATTATATATATATTATTTTGTGTATTTTTTTAAGTACAGATTTGGCTCCATGCTGAAAAATAAATATGATGAAGATTTGGGCAACTTATGAGTCCTGACCAAAACACTGATTTACACATATATACTATGTTCCATGATTTCTTTTAAAGTGTGAATGCTATTTCTTATGACTTCATTGCAGATAGCATTTCATCTTTGATAATAATAATCATGACAAAAATGATATTTGCAAACATTATAATTTCTCCTTTGGAGATTATGCAGTATTTATTTATTTATTTATTTATTTATTTATTTATTTATTTATTTATTTATTTATTTATTTATTTATTTATTCAATTACAGTCAAGATAAGAACTGTGAATTTTCCATTTCCCTTCACAGTAAAGCTGATCCTGTCTGATTAGAGCAGCTTTCAACTTGCATACCCTGTAATGACATAAGTAGAGGATCCAAAGAGACAATTTGAGAAGCATAAACAAATAAAGAATTTAAGCTGTATGCCTACATTTGTAGAAAGTAACTCTTTGTACACAAGTTTGAAATAGAAGATTATTCTGTAAGGTGGGGGTATTGTGAAAGTTATAAATTTGGTAGTTTATTTATTTAAATATTGTTTTAAGACCATTTAAATTGTGATTGACAACTGCAAGGACTGAAAACAGCAATTTTAAAGTGTGACTGTTGAAATAATTGTATCCTCACCATATAAAGGTATTCTAGCAGGACTGAGTTCCTATCATTAGTTAATTATGAAAATATAAATATAAAATAAAACAGAGCCTAAGATCGACCCTTGTGGAACACCTGTAGTCACTCTGAGGCTGATGTGCAGCTTTCAGTTGCACACTGTGTTGTTTAAAAAAGATTAGTTCCATTTTTTGTAACTGAGATTTGTGATTTAAAAAATCAATAGCTGTAAATCACTAGAAGTGCAATAAAATGTATCCCTGGAGGGACATTGGACCCATCATTGCATATAGGGTCAGGGGATTTGACGTCCACAGGAGAGGAAATCATAGTTCTTTTTTATCAACTGTGTAGAAGTGGTCCATGTTTAAGGGTAGGGTACACTTTTGAAATGGTTGAGAATCTAAGTTGCATAGCCTACTGTCACCTGATGTGGTTCTTACATTAGTATTCATGATATAAGCAAATTTACCTGATGGACTGACTTGGGCTGTGAATTTCTTTAGAAAAACTTTGAACATCAGTCGTTTGTTTTGGGTTGAAAAACAATCAGATTGTAAGTTGTATAAATGGATAAATCATTTAGGGCAATTTTTCTTGTGATTCTATTAAAGGCACTTTCATATCACATAGACTTGATGCCAGCTGGTAAATTCTCACTAAGATAAGATATTGTGTGTCCTATGTTGGTAAATGGGTCAAATACATGGACGGTATTGGTGTGTAAATCCACCCTGAAAGAACTATCACAAATTCAGATAAACTGAGACATGGAGTTGGGAAGTAGTTTACATTGAAGTATATTGACAAATTAAAGAAATTACCATCTTACTTTTAAGCTGCAACAAATTTGAATATCTGCCTGCTTGCTTTCCTCTCAAGTATGGTAGCAAAAACATATATTTTTGTAGAACATGATGCAAACACAATAAAAAATCAAACTGAACATACACTCAGATTTGTCGGTTTTAATATGGAGTAAAGTTCACAGCGCTGCTGGCTATTTTTAATGCACAAACTGCTAAATTGACAATTTCACATTTGTCTAATTAATTTGGATGTTTCTGTTAAAGGAAACATGTAAATGTCTTAAAAAAAAAAAGATTTCTCCTTTAGGATTGGAAATGCTTCATTAAAAAAAAAAAAAAGAGGAAACGCTTCACAAAAAATTTTGAAAAGCAATTTTTCTATATTTAAAATTATTATTACTGGGTAAATTCTATATTCTAACTCTGAAATTCTATGATAAAAGATGTAAAGACAGCTAAGAGCCTTACTTATGGGCCTACAGTGGTTTACCATTTCCAGGTTTACCATCATTTCCAGCCTGGGGTCTTGATCCTGGGAACTCCAGTCCCGAATCCACCTGTTAAACGTCTAAGCTAACACCATGCAATATGTATATTACTGTGTATAAACTAAATAATTTAAGAGAGCATTAACATTATTGAAACTGAATTTAGGTTATACATTTTAATAAACTTATAATAAATATGAAAAAGAATTAAAACAGTTTTTATTTGAAATTAAATTGTTTTTTTTACAAATGGCGACTTCATCTATTTTCTATTTTATTTTACATTTGACATCTAAATTTGCAGTCTGTTTTTTTTTAGTATTATTCTGTAATTGAAAAAATACATAAAAAAACTGTTATTATTTTTATTTATTTATTTGTTTACTTACTTAACAGTTCAGGAAACAGCTGAGTAAAAATTTCTGTCTCACAGATTATTATTTGCCACTGCAAAGAATAGAAAGAAACATGACTACACATGCATCTAATGAGTCCATTCTTTACTCACTTGGTATGTAATCTATAAATTTTGACAGGAGTTAACTTTAATTATTACTTATTTTTTATTCATGGACAATGAATGGCCTTTCAGTGAATAAGCTTTTGATGGTAATAAAAATGTCTTGATGTTAATTAAATTCTGTCTCAGAGACAGATGCACACAGTTGTCATTAGTGTGAAGGGCATTCAAACTATCCCGTGCATTTTAATTACCGCTTGTTTTCAAACATATTACTGCAGATATGCTGTCGAAACTGTAATGTTTGACACTGAAAAAAATATTACAATAATATAGTTGTGACCAAGTGTTTTTTTTTTTTTTTTTTTGTTTGTTTGTTTTTAAGAGAAAGGAAAACAAATGTTATGTGCCATGAGTAGGATTGATAAGAAGGAAGGGTACACTCGAATTTACAGTGTATGGGCTGACCTTTGAAAATGCCAGCCTTTGTTGTCAAGTACTGACCTGCTGCCGAGGAGAGCAGTTTCACCTCTGCAACACCACCTACACACCTTTCTGCAAAAGGAAAGCAAGTGCAGTTCATTTACAACAAACTTCAGAGAGTATATGGAGGGTAAATCTGTTTTTTTAACTGGTGTCAGAAGATATAAAATAATATTATATTAAGCTTTTTTTCCAAACTTTGTTTTGGATGTAATCCAGTTTACCATTTACATTCTGAATAACAGAAAAGACTACATCAAGACCTGACAGCAAGCAGGAGCTTGAAGCCCAGGCTTGTGATGTAAGAGCCACCTCAATATTCTCCCTAAACTTGATTTGCTACAAAGAATTCTAAAACTTAATATGTACTATCTCTGCATAAATTACGCATATAAATACATATTCTAGCCTGTGTTCAGAAATGAAGAAGACTTAATGCACGAAGTCAACTACTGTGTACAGCTTCACCATATATCTTGCATGCAAATGAGCCTATAATTGCACCACCTCTGTGATGTATCAGCATGTCATGGTGTTAAAAAGTGCACTCTCAACTGTTTAGCAACACCCTTCCCAACATCTCACACTCATGTTCAGAAGTAAACATAAAGTTTCTAACAGGATTTTCAAATGCTTTCAGACTTTTTCATTCATTGCTGAGTCATAACATGGCTCCTCTAAATTGCTGAAGAAGTGTTTCTATTGTTTTATAACCTAATGAAATTGCATAGCCTTTTTATATTGTTGTGAAATCATGATGGTGTTAGCAGGGGGAAAAAAAACTCATACTCATCAGAAAAAAGATTGATTATCTTTAAATATTAGATAGTAAATTATGTCTGATTACAATCCATTTTGTGACCAATTTTTTTCCATATTTTCCTTCAAATTGAAGATATCATAACAACAAATCTAAGATCTTAAATTATGAATGGAACTTGGAGGACATAATGATAAAATAATGAGGAAACAACACTGCAATTAGCAGCTGTTTGTGGCACCATTTTGTAGAAAGTGCAGATCATTCAACATCATTAGGCTTGAAAATTTCAACATGATCATAACAAAGTGAAATATTCAGCCTGGTTTGAAAAAAAAAAAATAGTTTTAAAAAAGGTGTTGCTCATTTGAAAGTATAGATAGAAAGTAAGACAGAATCTGTTGGTCATAAAAAAACTGTTTTATCCAGTGCTATCTGCTCTATGAAATAAATTAGTGTTTACTTGTTTCTGTATGTTAAAGGTGCTCATTCCTGCTCTGATATCTATTTTATACAACACTTTTATTTCTAGTTTGTAGCAAAATAGCCATGACCACTCATCCCCCTCACATGCTGTTTTATGGCACAGGCCTCTATCCTTACACACCCCCACTCAGTCTTCTCTTGCATGCATTGAGGCTGGTAGGAACTCTTAACCACTGTTGTGATTAAATGGCTGTTAGTTTGCATCAAGGTAACATTTTTTTTCCCTTTCAATGCGATTTTTATTGCTTTTCTTGCTTGAGCACATATGAATTATGCAGCAAAAGGCCCATTGATGCAATTCTTATGCCGTGTGCTGCGGAGCTAAAGATAGAGCAAACACCAGGTCAAGTTTATGCCTCCTCTGCTTTGAGCCTACATCTTTGTAAAAGCGCTGGAGGTCCAATGCAGAGGAGGCTTGAAAAGCTGTTAGTGTGTTAAATGGCTTGTAATCTTTGTCTTACAATTTATATTCTGCATATAGCCGTGTATCTCTGACAGCATGCACACACAGAGGAAGTGAAGGAGGAGTTGTACATTAACATTATTAAAAGATGTGTGGCACAGTTGGACCACAAGCATTTGCAAAGTAGCTGTTTACAGGATGAGACGGCATTGGCGTGTGTGGTGTTGTGTGAATCTATGAAACTAAAAACTCATTTAATTTTATTCTAGACCAGCTGGACATTTGGGCATGTCCAGATGCTGTCAAATGCAGTTTTTTTTTTTTTTTCTTTTTGAATCATAAGCTCAACGATGGCTTTTATACTGTGTAAAATGTTGCTCATTATGGCCAGGATAGTATGAGATCTCCTTATGTGGTATTGTATCATAGTATAAGCTGATTTTATAGAGTGTTGGAGCTGCGTCTTTGAAGACATCATCCATTTGCAGTCTAAGGGACGAGTCTGGTACATGGATCAAAACACTGCCAGCAGCAGGACTGAGGGACATGCAAACCTGGAATATTCAAGACACCTCATTTGCAGCCCAGGTGTCATGTCAAAATCCCCTTCATAGGTGGTGGCATAGAATAACCAGCAAGCTGTCATTTTGCTATGACAGTTGTATATGTAGACTAATATTGAATGTGATTTGCACAGAGAATCCATCGGCTCTTTGATGATCCAAATTCAAATGTTAATAATGAGAATGCAAGTATGTGCGGAGAATTTTCAAAGACTATTCAAAGTCAACATTTTCAGGATTTATTTTCCTCACTTCTTTAAATTCAGTGGAAGCTTAGAAGGCATTTCACTGGTTACACATGTCAGAGACAATTTAGTAGTCAAGCGTGGTACAATTCAGCCTTTAAAAAAAGATTCCTTAAATTCTACTCTGGATCTAGAGATGTGTCAACTTCAGGGAGGTTACTTTAGGTCAGTCACATGGAGTTTTCAATTAGACACTGCTGCTTGAAGTATTAAAATATCTTAGAATATCTCATTATGTACTGTTGGATCTACCTTAAATTTTAATCCATAGATGGTCCAGGATGACAAATTTTAACTTTACATCCATAACTTTCCCAGTGTGACCAAGAAATGCAAAATTGGAAATATGTGAAACAGTGCATGAAAGTGTCTTGATCTGTATGATTTTTTTTACTGTAATCCCTTAAAACTCTGCTAGATTTCCAGTTGCATCAAGCACTTTCACTTATATTGTCAACAATTTCTCAGGAACAGGAGTATGTAACTCTGTGGGGTTAATAGTGATTCATAACTTACCCTTTGGGTTAGTGGTTCCCAACCTTTTTTGCTTGGGGACCCCCTTCATACATATATTAAATGCCATGGACCCCTTGATCCACCCTGTGCTGAAATCAGCATAAAGTGTATTCTGTTTGAGTCCTGTTCTTTGATCAAGCCAAACATATAGCTTCACTTTTTTTCTTAAAATAGGAACAATTAGCAGCTTTCATTATTCCCAGATGTAAGTTGCTTTGGAGAAAAGAGTCTGCTAAATAACTGTACAGAAGAACAGAACTGTTTTCTAAAAATAAAACATTTATGCATATTGTTCTTGTCATATTATTATTCGCTTGCTTTTTTCTTAGTGTGAACATTAAAGGGTTAAAAATAGCAGACCAGTTATAGTAAAAAATGAGTTGGAGTTTAGGGATTAAGAGTCAGCTGCTTATAAAACATCTACAAGATGCCTCCAACCTTCTTTTATGATCGAATTCTTATTCGTTCTGGGATATTTATGCCACAGCAATTCATGACAAATGTAATCTCAATGGCCTTCTAAAGATGCAGTCCAATTCAATTAACTAACCATTAAATTTACTTAGATTGTTAATTGACTGTTATCCAGTTTTTATGCTTGAACAAGCTTATTGTTAAGCTAAAGTGTGGTACTTTAGATGCTAAATTACTGATGTGTACAGTATGGATCATTTTTAGATCTTCCAAGCCTTTTTTGATGATTTAAATGATAAATCCAGGGAGGAGAAGCTGTTCTGAGGAAATGAATTGAAATTATGTAATTTTGCCTTCTCTGGGCTTGATTTAATTTTTAGTCTAAAGTATCATGGGACCTCAATAGATGTGCTTTATACCTTATAGTGACACACAAAGCACTCTAAAAAGAAATAATATAGTGTACATATAATGCAAATATACTTGAGAGCTCAACAGAATTGATGGATAACATATATTTAATAGTTATGTCTATCAGTTCAGAGCTGAAAGCCTACAGTTTGATAGGGTCCTTCTGTGTCGGCTTATGCGGAAATGCGAGGCCAGCTTGTTGTATAGATGAGGTATTTCAACAAATATATTCCACAGCATCAAATGCAGCCATAGACTTTATATATGACTATTTCTGAAACTCATTTTGTGTCAAATGTGAAGTTAATATAGGAGTCCATAAAATTTCAGTATCACTTACAGCTACTGTGGGCTGCCTCCAGAAAATCCATAGCATTATTTGCTACATTCAGATTTATTCTTTTGATCCATGTGGTGTTTATTCATCTCCTATATACAGTAAATGGGTATGACACATGCCTGCAAGCTGGTAAGGCCACTCGCTGAGGACACTTTATCTCCCATGAAAGCAATCAAAGTTTCATGTGGGTTCCACTAATCTGTTATCGTCCTCTTGCTTAATTGAAGTCTATTAATTGCTCTGATATGTGAGCAGATGTATAGTTCACATGTAGCATTTACAGCTTACCTCGCATTAGAGTCATATTTATGTCCTTTAGGAATCCAAGTGCAAAGACGTCTGTATCTTATACGGTTTTTTTACTAAATAGATACCATTCATTGTTCCTATACTTCTCCCCCCCTTGCTCAGATCTGACCCTGTCAGAAGGGATGCTGCGCAGTCTTGCTTATAATTGACAGTAAACACTGGATGTAGAGAGTTTAAATACTCTGCATGAAAATTATTCCTTGGCTTCGTCTGTCCACCTCAACTGATCCCAAAGAGAGTGCATAAATGAGCAGATGCTCACGTTGATTGATTACTTTAACTTAACCAATTTCCAGTAAAGTGTTCTGAGACTGAACAGGTTAATCAATTTCCTTTGAGGGACTGTGTAGCTCATATCGTATTTGAATTACTTAACATTTATGACCATGCATGCCTTTTGCGTTACATCAAAAACCTAACAGCCACTGTCGCTGTGTATGAGCTCTGTGGCACCACTGCAAGGCACTGAAAATTAAGAGGAACCTTGTCCACACACCGTTAGTGAAACACTTTCCCAGCATGCCACACTTTACTCCATTACATCAACTGTAATCCAGAGTGACAGCAGCCAATGACCTACGTGACACGTATGCCAACAGCAGGGTCTCAATTATACAGCGTGAAATTGTAACTGTCTGAATTCTGGTTGAACTTTTACAACTTCATGCCTGTTTGCGCCTGAACAATGTTGAACCCACTACCAGGCAGTGTGGGCCGTCAGGCTGCTGTGGGTGGGTTTATGGAGGAATGGAGAACACTGCTTGCAGGCTCCTCAATCCCATTAGGCATATTGTGCTGGCAGAATGAAAGCAGAGGAGTTGTGGCAACACCTAAGCAGTACAACCACAGGAACAGGGAATCTCTGTGGCTTAGTAAAACCACACTGCAGATTGTTCTGTTAATTGAATTTGAGGAGGATATTCTACAGCTTGTCACATGACCAAGTCTAAAGAAATCCAAAGATAGAAAGAAAAGAAGAAAAATAAATTATTGCAGTTTTTGAATGTATTGATCTGATTTGACATTAGTTTATTTATTTATTTATTTTTTTTTACCTCGAGATCCCACCCTTTGTTGTTTGAACATTAGCCCAAAAAATGACCCCTCAAAAACATGTATGACACTAAAATCTAAGTGAATTAGCTGCATTTACATGTTTTCTTTCTTTAAATATTGTCAGAACTTTGTACTGATTCACCGCTGTAACTTACTCTGTCTTATTTTTAAGAACAGTATTTGAAACTATATTAACAAAATTGCTTAATTTGATGTCACTGAAACATAAAAGAAAAAAAAAATGGTAATAGTTCTGTATGAACTCCACCTAGCCATGAAGCAGTACGGGGTTTCCTTAAGATGGCGTGTTGGAATGATTTGCCATGCCAATATTGCTAAAATGTTAAAATAGATTTCTATGACAAAAATATATATTTTAAAATGCGACCAATATCTAATTATAATGTTTTCTGAACTTTATTCAAGTCTTCTCAATACATGACAAAATAGTGCGATCGTTAAGTGAAGGGAGTCGATATAACCACCAAAAATTACAAAGATATAAGATTTACAAAGAGAATAAGTACAAAAAATAAAAAGTGGCAGTATTGAACTGCTGAATTAAACACAAATGACCTGCTTCCTTTTATTGATCCGTGGGACCTGTTGACAACTGAGCATGGTAGGATAAAGGTTTTTGGTCACAGTTTTCTATTGGCACATCTGGTACATCACTTGCGACCACAGAAGGATGACTGGTGATATGCAGCAGTCCTTGTTTGCCAGAAAGTAGCACACAGGGAAGTCTGTGCTTAAATCAAAATCAAATCAAATCAATTTTTATTCATAGAGCGCTTTTTAGGCACAAAGCAACACAAAGTGCTTTACATAATAAAAAACAGATTATCCATATAAAAAAATCTAAATTTAAAACCCTTTACACACCAGAGTATATACACACACACTCACACACAAAGCACACGTACCCCTCCCCCAACAGTTGCCATTGTGTATCCCAGGCTTGCAAGAGTGATTACAGTCAACACAGAGCGCAGGCAGTCAGCGAGGAATCCAACTTCCTCAGTACACAGTCACAAATATACAGTATACATGTCAGGAAACCAGACTATGGTGCTGCTGTTATACAGAAACTAAGTTACATCTTCACAGTTGGAAAGTCAAGATATGTGCAGCAAATGAGACAAGGGGTTGAACTGAATAAATTCCCCTGGTAAACTCAGTAAAGTATGTTAACTTTTAGGTTAATTATATGGATTGAAATATGCTGTTGGCAAACTTCTAAACATCTGAGTCCAATCAGAGAAGCATGGCTGAAAGTTTGTTAGGTGGTTGAAACTGCAGTCAGTTGAAAGACTTTAGATTCAATTAAATTAAATATATTTAAATGAAAAGGATTTAATGCTGTCAACTCACCCAAGATGTGGTCTCCATTAGCAAAACTTTGAATAGTCTGTAATTTTAAAGAGGAGTCTAATGGCTTAAAGCTGTTAGTTCACAAGTCTGCCAATTTGTTACCAATGTTCTGCACACTGAAGTCGAAAAAAATAAAAAGTGGCTGCTGAGTAAAAGCATGAGCAGTAAATTAAGGTTGAATTGTTAGGAAACCATGTGTGGCCTTGCATATGCCATAAAAATTTCACTGCATATAAATGCAAAAGCAGTCTCCTATGTGGGGAGTATTGTGACGGTACCAGACGGCAGCTCTGACGTGGGTAGTGGGTAGCATGCTTTTGATTGCTCAGCAGAAGAGAATGTTTTCAATTGAGCTTCCAACTGAAAGAAAAAGAATGGGCATTGATTAAGCAGAAATACGAACTAACCCTAACACTTCCGTAAAAGGAGCAGGCCATCTTCTGAAGATACACCCAACTTCCTCAAGGCTTATAAATAAATAAATAAATGCAGGTCATTCCAACTTGCCATTTACCACAATCCCTCAGCTTGTGTTAACTCAACAATGTGACAGGAGTTTTATTCAAGTAGAGACTAGATCATTAAAAAAACAACATGTATCTATTTATGGGAGAGGTTGAAGTGACCCATTAAAACAGCCTAGAACAAACAAACACTTCCTCGGAGGAATGCTCTGTTTATGTAAGAAATAGGAATCAAACTGGGGACTTGTCAAATCAAAAACACAACCCAACAGATACCATATGAATGTGAACAAAACCTCGCAATAAAAATAAAGTACAATTTAATTTGGTGATGATTACATATATTTACCTCTGTCATTCTTTCTTCATCGAAGGTTCCACACATAGAGAACTAATTAGTGTTTCATTTGTAGTGTGTTTGGCATTGTGTATGATGCTTTAAAAAGTGATCATTTATTTGGAAAACTGACGCTGTGCGACTTCCATGCCAGGATTGTTTAGATTGGCTCTGGTTGTGCCAGGTTAGTGTAAATGAGAAACTGCATCACAGAAAAATGAAAGCACCCATGTAAGCCATAAACAAATTAATAGAGTTACTTTACTCTTGAGAAGCTTGAATTGTATCCACTGAAAATGCTGAGCAATCATGATACAAGATGGCTGACTTTACCCTTTCACCCAGTAAACATAAATCTGATTCTCTGTGCAGCCCCTCAAATATCTGCAGTGCTGCATTTTAATTTATAATATTATTTCAGTTCATCAAATTACTCTTTAGAAATTTAAGTGAGTAGTTCCTGTTTTAAAAATATCCTGACATTTTCATAATGAAGATATCTGACAACTAGCTGGTTAGCTAGCTAGCATGTTGTCAGATGGTATGGATTCATTATTGAATCCTGCAGGGATGTTAAGGGCCAGGTCTGCTTTTTACTTGCTTTAAATGCCCAAAAAAACAAATGTTTATATAAAAATCTTTTGAATTTTGGATTTTTCTGTGCAGTTTTCTATGGCTTGGCTTTCCTTTCACCACATTCTTGGCACCAGTCAATATCTGGGATGCTGTCATGATCTTTAACTATATTTTCACGCCACTGAAGTCTTGACTGAGCTATTAAGGTACCTGTTCTTTATTTATATTCAGTCACTTTTTTGTGGTTTTGATATGTTGAGTTTTGCAGAGCCCTTGATTGCAGTTAGTACGAGCACGGTGTACCTTTTTGAATTGACCAACTGGTTTGGAAACTGTGTTCACTTGACTCAAACCTTTAAAACTCTGCTTACATTTAGTAAAACTCATTCGAATCGTTCTCTCCTGTAATAATAATCCTTGCTGGTGGTATAATATGGGCAATGTCGGAGGTGTCAGTTTCAGAAAGGAGGTGATTTTCTTTAATTGTAAATTTGCTGTTTGCTACAAATGCCATGAGCAGAGATCTTATACCGACACTTAGAAGCTGATTTGAAATAATACCATCTGCATGGATATCACTGTGCAAAATTAAAGATGTATTATAATTCTTACAGAAGCTCAGCATCTCTGAAAATAGCAGCTGTTTTTAATGGAAAGAGTGCAAAGGATGACCAAGCAATCTGCTTTATTGTTATACTAGACAGCTGAGACAAAGCATTATCTATCTCTTATATAATATCACAATAACACCATTTTATTTTGTGTCACTTGTCCATTGCAGCTTCTTGTGATTGACCCTGTTGCAAATTGTGTAATTTAGTTTTTTCCTAACCATGTGATTTGGGAATCGTAGATGTCTTGCAGATGCATGTTTATAGAACCCTTATTTATTATTGCTATTATTCTACAAAGATAGCACTAATTGCAGTGGGACTTAAGCATTGCTTTAGTTTGTTCACCTTGGCCAATGCAGCCTGAAGCCAGAACACACAGTTTTCCCCAAAAATAAACATTGTGAAACCTTATTCTGTCTATGTTTCCCTCTGTTTGCTTTTATCTTCTCTCATTAGGATGAGGGAAGCGGCGGCTGGTTTTGGGAGGACATACTCTGACATGGCCACAGAATTTTAATATAGAGATGCATTAATACTGCATTTTTGCACAAATCATGATTTCCTACCTTCATAAAGTTAACAATCTTTCTCATGGAGAACTTCTTTGATTCCTCATCTGAACCTGTTACTGGTTGACCTTTCTAAGCATTTTTGCAGATTTTTCTTCACACAGACGTATAAATCCTTAATTCCTTCAAAGACTTGGAAGGATGTAGCAACCAAACTGAGCACTAAAGACCTGTTAAAGTGCACTTAGAATGTTTGATGCTCCATTTCCACCCATGCCTCTTGCTAAATCTCTTTTTATCTTTACAAGTTTATTCAGTAAATCACAACTAGCTCTTTCTGTTTTGGATTTCAAACCATTGTCACTAATTTTGGATGTTCTGTTTTGTCTCTTCCTGTCTTATTGTAGGTAACCGGATAAGCCCAGAAGAGACAAATGTGACCAGGAAGTGTTGTACAAAGTGGACTGCATCTTCTTGACATGAATCACTATGTGTTTGGATACCTGACTTGACCAAACGGCACAAACCTGCTACTGTGAGTACAACTGTCATGCACTCAGTTTGTTGGAAAATCAGTTTTTGGGGTTTAAATCACAACTTTGATCAATCTATCAGTGATACTATCACTTGAAAGGATAATGGTTTAATGTTTTCCAATATCCCAAATTCTTTCATGGTTGAACTAGAAATACATCCTGACCATGATGTTCAGAAGTTTCCCTGAAGTGCTACAAAAAAAATTCTGCACCATTGAAATCTTTTCATTCTCAAAAATGAAACGTAAAAGCTGTTAAATCAATCACAATTTCAGACTCTGCTGTCAGGCTCCTAAAGCACATGGAATCATTTTTCTCTGACAGCAAAAATTTTTCAGACTGTTGTTTTTTCTTTACTCTTTTTTCTTTAACATCATCATCATCTGTTACTGTCAACATTCTTGGCTGTTTTATAGATTGTTTCCCTGCTTCATGTTTGCATCAGACATCAGGGGATGTAAAATTTTGTCCATACTATTTCCACAATGGCAAAAGAAAGATATTACTTGAACTGTCAAACTCAAAAAGTTTCATTTTAAAATGTTTTTTTATTTTTTTATTTTTTCGAATAGTTAGTATGCTTACTTTTCAACATTTAGCTCCAGATAATATGGTGTAGTAATACATGCCAGTTTCCAGGTTTTTTTGCTTGTACAATAAAACCTCATACATTTAGAAGTTTTATGGCGTATATGTGCCAATAACACACCTAGAAAAGAGGAATCAAATGTTAGTTCACACACTGAGAGAAAGTTGGAGACAGATGTGATAAAGATGCATATCAACATCAGATGTAATGCAAAGATATATTAACATTTATTTATAGTATATTAGAAATGAAATGTAATGCCATGTCCTTTTTCAATCAATCTCAAGTGCCATAAAAACTTCATTACCTGTAAGAACGCTGATTGATGAAAATGAAGGATTTTTAATGGTCATGTGGCTGCTCTGGGGTTACTGGCCATTGCCTTATACAGGCAAGTGCTGAATTTGGTAAGGGATCTGTGATGGTGTGACATAACTAGCAAAAACCACACCCGTATCAGGTTCCTTTTGCAATGCAAGAAGAAATCTGATTCAATCTGTGACGTTGAGGGCCGATATTAAACACAGGGCTCCCAGACTAAAATGGCTGTTAAAGCTGACTTAACTCAAGGTCACTTGCAGAGACTTGGCTTAAATAAGTCCCACTTTTGGATTAATGTGGATTAAACCAAACCAGTTGCAGGACTGATGATTAAAACTAATCTAGAACTAAGTTGATTAAATTAATCCTTCAAAGGGTAAGGTTTAACTTCGGCTCAGAAATGTTTGCAGGGGACTAGGGACTATCTGGATTATTTAAACAAAGACCAATATGCAGCACAAAGGCCTGTCACCAGACTATTTGTAGACAGGAGGAATCCAAAGATTTTTTTTTTTTTTTTGATTAAATAACTTTTTAAGATGCTGTACATACAAAGGAAATATTTTTTTTAGCTAAAATGTAAGTAATGACCATGAAGACTTTCACAATGCAGCATTTCAGTTAGATCAGCAGCTTCATCAGAATGATGCAGTGATGATGGCGGTCTTGTGACTATCATTAACAGAAAAATCAAGAACTAAAAAAAAAATGAATAAATAAAATAAAAAAACAGACTGGAGACAGCATGAATACGGACGTTATATGTTTCCTTGTTCTCCAGTCAGCTCGCTCTCTGATTGGCTGCATTCCGTTCTGCATCACAATCCACATAGTCACAGATTTTTGGTCGTAAATATTAAACATGCTCAATACTTCCGATTGCCGGGATGAATTCGATCTTAACACACCTCAGACCAAATGATAATTTTAGAAGAAAATCCTATAAGACTTAAAAAATCTTATAAGACGGGCGGCGTGGCTCAGTGGGTAGACTGGTCATCTTGTAGCCTGAGGGTTGCCGGTTTGACCCACGGCCTGTTGAGCTCATGTCGAGGTGTCCCTGAGCAAGACACCAACCCCAAATTGCTTTTGATTGGTCATGGTTTAGCGCCTTGCATGGCAGCTTCCGCCATCAGTGTGTGAATGTGTGTGTGAATGGGTGAATGTGATGTATAATGTAAAGCCCTTTGGGTATCCTTCCAGGTACAGAAAAACACTTTATAAAACAGACCATTTACCAGACGGTCGCCGTCCTTGGGCGTTAGCGGCCAAAATCAGCCTGATAATCTTTATGTGTGTACTTGGTTTAACTTAGTCCAGGACTTTGTAAATTCAGACTCACGAGGGCAACTTTAAACCGAGATTAAGAAAGTGATGGCTTAACTAGTATAGATTAGGGGCTAGACCTGGCTTACTTTAAGTCCTGTCTATGAAACCGACCCTAAGAGTAGTGGACATGACATCATTATTTATTGAAAATAAAACCACATTTTTCTAAAAGTCTATCTTCTAACTTAATTTTATGTGGAATTAATCACATTATATTCTTCTGCAACCTTATTTACTTTCAGCATACTAAGATTTATCAATCAAGTAATTTAAATTATAAAAGCTGTAATTGTTCCAGTCAATTGTTATCAGACACTGAGTTAAAAAAAAAAAAAAAAAAAGACTTCAGTTTTTGAGGATTGAGTGCATTTTAACTCTGTTTTGAGGTTCTTTCTGATGACCTTTTTGACAGTGTGTGATTATGTCCATCAGACTACAAGCACTTTGTACACCAAGAATAGAGGAAGGTACAGTCCATTCTATTACACCAGTAGTCCTGGTGCCTTGTATGGATTTATTAGTTGCTGCTTTTCTATATGTTCCACTACATCACTTAATCATTTTTTTCATTTCTCATGAGGGGGTTTGGGATCAATAGGTTATCTCTTCTTTTCTGAAAGTGATAGAAATCAAAGAAATCTCTGCTGCAGGTCCATTATGAGCTCTCCTTCACTCAGAGAACATCTGTAACTGTACCAGGATCAGCCCGATTACTACCCCGCTGTGTACTAAATCAGGCACATAGAGATTGCCACTGAAAACCAAAAATGGCATGAAAAATTAAAACCACCAAGCACATTTGTGCAGTAACATTTTCTTGATAAATCTAACCCTGAATGTCTCTGGTACATCATTTGCTGTCCTTGTTGAATAATCTGAACAACACACAAAAAGTTATGGGACAAAATGAGCTCTAAATTATGACTCTGGGAGCTTTGAATAGAAATAAACACAAATTCAACACAGTATAACTGGATGCATTCATGTGTTAAAAAAATAGGTCATATAGGGAATTCTTTTACCATTTAAACTGATTAAAAAAAAGAAAATTTACTTTGCAGCAGGTGGAGAGTAGTAGCAGTAGCAAAGTAGAAGAAACTCGTCTGCCTGACAGCTCGCAAAGATAGCACGACTCACTCGACCTTTTTATCCCAATAATGCGAATACGTCAAATTTTCTTGCTGTAGAAATTCAACTAATCTTCTTAAAGCCATCCTGCCACATATAGACAGCCAGCATTTAGGCTGCCTGCAGTGCATTGATTGGATGATATGAATCACTTCAATGGGACAAACACTCAGCAAAACCCACAGCATTTTGATTTACAAAGTTGGATTACCGTCTTAAGCCGTCTCCCCAAACTGTTCTGCTCCTTTCTCATTTTATCGTTTTCTCTTTCAGAGGAGAAAATTGCCGTCATTTACTGCTGTCACAGCAGGGCTCATTGTCCCCCCCCCATTATCCTAGGGACAAAGCTGCTATGACATTGACTTAATCCCTGCTTGTTTCAGTTTTGCTTTTGGAGGAGAAAACAGATAATGAGTTCAGGTAAGTGGTTGCAAAGAGCAGCATATCTGAGCTGAAATGGACAACAATGATTGAAAGAGTTCAGAAAAGGATAAAATGCAATCTGCCAGGCAAATTGGTTCGATTTCTTCAAGAAAGTGCACATGTTGGGCCTCCCTGTGAGGTTTCTTCTCCTTGAGGTTGATGGAAAACTTTGTGGAGGACTAAACCTGCCTCTGGGAATGTCACACATTCTGAAAAACACAGACAGACATGTTAGAAAATCCTTATCGCTATGAAAAGTAAAGCTCAAGCTGTCCAGGCAGAAGTCAGGCAAGGCTTTGGGAGGTAGAGTTGTCGCTCTGTAAACATAAAGGCCTGATCTTCCACTGAGATATAAGGATATCTGTCCTGCAGAACTCACTGTCTCTAATAAAAACTTCTTTTAAAGAGTTAAATTACAGCAAATATGAGGTATGTTGCATTCTAAATGTATCCAGTCATCTATTTCCACTCCTGATTCATCATGTTTAGCTGTCAAAGTTTACTTTATATATATATATATATATATATATATATATATAAAAACCACCAAACTACATTTTCTCTGCTGCGCTTCCTTCTCTTATTTTTATTTATGCATTTTTAGCGGGAATTGCATGAGGCAGGAGTCTGACAGCCTTCAGCAAATTCAATCAAACAGGTCATTGCTTTTTTCTAATGAAATCGCAGGCGTTGTCAAATACAGTTGTTGGAAAATTTCTGTCTGACAGACAGATTTAGAGTTTTTGATGCATTGGATCAACTTAATGAATTACACCACATGTATGTCTTGTAATTTATTTTGCCACTTGGGTAGAAGCATGTTTTCTGCTTTTTAAACCAGCATCAGATAAACTGTGCTTCAGTTGGTCCACCCTAATAGTTTAATTTCCCTTAATTAAGTCAATCACCATCAGCTAAGTGACACCTGTTTTGCTTGTTATCAGCATCTTGCTTATCACTTCCATCAATAAGGTGAGAAGGTGCCCCTTCCCACATCAGAAGAGGCCCAGTGAGCCATTAACACATATTTGGTACTGAGAGAAAATAAAAATAAAAGCGGCTTATAGAGGCAGAGCGGCCCGTTACCAGTCCAGTGATGGACTTTTTACCCAGGAGACAAGGGTTTGTAGTTACTATTTATCTTCCTACTACATTTATTATTTTATTGCTTTAACTTAAGAAACAATATATTTAAACATCATTCACATCAGAGACATTGAAACTCAGGTCTATACCTTAAGTATAGATGCAATATAATTGCATCTAGTTTAATGACACAATACAAGGAGCTCAGGGAGAATAAGTGTGAATTAAACCTACCAGGGTGTTGGAGGTGGTGGACGTGTTAATAGAAGATGAGTCATCAAGAAATTTTTAAAGGCCTCAGCTCTGATAGCATCTGGTAGATTAATTAAATAATTATCCATACAAATACAAAAAAGAACATTTTGGATTGAGATTGCCTGGTGCAGAGAAGACCACTGCAGCAGAGTATATTCTTTAGAAGGGACTTGGTGAAGATGTAGAATACGCCCATATCACTGAGAATAACTAGTATGTAGGCAAACCATAGTCATGTGAAAAATAGTCAGGAATTCAGCAAGAAGTAGACTGATGTGCAGTTTTTGCTAATCAGACACAACATAATCTGATGTTACTTGTTAGGATGAGAGACATCTATGTCCTGTATCAGAAACTAACTTGCCTAATGAGTCAGAAACAGCTTGTTTTTTTGCTTCCTTGTTTTAAATTGCAGAGTGACATGACTTTGCATTTTTGACTTTGGCCTTTTGGTTAGACTCCTAAAACATTCTGATTAGTTTCAGGAAACGAAAAGGTTTTGGGTTGTAATAGACTTACTTGTTGAACGTACAGCTTGTTGACATTGTTTGGGTTTTTTGCTGCTTTTAAGTGCCTGTCGGTGACGTCTGTTTGATAGAAATGTTTTTCTCCGTGGAATTAAATTTGCCTGTAGCCATCAGAACGACATGTTGCTCTTTTGTGTTCTCTTTGTTCTTTAATTCAGCATCAGTACAAGATTCATGAGGCTGTCCTTCATGAGGATACTCTCCAGATTGTTTGTGCAAGCAGCTTGTTGTGACACATTGACAGTAGTTGTAGCTCTGATCTCAGCATATCTAAAAAAGAAAAAAAAAGTACTATTGCATGTATGTTTTTTTATTATTGTACTGCCTTAAAACAGTGTTACATTTCCTAAAAGACATACTGTAGTTATTGCAGCTGATTAGCCATATTCATGGGTGAAAGGTGGTGCATTCTACTGTCTTTAGAAGCGTGCACCAGCTAAATAAAGCCCTAACTTTATAAGCATTAAAACTAAGATGACATTTGTTTTGATTTTAAATAAACTTGCTTATTTGATGTAATAACTAAATGTCTTAGAATTATACCATATGGAATGTGTTAGTGATTCATACTAGTGAATAAAGACCAAAATATACAGAAACAGAAACATCTTATTTGATGCATTTTAACATTATAAAAATGTATATCAAGTGTTTGTTTTCATTGCCATTTTTAAATACCCAGGCAAGTAATTACTGCATGACTCAATACATTGCTAAAATTAACCTTTCCCAACAAATGACAGCATAAAGCTGTCATAAAAAGGCACACATCTATCTTCAAATGATATCATGTACCCATCTGATATGGTGGGAGAGTCAAATAATGAAATAGCTCATTTTACTTTAAGCAATTAGCTTAAAATAGGTTCATAATGTGCTATAACGTCACAAATCAATCTTATTCGATTTATCCAGAGTAAAAAGAAAATATGCTATACTAAATTTGCTGAACCTGGGAACTGCCTTTCTGCCCCCTCTCATCTCAGCAAGATATCAAAAAGATGATAGCAAGTTAGTATCACCCTGTGATCTATTGATTGCTCTTGTCAGCTTTGGCAATCTGGCCTCATCTATCGGTCTGCACTCATATTATTTAAGTTGCCTGCAAGTCAAGGTAAGCCTGTCCTCTACCTGACAAAGTGCAGCTCTCTCCATCATCCATCCAGCACCACTGGCCTCACTGGCTTCCTCACAGCAGTGCACAAGAGCCTTCTCATAGTTCACTAATCCCCCTCATTAAGCCAGGCCCCAAGGCTCTCGTTACTGTTCATCTATTCCCACAAGCCTTGTACCATACTTGTTGCTTTCATCTTTGGCAGCATGTGCAAATGTCATGAATTTGCCATGTGCAGTGCAGTATGTGTGTCAGGATGTTGATGTCTCTGTCAGCTGCAGGGACAGATAATATGGAGAAAGTCAGCTGTGTGTTTTATTTTATTTATTTATTTTTTTTCAGAAGAAAAGGGAAAAGGAGTCGAGTGCATATCAAGATTTTTACTAACCAAGTTGTAAAGATTTTATGTGTGAATCTGGTGTTGGACTCTGGGTTATGCCTCTGGACAAAATCCACCTTTGCCTTTCATGTTGCAATTTTATCTTGATATTTTATTTGTATACAAAGTCACTCTGAGGTTCTGGGTGGGACAAAACAAATTACAGCCTAAAAATTTCATTTTATTTGAGTATTTCTGTACATTCCTCCGTTTCTGTAAAGGTTGCAGCAAAGCCACAAATACTTAGGAGATGTGTATTAACTTAAGCTAATCTAAAAGCTAATCTTTTGGGATTTCCTTATTAAAAGCCTGATATTTTGATTCATTCTGGAAACAACTGAGACAAATTGGAAGCTGCAACATTGGTGGCCAGCCTGGATCTGACAACCTCTGCGATGCAGCATGCCCATCCAGTCATATAACACCCTCTGACAAACGATGCTAAAACTCCAGTGACAGCAGCGGGAGAAGAGCTCAAAGGACACAAATCATCCTCTCTGAGACTGAACCACAAAGTTTAGCAGCTTTAGTTCACTGTGAAAAATATGCCTAGAGTGATAGGATGTTCTGTTTATAAATAGTAGTAATGATTTTATTTTTAATCTGAGGAGGGAGTGGAATGAAATGCTGCATCACAGGAGTTTAATGTGTTTGACAAGGTATTAAAGTGCCGAACCAGGGATGAACTAGGTGATAACTGCTAAACATTACTCAACAGTTTTGTTTTTGCTGTCTAAGTTGTGGCATGTAAAGTATTCTGTGTGGAAAACGTGCAGCTACAGTTTAATTTCTTGTGAGAAGTTAATTGGATAAATGAATAGAATAGAATAGAAATACTTTATTAATCCCTGGTGTTTGGTATTTAAAAAAAAAATAAATAAATAAATTAGGTCTGGTTCTCAATATGTCAAATAGTGTGAATTGCATTCTAATGTAATTTTACACCATTAGGCTATCACATTATTATTTTATAATTAATGAATTAGAAACACTGACTAAACCATTTAAAATGATAAACTTTTTGATGAAGCAGTTTTAAAGGTGACATGTTATATGCATTGTAAAGTCTGCATTATTACCCTCAGATAATAGAGTTTCTATCGCTGTTTTAGATTTGCATTAAGAAAATTGAATAAAGAAAGATACAGTAAAAGGAAACAGCAAAAATAAAAAAATAATACCCACAAACATGATCACATACTTGTTTAAGCTGTTTTCTGTCTATTATGAAGAAGACTTTCTTCTATTCTTGACTCCTTTCTATTTTTTTTTTTTTTATATTGTTGATTTCTTCTTTTTTTCATTTTGTTCTGTTTTGATTTACAACCATAAGCATAACGCATACCACAACTCTGCAACTCTACATATAAAAACATAGCCTTATATTTCTTAAAGGGTAGTAGCCTACCATAAAGTAAAAAGAAGGGCTCCTAACCCATCATTTCTATGGACACATATGACACTCTTTGATACTTTTTACTAGTGTTAATGAAGATATAACAGTGTATATATCAAGTCATTATCAGTATAAAATGTGCAAATGTTGGCCAAAACAATAGAGACAATTATTATACCAAAATACTTCAAAACAGTGTCTCTAAAATAGTTTTGTTCAAGGTTAATGAGCAATAATTTATGCAAATGCATTTGAATATCCACACAAAAATCCCAAGACCCACCAACAAACATCAAAAGACAACAATCCAATTTTAACTATAAACAAAGAGAATTCTGTTATAAAGCGTGTTGCATAGAACTGAAAAAAACAACTAGCAAGTTAACAAACCCAGTCAAGATATAGCAAAATAGGTTTTTAAACAAAAGAAAAACACCTACACAGGCTTCTAACACAACACAAATATCACATATTTAAATGCACATGGCATAACAGACTACAGCTTTATTACACCATTCCATTGTATTCTCAATACAAAAGTCAACCAAACTGCAGGAGCAGCATGTTAAATTAATGCAAAAGTACAACTTTACTATTTTCACAGGAATCAAGAAAAGAAGCAGCCAGGTGCAGGTGCAGTTAATCAATCTGTGAATACCTCTATAAAAACTCAGTTTTGTCACTTTGCGTCTCTGCATCATTCAGGTATGTTTTTAACACAATGTCAAGGAGGAAAGACATCAGGAAGGGCTGGGGGAAAAAAACAAACAAAAAAAAAAACATAAAAAAAAAAAAAACAACATAGAGTCGTAGGAAGCGAGAACTTTGTTCTTGTTCTCAAGGCCACAATAACAAATGACATCATTTTGTTCTCATGGCCTTGGTTTGGAAGTTTTTGCATCATTTTGAAACATCCGCTGAGCAGAACTTTCTTATCGTGGGACTCTGAAAAGTATTATGTGATCGGTCGGACATTTGAGGTGGGCATGGTTAACGTGGAAAAGCATGAAGTGGACATTTGTCACTTCTGCATTTCCGCTGATGCAAGGTTGATTGGATAGTTTTAATGAATGATAAGACAGTAAAAAAACACATTTAACGTGTGATATAAAGACAAAGACACCACCATGTGCACAACCCCACCCTGCCACGGACAATAACTCGTCATTTCTTTATTGCACATAAAAACACATACCATTGTATACCCATGTTTACAGTCAAATGTTAGACCATCTGTCTGCCAGCTAAAGCTTGGCTGGAAATGGTTCATGCAGCTGGACAATGACCCCAAACACAGCAGCAAATCTATAACACAATGACTGAAAAAGAAAATAATCGAGGTGATGCAATGGTCCAGTCATCTGAGACCTCAGTTTGATTGAAATGCTGTAATGGGACCTTAAGAAAACTGTGCAGAAATGACTGCTGCAATCCTACATTAACTGCACCATTGTAAAGAAAAGTGGACTACAATTTCTATACAACTATGTGAAAGTCTGATAATGTCATACAGACAACCATTACAGTAAGTTACTGCTGATAAAGGTGATTTTACAAGCTGTGGTATCATAGGTTGGACTTAGTTTTGAATGCTTCTGCATTTTAAGTGTGTTGTGTTCCTGTTTATATATGTTTATATATGAAGTTATGTTTATCTAACTTTTTGACATGTCGTAAACCAGATCATTATATGTCCTGTTGCATAAAACCCAACAAATGAATTCTTCTTTTATCTTTTATCTTTATCTTTTATCTTTATTCTTTTATCTTTTACCATTCGTTTTTTTACCTGGAGCAGGGAGCCATATGCACCAAAAGTAATATTTTCATAAGATCTTTTTTTAAAGTCAACAAAAAAATGTGTCCCAAATTTTTTCCCCATCAAAGCGATAAACATACTTGATTTTCCATTTTTACTTTTCAGTGTTTTGCTTTTATTCTTTTGAGATCTTAATATGGTCTTGACCTTTAGAGGCACAATATACACAAAGGGATTTGCAGTATTTTCAACAATATTTCAGGGTTTGCTCTGCCCTTTAGACCAGAAAAATACAACTATTTTCTTTCTCCTGCTTTTTATTTTAGTTGGTGTACATTTATATGGTTCCTGCTGACGTGTTGCCACAGGTGCAGGTGAGAAGATGAAATTAGGCAGCAGCCTTATTCCTGTCAATCATTTACACACATCAGAGACATCTGTACTCATTCAATGACAGGATTTACAACTGCAGTTGATGCTGAAAGGAGAAAGCTTTGGATTTTAATCATATCTTGGTATTTATTTATTAAATGTTATCACAGTGCTACAAGCCTCGAGGCATTCTATCTGATATATGTGCTCCTGCATATTTAATAGGCTAACACAGTGCGGTGGTGAACGAGGCTGACCCTGAACAACTCAGAAAGCTCTTTCATGCACAAGAGAAAGTTGCTTTCATTTGACATTTGTCGGTCTGAATATAGACTAATTTATTCTTGTAGTTCTTCAATACAAAATAACCTTCTAATATTAACGGTTAATGGGAGTTTCAGTAAAAATACACATAAAATTGTGTTAAAGAATTTAATGCTTCATGGATACTGTTGATTTACAAAGTTTTACAATAATCTCATTCAACTCTTTGCAATGTTTCTATCTTCTTTTCATTTTTATTTTTATCTAAGGAGTTTTTGGCGATATATTGCAGAAGTACATTGCATTCCATAGAGAAAAAACAAACTTTGGGAGCCATATTTGTGAATTATGTACTCTGTGACTCATATTGCTGACATGCTGTCTCACAGTTATAAGATCCTGATATTTTGGTAATAAATAGCTTCTTTTGAGATGGCATACTGTATTGCCTGACTTAATACATATATTTTCCCTTTGGTTTGAGAGAATAGATTAGTTCATGAAGTTATCTAAAGTATTTTATAAAATGCTGGGTGGGTTTATTCATTTCATCATGATTAAGAGGTTTTGTCCTCTGA
This sequence comes from Melanotaenia boesemani, assembly GCF_017639745.1. Taxonomy (NCBI): domain Eukaryota; kingdom Metazoa; phylum Chordata; class Actinopteri; order Atheriniformes; family Melanotaeniidae; genus Melanotaenia; species Melanotaenia boesemani. Next base: position 5,047,434 of record NC_055701.1, read on the forward strand.
AAGTTAGCTGTGTTAACTACCTGTACTTCTCTTGTAGGATTTCAAGTGTGAGTAAAGTGGGAGTGAAGATATTGAGGTTATGCAAATGATTTGGATAACTGCCTTATAAATGTGTTTTTAAAATAGTAAGAAAATGAGCAATCTTAATCTAAATATATTGATTTACACATTGCAGATTAGTTCAGATGAACTTTATTTTAACCAAACTTGACTGCTGAGACATGAACTGAAAAATGTTTATAGGTGATGTTAAATATGCATGTCCTAGTGGGGATTCAGCCGACATCAGGGGATCTGTGAGCATGCTAGTACGGCAGGAAAACAGGTGTTCCAGCATTAGCTTGAACATTGTTTAGGTGTATCGGTTAATCCCAGCTGTCTTCAGTAAATGTTAAAATGCAAAGTAAAAAAAATGAGGCATGTGTTGGTGGTGATTCTCAGCTTTTTTTCACTGTTATTGCAACAAATGAATCTACAATCTACATCCATTTACTGCAGAGATGGTGAACAATAATTTGACTTTTGTGCTGTGCTGCCAGCATGGTGTTTAACTCAAACAGTCCTGTAGCAACCGTGGTGTGTGATCCTTGGCAAAGACTTGATTTTCTGATGTGCTTGAAATTCTTTAAACATATTTGATGCATTTAAACTATTTTCTTTACCAAAAAATGTTTATTCATCTCATTATTCTTCTGTAATTTAAGAGGGAAAAAGCTCTGCAAATTCTGTGATTCAGGGATGTGCACGTCTAATGGATGTGGAAAGATTAAATAGTGAGTTGACATGCACAACTACATGCACTGGATGGCATGCAGTTCTTAGAAAAATTACAGGAAGAGGATGAATTTCTTAGAATATTGTCAGACAAGTTGAATATTTCTTTGTGAATCTGTGAATTGTTTTCAAAACAATTCTACCTCCACAGTTAATGATAAACAAGGCAATAATTCTGCAGATTTCTTTCTGTTATCATCATCCTTTAATGAGAAGATAATTAACCCCAGCCTGGACCTTTATTTCTTTCAGTAATGAAGCTTCTGCATGTACTTATGTTTAATGTACAACAATTTATTATTTATGAGTAATTGACCTATTTTCTAACCCTGTCACTACCTTCATTAGTGCATCTGTGAAGGTGTGATTTTATTAATTCCCCATCTGATGTGGAACTCTTCATATGTTGAAATTCAGAAGGTCTTAAAGCAGTCAATTGTTTTTAAAGATGCCTACTCTCTTTAGACATGTCTTATCCTGGCAATACATATTAGGCCTATTTTTCCACATTCAGTAGGTTTTGATCTTAACTAACATGTCATCATGGGGCAATGAATCTTAAAGGCTGTTACTTGTCAGAGAACAAAACAGTGAGACAGTAAAGTCTGCATGCATGATGTTAAAGCAATGCTTGCACCAGCAGTAGTTGTTGTCCTTCCAAATGAATGAATTAGCTTGTGACAGAAGGCCATTTCTGCCTCGGGGATGTGTCTTACATTGAAAATTGTCAGGCTTCTTTTCAATTTTACACTACATTTCATTTTACATTTAGACATTTTATATTGTATATTACTCTCAGTACAGTGTCCAAGTGGCACCAAAGTACCATCACCCCAGGGTAGAAAGATACGCTGTACTCATGAAAACCATGCCTTAATCACTGTGGGTCATGTTTTGCTCATTGCTGACCCAAGCTCATGGAGAAAAGGCTGCAGATGGTCATACAGACTGTCATCCAAACTGAAGTAAATGCATGTGCCCCTGAAAGCTGAGACAGCTTGTGAGAATTGTACAAAAGTGGTTGTAGTCTCATATAAAGTATTTACAATGTTATACTTTCACATGTTTCAATAAATTGCTGTTTTCCTGGCTCAAGATTTTATCGGCTACCCTAAAATATAATGGAGATCCCAGACAAACCACCTCAGGACATTGAAAAAAATATTTAGTTTTGACAAATAAAATAGTTAAGAGGCTTTAAGAATGTTTTATGAGTCACAAATAATTATGATACATGGATTTGTTATGGTAGGAAAATAGCATGAAGTACTTCAAATTCTTGCTTCAAGGTCTTAACACTAGAACTGAAGCACATGAATACAACTGCACACATCCCTCACCTACCTTGTAATTTGCTTCTGTGTTATCTGCAGCAGTCTAATGACAACCTCCCTAGCTTTGAAGCTCTTTAAACAGCACTGGCTGGATGAGTGGTCACAGATATGGAAGGGACACCACATAGACTACATGATGACAATGTGTGAATTAGATAAACCCTTTTCTCATGGGCACTACAGCCACCCTAGCAGAAAATGTGATTACATTTCTCCACAGGAGGTGCAGTTGGGATGTCTTTGCAGGGAGTGGGGGGGGACCTGGCTTGTCACTGAGACCCACGTTTGTGTTTGCATCAAACCCTCAAACAGCTTTGACAGGCATGTAAAGTCCGAGGCAGACCACAGAGGACGGGTTTATATCTTTGTCTGCAGTTTAAGCCGAGCATGAGGACAAATAACTCAGTGATGTGTAATGTGGGTGACAGCATGTATTTTTGTTTTGTTTTATTTGTTTGTTTGTTTTTACCAGAGTAAAACACAAACACTGTGTGGTCACAAAGTGGATTTTTAGTTTGAGCCAGAATGCAAACAGACTGCCAGCAGATGTCTTTTGTATTTTTTTAGAAAAGCATTTGAGAGGCAGTATAGCATTGACACTTTGCAAAAGAGAGAGAGATAGTAAATTATTCAGATTGTCCTAAAACATGTCCTGCCAAGAACTGTGTTTCTGAACAATACATGCTAGTGTTTCCAATTTTATTCATTTTCTTTTTCTAAAAGAAGTATTAGAAGCAGTGGAAAAGCTTGCAAAGACTTTAAATGGGACCTGAGTTTGACCCCGTAATAAAAAACCTCTGGAATATGGATTTTTTTTCCTGGATAGCTGTCCAGGTAAACTGCTTTCAGTGTGGACAGATACTTAAATAATAGATACGTTGAACTTCTTTGTTTTAATATTAAAGCAAGTCACTTTGAGAACTTTTTTTTTTTTCTTCAAAACCCTTCAATAAATAATTGAATTTAAAAGTTTATTTGTTGTGACAGTTTTCACAGTCAGAGTAATTTGCTGTTTTTTCTGACTGGCACTTCTTTTTTTTTCTTGTCAACAAATTATCACATTGATTAAAACTAATGTGTTTGTCCAGTTTCTTTGTTTTCCTAAATCTTTTTGACTCATAACAAATCCTTAGAAATCAGGCAGAGTGTTACACTTCCAAAAGGATATGATTTAACTTATCTATTTCATTTTAGAAATGATATTTTGGAGATTTATTGGGGATTATTTTCAGCTGGAGTAAGGCACAATTATTGATATTGTTAAAAAAAGAAAAAAAAGAAAAAAAACAGAAATAGACAGGCATGTGGGATGACACCATAATGATGATTTTCCAGTATCTATTTAAATTGCCCATTTCTTGCCTGCTATAAGCGTTCTCTAATTCAATTATTATAACATGCTGAAGTTTTTACTTAATATAGTTTGACTGAGGGGGAACATTTAATTAAAGCCTTTATTAGTTTATGTTCACCAGACTCTCAGCTCCTCTATTTATCATTATCATTTTTATTTGATTTACTAGAGAGGTCTAGAAAGACAAGATCAACAGTTCTTCTTATAAATAACTTGAAAACATCTGCTGGTGTTAACATTGTTCAGAGGATATAGTCGTTTTAGCAACATCACTGTGCTCAAAACAAGAGGCCGTTTTCAAAGATGACCTAAAAATATTGACAAGACTTATCTCGCCATCATTTATTGCTTTTCAGGTTATTCCTCTACAAGGCACTCACCCCCTCAAAGTTTAATATACAATAAGTTTTTCCAAATTAGAAAAAGCCTTAACCAGGAATTGGACACAGGAAACTGTAGGCAGCTAGCATATATACATTCTGGGTAGTAGAAATTCACCCAATCTACCAAATACCCCATAACAACATTTCTATTGTCAAATTACAGCAGACTAAAGGACTTTGGCATTGATTCTGGTACTTTTTTTCCTATTTCAAACTGAAATCATGATCATTTAATAACTAAAACCACACAATTATTACTGTGAAGTTCTAGTTTGAACTGAAATCTTACTTTTTTCTTACTAACATTAGTCTTTATATATAGATCAGTAGTGTCCTGCTTCAGTCCTCGAGGACAGCGACCGTTGAAGATTGACTTTGCACACCCCTGGTTTAGGTGTAAGTGACACCAACCTATAGTGATTGTGTTGTGCGTGAAATAGCTTGACTTACTTGCTCAGAAATTCTTTTTTGCCCAAGTTTAATCAAAATATGAACCCATTCTCCACACGCCAATGGTGCCATTGTTATTTCCTTGTTTCCGGCAGATCATTCTCTTCCATAGATTAAATAGGCCCAGCTACGTGAGGCTAAATATGTATTTCTCAAAGTAGAATTTATGTGTCTGTGTTATAGTGAGAAGGTTGGAGGTGACTGGCATCAGCCACCAGCAATCACAACGTCTAACTTGATTTTTTTCGAGTTGTTAACATGCATCACGTGGTCACCCAGAAGATGAGAAGATCAGCGTGTAGACATGGAGGGGCCTAACAAGTGTTATGACAATATTCGATTAGTCAGAAACTGATGAAGCAAAAAAAAAAATAAATAAATAAAAGACAAGTGAATATGTTATGTTTCTGTTAGAGGGGTGGGGTTACTTTCACAAGGCTCATGGAAGATGCATATCTAGCAGAAATTTAACCTTTTATGATTGCTGTGCTATAAATTTGAGTCATGTGCTTTACTTCCTGTGTTGTGTTTTCAGTTAAACATTATAGTAAAGTTCTGCCCTGTTTGAACTTTAAAGTCGGTAACATGAGTGATACAGACAGTACAGGAAAAGAAACCCACAGCCACACCCTTCATACATCAGGGGTAAAGTAGTGATGGTCACTAATACAACTTATTACCACCTTCTCAGGTCTGTTGTTAAAAAGTTCAATGTGATTCCTAAGTAATTTTTAGTTAATTAGACATAATTTGGAACAAAGTGATGTTTTTAAGTTTACTTTCCATGAAACTGAGTCAGTGTGATTAAGTCTTTATTTAAACAACTAAACAATTTATGTAAATCTGATTTAAGAGAGTTAGTTCAAACAACTAGGGGGTATAAAGAGAATTAGTTAGGTGAACCCATTGGTTTGAGTAACTCTAATGGTCACATGTGTTCAACTTGAGATGTTTAGTTTCAACATTTGTGAAAAATAAAGTGGTTTAAGGTAACAGGTTTTCATGCAGATTTCTAGGAAACTCAACTAATCCGGGATTAGAGTGTATGCACTCCCACTGTATTTCATGAAACTATCAGAAATTATTTATCCATCTGGTTTGGATGCTCACCTGAGATCAGACTGTAGAGGCAACAGACCAAGGTGGTAAAACTAGACCTCCAACTCATCCTGGGGGTATACTGAGGTGCCCCCTTGCCAAAAAGGATATGAGTTCTGGGTCTAACATAAAAGGGTGACAACCAGGAGGCATCCCAGTCTGTTCCCTGAACCACCTTAGCTGACTCTTTTAAATTCAAAGGAGCAGTGACTTTATTACAAACTCCCCCTGACCTTATCTCCAAGGTTATGACCAACCACACTCATAAAGAAACCAATTTTAGTCCCTTGTATCCAAAACCTCACTATCAGTTGTGAACAAGATCCCAAGATTCATAAACTCCTCTTCTGGAGGAAAAGACCCTTTGGCTGATCTGGGGGGAGCAAGTCACTCTTTTCAGTTGACAAAACGATATATATGGAGGATCTGTTTTTCAGCCCAACTTCTGATTCATTCCTAGTTAAAATTTTAAAATGAGAGCAGGTTAAATATTAGCATCAAATTCAGCATTACAAGAGTTAAGGCCTTGCTTTCAAATGACACACACATAGTCCACATATTACCTAAAACCCTAATTTGGCCTTGCATAGAACACGTTGTAAGAACTTGTGACCCTGTGTTTTTCCAGTCGTTGCCTGTGATTCCTGCAGGTAAACAAGCTGCTGATTTGATGCTGAGATTAAGTTCATATTTGTAAATGAAGCACTTGAAGATCCAACTGATGGTGCCTGACAGGAGCAAACAGATTCCAACTGCATTATGAATATTATTAAAAGGCTTGTTGTGTTGTTGTAATAAAACTGTGCTCTCTTGGCGTCTTTTAAAGTCTCAATTCCCTGAGTCATTTTGCGAGCCTGACTGTGCATCTCAGCAGGTTACAGCACAAAGCAGCGTCTTTAATCTGAATGAGCCCTGCCAATGACAGCGTGCTATTTGCATACCGAAGCTGCTACGCCTTGGAAGGTAATAACATTTTCATGAAAGGAAGTCTCTAAAATAATCAACAACAAAACTTCTGACTCTCAAAATCATTTCACCATAAATATGTCAGCCATGAACAGTTTAAGTGTAGATAAATTCTTTTGAGTGTGTGGTGAATCATGGATAAGTGATTGGCGGGAAGAACCCAACCTGGGACCTGTGGGTCAGTTTTTCGTAGTTTTAGTGAGCAAGAACTGCTCCAGAAATCAAACCAACTTAGGATGTGCACTTTCAAGTCTTCCACTCATCGGGCAATGAACTGGAAAGAGGCATGAAAGGAACAGTAGAGCGAGAGCATGAATGTGAAAGAAATGCTGTCAACGTCAGCATCGATAGAAAGGCTGGATCATCTGGTTCATGCGTAGGAGGGCAAGCACATGAGGAAAATGGCACAAACAGCTCAAAGCACGAAGATTCTGTTGAATATAAAGATGTTTACCATCAACAAAGGAAGAAAAAGGGCATGCCCTCTTATTCATTAATTACAACAAGGCCACCTTTTCTCACTGAAGATCACGATCACCTGCATCCATCATCCAGAGGAGCCAGATGTCTCCTTTGAGAGCATCTGTAAATAAACAAATGCTGACATATGCATGATTTTGTAAATTAAGTATCCCTTATATTTCCTCATACATGAAGCTGAGCTCAGATATGCCCACTGACATGAATGCATCAGCACCCACACTCTCACTCCCACATATATCAGCAAAGCAAACACATAATGCAGCACCCATACTGTGTGTTTAGAAAGAATACAGCTTGTAGGGATGACTAGACACAAAAGAAAAAAAAATAATACAAAGAGACAAATAATGTGCATCAAGTCGTTGCAGAGATTATGTCACTTGGGAACCAAGCCCCTGCATAAACACCCTGCTGTGCAATGTTTCAATAATTTCCCATAAAGACAGCTAATCTTCTCCTCATTTACACTGTTTTCTTTTTTTATAACTGTTTGTTTATGCAGCCTACAATTCACTATAAATCATAACATTGCTGTCTGAATTGTGAAAGGCTTATATAGCGGCACAAGTTGCTCATGGCAAGTTTGTATAATAGCGCCTGTTTTGTTAGGGATGTGCATAAGATGGCATAGTTTGCAAACCATATTATAATAGAGACCTACTTACAGTCACTAAGGTCAAACATGTAAAACATCCACTGATTCTTTAATGCATGAAGGATTATTCATTATTCACCTGCAGAGGTATGTTGCGTATGACCGCACTTGACCTTTTTCAGTTCAGCTTTACCTCAAACGTGTTCAAATAAAACGGTAGAAGAGGATTTGGACTGAACAGCCGTTTTCTTTATCTCCTCTCCGTAGGATCCTGCTGTTTGAGTGAATGTGTGGCCTGGAGGTATTTCCAAGGGACCATATGGCACAATACCACACAATATAGGTAAGATAACCTTCTTCTTTGTGGGTGGAACCTGGAATCGCTTTATTATGAAGGTGCATGCACTGAAACCTCAGGCTTTGGTTTCTTAATAACCACTGAAAGGCTTTACAATTGTAAAAAAATCATAGCAACTTGAGAAATTTTCTCTTTATTTTTCTGTTTGTTGGATTTCTTATCACAAACTCTTTGTCATCTGCCCAGGAGAAGTGATTTGAATGTGCAAGATTAAACATTTCATCATCTTATGACAAATGAGCAGTTCTGCAAACACACAAGTCTTAGAACACAAAAACATGTTTTTTGTTATTTTTTACATTTTTTTTTTATTACTTGCATTAAATTTATGAGGAGATGCCAACCAAGCTAACAACACCTCCTACTCATGAGAATACTTGCATATTAAGGGTTGAAGAGTTATTTTATCATTGCAGTCACAAATTTGTATCCCACCTCTTAGATTGTGGAAAAAGTGAGCTTAATGAACTTTATGCAGTAAATCGCATTAGCAAGCAATAATAGTGTACAAGAATGTTGTATTCCTGTTTTTTAATTGTGAGCTGGAGGGGTTTAGTAACTAACACATTGTACATACACTGATTATTTTATCAGTATTATTAAGACTCAGTTTGTAAAAACATTTATTTTATAAATTCTCTGGCTCTGCTGCAAGCTTCAAAATGAAGAGGCAATTTTCTTCTGAATGACAGAACAAAATGCCTACAGACTCAATGTTTGCAAAGCTTATTTCCAATAGGTACAGCAGCAGAAAGGATGGTCTTTGGATGCAGGATTGTAAATGTATTCCATCAGTTTCGCAAGTCAGTATTAGTTTACCAGGGAATGTGTTATTTCACCTGTACGAACAATTGCACAAAGATAGATAGATAGATAGATAGATAGATAGATAGATAGATAGATAGATAGATAGATAGATAGATAGATAGATAGATAGATAGATCATTAAAGTTAATTGTATACATGTTCTCTTCCTTTTTTACTTTTTGAAAACCATTTAAACCAAATACCCAAGCAGTAGAACAACCTTCATATAAACGATAAGCTACCATGTACATGTTGTCTTATAAATATGTGGAACCTTATTATATGTGTTGGCATCACTGGTGTATGAATGAGTCTGACTGTTCGGTGGTTGGACAGGCTGTAGGTGCATATTGGTGTTTCATCAGTCTGGCACAAGGCAGCCATGGCCACACATGCAGTTTACCATCACCAAGTACGAATGAGAAGTGAATTATTAATGGATACAATGGAAAGTGCTTTGGGTGCATTGAAAAGTGCTATATAAATTTAATCCAATATTAGTATTAATAATTAGTCCCTCCTTATAACCATTATAAATATATTTAAAGGTTGTAAAACTACTAATTAACTGCTAAATCACCAACACTAGGACAGCATCCAGAACTCAGCAGCTATAATAAAGCATCATATAAGTTATATTTTCAGAAATTACCACCAGCAATCAGGAGAGGCTTGAATTTAACAGTTAAGGCTATGGAGTCAAATTAAGACTGGAACTTGTTTGGATTCACTTTTTAGTGCCTATTCCAAAGTTGATAGTGATCTCAAAGATTCTTTTATGACTTCGGGTCCAAGTCATTCTGATCAGCGTTGTATGTTAGTTGAGCAGTGATTTGCAGAAAACATGCTGGGCAGTTAATAGAGCTGTCTTATATTAATCCTGTAACCAACCACTGAATGTGAACATCAAACTTAAAGGTTACAGGTTCAACAGAATAAGACCGCAGTATTTAATATTGCCTCAAAAAGAGGTTTCAGCTGTTAATGATGATGTTTCTGGTATCAGGCATCAGCTTTGAGTCTCACTGAAAGCTGTCCTACTTTCTTGATGCACGTTTTGCATCATGACAGATTTAATGTGATCAAGTGTGCACACTTGCTTTTGAAGCTTTGTGCTTGTTCACTCAGGAGGAGTGTGGAAAGCTTGTGAGATTTATAGAGGACACGCAGAATAAATGTGCCTTTTTTGTTGTTGTTGATGATGTTCTCATCTTTCAGCAGTTTTACTTTGCAGAACAAAACAATGCTTAAACTCAGGCTGCTGGGGATTTATGTTGATCCAAAATGCTTCTAGTTTAATGCATGTAGAGGAGAAAAATCTGCATTTTGGGGAAAATATATCAGTTTTGAATAGTACTTTAATACTTTAGTACAACTTTTTAATTGTTAAGACTTGCTTGTATTTTTTTTTTTATTAACATGTCATTATATAGTGCATCCAGTGTTTTAATTAATTTCTTACTTTTCACCAAAGGAAGATCCCAAGGCTGCGAAGATGAACCACATAGATATGTTTTAAGACTCACTGAGTGAAAGCTGGATGAATCATTTTTGACTAACGGCAAGGAGATCCACTCAATGAAGAAGTTGCTGTACTCTGTGGAACGTCTGTGGAAATCCATCATGCATTGTTTCAATTAGTTCCCCCCTTCAACACACCATTCCACAGATCTGATGTCTTAATAGAAGCACTTTGCACACTCACCTTCAGCGTTAACTTACAAATTACTGAAGCCTTGTTATAGTCAGATAACATCTTTAATTTTTCATCTGCTTCAGTCTTTTGTCCGGAAGATTCTGTCAAAAAGCATTGTTGCTGAAAAAAATGAAAACCTTTAAATCTTTCTTTTCTTTTTATCTCATATATATATATATATATATATATATATATATATATATATATATATACACACATGTAGCTATATAATGGCTAGTGTGACATATCCCTACTCTGCTGGTCCACATCCTTCTTTTAAGATTCCACTGGACAGAGACGAGCATTGAGCAGCCTGGTGATGGAACCACACTGACGTAAAAAGTTGGGATTTATCGTTCTAACACTGGTGTCAGACAATCTTTAGCTTCTTGACTACAATAAGCAAATAAGATAACATCACCTGATGGCTAACATGTGGTTTTGTTGACTTTGCTGTAAAATTGACAAGATTTATTCATAATTGCAAGAATTGCTTAAAAGCTTTTGATAGCATATCTGTTTTCTTTGTTCAGTTTGTTATGCATTTATTATTTACACAAATTATATTTTGTAAGCAAAAATATTTCATTAAGTTGTCTGATCTATTTGTATGGAAGAATTTGTTCTTATTTTAACATATGACGAAAGGCTGTTATTTATGCATCTATTTATTTATAGTATTTTATGTCTTCACTGGCATTGAAAAGAAAATTAGAAATTTTTATCCTTATTTTTAACATCTATACTGCTATAGGGTCCAAATTTCAGGGCATACGAGCTAACAAGTTACCTGTATCAACAGAGAATGATGTAGGTTTTGGCAAACAGGAGATATTTGGTTGACAGTGAGCAGCAGTAAGGCTCACTCCAGACAAGAAAAATAACATTTGTCTTCCTTTTACTGGCAACACTTCCACAATGGTTAGGACTGCTGAACGCTTTAGTACCATTGCAGATGAACTTTTATGTCCACAGCAGAGCCAACGAATGAATAATCATCCAACAAAGAAACTTGTGTTCTAAGTCATCCACAAATGCCATGATGCCTGACACTATAACATCCCTATGTTCAGCCTCTGGTGAATTTAATTTGTTCTAGTGGGAAAAGATGTTCTCAAAAAACCTCACGCTGAATAGGTGGTTTTAATTTTGTGACAGATCTGTAAGTGTCCGTGTAGGTTGTAGATAAGCTGTTCTGCATTGAAAGGGAACACCTTCATTTGCTTCCTTTTAAGACTGAGATGACAAGATTCATTTTAATCTATGAGCTACAGTCAAGGCATTTGTTGCTGACGTTGGACAGACTGTAAACAGGGAAAAGCCAACCTGGATCTATAGACATAATAGCACCATTATAGAGAGAAGAAATAACCTGTTAAGACACAAGACTAAAAAAAAAACTGTAAATATGCAGTGGCCATATCTGTGATCTGTGAATAATGTTAAATATGCTAAAGTTAGTGTTAGCCTGTCTTGTATTCTAGATCATCAACTTAAACAACCTTCCCTTTTCTATAGAGTACGTAAAGTTGACATCATGTGTAGCTTTGTTTAGAAACCATATTATATGTCCAAAGACATGCATGTTAGGTTAATTGGTCACTCTAAATTCTTGCTAGGAGTGAGTGTGTGTGTGAATGGTTGTTTGTCCATATCTATGTTGGCCGAGCGATGGACTGGTGACCTGTCCAGGGTGTACCCTGCCTTTCACCTGTTAAAATGCTGGGATAGGCTCCAGCTTACCTGCGACCCGTAATGGACTAAGCAGTCAAGATAATGAATAAATGATCCTGAAATCTATCTCTAAGATCGTGCTTTTATGCACACTCTGTGGCATTAGCTTCTAAAATCATAACTCTTTCAATTTCCTCATAACCTTATGCTAAATATAGCAAACCACTGCAAATGCAAATCTTTATCAGCATACTGACTCATAAAACCACTTAATAAAGACTTAATAAAAATGAACCCATGGCTGAATGTATTAGTGTTATATTTACTTTAATTTAATGAATAGGCCAAAGAAGGGGTTGGATATAGCAGGATCCGATTTCAGCACATTAGTGGCTTTTTAATGAGATCTTCCACTTGGCAGGGTCTTTTTATGTCTCCCGGTAAGGTCAGTCTTCTTCCCTCTTATCCTTTCTTTATTTATTTCTCCACCAAATTGGGACATCTTTGGCAAACAAAACAACGTCCAATCAGGCAATAATGTTAGCAAGCAGAAGTATCTGAAAAGATACTTATTCCTTACAAGATGTTTCTATCCCAGCCAGGAACACAGCATGACTTACCGTCTTATTTTTACAATGAAATGATGAAGGCTGTGGCTCTGAAATAAACCATGCAATGGATAAAGGCAATGACTGCTCCGTAAATGTGCATAATGAGTGCCAATGTGCCATAAATCCAAGCACCCGTAAGTTCTTTCCAGTCTCTCAGCTTTCAGGATCCTTACGGGAATCAGAATCAGACTTTATTGATCCCAGGCTGGGAAATTTTACACTTTGCATGGGTGTACAAGAGCTTGATGGGTTCTGCAAGATGTAAATGTTGTCAGAGAGTGTCTGGAAGGCTTACTCCTTGTACAGAAGATTATGCACCACTTCTTTGTTGTAAATACACTGTCCTATTCACAAGTTTGATTAATACACAAGCAGAGAATACCTCCTTCAGTAGATGTTGACATATTTGAACGCTGTCTTGCAAGTATACAATTCAACACCAGGTCCATACTACCCCCAGTGTCTATGTGCACATACAGTACATAACAACCATGAACTGTGTCCTCAGGTCCTTGTCAATCTGAGTGAAGTTCCTCATTTTTATATCCTCACTGGCATTCTTTCACCGTTTTTGTTGCCTAAGAGCAGCTGTACTATAACTACAACCATAACATGGATGCTATGTGGTACAATAGTAGCAATTCCTTTTAATAGGTAGAAAGCAGTGAATATCCCTCTCATTCCTCCACAATCTTGAATTTACTGTTAAACTCAATTTTTCTGGCAAATTATTTAAAAAAAAGTGATGGACCTGAAAGTCATTCTATTTCGCCTTGTCCACATTGAGGCCTAGCCTTTGAGGCAAAGGACCTTTAAATCTTGTGCGTGAAACCTTTTGTGGCACATGAGTGAACACACCCTCTGTGTTTGTGTCTTGCAGCTGAGAAGCCACATGCATAGGCAGGAAGAGAGAGGCAGGTGTGAGGACAGGAGGGAAGGGAAGTGGTAATGGTGGAGATGTGAGGGGAACAGGGGTTGATCAGGAAATGATGTAGGGAAATCTAATTTATTTTTCATACGCTGCTGAGATGGAATGTCATATATCATGCTATGCTGCAATTTCCAACCAGTCCCAGGCTCACAAAAGATGAAAGAATAGTGATCAAAGATACAGAGAGGAAAGTCATCTGCTGGAGTTGCTATGGGAGCCACTTCCAGGGAGAACAATATAAACTCTGTTGAATTAGTCATCCAGTATACTGTCACTGTTGGTTTTCAGAGCGGTTCAACTCACTTCAAATATATCAAACAGTGTAAGATGTTTGAAATTCTGTTGAGTCAGTGGAGTGCACCTTTTATCACTAAAATTGAGAATGAATGGGCAGTGCTGAGTATCTCTTGGTGGACAGTAAATTTACACAAAGACACAGTGTAGAATGAAATGTATTGTTTTTATGGAGTAAGTTAATACTTAATCTGCATTTTTCATGAATTTAAATCAACAAGGAATGACAAACTATTCAGCTTCCTCACAAAAGGTTCCTCTGGCACGAAAACCATGTTTAAAATTACAATATTCTTTCATTACAATCTTGAACTTGCCACAAGACTGTCATGGATGTGGTGTATGGATCCAAGGAGTAAGCTTTTGGAGAATGACAAAGAACAGTTTATTGAAAGGTGCAGATGAGGTTGGCAGGGTTCACTGAACGGACGGGCTGGAGCGGGCAGACAGGGTTTTCCAAGATGCAGGCGAGGCACGGACTGGTTCTTTGGAAGAGAGACGTCAACAGGTTAGTCACAGGAAGACACAACAGAATCTGATAACGTGTACGACTGGTTACCACGATGAGTAGTATAATCCAGCGATGACTGGAGGTCCGGGTGAGGTTTATATGGAGATGATAATGATGCCTTGATGTCCTCCAGCTGCGCTGTCCTGATAGCAGTGATTGGTGATCCAAATATGGTCAGCAGGAAGCAGGGAATGGAAGTGAGCGTGAGCCATGACAAAGACAGGGATTGAAAAAAAAAAAACTCTTTAAAGAAATCTGCAAGGAACAACAATAATCAGTCTTAGTGTGTGTAGGCCGTGACAGTTGCTTCAATGATCAATAAACTAGTAGCTTTGGTCCAAACTGAAAACACCAATACAGTAATATTTTGTAACAAGTGCATGAAAAAAAAAAAAGCGCAGGATTGTTTTGCAAACACAGTTTATTATTTTACACTGATGAAGACAATGTGGTGTCCAAAGGTCTAGTTTGTTAATGATAAAGTCAGACTTCACTACATTGGTTATTACAAGTAATACAAATATTTGGATTGAATACGGTTTGCATTATATCCTGATTTCATATATTGAATACAAGTATTGTGGCAGACTTTGTGTTATTGGCAAACATCACATCGTTATCCACTGAATTGATATAACATGTGATTTACATGCCTAGCATGGCTTAGAATCAGGGTGTGATCGTGAGGTCAAGCAGGCTTGATAATCATCGTCATTGTTGCTGGGCTGTTTTGCCAACAAACTGTTGAGGCTCAAGGTTTGCAGGGGATTTTGCTGGAAATGTAATATTTGGGTCAACCTTCCATATTCTTCTGTATTTTCTTCTAAAAGATGTGTGAAAGTGGATGGCAGGTCATTTGAAGTTATCCGCTATAAGGCAAGGCAAGGCAGTTTATTTGTATAGCACATTTCATGTACAGGACAATTCAAAGTGCTTTACATAAAACAAAGATATTACAGATATTTAGAATAGTAAAAGGCATCAACACATAATCAACACATAATCACAATAAAATAATAAATTACATTAAAATGATTAAAAGCAAGATAAGTTAAAAAAAAGTTACCGTGCAGATTTCATGCATAGGCACATGAGAAAAGAAATGTTTTTAACCTGGATTTAAAAATGTCTACATTTGGGGAAAGTTTAATCTCCACTGGCAGTTTGTTCCATTTGTTTGCAGCATAACAGCTAAATGCTGCTTCTCCATGTTTAGTCTGGACTCTGGTCTGGACTAGTTGACCAGAGTCTTTGGATCTAAGAGCTCTGCTAGGTTTATATTCTCTGAACATTCTCTTCGCTATAAGTCTACTCTATGTTCCTGCCAATCATGTTAGTTGAATTATAAAGACTTAGATGTTTATTCTTAAATTCAGTATGTTTTTTTTATTTATACATGGACAGGAAAGTGTATTTAGCATGAGGAAACAGAGCTTAATGAAAACAATGTCATATATTTATATATTCAGAGTAAGGAGTGTTAAGATGTTCCTCAGCAGCTTTAACTGAACTGAATTTAGACAGATATTTCCCCATGTAACTCATTTTGAGATTAGCATATTATTTGAAGTTGTAAATGAGGAGCATGAATATCTGACTGCTTGGTAGCCAGATGCGTAAGATGATGCCATTCAACTGAAATGTCCACGCTTCATTTCCAGCAGGTAAGTCATGGTGTGTACACCACAGTGTTTTTTGTTGCTGTGCACATTGCCCAGAGAGCTAAAGTAAGATGTAAAGAACAAAGATGAGCTCTAAGCTTAACCCATGAAGTACGTAAAATGCCAAAAGCAAAGATTCATCTGTATAGGCCATGGTAGGTATAGAAAAAGTAGTTGTATAACACGAAGCATAAATCAGAAGGAGTGAGCATATGCAGTAATTGTCAGGGGAGTTTTTTTTTTTTTTCCTGGTCTTTTTTTTTTAGAAGTATGTATCTGTGCTGCAGAACAGAAATATAAGTACTTGACAGATATGAAAAAATGAATAAATTAGAGAGGTGCATAAAAATAACACACTGTTACTCTTAAACTGGTAAAAAAAAAGAGCTTTTGGTGGTGTGTGCACATATATATATATATTCTATTCTATTCTATTCTACAGTCATTTAGCAGACGCTTTTATCCAAAGCGACTTACATTTGAGAGTAAGAACAACACAAGCATGAATTCAAACAAGATGGGACGTCATAATTAAGTGATAGTCAGACCGCTTTTGAGTCCAGTTGGACCCAGGTGCTGTCATGTAGTGCTAGTGCAGTGCATATAATTTTTATTTTTTTTTTAGTCATTTTATTTAAATACAAGATCACAATTTCATCACACAATATCAACTTGGTCATAAGTGCATGATTTATATATATATATATATGACTGCAGTTTATCGCCTTTAAAGATTAAAATCTTTCTGTTAGCATCAGTAAGATTTGTGACTAACACTTCACTGCTAGGTTGTTTTCAACATTTAGTTGTTACATGAGCCTACACATCTGCTGGAGGCCAAAACTAACAACAGTCCTCACCATGTTCAACATTACCAAAACATCAACCACCTGCACATTACCAGGAATATTTTATTTGCCAGATAAAATGAAAAACTTTGGCTCAGCTGGGTCTTTAATTCTACTAAGAACATACTGAACACAATGTATAACATGTACAAACTGGGTCTGTGTAAAGACTCAATGCTGATTATGAATAATTTGCATGCCTCTCTCGGGAGATATTCCTCAGCTACAGCCAGGTTGTGTCCTGCTGCTTCCCACCTGCTTTGTAGAACAACATCCTCCACATGAGTTCCCTCTGAAGGGGAATGCTCAACCAGAAATCCTACTTTGTACATGTGTGTGATGTGTAAGTGCATTAAAAAATATCTAAGAATTCAGCACCTACTTAGAATTTGTTCTTAGTCTCCTGAGTTCATGCCATGGTCTGTGTTATTGTTGGGTTTTTAGTTTTCTTTTAGGATTAGTAATATTTTCTGTTCCTGTTGGGTTACCCTTGGTTTATTACTAGTTAAAGTTTTCATGTTCTGGTTTAATTCATATTCTCATAGTTTATTCTTTGCTCAATGTTATTCCTTTCGTCTGCCTATATACTCTCTTTGCTTACCTGTGTTCTGTCCATTCTTGTATGCCTTGCATATTAAGCATTGGATTACTGTTTTCCCAAGGTCTTGTTGGTTTTCCTGCTCAGGCATTTCTATTCAATATTTCTCAGAAAAATGTTAAAAATATTTACGTTCATTCTTCACCAGATGCTTGCTGTAGCTGCTGCTTTTCATCCTCCTTATCCTGCAACCTCATGAGAGTTAATGATAATAACTGGGCGAATGGAGCAAATGAAAGTAGATTGAATCTCATTTAAAAAAAAAACATAGATACAAACATGTTTCTTTAGCTTGTTGGATCTGAAACAATGTGATTGCAATGATGAAAAGTTTCAGTCTTGTGTTTCAGCCACACATCTCAGTCACAAACCCTTTTTGATATTTTGATAAAAGCTGTTGCTGCTTTTCCTATTAATCGTGAATGCAGGGCTGCTTCTGATATCAGCAGCTTTCAAAGCTATAAAGACATAATGGACTTGGCTGTGGATGTAAGTTTTTATGTCTCCCTGCTTTGCTCCATTGTTCTACATAGCTCTTTTAAAATGTCTTTGTTTGCTCCAGCTCCTATAAAACACTAAAAGATCAATTGTGCTGCCATACTTCTTGATTTCAGTGTGTACAGTCAACTCCAGCATAATGCTGACTGCTGTTACACAAGCAGAAGCATCCATCATGCATATTTACGTGCAAAACAAGTCACGCCGTTCCCTTTCAATTACATTTTGATTTATTTCTTCATTCATTCAGCTTGTCATCGTCAAACCGCAACAAGCTTTCAAACCTTTTCCTATTTCTACCATCCTGTTACACACCAGAGATCAACTAATTACAGTATCTATATCAGGCTGAGAAGCTCTTTCTGCTTCACCTGCACCATGGAAAATGTTCTGATCTGTACAACGTTCCACTTCCTGATTTCCACAGGAGATATCGAGCTCCATTTTGAGGGATTCAGCATATTCACAGCAAAATGGGTCCTTTCAGCAGACCATTGCTGTTCTTCATATCATTTTCTAATGAATGTGTTTCTTTCTTTAAACAAAGATGTGGTTCATGTTTTGAACAAGCAATATCTTGCCACTGTGGAAAGTCACCTCCAAAACCGCACAAGTACTTGTCTTTTGTTTAAAGGAGACTCTAATTTGGTCTTTTTCTGTTCTCAGTCTATAGCTGTTAATAGCTGTAGTTGTAGACCAGTTTTTTTTTTCTTTCTAAGGAATGTTTAGGACTGGGTGAAAAGCACCCAGAAGCTGGGATGAGATCTGGTTTAATTCTTTAAATACTATGAAGATAAAGCTTCTGTGCAGTCTTTTAGTACCTCCTTTAATATTGGAAACATTAGAAGATCCTTCATGAAAGAAAGGAGCTTATTACATCTCACAAGTCTTTGTGATCAAACTTTGTAAACTTTCTAATGGTTTTATCTTGTTAGATCCCCATGATGACTCAAACTGAACACATGATCTGTGTTGTAGAAGAGCAAAATCAGAGTTTAAATCTGAAATCATGAGCAAACTGATCCATCTATTTCGTGATTATTTTACAGACAACTTCAGAATAAAAGCTTTCAGATTTCATCACTCAGAAGCTTTGAATATCAGTCAGTGTCTAACATTTTAGTATCTTAAAAGGATTTAACATTAAATAAAAGTTGAATTGTCAAAACAATTTGTCAATAGATCATTTGAAGCTGATCAAATTTAGTTATATCTGCATATAAATACATTTGACAGGATTTTCATCACCAATGCAATCATCATAAAACACAATGACATGTTTAATCATTTGTTCTGTTCAGAAATTGACAACTTGAAACAATAAAATAAATAAATAAAAGCCTTTGACCAGGACTAAGTGAATCTAAAATCTTATATAATTTTCAACTTTCAGCTCACAAAATCTATACTATATACTACTTTTCAATTTCATTAAAATTAACATAAAAAAACTAAAATTTTAAGTATTAATACAGCTATTTGGTTAAAAAATTAAACTTGAATAAATAATATCAGACAATAAAATTAAAGAATGTTACATTATATCATCTAGGTTATTTTAGCACTAAACAAATTAAAAAGTAGAGTAAATAAATAACGACACATAAATAAAGTAAATAAAATTACTTTGTAGACTTGGAAAAAAATAAATATATGCTCAATAACAAATACCAATAACAATTAAAGCTGGCTAATATAAACTGGTAAACACGCAACTCAATAACTACAACTGAGCTGAGAATTTCAGATTTGTAGTCATTTTATGTAATAAAATGTGAACTTATGATCTGATCAGCTGGATGTTTAACATTAAAGCCTGCTCCTTGTCTCATTTCATCAACAATTTTTAATGAACATACGTCATATCTGCATATGTAGACCAAAATATCTCACTGTATACTGTACAGCTATATGTCATAAAGGAAAAACATCTGTACCACTCCCATAAGAGTCATGCTCTCAGTCTGAAGACCCTTATAAAGATTTTCTGACTTCAGCAACAGAAAGCATGATTTTGTTGTTCCCCTCTGGAGATTATATCCATCTTTTTTTACACGGTATGTTTTAAACTAAGACCGCATTGCCGTCATGCTTCCATACATACATTCCTACATCACACTTCTGTATCATTACACTGTTGGAATAAACAGTACCAGCAGGCAATAGAATGAAATAGGATGTGGTCCATGCTTTATATACTGTGAGTCAACTATTTCTGTAGCTTTCTTTTCCTTTGAGCTCAGCAGGGATTCCTCAGCATGCTAATGGAGAAATCACAATCCCAGTTATAGTTGAGGACATAAAATCATCTTAGTGAATTACTGCAGATTAACAATAACAACAAATATATTTCATGATTTGTCTGATTTAATTGCATATTAACTTGGGATTGCTTTGTGTTTTCAGTTAATTATTTCACGTGATGATTAATCAGCTTCACTTCACAAATGAAACTCCCCCCACAGCACAGCCCGTCAGATATGAAGCACACCAAACTAGGCCACCTCTGCCTTGTTGCACGCAGCAAACAGGAAGAGAAACGGTATGTCCTAAATCAAAGTTTTCTTCGGTTCTCTACCCAATTCAGTGTGACAAACCCGCTAGAGGCGAACTAATGCTGTTAAAAGCTCCACCAACTGCCATGTGCTTTTGTCTGATGTGTTTTTCTCACTGTGGAAAAGAGGGGAAGTTGTATTGGAAGTGAATGCAGAGTTCAACCCTTCCAAAAATAGAGCTCTGCATTTGCAATGCCATTTTCAAAATCTCACCTGTAGGATCACATCTGTTTTCCTCCCCTGGCTGTCTGATCTTTTCCACTGCATTATCCCTCACCCGTCTCTCCTCTGTCTTTAGCTGCTTTGATTTCATTTCGACATGAAGAGGGAACATGTAAGTTGAACTTGTTACGTTGCCTCTCATTGCGTCAGCGGTATGCCCTGGAAAAAAAAATCCTTCTTCCTCATAACACAATTTCACCAAAAATAAGAGCTCAAAACCCTAGACCGAATGATAAATGTAATTAAAGAGATAATTTGTCACAGACACCCTCTAATATAGCAGGGCATTTTTTATGATCAGCGAGAGATTACACTGAAGAACTACCAATACTACAGTCTTCATTCCCATTATTTTGTAGAAGAAAACTATGTCAAAGTACTCCCAAGAAGAAAGAATTTTTGATTTCTAATTTTTTATCCATTTTTGTTTTATTTGGCATATTGAGAGATTTTTGTCATGAGAACATGTTGCATGATAATCCATCAGAGGGAGCTGAAAAGTGTTAATAAATAGATCAAGTAATACATTAACATCAGAGCCCTTCTTTAATATCCCAAACTCTATCAACTTTGATAGATACTTTGATGCCTGGATCTCATGTGAGGATACTACAATTGTTTATTGCCCCCCCACATCATAATAGATCTTTCTTTTCCACAGTGATGTTCCACAGGTTCTTCATATCGTTGAGGTCAGTGGATGATGGTGGCCACAATGAAAGATTTTCTCCTTTTAAACCTAAAGCAGCCAAAGATGTAATGGTGTTTCTGCAGCATGGGTGGAGTGTTGCCTTTACTGCAGCTTACTCTTCTTTTTATACCAGTCAGTTAGAAACTGCATATATTTTGCAGAGGTTATTTCGACATCATCAGGCACCCTAAAGAAGCCTACCATCTCACTCCTCATTATTTCAGCCCAAGTCATCACTCCACAACCACTTACTGATATGACAGTCTTGTTAAGACATGGCGCCGATCCACCAATCATCCAGAACTCCAACCATCTGAATCGTCCAGTGTAGCACGGCATTCTTTAGTGAATAAAACCATCTTGAAAATGAGTCTCTATGCATTTCTGAGCTCACTTCAAACATTTCTCTTTGAGGCATTGTTTAAAGATGGCCAAAAGACAGCTTTATGCACACCTGCAGCTTCTGGAGCAGGAGTGTCCAGCTGTGGTCCTCAAGGGCTGCAGTCCTGCAGATTTTAGATGTTTCCCTGCTCTCTCCTCAAAAGTTTGTCAGTTTCTGCCCAAGCACATTGACATATTGATCTGAATAGGTGTGCTGAAGCAGTAAACATTCAAAACCTGCAGGATAGTGGCCCTCGAGGACAGAAGGACAGACTTTGTCCTCAAGCGCTAGAGAATCTTATATTTAGAGGTCCATGGGATTCCAGAGACAGCAGCTTCAAACAGCTTTTTGCTGTTTGAAGCTGCTGTCACACACATTTTTAACAGTATGTAGATCTTGCTTAGTCTTTGTGAAATGTCCAATCTACTCATTCCTTTTACAAGGCATTGCTCCATTTTGCAGTTTTCATTTGAAAGAAGATCCTTCTATGTTTCTGTTTTCCCATACTGCATGAAAAATGCAACTTGTAATGTGGAACAACCTCCTTCAGGAGTATCCCTTTAATTAAGCTCACCTGGGAAACTAATTATCAAACCTGTCTGAGATTGTTATCAATGATCTATACAGATAAGAGAAACAAGACAAACAAAATCTTCCACAGAAAAACTAAATCTAGATTATTCATGAACTGAAATTCTACATACAGAATCATCTGGAATACAGTACACAGTTACATCAAGTTTTTTAGATATTGCTAAACATCAAACTGTTACCCACTGTGTTGATATAATACTGTATTGTTATCAAACATGTGATTTACACCCTTAAACATACTCACAACTCCCTCAGCAAGGAAAATCAGATACAAAAAGAGAACCAGAGCAGAAAGTACCACAGCTTTATAGCTTCCTTTATGAGGTGTGAAAGTATTGAATATTTGAAGTACAGTGCATCCTGGATGTCTTTCTGAGAATCCTGTCCTGTCAAACGAAGCAGTGAGCAGCCAACAAAGATCAATAAAATGGATTTCAGGAGACTGTAGCCCCACCACCAGGAGTCTGACAGTGCATACACTCTTTTCCTGACTCTCCCTTTCACTGTTATATTTCAATCAATGGGTTTTGGTATAGACACCCCAATGAGCTTGTCAAGTTGCAGTCAGTCCTGTATCCACTGCATGCGATGCTGAGGCAAAATCTTCATGTGACAACACATGTGATAAAATTAAATTAAATTTACACAGAAAATTTTTTGAAATGTAAAAAAAAATCCTGCGTTTTAATTGCAATGTTGATGCAAAGTACTGACACATTACTATGAAGTCAACTTTCATGTCCATATTTGGTTAAAAATCTGACTTTTACTCATAATCAGTGACTTCTGAGGTCACACGGTGCATCTGCATTTTGCTGTATTTTGGAGTTTTAAATCCAATGTTTGGTGACATTCCCACATCTGTGCATTAGTGATCCTTGACTGAACTGGTTTAGCTAAATTGAGCTGACAGAGACTGTGTGACAGAGGTGATGAAGGCATTCAGGGAAGGTTTCCTCAGATAGAAAAGAAAATAATTGTTTAATTTTTGCTGGAAAACACAATATTCATGGGGCAGGACTACTCAATTCTGTCCAGGAAGGGCTGCAGTCTATCAGGTTTTCAATATTCCCATGCTCCAACACACTTGGCAAAAATGAATGAGTCATTGTGCAGAGCTTCATAACATGCTGGATCCATTTAATTTGGGTCAGGTGTGTTGGAGCAGGGATATATTGAAAACCTGATGGACTACAGCTCTCTTAAGACTAAATGAGTAGTCCTGATCTAAAGCATTCTAGCATCTTAGTATTAATTTTTGGCTTTAGCAGCCAAAGAGCAGATACTTCAATTAATGCTCCAGTGTGTAGAACCTAGTGGCATACATTTCTAAATGCAACCTCATCAGCTACAGTGGGAATGAAAAATGACCCATTGTTTGGTTTGTTGCTTCTGCTGGTGGTGGAATGTGTATAATGAAACGCATATTATTGGTCTATTGTTGCCAAAAAAAATGTCATGTATTGCAGGTTCTTTTTCTAATTCACCACTGGTTGTCAAGAGAAGCTAATGCAACAGTTGGGAAATAGTTTGGAAAGTGGAAAGTGTGCACTCGGAACACAAGAAAACGAAGGTCTCTGGAAAAAAAGACGCTTAGTTCAGCTGATTTCTCAAAGCAGCTGCGTACACGCTACTCATTGGGCACAGTTGGACAAAAGTGCTGATGCTCAGGGAATTACAAAAAAAAAAAAAAAAAATGGACACCAGCCTTGTAGTACTTCTCTTGCTGTGTTGTGGTTCACCCACTTTCACTGAACTTAAATTAGCTTGACTAGCTGGCAAAAGTGATTAAATTCCACCTTAATGAGTTGTACTGTGGCAACAGAACCCAGTTTCACCAAAACACTGGAAGTCTGAGGATGTTTTGTGGTTTCTGGTTCAGGGATGTTTGGGCCCTGTGGGTTGGGGCTGCATAGATTGGACTGTTATTCAGTGCAACCTACAGATGGCTGATTGGATGGGGATTTGGGGAGTTTAGAGATCAGGTCATCACCCTGTCATGTCCTTCGAGATTTTCCAGACTATTTTTTCTAGTTAGGTGGAGATCACTCTTCGGTTGGAGAACACAATTCTTTTTTTCCCAACAGAATGAGATAATCATTGTGAATAACCTAAATATATGTGTAATTTTGGCACTGTTTTTTGAGCTGAATTCAAATTTTGACCATAATCTGTAGGTGAATCTGATACCATCAGTGGTAGACCCAAACAGATCAGAGGAAGGCAGGACGTTAAAGCTGAGCTTCTGTGTGCTGCTTCAGTGGTCTCAACATACACAGAGGTCCACTGAGCACTATAAATTACCAGCTGTCTTTATTGTATGAGCCTTGGCTGATTAGACATCTTTCTCTAGTTTTTGTGCCAGTCGCATGACAAAGAGAGGCAGCAGCATCTGCTGTGTGACTGGGGTGTTTGTTGCACAGAATATGCAGCAAAGTGCATCTCACATCAAAGAATGTTCAGTATCTCCAAATCGCTGCCTGCTTTAATCATACATTACTTTCTGTTCTTTTATTATCTTCTATTATTTCAGAATCTAATTAAACGGGAACCTTATCAGCCTTTGAAAGCACATCTCGTATTGAGTAGGAAACAAAAGTTAATCCTGTTATTGTAGCCGGAGTACTGGCTGACTCAATCACATGAGGATTATTTTGATTTGATCTGAACCTTCTATTCTAGCAGTCATCTTCAAACACATTTTAAACATCATGCATTATCTCCACAAGGGAAACCTCACATCAGACATGTTACTGTTTGTCAAAAAGTTGGCTCACACCCTGCTGATTGCTTTCATGCCCTTCATCCTCCTTGCGCAGCAAACCCGTGTTCCGAGTATATTTCTCCACGACTTCTGCCTGTCAGCCATTTTGCAAACATGCAGGCACACTTTACAGTACATGATGGGCCCTATTTCAAAGCTGCTTGTGTCTCCTTCAGGAAGCTTAAGCTGTTTAACACCTGCAGTATGAATTATATAACAGTCCCCCATATGGAGAGTCTTCTGCATAAATGCACACATTTCACTCGTGTTTGCACGATGCAAATGTAGACTAATCACCCGGTATCATATCTGTCACTCTCGGTCTGTGGCCTGACCTAGGTTATATTTATATTTGCTTGCACTTTGTTTGTGCTTGTTTTATCTTCCCTGCAGTGACAGATTGGTGGGGTTTAGAGGTTTCCGTGTTTCGTAAATTTTGAATTGCAGATGCATTAATTCTAATTGCAAACAATCTGATTGTCTTGACATTTCAGCATTGCTTGGGTTGTTTAAGTGGTTCAGCTTTATTAATAAGATCCCTATCCACATTATAATTTAACCTATTAAAAAACATATGTGCTCATTTTGGCACTATTATCAATCAATGAAGTCATGACGTTGGCTCTGCATGTTGTCACGGTGAGATTACCAAAGCATGCCAGTGGGGACTCAAAAGAGTTAATTGCTTTAAAGAAGTAGTCGTGTAAATCAGCTTTTTTTGTTTGTTTGTTTATTATGCAGTTGCACTTAAGTAACAGGAACAGAGATGCTTATTTTTTGCAAACATAAGATTTTAAAGGAAATAATAGCAAAAATAAGACACACAATGACATTATTATTGCAGCAGAAAATCCAAAAGATGTTGAATATTTGGTCTTTTTTTAATGTGACAGAATAAGAGTGAAACTGGAGGTAAAGAACTGAAAAGTAGATCTAATTTGATTATCATTAGTGGTATATTGTGAAACTCCTGAACACAGGCACAATATGAAATAATTAAATAGTGATCTAAGTGATTTGATTATGAGTTGGAGAGTGCATGTGTGCAAAACATTCCAGGTAAGCCTTCTGCATACTTCACAAAATGAGAGAACTTTGTTTTGTTTTAGAGGCCGCAACGGCAAGAAAAAAGTGAATATTGGTCCGGTCAATTCACACACCATGAGAACGTCCACCCGGCAGGGCGGGGATTACCGCAGGGGGAGCCAATGTGTTTATGTGCAATAAACAAATGACTCAGTGAATTCAGACTTAATGGGAAACTTCGTCTGTGGCAGGGCGTAGTTGTGCATGCAGCAGTGTCTGTGTCGTTCTTTACGTTCTTTACGTATTGTATTCATTTTCGTACTTTCTCACCATCTCAAATAAGTTGTGGCCTCGAGAACAAGAATTTCTCCCTTCTTGTGGAGTAACAGCATTAAGATGTGACTTAAGTTTCAGACTGTGAGCAGAGGGACCTCCTAGCTTTCCACACAGGTTCCCATGTTCCTTACCTCCCACACACAACTTCTAATGTTGAATTTTCCACATTTTTAATAAGAATTAATGCCAGGATGACAGAGGGCATTGATCATAAAAAAAATAAATAAATAAAAAAATTGTTGATTTCAGACGTGTATATGTTTTATGCTGTCATTTCTTTTCTACTTTTCCTTCACACTTATGATTCTCTTTACAGCCTGTTGCTCATCAACAGATTGCGTAGGGGTTTGGGGTTAAACGTATCTGATTAAAATTATAACGACATGATACACAACATGTGGTTGGAGAGTTACAACCACCTACAAGGTTACAGCTTCCAGATTTTTATTTTCATTTTTATGAGTCACCACTCTTGTCATGTTGAGTGAATCCTGCCTGACAGGAAACATCAGCCTTCAGGGAAACCCTACCATGTCACAATTTCCAACAATAGATTTTTACACTATTTAGTTGTACCCATGACACATTCTCTAATCGGATCGTGTTAATTTTACCTGATTGAGCTGGATGGAAAAGCTGTTAGACTCCTCCTCCTGTGGACAAAATAAAATCTGACACTAGCATTTAACTACAAGATGGAGACTGGTAGCACTATTTAGTATTGCAAATAAGCATTGTGATCAATTTTGGCAGTAATTTCATTTTCATGTAAAAGTACTCATTTAATGCAAATGGGTTCATGTTCAAATAATGTTCCTCATGCATGTTTAGTTATATAGCTTTAGAGCTATTAAATTCAGAAAAAAATAATTGTTATAATTTAAGTACTCAAATGAAAATTTTCTTCCTGTTCCATTTTGAAATAGTTTGTCCTTACACCTTGATGTGACATTTCATTCCTGCTCTGCTTTTCCTTCACACCTGTTTAAATTTAGTTGATTGCTCCACACCTGTGACCTATATACACTTCCCTGTTTCTTTCTGTTGCTGCCAGATTGCCACAGTACTCCTTCCCTGCTGTTTATTCCAAGTATCCATATTTCCTTTATTTATTTATTTCTGTGCTTTAAATTAAACATTGCAGCTGATGTGTAGCGATGACGAGATGAAGCTTCATGAACATTGACTGATTCCAGCCAGTTGGTTCATAAGAGGGTTAATTTCTAAACTCTTAGTGCCATTGTAAGGTTATGGATTATTTAGAACGGCCTTTTCCCCACATCCTGCTAATATTCCCTTCTGTGTAATTGTATTCACCTGTGTCCTTTTGTCTTCCTGTCCCTCTGACCATTTAAGCTGGGTTTCTCTTCCCTTCTGCCAGATCATCTTGTTTCCGCTGCCCTGAGCTTTGGAATTATACTGGAGGGATTCTTGATCTGAATAAAACATCTTTTTTTTTTAATTGCTTAAGAATCCGACTGCACATTCCTTAAGTTCAGCCTGTCTGATCCATGATAGTATATAGTCACCTCAAATTACTTAAATATCAATATTGTAATGTGAGAATCAGTCCATGACCAGCAAGGGTATTGATCGACTACAACAAAGGCTACGATTTATTGGCACAGTACATCCCATCATTAACTATCAGCAACAAAAATAAACACATTTTTACTTGGTTGGTTAATTTTGTAGCATTAAGTATGGCATTTTATACATTTTGAGAAGTTAATGTTAAAGTTTATTGTTTTTAGTAATCGATTACCTTTTCTAAACTGACATGAGCCCTTTTGACAAAGTACATATTTGTCTTAAAATATGAAGAGCCAAAGTTTAGGCTGTAAATGCCTCAAGAATTTAGGCAGAAATGTTAATCTGACCCACCTTCTCAGTCAATTTATTTATGTAGCACATTTAAAAACAAGAAATGTCAACCAATATATTGCCCAGTATGAGTTGAATAAATAAAAGGAAAGAAAAGGCTGTATAGACTTTATTTGGAAACGCCACTGAGAAGAAAACTTGTTTGTTTTTAATTGACATTTAAACTCTTGTAATGAGGAGAATCTAATATGGTGGTTTTAGCTGTTCCAGACTGTTAACTGCAACTAAAAGGCACAAACCTGCCAGGGATACAAATCTGGATCCTGAAACATCTAAAAACTGCTGATCCAATGAGCTTAGAGAGTGACCCGGAGCATGAGGCAGCAACAGGTCAAACAGATAGCCCGGACCATGTTAGCACTTCAAAGCGGTCGTAACACTATTGAAAAATTTCTCCACGGATCAAATATTGGGATTTTCTCCATCATTAATAATTAATACTCAGGAAAATAAAACAAAAAGAAAAAAGCAGGGGGATTAAATAATTTTAAAGAAGAGCCAGAATGTGTTTTGAGGACTGAAATAATACAAGAGTTTGGCACCTCTTGTGACGAATATTGGAATTCTATAACATTTTCTAGGCTGTATATGATGCTGTATTCTTTGTTTGTGTTCTTGTGGCTTCAGCCCCCTCCATCTTACACTTAGAAGCTCTCCCTTTCCATGCTTGAATTATATTTTGCAAGGTCCTTTTCCATGTCCACATTTCACACTCTTTGCCTCAAACTTAAATGTTCTGCTCACATTCTCTGTTTACTCCCTGCTGTTTGTTTGGAGGACAACTGGTGCTGGTAATCAGCTTTCACCGGCAGCCCGAGAGAGAAGTTAAGGCAGTGAACAGCTGCCAGCCAGCATGCGTGTACGAGTGTGTATGATGTCACTTCTGAATGTTGCAGCAGATCGTTGTGTTTAAGCATAGCATGAGAAAGTGAGGTAAAATTGAATTTTGAGGCTGTCAGCTGGCACACTCTGAGCTGCCTGTCAAAATTTAATCACAGATGGCTTGATCAGGCAGTGCATCTCACACTGGTAAAAGGTTCTCTGCTTTTAGAAAGCTTCCACCCACAGTGAAAGACAGCCTGAAGGTTTTGTGCATGCAGTGTGCATGACCGGCTTTGCTGTATGTTGAAACTGTAATAAGAGTGATGGATGGAGCTTGTTACTCACAAGTTATTTACATCATCCTTATTGTTGCGACAAAGCTGCAATAGGAACCTTCATAAACTAATTTTTTTTTCTGGTTTTTCCACTGTAGCAAATCACACTCTGTCAGAGAACATCTGAAGTTGCATCTCGTCTTTCTTTGGTCTTTAGCCTCACAGGCAAAAGGGTGGGGGGGTGTATCGGTCTCTGACTCTACTTTTTCCCCATGCTCCACTCATTCCTCCTCCGCATGGTGATCCACTTTTCCTACTGAATGTTCTGAGGCTATACATCTCTTTCTTCCTCTTCCTACCCCTCTCTTTACTGTATCGCTCCCTCCTCCCCACTGCAATGGCATCATGTTGCCGTGCACCTTCAGGCTGTGTGTGGGATGGTGTTGTAGGCTGGCATCTGGCAGCCTCTGATAAGAGAGCAAGTTAGCCGGTGCTATTCCTTCTGAGATGTGATTTAATTTTTTTAAAAGCATCAGCCAAAGTTTTTTTTTCCTCTGTCTGAAGGACATTGTCTAAAAAGTACTTAACAGTGAGCGTGTGAGTTTCTCATGATTTTCCCGTACACTGCACAGGATCTTATCTGACTTTCTGTAGCATAAAAAAGTGGAACAAGCTGAAAACACAACATACACCAAGTTGAAGAAAAATTGGAGGCTGCATACCTCTGCCAAGGCAGGAAAATCCACACACTTCATTTTCAGTAGGTTGTCGATACCAGAAACAGAAACTGTTTCACAATACTTGGAGTTTCTTTCTCTAATAGTTATTGAGCCAAAGCCT
Organism: Melanotaenia boesemani; assembly: GCF_017639745.1. NCBI lineage: Eukaryota > Metazoa > Chordata > Actinopteri > Atheriniformes > Melanotaeniidae > Melanotaenia > Melanotaenia boesemani. The sequence goes on from NC_055701.1 coordinate 5,077,749, forward strand.
CAAGTGCACACACCCTAGTTTTTTTTTTCCACTGCAGTTCTATTTGTAAAGAAAAATCTGTTTAAAAGATCAAATTTAGTGAAGAATTCAGGATTGACAGAAACATTTAACCCCTTAGGAACAACGTCTCACCAACATGAAGAATAAGAGCAATAAACCTTTAACATAATGATGTTATTAGGACCTGTTTTTCTTTTCCTGAGGGGAGGCTAAACATTGCTATAGTGTGCCACCTCTGATAAAAATCTTTTTATTTTTTATTGTTTATTTTGACAATTCTGATAACAGACATACACTACACTGTTTTGAAAAGTAAAAGGTCCTGACACTATAAAGTTGTAAGAACATTTCTGTTTCCAGTATACTGGTTTTAATCCTTTTTGTGCTTTCTAAAAGAAAAATATCAGTATTTATAAAAATTTAGCTTATCAAACAAGCTGAGTCCTCGTCACCATGGTTTCACATTAAAGATGGATACAATGATCTTACTGTCTGTGAAGGCTTTGTTGTGATATTTTAGCAGATGCTGTTTTGTTTTTAGTCAGTATGCTCAGAGTCTGGTCCACTGCTTCAACATTGCAGCTTCAATAAAAAGCTGTGTATGTATTAACATTTAGTTTTTGTTGTTGCAAGTAAAAGGTGACACCTGAATCCAAGCAAAAACAAAGAGCTGAGTTCAAGCTAACAGATTTATTGAAGAACAGACAGGAGTGAACGAAGGGCTGTGGTGGGTGTGCAGTCCGTTACAGGCGCGTCTGGGCTCCTGAGAGAGCACACAAATGAGGATTAATACAGGCTCAGGGAAATGACAGGACTTTTTCCAAATTGTTTCAAGACACTAGAATGTATGAATTACCACGGGGTAAGCCAACTATGTGGTGATGACTGGAGGGCCAACCAGGAATAAACACTGATCAGCTGATGCGGTGTAGGTGTACATCTTGGTCCCCAGGGAAACAGAGAGACATGCCTACCGCAGCAACACAGTGGTACTGGGGCATGGACCATGACATTTATTACCATTTATCAAATGCTTGTACTCTCGTCGTGTGAGTCTAGAAAGTTTGTGTTTTTTTGTTTTTTAATGGAACGATTTGTGAGAATTCCTACTAATAAACAAGTAAAACCAATCCCATTATTTAAAGCAGCAATGCTGGACTTTGATAGATTTTTCCACCCAACAAAGACTAACCTATCTTGCATCCAGTCTCTTCTCTGAGCTCTCTACAGTCAGTAAAAGTCAGTATGATGTTTATTCTTGTCTTGTCTCTTGCTCTATTAATGTGACTCGTTCCTGTCTTTGCTTCCTTTAATAAGGTCATCTTGTGTTTCTTTGATAAATTAGCCATGGTGCATTTTCATAAGGGTTAGTGTGTTGATATCTAGTTGCTGAAGTGTAATGTGGTTCCATAAAGCAAAACATAGCTGCCACATGGTGCTCCAGGCTGGGGGAAAAAAAAAAAAAAAAAAGGTCAAGTGTAATTTCTTACCCCCGGATGTAGCAGTGCAACAAAAGTCCATGAATATGTGTAATGAATGTCAAAGTGGCCCCCAGGTTGGGAACCACTGTGTTAGAGAGATTATCCAGAATAATACAAGTGACAGCTAAAGTGGGAGCTGGTCAAATCACTTAAATGTTAAGGAATGGAGCTTCATTGATTCCTCTTTTATCTCTTCACAGTTGAGAATCTTTTGTAAAAGATCATGGCATTAAAGAAGCTTCTGTTGAGGACAATGAGATGCATCTTTTTAAACACATCTTTTGAACTCAACATAACTTAAATAGATTTATTGGTCCAGCATGCTTTGCCTATATTGCCTACAGTTTCCCATTATCTCCATAATAATTGTGATTTTTGAAATGCGTGGACAGGAAGGTGAGTGTGAGCTGTGGAGTAAATTTTCATATTAAGATGGAAATCATGATGGGTTATAATTTGTTATAGAAATTTTCAAAGCCTGGAATAGCTGGCATGTTAGGAGTGGAAGGTTTCTGACTGTACTGCCAGGAAGTCTAGTCACCGTGATATTGAAAGCACTAACCTGAAAGATGATGGAACAGCTTACAAGGATGTCTTCTGTTTTCTCAAAGACTTGCTGTTGCTGCATCTCCTGGTCGTTTGTGGCTGTGCACACTGACTGGGCCCGCTCCTTTACGAATTAGGAGGTTGTATTTAATTTTTTAATATGTTACAAACCCACCAACGTTGTGGAAAAATATCCGAAATCTCCTCTGCAAAGTATACAACAGCTATAAATGAAACAAGGAAATCTAAAAACAAAAGAATGCTATTAAATTATGTTGTCTGTTGTAGGTAATGAAGGGCTTGTCATTTTGACTGGAAAAGCACAATATAACTACAGACCATTTAACATTTTTCAAGTTAGACACTGAAAGTTTCATACGCTAAGTATGTCACTACTTTACAGAAAACAGTTGTACTGTGACAATAATGTTCCTTCTGATAAATCCAAAGTTATCCTTGAGAAAGTATTACTTTAGCAGCAAGAGACCATTTTCATTGTTTGTTTTACTTGCTTTTGGTTTTTTTTATTGTTCTTTAAAATGAGATTTTACATATCAGAAAATCAGAAAAAAAAGAAAAAAAAACACAAAAAAACAAAAGTGAATTAGATTAATGACTCTTCATATCACGTACTGAAGTTTCACAATAATAGAGTTAATTGCAGATTTACAATTGGCCTATTTATCATGGCTAAGGGGCGAGGAAGTACATGGTTAAAGTTTTAAAAAGATTAAAACTTTAACAGTGTCCTTGGAGGTTGTAGATATTTCTGATACAACTTTGTCTTTTGGCAACTTGTGTCTATGTGGAACAAGCTTAGGGCTGATTGGTAATAGATAATCTGAGCCATGGGTCCTTGTTTATCACAGTAAAAAATCTCTTTCCAGGAAGTTTTGGAATTAATTGCATACCTCAGTGGGTCAATGCTCCAACATCTGGAGATTAATTTGACTCCCAGGCCTAATTTATTGAACAGGATTTATGAAAATATCTCCTCTGTTCCAGCTTGCTTCATTTTGGGTTTGATTTAGAGGTTTTGGAGGATGGGCTAAAGTGACGAACATTATTTGTCATTCTGTAATTAATTTCAAATGTACCACCGGGGAAAGAGACAGACAGGAGATCACTGGACGCCTTTGGTCACAGATCGATCGGGGCTTTGTTAACAGATTATAGACCAAATTGCCAGTGAAACCAAATCATTTTAAGTAATAAAGCTGAACAATTTTCAATAATTAATTTCAAATTTAGTTAAAGGCTGTCAAAAGAATAACTATTTTGTCATGGTATTTAACATATATTTGATCGCATGTCAAGAATGAAAAACAAATAGTCAGCCATATAAAAATAAAAAATAAAAGTCAAAAAGTCAATTTCTTTTATTTGTAGAAAATACCCAAATTCAACCCTGTTGTTACAACCCCAAAGGAGACTTATTATACTTTTTTTTTCTTTCTTCTTTTCCTCTTTGAACTGAAGTTACTTTCTTTAACCCTTGAAACACACTATTTCTTTATGGGGAATTATGCAATGATTTTTCTTTTTTTTTTTTAGTTAATAGCTGCTTTAGACACTATTTACATAACATTTATCATCTTCTTTCAGCTTCCAAACTGAAACGTCATTTTAATTTTACTTTGCACCATTGAACCTTTTGCCCTCTTTTCATGTAACGTTGTAACTGTAATATGACCCCATAATTTTATTTTTACCATTTTTATTCAGCTGTCATCCTTCAGACTCTTTTTTTTTTCTTTTTTTTGCAGACATGTGGTCAAACACAAAACGATACATAATTTTAACTTTGCCTATTACACCTTTTACTATAACTCAAGGTTGAAAGGTTAAAAGAATCTGGAAAGTTCAGCAGTCAGGAGCTACGTGATGTGCCCTGCAGAAGGCCAGTCAAATATTAGATGAATCCGATATTCAAGTGAGATTCTTTGGCTGGATGAAAAGAGCAAAGGCTTGAGGTATTGGCAAGGGGTTGTCAATTACCCATTTGTGTCTGACACTGAGCAAAGCCTCTGACTTGCCTCAGGAGGTGTGAGAAGTGTTATGTGATGGATACAGCAGTGAACCACCTCTGGAAGCATGAGGCCAGCTTCATACTGAGCTCTGCTGGAGCTGAGTGTCTGCACTCAGTAAACCAGCTCAATTTTCATTTATCTGTGTTTTATAATATGTATTCTTCTTGGATGGGATGGTGAGTGAAAATGAATAAATGCTAAATTGCATTGTATTTTTTTAACCATGCAATTAAATGTCGATTGACTTCAAGTTTTATCAGGTTTCAGTATAACATGGTTAGTTTTTCAGATCTTAGTTTGAACACCTTGATCCACCGAAAGAAGGGAACAAAGAATCCTTCTAAGATGTTAAAAGATAGGATGCTATCATATGAAAAAATTTAAATGATTAACAGCTCCAATTTAACACTAGCTAATTTCTAGCCTTTTTTTCCTATGAGGACCAAAGTGTGAGTCAGAGCAACAACCTCCAGATGGCTTAAGCAGCCTACATCGTTATGGTAGCTGAAAAGAAAATAAAATCCTGTCAAAGCCCGATTCTCCATCTGCAGGATCCACATCTTAATCATGCTTCTGGCACATGTTTGCTTCAAGATATCCCTGACAATTCATCGCAACCTGCTCAGATGATTCAGTTGTAGCCCCATTAGCACATTTGCTGCAAATATGAATTAACCCCAAATCGAGGTTTCACTCTGCAAACTGCAGAGCTGCAGCAACAGTCTCCAGCTTTATTACTAAGTCTTTATCATTATATGTGGTTTTAATATTTCCAACATGTTTTAACATAATCTTGTAATAGTTATAATTTATTTTTAATTCCGCAAATTGAATTTGGGCTGCACGGTGGTGGTTAGCCCGCAGCCTCAGAGCAAGGTCACTGGTTCCAGCCTTGGCTGGGGAGGGGTTCAAACAGTGGTCTTTCTGTGTGGAGTTTGTTCTCTCTGTGTATGCATAAATTCTCTTCAAGACAAAATAAATAAATAAATATTTCCTTTGATTTTTTTTTTATTATTATTGTTCAATAGGCTGAGATAATAGTTATTTATATGGTAGAAATAGTGAAATGGTCTAAACTTGAAAGAGTAATGGGACAACAAGCGCTTTTAATACCCAAACCGAGTGTTAGAGATGCCTGATTATAGTCACTGAATAATTTGCTCTAGAGCAGGCAGGGAAAGGGTTAAGTAGTGACACAGTATAATATGTCATAGGTTTCTTTTGCAACTCTGACCTAATAAGCTGATAAACTTGGTGTAAGATCATTATTCTGCCTCCTATGATACTGGACAGGAACAGTTAAAAGAAGAAAAAAAGTCTAAGAATTAAAGTGGAGCTTTTTTTCAAACTTTTGTGTTATGCAGAAAATAATAAGAGTTTATGGATCCTGTTTATATTCACGTATTTACTCAGAAATAATTTAATTTCTAACTACCAACCTCAGTAGCATGAATTAGTTTGTTGTATTTTGGTGTTTTTTGAACCAGCTCCACCTGCTCTGCCGCTGTTCATAACAGCACAAGGGAAGCTTTTATCTAATACTGAGCTGGGTTTGTGAAGTGCAGCTCAGTTAATCAACCTGTCTTTGCTTTCGGATTTCAGAAGCGTACATGTAAAGAATATTAAACAAAAATAAACTAGATGATTGAAGAGAGTACACAGCCTTAATATAATTGACCTCTTTTCTCTATGGCATATGATGTTGTGCAATCTTTTACAAAAATGAAGTCAAGAACTGGATGATTTGTGTTTGGGCCTTGTGCATGTTTAGCACTTTTACTTTATGAATCTGTCACTTTCAGATTAGTTATTAACTATATGGAAAGAGAAGAGACTTTGGGTAAAATAAAAAGATGCATATTGATGATAGAGGACAGGAAGATCTGAAAAGCTTATTGTCCAGATGCTGCAGCTTGGATGAAACATTGCATTCTTTCGTGCAGTCATAAAAGGATCAAATTTAAACACGTAGGAAGGATGCTTATATTATAAACTCAGTTTGACTTTGTGAATAAAAATCTATTAATCTGCTTAAAAAGAAATGGTTGGGGAAGAAAACCTCTCCATCGCTCAAGAACGTGGCCAAGCATCATAATAATCCGCCACAGCTCTGTACTCATTTACAGCCACCCAGCAAACAGGAGCCTGTAACAGCAAACTCAGCATACTCTCACTGGTGTCAGTTTGTTGAAATTTAAATAAATCTAAGCTTTAAAGAGACTGCTTATGCTGCAGCCCATGCGACTTGCTGACTTTTTTTTTTTCTTAAAACCCTTCATGTGGACTGAGCTTTCATTTCCTGTTATGTCATGCATTTATGCCCAAGTTGATGTTGTTTGATGAAATCATGATGTTTGTATTTAAACAAAATGATTTACAAAAACTACAAAAAAAAAAAAAAAATGGCAGCACCTGGGTTCAACTGGACTCAAAGCAGTCTGACTACCACTTAATTATGACGTCCCATCTTGTTTGAATTCATGCTTGTGTTGTTCTTACTCTCAAATGTAAGTCACTTTGGATAAAAGCGTCTGCTAAATGACTGACTGTAGAATATGAATTAAATCTGGGATGAGATTTCCAGTATGACCTTAAAATGAGGAAAAATCTCCTGATATTAAATTTGAATCACTTCTTTACCCCCACATGAAGTAGAACTATTTCTTTCCTTTTGTTTAGGGTTCCAGTTGCATCCTGCACTGCCCCACTAACCTCATCATCGCTGTAGAAACTGCACACTATAAGACTCCCAAAGATAAAAAGTTTTCACCAGATAATGCCTCAAAGCCTGATGTGTACTTTCCAAATATCTTGGGGGAGACAAAGTGAACACTGTGGGCTTTTCTTTCATAGTTTAACACAGAGAGCATTATGGCTCTTTCAGCTGGATTACATCACACACTGACGGTAGATCCATGTCAGTAAAGTCCAGCTATAACAAGAAAAAAGAGAAAAGCAGACAGCAAAAGAGGTAAATAGATTTGACAGGTTTGAAAATAGCACCTGTCTCACACTTAACGTACAACATTTCTGTATTTTATCATGAGCATTTTGGGAACACAGAGAACAGAGGGTAGGCACTGTCATCCATGATGGAACTGAACTAAACAGAGGCCTTGTGGATGGTTACTATATTCATTTATTTATTTTTTATTTAAGTTATTTTTTCGGGGGGTGTAAAGAGGAATAAATGAAAATTTATTGTCATTGCAACAGGTGCAAGATTTTATTTTCCAGTACAAACTCGTCCAAGAGTAGACAACAACAACATAAACACAGACAGGATCAGGCAGACTGAGGCAGCAGCCGCCGAGCAGAGCGCCATTTGTTTTTTTTTTTTCTTTTTTTTTTCTTTTTAATGAATCAAAAAATGTATTTTTTTTATTTGTTATTTCAAAATACTTCCTTGTTTAAAACATGAACCAGTGATATTAAAACACTGGACAGACTTTAGAGGCGTAGCAACAAAGACAGTTTCTATATTCTCATAGAACACGAAGCTCATGTTCTTACGTCACTGATATGACGTCACCTCCATGTGGAAGCACAGGTTTTCTTTCTTTTTTTTTTCTAACTTAAATGAAGCAGCCTAGATTATACTATGACATCCAATCAAAAACATCTGGTTTATTCTGACCCAGTAGAGGGGTTGTTAACGTCCCACCAGTTTTTGCTATGGACCCAGTGGGACAGGAAGAACTGGTTCTGTGGTTCTGTTTCAAAAAGACACCCTCAGATCAGAGACAGACAGAATTTAAATTGACTCAAGCACATATAAATGAGGGAGGTCAGCTTTAAAGTAGTGAAACAAGGTTGAAATGAAAATTAAATGAATGTCAACACCATCTTAATTGGAAAAAGAGGGGATTTAACAGTAACCCCACCTCCACCTTATCTTACTGGTTCTTTTTTTTCCTTTTGATTCCAGAAATAACTTGGCCATCATAAAAAAACAGAGAGGTGATGAACAGCATCTGATGCAATGTATGATCATTATTCTGTTAGCATTTTTATTCATCTGCACCAAATCTGTCCATTCATATCTTCATCAGTTTCTTCCAGTGATCACTTATAGTGCTTTTAATCATATTAAGATAACATATGAAACATCACCGTTTGTTCTCACAGCTTTAGAGATATTAAAGAATCAGGTTGATTATATCTACACTTCACTCTCAAATTTCCCCTATGAGCTGGAGGTGACTTTAGAAAAGTTATACGATATATATAGTTTCTTATAAGCTGTGCTGTTTAAAATAAAATATAAATGTTTCTTTTAAATATCTGTGCAAACTTTTCTCAGGCTCATCTAATCTGGCAGACTTCTACAAAGTTTTCTTCAGATCTGATAAAAGCCTGCATGTAGCTTTTCAGGACAGAGTTTTGTCCACATTTGGTTGTTAGTGTATATTAGCTGGCTTTTATTGTTCAAGAGAGGTGAAGGTCTTCGCATATCTGCCAAGACTATCCTGAAGAACATGTATGTAGGTAAGTTTGACTGAACACAAAGATTACCTTGTTTATTATCCAGAGAAGCTTTCAGCTGCTGTGTGCTCCTCCATTTCCCACTCTGATGATCTCCATCTTTTGTCAAGATTTTTTCCATAATGGCAAGATTTTGCGTCTGAATCATGTCAGCAATTTCCCACCTCCATTAAATTTTAAATGGAATTCCATAAAAGACGCAAGAACCCAGACTGTAGGTGATTCACATAGAGGAAAAATAACCGTCATCCTGTCATTTCACGCCCTCGTGAGGCGACGTTTACACATGCTTATGGCACCAAACAGCAACGGCAGAAAGATGCTGTCCCAATTTTGAGCGTAAGCACCCAAAAATGATGCAACATGGCATCAGTGGATTGTGCAGAGCACACTCAGGTTTAGCTGTCATCCTGTGACATGTTTTATCAAAGCGTGGCAGATGAATGAGAAAGATGTGATGCTGCTGGTGAGTCCAGTTCTGTCTGAGATGCACTCACTCTGTGTAGCTGGAAGACTGTACTGAACACAGCTGACAACTGAGGTAAAAAAGTCTTACATCCAGACTGGAGAGTATCTATGTGGAGCACTTTTTTTTTTTTTTTCCAGAATGAAATAACAGGAGAGAGACATTTGTAGAGCATAAATTGAGGCCGCAACAGTTCACTGGAGTCTGCAGCAAGGCATGTCCACAACAAAGCCTCAGGCTGGAGGATAACAGGATTCGTTGCTGCTAAGAGAAAGTGACCATCCTCTCCCTCAGGGCCACCTCTACCTGTGGTACATTTGGATTTTTGTCTAACAGATGGTAAAACAGCTGGGCAGTCATGTGAATTCAAGTGAAGCTTGTATAACAGACTCCTACTCAGGAAAAACTCACCTAGTTTTTTAAAAGCTCTCATCGTCTCTCTGCAATACAGATTGTCTGTGTGTTTGGTCCTCAAACTCAAATCAAGATGTCAAGGATACGGTCAGACCAGCTTCTGTAATTCAGTGCAGTCTCAGATAGTATGTCTGTCATCCATCCGGATAAATAGTAATGGTTTCTGTTTGCACCAGTGGATTGCTCAGTAAATATTTATATATTATTCTAATATTATTGATGAAATCAATTCTTGTTTTATTCTTTATACTCTTCTGATCTGTGACCTGCTGTTTCTATAACCAAGGATCAAAGCTCAAAACACTGACTGTGTGTGGCTCTAGCTCTGGTCTTTCACATAGACATACTGGTAACATTATCATCAGGAAGATTCCCTGCAGCCTTATTCTCACAGAAGCTCAGGAAGTACAATTTGTGAAAATCACTGATAAAAAAACTTCATTCTTTTAGAGAATTAAACTAGCCTCTGTGTTTCTTGTGTGTTTGGGAAGCTAAGTGAAGCAGTTTGTGTATTCCTTTAAAATATTTCATTTATTTATTAATTTGTCTCCACATTATTGGATGGATCTGTCATTTTTAAAAGCATTGTGTCCAATAAGCCTCCATTGAGTTTTTTTTTACTCTTAATAATGCAAATAAGCACAATCTAACAAAGTCAAACTTACACCACGTGCTAACATCATGTGACATCTTAAAGCTTTAAAAGAAATTAAGTTTCTATAACTCATGATTCCTGCTGAAATTAATGGGAGGCAGTTTTACTCTCTCTCTCTTTAGATTAGATGATCAGATATTCTGTTGAAGCCTATAAATTAAAAATACCAGCCTGATCTTTATTTCTTTTATAGATTCTATTTGAGATGGAATTAATACCATCACTCAATATTATCCCTCAATAAGAATTATCAAGATTTTTCTGTGGTAAAACTATGAGAACAGAAATGCTACCTCATGTCCAATGAAGCCAGCATTGCTGACTAATACCTCATACAGCTCAGCCTCTTTAAGCTACAATACCTGCTTAACTAAATTTAGTATTATCACAGTTCTGCTAAAGATTAATTTATTTTTATTTTTATTAACTTGCATTGAATGCTGTAAAAAAAGTGTTAAAAAAATTAAATTTATTTGGTAGCTAGGTTTGTTAAAGTTACACAGCTTGGGTCACAGTTTTACTTTAGTTGCTGATAGTGGACTAAACCCAGACATGGAAACCAGTGGAGACTACAAAATCCTTGTTTTCAATGCAGAAATTTTCCCCAGGGATTGAAAATCTTTTAGAGACTCAGCTGCTTTCTTTCCACCAGAATAAGCAGAGTTTAAATGAAGCTCCAGGGAGAATAATTTGTGGTAACCTGGGATCTGATAGTAATTCACTCACTTTATTTATTTATGTATTTATTTATTTATTACCACTTCTTTATCTATAAAGACATTTTAGTACACCTTCTATATTATCTTAATTGTTTTTAAGCCCATGTGAAATGAAGCCTTTGAACAGAAACGTATCTATACACCAGCATCTCTCAGGAAGTACTTTTGGGGTTAGTTTTTACAATATATCAAATAAAACATTCAACCTTTCCCTAAAATAAATGTAACATTAAAATGTTGATGACTCATTTTATACACAAGCAGCTTCTTCTAACTTTGTGTCAAATCAAAATCTGAGTTGTTGTGTAAGAATGGCTGTTGCAGGTTTGATCTACCAGTCAAATTAGATTGGGCTGTATTGGGAGAGGAACATTTGTAGATGGATGAAGCCACCGTAAGGAGTTCGTGAAACACTGGATTGATCTTTGAGGTCAGCTGTGGGGATCTTGGTCCATCCATCATCTATCTTCTGCCTTTTATTCAAGGTTGGGTCATGGTGGCAGCAGCTATAGAGACTACATAAATAAATAAATTTTACTGTATTAATTCCAGTTGGGAATCTCTGCATTTGACCCTTCTCTAGATGCACTAGATCCGAAGCCACCTCACCCAGCTCGATGTGGAAGAAGTGCCCGTACTCTGAGCCCCTCTCAAATAACCAAACTTCTCACCATGTGGTGGAAACTCATTTCGACTGATTATATCTGTGGTCTCATTTTCTAGGTCGCTACTCAAAGCTTGTGACCATAAGTAAGGGTAGGAACATTAATCCTACCCTAAAAAATATATATATGTTGAGGTTTTAGACAAAAAGATGGCAGTTGTCAGGTGTTTGCATTGTGTCTGCTGATACTTCTATACAAATTAAGAATCAATAAAGAAAGTTTTTGTTCGGTGTCTTGGATATGCTACATAAAATACTACACAAGAAATAAATGAGATTAGTAAGATATACTAAAGAAACAAGTAACAAAAATGTTCTGTGTATTAGTGCCACCATTGCACAGTGGAGCTCTATAGAAAGTATACATCTTGGTGTTTCAGCAGCAGTTTTGTCCCTTTACACTGAAGTGTAGATTATATTTCAGGCTTGGTAAAGGCCATGAGTAAATGGATAGGGGCCTTAAACACTGCCAATGGTTCTTATCTCACTGCAACTGAACCTCTTGTATCCCTGAAAGGTCACCTCTGCTTCTCATTTACCAACTTTTTCTCTTGACTAACCACAATACGCTCCACAAATGGCAAACACTTTACAGGGAAACTTAATGAGATTGGGATATGTACTGAACGCTTAATGTGACTCCAGCCAGCATTAATTCCATTTCTGCAATTTTTTTTTCTTTCTTTTAGAGAAGAAGAAGATCTAAAGAAAATAAAAAGAAAAAAAAAAGAGGCAGCTTCTGTTCAGGGCTTTTGGGTGGTGTTTCCAGATGCTGTCCATTAAAATGAGTCCTTGAGAGAAACTGTCTGTCATCACTGACAGCTCTCGCCATGAAGCCTTGTGGGGATTAGCTTCAGAGTGCTGAGAGGATCAGAAGAGTATGCATCAAGTCTGCAAGAATTTGGATGAAGTAGAAAACCTTTTGCAGAGTTTCACACAGTTTCAGCAGTGCTGATTGAATCCTAATGTGATGACTCAGAAACACACAACAGTACAGGGAAAAGGTCAGGTTATGATTGAACGTAGCCCTGCAGTGTGTGTGTGTGTGTGTATGTGTGTGTGTATATATGTATATGTATATATATATATATATAATTTTATTTTTATTTATTTTTTTCTCTCTACTATTTCAAGTTTTAATAAAATTAAAATACATCATTCATCAGAAATCAAAAATCTGTGGCAAAAGGATTTTTTTTTTCTTCGTTTTTATTTGGCATCCACCATCTTGGTATAGACATTACTATGCTAGGCTAACTAGCTTGTTGACATGTCAGTGTTTTGGCCTTTTTCTGATTTGGCCTGAGAAACAGCCACACTCATAGATGTATGCTGTAAAATGAAGATTTCTTGGAAAAGTATGCAATTAAAGAAGAAATTTTAACAAATGTTCTGCATTTGTACCTCCTGATGTCTTGGGTAAAGCCAAAAGACAGCCACCTGCACTTGTCTAGAATAGCAATGGATGCTTGAAAATCAGAAATTTATTTATATTATTGAATAAATTCATTTAATTATTCAAGCTCTGAGGATAATAATCTTACATTTTTCTATGATTAAAGACAGATAAAAATCTTTAAAACTATCATACATAGTATTTAGAGTATTTTTTTCCCAAATTTTAAGTAACTAATTATGACATTTTCACCCTAGAACTGGTCATCAAACAACTTGGAATAAACATTATTGTGGCCTTTCCCAAACTGGGGGTCTTGACCCCCACAGTCGTCCGAAACATCATTTCAGGGGGTTGCCAAGATTGTAAATAAAACTTAAAGTAAAGGGATTAATCTGTGGAACTATCACTTTAATTATTTAAAACATTAATGCACAAACAACAAAGTACTCATGCCATATTAAAAATCTGAATTTGGCATTCTTTAGGAGAGAGAAGATGATTTTGGACATGTAGGTGCTTTGTTACAGTGGTGAACTGAATCCATCAAACAGCACTGTGTCTCACTTATTTATAAAGTTTCTGATAGGTAAATTAAGATTTAATTTTTTTCACCGGGTGTCCAGAAACAAAGTTATTACAGGTACTAACATACGAGTCATGAACACAAACAGATGTTGTCTTTGGGGTCGTGTTTTGAAACCACTGCATTAATTTGTACTATATTGTCGCTTAGTCTTTATTTGAAAAAAGAAGAAGAAAAAGAAGAGATTAAGATTATCAAGTGAAAGTCAATGGATGCAGTGCAAAACTTTACATAGCAAACTTAAATAGTGTGGTTGGTCTGATCATGACTGTAGTTTGGATTCTGCAATGTTTTGTATAGTGTAATTACAAACCAACAAAGCACAGTCTAAACATAAATCAGGATAAGAAACCTTAAAGTGCAGCGGGCATGTCACACAGGTATGCATATTAATGAATGATAACAAAAACATGTGGTTAACATAAGGAGAAAATAACAACGATCCCTCATCATGGTTCCAGAGTGAACCCTGCACATGAGAAGTCTGTCTTTTATTACTAAGAATTGCTTCTGTAAAATGAAAAAAAGGAAGGGTGATTGAAATTGATTTTTAGATTTTGAGTGTATTAGGAATTAATGATACAAATGTCTAGGGGAATTAAAAGTTTGCTGGGTGAAGCCAAGGGTGACCATTCATTCGGAGAAGTCAGCCAGGTGTGAGGGCTGTTAAGATGCTCAGACAGGGGTGCACTCATGTTGTCAGTCTAGCCTGCAGAGTCTAACGCCTGCAGCTTGTGGAATCTTTTTTCTTTACTGCATTCTCTTTGCCAAAACTATGTAGAAACTGAAGGAATAAGGCAAATTACCAACATAAACGCCCATACTTCTGTACAAAAAATGTAAACAGTGTAAACACATGGAAAAACAGACCATTAAAAGAACCCGCAGCTGTCATTAAGATAGTATAATGTTTCCAGAAAGAACAAAACCATTGTTTACCCCATGAAGGCAGTAATTAAAAACAACCTCATACTGCTGTTTATTTCAAAGCTTTATTCAGAAAAAAAACAACTTATTTTCATCCCCAAGCACTTACTGTACATGTGGAGGTTATAACACTGAATATTAATGGACAATATTCTCAAGGATGATCAACCCAGCTAATTAAGGTGAACCATACTGTTCATGGTAAAATTCTTCCTAACCTAGAGTAATGGATATATTTGTACACTGATGTCAAACAAGGCACATAATCAGTGCTGCTACATAACACTGAAAGCTTTATAAAAATCTGAAACTTGATCAGATCTTTTGTTTTTCTTTTTGTCTTTTCTAGGTCCCCCTTGTTTGAGGTAACATGGACAAAGTGGTCATCTGTCTCCTGCTTCTGGGAACCGCAGTTACGATGGTCCATGCATGTCCCAAATATTGTGTCTGCCAGAACCTGTCAGAGTCTCTGGGGACTCTGTGCCCCTCCAAAGGCCTGCTCTTTGTGCCACCAGACATAGACCGGCGAACTGTAGAGCTTCGGCTGGGTGGCAACTTCATCCTCAAGGTCACCACTCAGGACTTTGCCAACATGACAGGTCTGGTAGATCTCACTTTGTCCCGCAATACAATCAGTGCCATCCAGCCTTTCTCTTTCATCGACCTGGAGACATTGAGATCCTTACACCTGGACAGTAACCGACTGACCGAACTGGGACCAGATGACCTCCGAGGACTGATCAATCTGCAGCACCTGATCCTCAATAACAATCAGCTTAGTCAAATCTCTAAAGCAGCCTTTGATGACTTGTTACTCACTCTGGAGGATCTTGATTTGTCATATAACAACTTGCGCAGTGTGCCTTGGGAAGCCATCCGAAAGATGGTCAACCTCCATCAGATGAGTTTGGACCATAACCTCATCTTCTTCATTGCAGAGGGGACTTTTACAGACTTGGATAAATTAGCTCGCTTGGATCTGACCTCCAATCGTCTCCAGAAGCTTCCTCCAGACCCCATCTTTGCTCGCTCCCAGAGCAGTATGGTGATGAGCACTCCTTATGCACCTCCACTTTCTCTAAGCTTTGGTGGGAACCCACTGCATTGCAACTGTGAGGTGCTTTGGCTTCGAAGGCTGGACCGCGAGGATGATATGGAAACTTGTGCTTCTCCTGCCAGTCTAAAAGGACGCTACTTTTGGTCTGTTCGTGAGGAGGAGTTTGTCTGTGAGCCCCCTCTAATCACTCAACATACACACAAGTTGTTGGTGCTGGAGGGCCAAACAGCTAGCTTGCGCTGTAAAGCTGTTGGAGATCCGATGCCAACTGTGCACTGGGTTGCTCCTGATGACCGTTTGATCAGCAACTCTTCCAGAGCCACCGTATATGAAAATGGCACCCTGGACATAGCAATTACCACATCCAAAGACTATGGCATCTTTACTTGCATAGCTGCTAATGCTGCAGGTGAATCAACAGCCTCCATTGAGCTATCAATAATTCAACTCCCCCACCTGACTAATGGTACAAATCGTACCACACAGTCCAAGTCAGGGCTTTCAGACATCACTAGCTCTACCAAGATCAGTAAAGGGGAGCCAAAGCCTCTACCAGAGAAGGTGGTTTCTGTATCAGAAGTGACTGCCGTCTCTGCTCTGGTCAAGTGGAGTGTTAGCAAATCAACGCCGAAGGTCAAAATGTTTCAGCTTCAGTACAACTGTTCTGATGATGAAGTCCTCATTTACAGGTGAGAATGATTAATGAATCTAAATGGCCTGAAACTGCGAACTGAGACCTCTTTGTTCAAAGTGGCTAATTAATCCTGAGGTAAAATCTGTCTGTTCAGAATACTTGGAGCTCATTTTTATTAGTCAATTGCTAATTGTTTGGATGATAAACGCTTGAGACATTCAATTTCTCTGAAGTGTTACTTGAAGATCAATGTTTATTTTTCTTAATCCTTGAGAACTTTTTCCTTAAACTGACAATTGGTGGAGATGCTACTTCCACATTTTATGTTATAAAAGAGAAATCCTTGCCCCCAACCATTAATTAGAAATCCAAGAAGAAAAAGGATTATAGACCTCATTTTAATGTATCCCGCTTAAGCTGCTCAAGTCCATAGAAGTGTGAGCTTGGCAGCTGCAGCTGGAGATCTTTAGGCTCTGTGAAATCAATTTCTTTTTTTCAAATGAAACAGTGAATGCAGCAACATTCAACAGAGATAATTGGTTGGAAATATAGGAAGTAGCTTTGATGTTTACCACTAAATCAGTTGGGGTGTTTTTTTGTTTCTCCAGAGTTCATACATTTGTAATCACACTGAAAGTGAAATTTAAGCTACAGTAGCAAACTAATGGTTTCTTCTTTTTTATCATTTGATCACTGATTGTGTATTTCTTTATCAATACCTTATCTGAAAATTTATTCTCTACTATAGCTTGGCACCGAAACATGACAGAATATGGGAAGGTAAAAGCTGGATGTGAACTGCAATCTTAGATTATGACCAAACAGTAAATGAAGAAAAATATCGCCATGTCCAAACATTCTGGATGCCACTCACATCCTGGCTAACTCAATAATAGGCTGTTTATCTGATTTTCTTGCATGCATGCTCTGTGCTTGTTTTTGGAGAAAATAATATAATTTTTCAGAATGTTTCTTCTCTGCTTGGTGACTGAAATATTGGATGACTCATCCACATTCACTACTAGAAATGACTCAAAGCAGCCAAATTGCATCCCTGAAATGTGATAAATTTAATGGCACTCCTGATGCTGCTTCAACTCAATATCCATTACCAACAATAACTACAGCATTTATTTGTTTTGAATGCCATTCTGAGGCCCACTTATGAAAGCTTTTTCCTTCCTCAAAGTTCAAAGGTGTCAAATTTAGGGTTATCTGTTGGCAAAAGTTGAATATAACATCCATGAGTGTGTTTTTAGTAAGTACATCAAAAGTAAATAAGATTCTGTTTTCATGACCTCAAATAGCTATTGTCATGTCATGGTTTGCACACTTTGCAACATTACTACAGCACCCTGAAAGAACCTAACAAAACACTAGCTTTAACAATGGGCCTTTAACACATTTTAAGTGGTCCATGTTTTTTTAAAGGAAACCAAATGGGACATGATTTCAATGTCTTCCTTTGGCATCTCCCACTATTCATTCAATCTTGCAGTTAGGTATAATAACCCCTTTTCCCTTGGGTGATCAAGGAGTGGTCATCGAGCCATAAATTTGCCCCCAACATTGTGAAAGAATGACTACATGATTATTACTTCTTGATAAGCAAAAGAAAAAGGATAACTTGCATCTGAAAAATAGACATCAAGTAGATAAAATTAGGGCTTGGGTGCAACATTCCTGTCACTAAATGGCATTTGGGATAGGGTATTGGCCCCCATGTATCTGAATAGGTGGAAGCAGGTTTATTATTGTTCCATTATTGAAAAATATATATTGTAAAAGTACCAGGTGAACAAAAAAAAGTAGGTATTAGTGAGGAATTCCAACCTTTCTGTCACTTTAGCTCTACAAGAACAAATGAAAAGTCAGTTTGAAACTTTGGTTCTCTCACTTGGTTCACTTCATGAAATTGATCCAGCTTTTCCTTCTCTTATTATTTCATTTGTCTACACATTCTGACTTCCAGGGAAGATGGGTGTTCATGATATAAGGAGAAGCTGTTAGTTTGTCTGAGGGTAATGCAAATTCTAGGCTGATGCAGGCCTACTTCTAACATCTAGATACACTGAGTGGGGTTGCTTTTGCAGACTTAACATACAAAATCCCAAAAGCATGAATTTGTGATATTAGACTGTCTAACAACCCATCTGCACCATTCAGGAAAAACACAGTTATCATTTTAAGATGTTTTAAACAACACAAATTAAATTAAATTAAATTAAATTAAAAATACTATCTTTATCCCTAAGCAAAATGATAACTTGCTTAAAGTATATGATTTGTTTTCATGCCAATATCTGAATTTGCTTTACTCAGACTTTAAATGCAAAGTCAATAGCAGACATCAAAAGCTGATGGTTCATTTTCTCAAAGTCTTTGTTTATTTTTTTCAGAACTGAAAAATACAGTAAATGTTTCAGAGGATATTAATAATTCTGCTTTCTAGAGAACCCTCATGCTTTACAAGGTTGTCTTCAAACAGCCTAAAGGCTTAACAACACTTCTTTTAAAGGGTACTTTGGATCAGACAGACATAAAGATCGACAACTTCATACAAGCCCACAGGGAAATTTTTTTACTATTATGGCAGTTTTGAAAGTAATTTTCTGTTAAACCTTTTGTTTTCATGCTCAGTAGGTGACTGTTAAAAGTATTTTGCCCCAACTTTCTCACTTTCCTTGTATACAGGAAATAATGGTTTAAAAAGTATTTTCCATTATCACTGCACATGGTATTCGGTTCATAGATAATAGGTTTCTGGAATCAAAACATGTCCTGCAAAGACAGGCTAACTACAAATGATAATGATATGATTTCACTGCTTGCACATGCTCACCTACAGCGTGCCTCTAGCTGGCAGACTCTGTGTCCCACTGCTTGCACTCAAGAAACAGCATGATTAAAAATCAATCAGAGCCACGTGGGCCAGCAGAGCGACTGCATGAGTTCCCTCGGACACGTGAGGAAGCACAGCCTCTTCCTGGTTAAGGAAAAAGGCAATTACAGATGAATAATGAATTGCAGCCCCACTGGTGTCTGGGCTCGGTAATGGAGGAGCTTCAGAGGGATCAAAGCTTTGGATGCATGTGCTGCAGGAAAACCTCAAGCCAACAATGGATGGATGATCGAGGAATCTATTTATAGATAACCAGAACAGTGTGGCTGAGTCTTTAAGGGCTCGTTTCTGCTAATGTAGTAAACAGCAAAGCCATTAGTTGCTTTTGTGCTGCTCATGTAATGACATTGATTTTCCAAAGCATAACCTTTTAATTCAATGTTTTTCCAGCAAATATTTGTATAAATTAGTTAGAAGATAATTTTCAAAATGAGCTGAGCTTTCCCATTATACATGTTGTAATATATAAGAACCCTTACTCTATACATTATTTGCCTGCCTGCTGTACCAGACCATTAACCATGTTATCTACAGTACTCTTCCTTACTCCTTTGTTGCATATGCCATATGTACTAGTATAGAGCTCTGGTTGAATCTATACAAATCTTACTGTACTGTATACGAAAGAGGTTCTAAAATGTGTTCTTAATAATAAGTTAATTGTTTATGTTTAGACTGGGTTTTATATTAGGTTTGATTACTGTATCTACACGTGCTGAGCACTTCAGCTAATTATGTTGCTTATAGTTTTCTGTTTCAGCTTTCATTTGCTTTATAGTTTTTTTGGTTGCTCTCACTCTGTATTTGAAGCCAGAAATTACGGAATTGAAATATATGGACATTTTTTAGAACATCATAATTTTAATTAGTCGAGTTCCCCCACAATAACAAACCCTGCTGCTACTGCAGATTAACCCCCTGGGGTACAAGACTGTGGGTCTTGAATCACTAATGTTAAGTATTTTACTGAAGAAAGGACCACAGTTTTATTCTGTGGAGTACAAACTGGTTGTGCTGTTTTGAAAAAGTTAGTGAAGTCTCTGAGATACACACAAGGTGTCCTGTAGTTCCACTGCCATGGGGACTGATGCACCAGTCAGACACTGACAAATGCTGCCTTATTATCCACATTAGGAGGAGTTGGTGTAAAAGAAGTTGTCAAGCTTTGATGCCCATGTTAGTTTTTTCTAAGTTTTGCTTTTTGGTTCAGTGTCTCATTAAATTAGGTGTGTATATATATATATATATATATATATATATATATATATATATATATATATATATATATGTATGTATTGTTTGTTTCAACTCAATTATTTGGTTTGTAATAGTTTAGTTTTGAATGCATACATGATGAAATATGCATAAGTGCTTATTACATTAAGTTAGGTTTTTGGGTTGTTGATCACGTATTACTGTTTAATATTTTAGATAAGAAATGTTAATTTATGGCAAATTTACAAAATGGCTGGGTTCTGAACTGTAAAGCATGCTGTTAGGTTTACTGTTAGTGGAGCATTTTATTTGTGAAGAAATGACAGCTTAGGAATGCTTTGCACCATGCAACTAAAATTCCTGGTTAACATTCAGATGTGCTTTATATTTGGCCATTCACTGGACAAGCTTTACAGTTATTTGTAAATGCTGGATACTAAGTAATGCAGCGAGCAGTTTTTTATTCTTAGCCATGTCAGATACATGCTGTGGTCAAGTAAAAGATGTTTTAAATGCTTGAAGTTATTGGATGAAATGGGATCTCTGAACCTGGAGGGAAGTTGCAGCTGAATGAATGATCAGTAAAAAAGAAAATTTTTCTACAAGAAGTTAGCTTGTTGGGACCAAACAGCTGTGTAACCTAAAAAAAAAACAAACAAAAAAAAACATGTCGGCAAGGCTAATCGAAAAAGTTTGGGTTCTGCAGCAACAGAAAAATACAATGTGTGATGAGCCCAATTTTTTCTTTGTTCAGATTCAGGAGCAGCAAGGTGAAAGCGTAGCAGATGAAGTGCAGCACTCTTATATATATATATATATATATTTACCATCAATACATTTTATTTCTGCTGATGGCCCAGTCATATTCCAACATGACAAAGCCAGGATTCATCAGGCTCAGATTAGGGATGGTTTCTAGAGCATAAAACATCATTTTCACACATGATTTAGCCACCACTGAGTTTACCCAATTTAGAACTTTTGGGATGTGATGGAGAAGACTTCACAAACTGATTTCATTCTACTTTGATCAGTACAAGATCTTTGCAAAACATTCATGCAGTTCTGGATGGAAATTGCATAAGTGTCTAGAAACTGGCATACAGTATGTGTATCACTCAATAATAACCTGATCAGTTATGTTTTTCATGGTATTTTTCCAAATGCCATAGCTGAAAACACAAACAACTCATGCAGACCAATCACAGACCATGGATACAACACCCGTTGGTACAGTTGAACTTTCCATTGAAAAAGCATTAATGCAAGTGAGAAGTATCATGATTTATAAGATGTTGATTGAATGTTTAACCACTTCCACTTCAACTTCCAACCCCTTGGCTGAAAATAGGTGTTTTATTTTTTCCAGAGTTGGTATAGCTGGGGATGTCAACTTTTGCATACCTGCAAATGTTCTTCTCAAATGTGACCTCTCAGCAATGTGATAAGATTCAATAGATAGAGCTGAATACATTTAACAGAGCATGACATGACAACAGAGGCAACAAAACAATGTCATTTTTGTCAAGTCATGAACACAGTGTTAAAACATTTTTCTATTAACTGAAATAAAAGAATGACTAATTAGATGTCCCTGCAGTCTGCATAGCAAATGGACGAGTTTGCTGGATGAAAGCTTTTGTCAACTGTCTGCGTAATAAAAATGTGGGTTCCTCATTAATAGCCGCCTCAGTGATAAAGAATACCTATATAGGAACCCAGTTTCAAGTGGCTTTGTCTTTGAGCTCTAGTCAAAACCTCAGAGGCTTAGTTAATTACTTGTATTTAAATATCTGGAATTATAAGACTGGCTCGAAACACCTTAATACACGTTAAATGGAATGTACAAGAAATTACATTTTGCCAAAACAATATTCAAAAAGTGGCCATTCAGTTATCTCATTACTGTTTTCTTCATGCATATCAAAAGGGATTTACAGGGAGCAATGAAGTCATCTTTCTGAATTACACTCTGCATATAAATAGCTACTTAGCATGGTTATTCTTGGCTATTTCTTTGATCTGCCCCAGACTGCTTTCAGCTAGCTTTGTCTTGATCTCACGTAGCAAAATATCTCTAATGTTGTTTTTTTCCTGTCTGTTTGCAGAATGATTCCCATGATTAACAGAGCCTTTGTCGTCACAAACCTTGTCCCGGGGATGCAGTATGACCTGTGTGTCTTGGCTATCTGGGATGACACTGCCACCACACTCACTGCCACTAACATCGTCGGCTGTGTCCAGTTCATCACTAGGGAGGACTACCCACAGTGTCAGTCCCTTCACAGCGGCTTCATGGGTGGCACCATGATTCTGGTGATTGGCGGCATCATTGTGGCCACGCTGCTGGTGTTTATCATCATCCTCATGGTGCGCTATAAGGTGACCAGTGGGATCCAGACTAGTAAATTACCCACAGTGAGCAATACATACTCACAGACCAATGGAGGAGTAAACAGGTTTAATGGTGCCCCACCACAGGTCAAGTCCACAGTTGTTGTCATGCGTGAGGAAATGGTAGAGTTTAAGTGTGGATCCCTTCAGAGTAGCCTCTCTTCATCATCTTCCTCCTCCAACTCATTAGACAGCCAAATGGGAAGAGGCCCTGGTGACCGCTACAGTGTACAGGGCAGTGAAAGCAGCACCCTCCCCAGCAGCAAGTTTAGGAGGCATGGGCACAGCACCAAAGCACGACAAAGTCTGGACCACCTGCTAGGGGCCTTCACCGCACTGGAGCTGCGAGGGATGGCAAAGGACCAAGGGGCTTCCTGCTCCTCCACCATTCCCAATGTAAAGACCACAGTGGCTGTGGCACCACCATCTGATAAAGAACCCCTACTCGGGAGAGCTGAGTCCACAACCATGCTTGGACGTATTCTAGGGTTTCCCCAGGAGGGAAAGCCTAAGAGGAGCCACTCGTTTGACATGGGTCACGTAGGGGCGGAACAGTGCCGCAGCACCCAGCCGCGAAGGATCAGTAACATCTGGACTAAGCGCAGTCTGTCTGTTAATGGCATGCTGCTGCAATATGAGGACAGTGGAGATGAGAAGCCGTCCTTTGAAAGCTCTGAGTGGGTGATGGAGAGCACAGTTTGAGAACAGAGGAATTGCGCAGTCCATGGCTAAACAATTAATCAAATCAGACACTAAAGAAACTTGAGCATAGAGCGAGAGGATTTCAAAGGGAGCTGTCTTTGGTACTGCATGAAGTTCAACCATGTGAATAATGTTTAAAAGATGTAAGAAAAGACAGAGAAAATCTATAGATAACTGGCCATGATTGAAACTTTCCGACAGTGATGACTTTATTTGAATAATGCTCAGTTTTTAAACAAATAGACGTTACCCATGGAATAAACCCCAATCCACAGTCAAAAAGAAAGATAAGGAATTCTGTATGGACTTTGTGCATCTGTCAAAGGACCTGATTACCAAAAGGATTTGGTTTGAGCGTGGAGAACTGGATCACAATGTTATGGACCTTTCAGTGTGATACAGGATCACTGGAACAGTAGAGAGAGGCCAGAGGAGCTATAACAGTAAAGGATTAAAAGAGAGTCATTTTTATTTTCATCTGTGTTTTTCTATCAATTTTACTATTTATTATTTTGGGTTATTCATCAGAAGGCAGAGACGTAGCTCAGTAAAGAGGTTGTAGTTCTCACGCAGAAGCTCGTCTCTCACACAGCCATTTCATTCACTTTCAGGCAAACTGACAACAAAATTTATGCCCTAGGTATTAGTAACACTGAACTACAGAAAGCCAGTCTTGTATTTCTACCTCAGGTTATGTATGAAATGAGGTTCTTCATATGTGGCAGTAAGAAAAAAATCACACCTGCTCAAGATGGATCAGAAACAGATCTAGACGCAAAGTACTTTGCTTGTCCTCGGAGAACTAATTGGCCTCCAAGCAGTTAGAGCCAGAATTTTTCTCCCAAATGGTTGGTGCTGGTGGCAGCGCTCCCTGTAGGCTAAAAGGCCATTGGTGTAAACAGTTCTTGCCTTGGGGTGCTGTTTCAGATGCTATCGGTACATATTACAGTAGCCAGATGAGAGTGATGTTTAAAATCAATCAAGCCCATTTAATCATTTGCCCAAAGCAGCTAACATTATGATGTATCACCAGGCTGTGATTCTCTTCAGGCTACACAAATAGGAGAGTACAATGATTACTCATTTAGCCAGGTTAAATTGAGGAATTTGTCATTTATCAGCTGGATAAAAGTCATTGTGCTGCTTATGTGAGGATACTCCACAGAGAAAACAAGGTGGGAGATAATTTATTAAGAGCCAATAAGAAGAAAAGTCTGGAAATCTGCTTCACCAGATTGCATGATGCATAACCTTTTTTTTTTTTTTTTTTTTTGACTTGCTTTACAAGAGGAAAATGAGAAAATCGTCTTTCATTCTCTTTCATACAGAGCTGTACATTGCAGTAATATTCTTTGAATTAGTCACTTTTCAGATCACTGCCTACGATCAATTGCATTTTAATGCCTTTCTTGATATTCTGTTGGACTGAATCACATTGTGGTTTAGTCTCCTACTCCTACAGTAGGTGTACTGTTCTGTATATTGGCATATTTTTTGTACAATAACTGGGTGAGAATGTAAATGGGATGGGATGTGGGGGAGGGGGGGTGGAATTGTGAAGTAGTCATTTTATTTTCATGTGAAGCAAACAGTGAGAAGGTGCTTTACTGTGCTGTACCAACATGGACAGTGTTAGTTGGCTCACTGAAAGGGGATTTTACATGGTTCAGGAAGTGGGGAGTGGAAAAGTAAAAACTAAAGGGTTGAGTCGCTCACATCACTGAAACATATGTTTTCTCATTAACCTCTGAAGGTGATTTTTTTCTTTTTTTTTTAAATGCCACAGAGATGCATGTCTGGCACTTTAAACACAATTTAAATATTTTCTTAACATGAATGAGTTTCCAACCATTCTTAAATAAGAATAACCGAGTCATTTATTAAAATATTACTTGTTACCAATCTGTTTTTTAAATGAAAATCATTCATTAAATTATTTTTCCTCATTGTTACAACCTTGTCTCACGCAGACACCCACGTCAGATAAGACATTAATCACTTATGACTCTCAAACTCAAGCTAAATGAATTTTAAGTGTAGCACAATAACAAGTGTTACAGCATGGAAAAACAGATGAGACAATTCTTCCAAACGATATGGGATATTTTTCTTGGATTAACAGTTCCATCATCACCTAACTGTTTGAGGATTTAAAACAGATGTTAAAAACTAGGGATCAAGATCTGAGTCGTTCCAGTATCTCAATCCCATACTTGGATGACTCCTACATTAAGTTATTGAAACATTTCTGCAGCAGAGAAAACTTTAGATGAAGTTTTCTCTTTTCTTTGATAAAAGATGTATGTCACAACTGTATGTGTTTTTTGTGGTTTATTTTACTTTATTTTTTTATTTATTTAAATTTTTTTCACAAAGTATTAAAGCTTTCGTCTTTCTGACATCTATTTGTTATGTTTTTTTTTGTTTGTTTTTTTTTTTTAACATTATCTTGAAAGCCTGTGTAACATCTGGATTGCATCAACGTATTTAAAACAAAAAAAAAAGCTATATTTTTTGCCAAAGGATTACTCCAGAGTTTTTTTTTTTCTTTTTCTTTTGTTTTTTTTTTTTTTTTTTTGTCTTACTCATGAAAGGATGTTGCAGAAAACTTTGTTTGGACACTTGAAAGCAGTTTGCTAACATTAATGTAGAGTATTTCTCCATAAAACTGACATTTTCAGCGCTTCGTACAAGTAAAACAGGAAATAATGCCTTGAATCAAAATTTAAATTCACTGTATAAGAAATTCAAGTGATCTTCAATGACAGCAGTAAAACCTTGGGGAATTGTAAACTAAGGTTTTTACCACATTAATCCCTCAATTGGATCAGTAATGATTTAATGAAATATTAAGACATACAGCAAATAACATGTTTCCATATTTCTCCAGAGAAAAGTGAGAAAATGATCATTTGAATGATTTGTGTGAAGCGACTCTTCGACCTCTCTGCCTGTCACATGATGTAACATCCCCCTCCACTCTGCTAACTAACACTTTAAATTTAAATGTGTATCTGACTCGACATAGACATGATTCTCTCCTAAGGTTCTAGAAAAAAAACAAAAACAAATAAAAAGAATTGTTTCAGTGTGAAAACATTTTGCTACAGAAGAATATAAAATATTGATTCATTCCTATGAACCAAACTGACTCCTTTGTGTTTTCTTTTCTTGCATCAAGTCACACTGCTTCATGGGTTCCATAATTAAACTTTTTAAAAAATAATCTTTCTGATTTGTAAGGGATGTCCTACTGTGCCTCCCTACAAAACACATGGCTTTAAAGGTGTCCTCATCTTTCTGTCGTTGCTTGCCACAGATGGGACGAGGGTTTTCCTCCTGAGGTCCAGCTGCTGTAATCAGGCCAGGTGCTGCTGACTCACCTCAACACTGTCCTTATTACGAATCACCTGTACATGCAGCTCCTGGCCAGATCCCATAATAAGGCCTTAATGGAAAGGTGCTTACAGCAGCACAGAGTAAATATAATCTCCACAAGGGGCAAGTGCTGCATGATAAGGCCGCGATATGCACGTGATGAAGGCGTTAGAGGAACATGACCACTGATGTCAAACAGAGGAAAAGCTATTATTATTAGGCTTTGTGCTGTGACATGTGAGATATAAACAGACAAGCAGGGGGAGTATGGAAGCAGCAGGTTTTAATAGATTTGTTTAAGTGCAAATATCAGAGGTTCTTCTGATCAGAAGTAAGCACATTCCTTCAGCAAATATGAGAAAATTCTTTTTTTTATTTTTACACTGTGTTTATGTGTAATAGCTGCATACAACTCACAGTATTAATCTGTTTACTAAATTGTTATTTACTAATTTAATTTTAGCTATGTACAAAACCAAAAGCTGAACATGAGCTTGTGGTACAGGACATCAGATCTGTCTATCTATCTGGTATTTATTGGTAAATGGTTTGCATTTATATAGCGCTTTTCTGTATCTGGAATGGTACCCAAAGTGCTTTACATTATACATCACATTCACCCATTCCTTCGTTGAGGGTGGACACTGCTATGCACGGCGCTAACCACGACCCATCAGGAGGATCAGGATTTGGTGTGTTGCTCAGGGACACCTCGACATGAGCCCGTTCGGGCCGGTATCGAACCGGCAACCCTTGGGCTACAGGAGGACCACTCTACCCACTGAGCCACGCCACATCTATCTATCTATCTATCTATCTATCTATCTATCTATCTATCTATCTAGAATTATTATTATTATTATTATTTATGGTCAATGTGTTTGAGTAATAAGTGCAAAAATGGCTAATTCTTCTCCTGATGTGTTGAATGAAACAGGTTTAACCCTTTAGGGCATTGGAGTTTTTAAAGTTTTATTAGGCATACTGTAAATGAGAAAAAAATGTTAATTATGAACCAGCGCTTTTGATGCAAGTGAATTTACTCTAATTTCATATTGTGGTATCACAGGTTGGCAGCCATATTATATTTCATAACTTTAACTATATGATAAAAAACTTCCCTCACCAAACCTCCCATGGGCTGAGTGGCTGCTCATCTCAAGCTCAGGTCCTCTACCAGAGTCCTGGAAGCATGAGGGTCCTCCGCAGTATGTTAGCTGTTCCTGGGACTGCATTATTCTGGATGGAGATGTCTGATGTTTCTCCAGGTATCCGTTGGAGCTACTATCTGTTGAAGCTAGTGTGGGGGACACGGCCACCAGTGCTCCAATGACCACTGGTCATCCTTTACCTTTATGATCCTTCACCTTCCAGGCTTTCTCCAGTTCTTCCTTGAGTCCTTGGTATTTCTCCAGTTTCTCATGTTCTTTTTCGTCCACAGCCAGTGCTTGAGGGCCGATTCACATGTCTGCCATCTAGTGGTGGACAATGGTAACAGATTTCAGTTCTCTTTCTGGAGACGTGGCCTGGTGTGTTTCAGTTTTACAACTTTAGTGCTTAGTGGGTTAATAATGCTCTACTCCAATCATTCTCTTATCATTTGGATTGTGACCACAAAACACAGCTGCGTTTAATTAATTTTTCATTTACAAAGTATTACATACTATAACATTTTCATTAGACGATGAAAATTCCTCATTATGGTGGTTAAATTCTGTTAAACTCAACAGTAGTAGTAGAAAGTTTAATTCTGGAGCATGGCAATCTATTTTTTGTGATTTTGCCACCACATGCTGTTTTGGCATCACTAAGTGAAATCTGGAGTTTGATATCGTGCAAATGGAAATACATACTTTGTTAAAAGCAGATGTTTCCCGTGTACAGAAATAAAGCTGATTTGTTGACTTTCATTTTCATGCTGCCTGCTGGGATCTATCATACTAATTATCTTTCTTCTCCTTCATCTCTGACCCTCACAGTCAGTGTTTTATATCAAGTTTTATTTGGCAGGCCAATAACCCATTTTAGTATTTTATGTTTTTTTTGTTTGTTTCTTTTTTTTTTGTTCAGTTACTTTGATGCAGCTCTGCATTTCATCTATCCATCTTGTATGTGTGAACCCAGCCTGCAGCAGTTTGTTTTCAGTTGTTATAAAGGCTCACCAGACTACATTGGAGGTCATGGCAAAAAGTTTGCATAAGGTGGGAGGAAGGGAGGGGGGGCTCTCATATTCCCATTAAAAGTGGGTGTCCATTACAAAATGCTCTCTGAAAGCAAACCTTATCTATCATCAGCCTGTGAGCCCTCACCACCATGTTCATGGGGACTCTTTCCTCCCAGAATGCTGCATTAATAACCACAATATTAATAACACAGGAGGGAAAATTGGCGACAAAGTTGTTTTGCCAGAGATAAGTTTGAAATGTGAGCCTGCCAGACATTATTTAGTCTCGCCTCACAACTGCTATCTTCTCATTCTTCCTGTAAGAAGGACTTAAGTGATACTTTCTGGTTGGTGTTATTATGTGTCAGGCTGCTAAAAAATGCTCTTTTGGATGGATAGAAAATGCAATCACATCACCGCATTATTACATTTACTATCATTTATGGAGGTTCTCATGAGGGTGTTGCATATTCTTAAACTAATAATGCAAATCCATTTCTAAAAAAATCAAATCTGTCAAAATGAAGACATTTTAATGTAACTCTGTCCTCTTACTTTTACATAAGCAATAATCATAGAAGCTGTCACAAGTATCCAGATGTCCATGGTCTATGATGGATGGGTACGTGTGAGTTGGTGTTAGCTGGGACTGTAGCACTGACAGTGTTTTTATTTGATTGTGTTTTTTTTTATGTTCCAGAGTTTTAAAGAGAGTTTAGACATCTGCTGCAATAGACTTACTTACGTTTGTCAATGACTGCATTCTGCTCCTTTCTCTTTTAAGACCTCCCACTGACAGGCCCATTGTGCTCTGGTTGGTTAGCTTTGTCAATTATAAATAACAGAGATGACACAAGTATTTGTCATTTCCACAAAATTTTATTTATTTATTTACTTACTTACTCACTTACTTACTTACTTATTTTTTGGTTTATTTATTTTTGTATTTGACTGAGACACTGGCAAAACCACTTAGGCAAAATAATGGTAAAAAAAAAATATTTAGGTGGAAAGTCTGGATAGTTTTGTTAACTATTTGATACCTTGATTGGTTGGATTCCGCTGAAAAGTGAATCATAAACCAATTTTAGCCCAGTGCATGTGTGCAGTTTAGACTTATACCATGTTGAAAACTATTTGTTAATGTTACTATATCTTTTGTTACATTGCCATCACAGCTTTCTTTTTTTTTTTTCCTTCTTCTTTTTCTCTGGAAAAGTAACAGGGCACTCGTTCAGATAAAATGCTGATATGTTCATTTGCAATCAAGTTTTTGGAAAATAATTGATGTCAGCAGTGAGGTAAGAAGGCAACTCAAGAACGTCTTCTGTCAGACAAAATAAATTATCTTGGTTTTAACTCTGGGCTGTGCTACTGCAGACATTTTATGTGCATTAAAAATGTACCAAAAGTGAAGGAAAACCCCATAAAAACACAGCAAGGCTATGCATAAAAATGTGCATTAACTTAGACTGCACTGAAATTAAGCATTATCTAAGTTAAGATAGTTTATCTACTTAAAACCATGCTAGCTTTTGTAATCTATAATGATAAGTTGCTGGTAATATTGTGTTAATGTAAAATACAATACAATGCAACCATAAAATAATACAGTATAATATATCTGTGCTACTCATGTATGAAAAGTGCTTTATAATTAAAAATGTGATTGAATTGAACATTTTCCCCTTGGAGAAATTGGAGAAATTGCTCCACACATATTCATCCACCAATGAACTAAAATCATAGTTGTCAGTTTAGAGGAAAATTTTCAGCAGACGTTCCTGAAAATCTCCATCACTTTAAGTCATGTAATAGTCACATGTGGCAGCCCAAGAATTTACCATGTCATTACAGTATTGGTAGGATTTTATTACATTAATATCCATTTTCTGGGGCATTTTCTCTTTATGTAACAGTTTTCTATCAATCTTACTCCTTTATTTCTTGTTAAATTATGTAAAGTTCTACCTTGTGAGAAGTGATTCCTGCTGGTGACTCATCGACTTTCCCTCCTGTGATGCCCCTTCATTACGCCTGAGCTCCCCAAAACTTTAACTGCAGGCGAACGATGCTCAGTTTCCAACTATCCAATCACTGTGCACCTCTGTTGCTTCAACACCTCTGCACCTCCATTGATTCTCCTTCCAGCACCTCCACACTTTCATCTTTCAGCTCAAGGACACCTGCCGTATCTTTGAGCTTGACCTCATGTGAGGGGAAAGATTCTGACACAGAATTCACCTCTGCCTGCCGTCAATAGCTCTGTATGCATGTCAATACTTTATGGAACACGTCGCTGACAAGAAACAGAACTTGTATCTTTACAAAGTGAAGCCTACATATTCCAATCACATAAAAAGATTTTGACTTTTTAACAGTTGTTTACTCAACAGATAATATTTTGATAATGCATCATGCACTTGACAAGTAATCATCATAGTCTGACTATGGAAAAGCTTAAATATATTTATGCTTACTTGATGTACACAGGGGAGGATTAAGTCGAAGTCCAAATCTAATTCCTGACATGCATCAGGAAAAAATGTGTCTGGGAACAAACATAGGAGCAATTATAAGTTTATGACCGTTTTTGCTGAATCGAATTATTGTGCTGTTAAAATAAAATAAGTTATGTCCAAAAGCTTTGCTTGCAGATGTATCTATAAGCTTCTCTCAGAGATATAATGTTTGCTTTCAATTAAAGCGCTATTGTTAATGACAAAGGTGCTGCGAATATTGGTCATTTTTTTAAATTCTACTTGGTTTTACTCAGTTTGTTCAAATCTTGCAACTTGTTTTATCCCAAAATCTTTGCATCTTGTTCTTCATTCTTGTAACAAACAGTGAAGCAACTGAGCACATTCAAGCTCAAAATGTATTTTCCAGTTAACTGTGGGAACTAACCGAGGAGCTGTGCTTCACCTAAAAAGTGTCAAGTACAAGGAAACATAACCACAAATAAATAGTTTAGTGTCTGCTGTGGATCAAGGCATTTTCTTTTCCTTGGTTCTTGAAGACATTTTGCCTCTCATTCAAAAGGCTTTTTCAGATCTAACAAATAGAAGTTCTATTTTTTCTTTTTTTTAATAACTACATCCATGTATCCCACTATGTGCACATAGGAGATGTTCTCTAAACCCTGCAAGACAAACCGTGTTCTTATCAGAGATGATGGTCATTTACTGCAAATTTTGGCTATTGTGTTTTGTTGGGATTTACAATTTGTAGAGTCTCGCACATCTAAACACACACATCTGGTAAATTAATCTAGAATGGAAACAATAATTAAAGTGCCACAACTCATCGCTGCAGCTGAGGCCACTGGAGCC
Organism: Melanotaenia boesemani; assembly: GCF_017639745.1. NCBI lineage: Eukaryota > Metazoa > Chordata > Actinopteri > Atheriniformes > Melanotaeniidae > Melanotaenia > Melanotaenia boesemani. The sequence goes on from NC_055701.1 coordinate 5,109,896, forward strand.
CCTCACAGATAAAAATTTTGGCCATGGAAGGTCGTAATTTATTCACGTTTTTTGTTGTTGGAGGAAAAGGCAACCATGAATTACTCGTCACTCTTTGCATGCAGGTAATAATAATAATAATAAATTTAGTTTTATGTTAATGAGCTTTTGTGCAATTCATTAAAAATGTCTTTATAATGATACCTTTAATATACAAACAAAAACACTGTAAAACAGGCCTAAACACATTCTTACTTCTGTCTTTACCTTTTTTGGACCACAAACATTTAAACGGAATGTGTAGAAATTTTATTGAGTTGTTTGTTTTTATTGTTTTGTTGTTATTGAGTATGAACTTATTTTTAATTTATAGACATTTCCTGTTTATTTATTCCCTTTTTGTGATTGTTTTTACTGAGTTCCAAAAAGTAAACTTAAACTAAATAAACAACCTTATTATGCTTTTACAGTCACTGCTATGCTCATCTTTACCACTAGATGTCAGTCATTTTTTACACATTGTACCTTTAAAAAAAAGAGGTTATGCCACTAATGCAATTCAGTGAGCCTTGTGACCTACAGATACCGAATCCTTCTTGGAACGTATTTTAAATGTTCAAAGAACAAAACTTCTGACCATGTTTATTTCTTTACTGCAGGTATCACCAACTCCGAACCTCTTGGGTCAGAGTTTAATTGTTTAATGCTTCAACACACCTGATTCAACACATTGAAGCTTGCTGTGCACCAGCCTCTTAATGACCCATCAATTTGAGTCCAATCTGTTGCAGCAGGGAAACATGCAGTTTGGCCCAAGAGGTCAGGAGTCGGTGATCCCTGCTCCACTGAATCCAATCACGTTGCTTCACAAACTGAAGACATAATTAAGAGGCGTTGCCTCATTGTACTTCAAGCAAAACAAGCTTCCACAAGTTCTTTCTTCCAGAAAACAATCTACAATCAAAGATATCATCATTTGCAACAGAATTTCTCTGAAAAAGGAAAACATGGCTAACTGCATCAGCCATATACAGATGTGAAAATTGTGCTTTTTGCTATAATTCAGCAGATGCTAAATCTTTCAGTCTTTTGCATGCCAGAAAGAAAATTCCAATTAAAGAATTTATAAACTGTCAGTCTGCCATTGTGATGTTCATTTTATCATGTCATTGTGGTTTAGCATATTTTGGATAGACCAACTGACCTGTGAAACAACAGCTACCACAACATAAATTAGCAGTCTGCAGAGCAAATATGGATTATGCAATTGCAACGCACTATGCTGAAGCATACCATGACTCACCCTCCTCACTGATGTTTTAGTGAATATGGGGGTTAAAACATCAACCAAAGTAGGCAAACATCCAAAGAAAATGGCCCAAAACATGTGAACTGGAAATAATAATGACCTTAGCCTCAGATGTTTCTTGACCTGAGAATTTTATTCTGGAAGTGTCTATTCAAAGTGTTAAAAGTGAGAGCTGGGAGTCACATGTATAGTTCACCTTGTCATAGGAACAAGATGATTGGATGTTAGCATTTTGGGAATCTTTGAACAGTGTGGGCATAGACACACAATCCTGATGTTAAAATTAAGAGCAATGCATACAGAAACAGCCTCAGAACAAGCAGGAATACAATAACGGGTCAAAACAAACGGGATGCATGATCTCATCTTCACATTCTCATCCTAGTACAGAAAGTATGCAGCCATACTCATCTGTGTGAATACACTTATGTGCTCAAAAGTGAGGTATGAAAGCAAAATATTTGAGAGACAGTGGACCTCTGACTGAGTTTGCAGCACTTCACTGTAGAGAACAAGTAGCTCCAGTAAAATCTGATGCTAAGTGAGAACCTCCCTCTGTTCAAGTTCAGGCAGGATTTGAATAAATGTTCATAGAACTCCAGTGATCACATGTTTTATTCCTCTTGAAGTAGGTGATGTCATGCATTACAAAATAAATCTATGGGTTTATTTTCCTTTTGGTTTAGCTCAAATGAAGCTTCTTGTAGAGAGTTGTGAAAAGCTTTTAAAGCAGCAGCACTCGTACGAGCCAATAATACTGTGATTGATGCTGACCTTTGTGACTGATTAAAGACCCACTCTGATGAAAATCATGTTTTTCATGTTGTTCACATGTCCATGTGGCATTTATCTGACGCTGGAGGACATATCTTGTTAAACATTTGATCAAAATGGCTTTTCTGTGTATTTCTGCATTTAAATTATTGTGAACCAATGGTGGCAGAAAAAGGCCACGCATTTACACGTCATAAACCCACAGGGCCAGGCCACAAGCTCCTGCTCCGCCTTCTCCACCCACTCTGACTCTGAGGACGAACAACAACTATGTGCAGTAGCAGGTTGCTAATCACTGTTAGCTTTCATTATTTACCGAAAACCTTTGCTGTGAGAGAACAATGAATTAGGTTTCTCGGTCATCACATTATAACAAGCCATGGCGGTTTGCAGTCAAGACTTTAAGGAAGACATGGGTCAGCATAGCTCCGGGAGGGGGGAGGGCACTGAGCAGCACTGACTCCACCCACAACTCAGAGGCAAATTGCTAATGAGGTACTGGTCCTCTTCAGAAGCAGAGTCCTGGAAAAGGGCACAGGTTTTGTGATTTTTGCCAAAAACTTCATGATCACAATTTAAAGACCACTGACAACATTTTAAATAGTTCCAAATAAGCATTGGAATGGGTCGGTAAGGGTATATGTCCAAACATGCCCATTGACAAGATGCAAGCTGACTGAATCCTGGTTTGATGAGGAGAGTCAGTATGCCCTCTGCACAGCAAAAGGCTCATGAAAACTCTTCTTTTACAATCAACCTCCTGATAAATTACAACAACTGTAACCAAGACAACCTGATACAAAGATGCCAACAGTTCAACACAAAAGGGTGTGACTTTAAAAAAGTCCAATTTTTGGCTATGACAAATACTATGGTTGTAATTGTAATGTTTTAATTCTCTAGTCAATTGACAAATAAGGATGATAGGCTTTAAAATGGTACAAATAAACCTCTTTCCCTCAGTTCTAGAACTCTGTCTGCATTTGGGTCTGCACATCCACTGCTTTGTGACACAGTGTGACATTGCAAAGTTACAGACTGATCTGCCAAAAATCACAAGCTGGATCATGGAAAACAAATATTATCCAAGGTTTCATTCAAATGATAAAAGTAATGTTATGTATCGATTCTTGAGAGCTGTGCCTGAAACACTGAGCACCGCATAATGAAGCTCAGTGTGACATCTGAGGCGCAGCATGATGTATCTCAGCAGTTCACCTCATCTCACCCCTTTGTAGAACATTGTGTAAATGTCAGTCAGTAAATAGAGCGGAGGAAGTGTTTGTAGCCATGAACCATTCCTCTTGGTGACTCCTATCGCCAACGCAACGGCATCCACAGCCATGTCATCCAGCTGTTTGGGATGATGAATGGAACCAAACTGCTGCATCCAACAGTAACAGGTATATGTTTTAGACCTGCTTGCTGTTCTCATGCATAAACATTGCCTCTGTAATTGAACAGAGGTATTTTCTTCCTCTAAAACAAGCATTATGAATATTTTATGCTATACTTTCAAGTTGTAAATGTTCAAGGAAATAAGTTCCAACCATAAATTGAATGAAGGTAAAGGCTATTTTCTGAGCCAGGTCTGAAAGGTAAGCAGTCACCCTCCAGGTTCTATCTATTTTGTTTGCTTACCTGTGTGGAAATTGGATAGAGAATGGTGACACTTTCAATTTATTCTGTTGTTTATACATATTTCACAAAAATAAAAGCATAGCAGCAACAATGAATTTGAAACAGTGTGTTTTGGGTGTTCAGTGAAAGGAAACACATTATAAAGACACTCAATCGATTTTACTCTCCTTCTGTGATTCTGTTTCACAGTATATTAAAAAAAACAAAAAAAACAAACAAATACAGTACAACCACCTTGTAGCAATGTGCATGGTGAGTGCATGGTGAAACTAAATTAACCTTAGAAGTGTATCCTTTCTTCAAGAACTAACTTGAGAGCGAACTTAGAGCTAGAACTAACTAAGAGCAAACCTAAGGGCCATTATTAAATAAAGCGAAAGGTAACTGAATAATAATATCTTACCTGCCTATTTTTAAATCTCTACATAAACCCAAATCTCATTCACAATCAGGACCTCCCATATTTGAGCTAGTCTTTTTATTTTAATTACTATATTTTTGTTCTACCAAATAAAAATATATACTTTATGATTAATATCATCATCAACATCATTTGAATGATGTTATTAAATCATTATAATTACAATCAGTTCCTGTTTCCGCTTTTTTTGAGAAATATTTCTCGAGATATTTGCAAGCCATGTGTGTGTGTATGATTAATCCAACTATAATCACCAAATGTCACGATAACTTAAAGGACATAATACATTCTTTATGTTGTTGTGATTATTGACAAGGAGTCATTGACTAGCTCTGAGGAATGGTTGTGGACATGGACATCAGAAAATTGCTCTATAGAAACATGAAGGATGAAACATGCGTAAGGTGTCATGCTGCTAGAATCAATCAGTTTATGCAGCTTGGATGATGTCACAAGATCTAGTAAGATATCAGATGCTGCAGCAACTGCATGCATGTGTCCCTTCTTCTCTTCTGCCTCTGGACACATCATCTACAGCTGGATAAAACTCGGTCTGACCCACCCTTATTAAGTGCAGTGAGTCGCAGTTACATTTTGTACTGACAGTATTTATTATGTTAGGGTCTTGTCTGCTGCAGATGTTTCCTTTATGTTTTACAGAGATGAAGTTGCAGAAAGTTAAACAGCTGGTGGAGCTCTACTAGCCTTTCTCAGTAATAAACTTATGCAGGTTTATTACTTAGCGTCCCGCCACGGTTCCTCTTTGACTGGGCTGTAGAAGTGTGTTGACTGGCAAGAACATGATGAAAACATCTGTGCTGAGAGTCTGTGTTTTTCTGTGAGAAATACGATCTGTGCTGCTGAATGTATCTCACATAATATCACCGATTATGTTCTTTCATTAACTGATCTCAACCTCAGACAGCCTGTCATTTAATTATAAAGTCTGATTATTGGACGAACAAAAGATTTTTTTCTTTTTATAATAGAGGAAACTACTTCTCTTTAATGGCATTCTTTACCCAATCTGCTTTGATATGGGACAAATATTTAATCATCAATCTAATTTAAGTCTGTTTAAATAATTTTAGAGTCATAATAAAGGCAACACATGAGATTTTGAAAGACGTGAAAATATCAGCATATGTGTTACTGGTAAAAAAAAAATAAATGTTAAGATGACACAGATGAAAAACTTTTTTTAGGCTTCCCAAAAAAAAAAGGAACAAACAAAAAGTCTTTCAGCATGAATATGAAGATCCATTTGGAATGATGCAGCAGTAGCTCAGAGCCTTCATTAAATCATAATATAATATGTGAACACTATCTCTGCAAAGGTCAGCTTGAGGTTTAAGAGAAAAAGTTTAGGGGACGTCTCCAAAATGGCCCTTTTGGCAAAACCTGACACCATGTTTTCAAAGTCCACCCAGTTATGGGATCTCATGTTTCAAAATGGTTACTGGGGCGATGTGGCTCAGTGGGTAGAGTGGTCGTCTTGTAGCCTGAGAGTTGCCATTCGATCCTTGGCCTGTCGAGTTCATGTAGAGCGTCCCTGAGAAAGACACAGAAACCCAAATTGCTCCTGATGGGTCGTGGTTAGCACCGTGCATAGCAGCTTCCACCCCCAACGCAGGAATGGGTGAATGTGATGTATAATGTAAAGCACTTTGGGTACCATTCCAGATACAGAAAAGCGCTATATAAATGCAGACCATTTACCAATAAATATGCTGATAATACCAAAATGTGTATTTTAAAGTAAAGAAAATATCTTTAGCAGCTGTAGTTAGGATTCAGGAAAATTTCATGCCTCGCTTAATAAGACTGTGAAGGGCTTTAGCATACCTGAACGTTTCCAAAGATAATGCATGACTACACCTGATTAACAGCTAATGTTTGTTGCAAGAATGTTTCATGACCATGCCCCCTAACGCATGTATTCATCAAGACATGTTAGCAATGACACACAGACCAGCTGTAGCATTTGCCACTGGCAGGTTAAGAGAGAAAATCTAATTTTCTCGTTTCAACTCAAGCTTTTGTGAAATGTCCCTGAACTGCTGAGGTCAGAGCCAACAGTGATCCAAGAAAGAAAATCTGCTCAATGAGCAACAGGGCCAAGGCTCATTGCTGCACCTGGAGCCATTACTAGTCCATGCTGTTGATAAAATGAAAGGACTACTGCAGCTGCTGAAAACACTCATAGTGGTTCTAACAAAAAAGGGTCTGCAGTTAAATGCATATAAAGTGGAAACATGAGCATCAGAAATGCAACACAAAACCATTAAACAACTGATCAGTCATGCTTTCTTTCATATCTTATGGATGAACAGATCTGTGTCGTCTACCAGACATGGCACCAGGATGCACTTTTGATGTCAGTGGCCTCTTTTTGAATAATATTGAGCCCTGCCCTAATCAGTATTAAAAAGAACAAAACAGTAGAAAGGTTTGTGTGAATTTGTGTGTGTGTGTGTGTGTGTTTTATGTCGTACTGCCATTGTTTGTCCAGCCCTGTGTTGGCAGGGATCTCTTGGTTGTACTATCCAGAATTCCCTGATCATTGTTTTGATTTGACTTGACGTCTTTTCACATAATAAACTCAGCTTTATTAATATACTTTATCAAGCACATAATAGCAATATAAGAATGAAACTATTAAAACAGCTAAATAAAACAAGTAAAATCTTACATACCTTTCACCATTTCCATGTTTGTAGCTCCTTGATCAACACAATGTGACACAATTTAGATCAAGGAGCCAAGTGCATACATTTTAATGCTCTGACTGTAGCCTTCCCACTCTGTCAACACCCCATTAATCCCCAATTTATATGTTCATTGCTTGCTGTTTTTGATGGATAAACTAAAAAATGCTAAAATGACTTTTTTCCCCTTTTTTTCAAATAGACCTTTTATAATAAACCTTCAAGTGTTCAAATATCATAATTTTCCCCAAAAGATGACTCTTTAATACAAATAGTACTGACAGAAACCTTTAAGATGAACTAAATATGCTTTATGCAGCACCAGTGAAACACAAGATGCAGTAATAAAAGAAGGAAAAAAAAATGCTGCGTTCAGTGAAAAACTAATACCTGAGGTGTACACAAATAATCCATCCTAAAAGACAGTTTTAAGTATGCAAAATGCTGTAATGCTTGTACAAACTGCTTCTGCTCAGGAGGTGAATTTTCTTAGCTAAAATTATCTGCAAAATTTAGTTGGAGATGGAAGCATCTGTTTTTAAATGAGTACAAACTGGCCAGTGTGTGTCCTTGTGCCAGCAGTACTCAGATTTACCAATCCCTTGAGATAGGGTTTTGGACAGTGTTTCCCAGACAGACGTGCAGTGTAGTTCCAGTAAAAGCTACCTCCACTTTCTGTGTCCTGAAAGTGTACCTTCTAGTTATGTCAGAAATCCCTCAGGATTACCTGAGGAAACTGCTGACAAACACACATGATAAATGAGAGAAACAGGACGCAGCTTAGGCTGGAAGCAAGGAATTGTAATGCTTACTAAGACTCACTGTGGAAAGCTTACTGCATTTAAAGGGACTGTTTAATGAAAAAAATAAATAAATAAATAAATAAAACATTATTGCTCAAATCTGGTCTTGGAGGTACAATACCCTGCATGTTTTTGATTTTTCCCTGTTTACATGCAAATGACTCAGCGATGGCCAGGCTCATGAAACAGGATGTTGAGGACATCCTTTTAATTTGAATCAGGTGTGTTAGAGGAAGAAAATGTCTGAGCTGAATTTGGAAAATTCTGAACTACAACTACAAGTACAGCTTTAAAACGAAACTGAAAGAGACAGTTGTTTAGTGTCAAAGAACATTGGCATTGTCAGGGTTACATTGGTGGTTGTTAGCAGGAATCGAGATGCCTGGTACTATTTGCATAGTCAGAATAAACAGTACATTATTATTATTATTATTATTATTATTATTATTATTATTATTATTATTATTATTAATTTTATTATTATAAGCAGTTGACCAATTACTAAGTGTCCTTTTAACATTGTTAAATTTTACCATGATTGTGTATTAAGATTAAACAATGGTAATTATTGTAAATAGTAGATAGTACTGTATGTCTAACAACAGTTATGAGATTTTGTCATAAATTTAGTATTTATTTTATGAACGGTGGAAAACTGGCAGAGGAGTAAATAAATTGGTATTGTACACAAACTAGACTAAAATGCATTTTAGCACCAAGGATGTGATAACTCATAACTAAGTGTGATTGTATCAGTTTGTGCTGCTGCATGTTATTATCTTGCAGTTTTACTTATAACCTGAGCAGGTTTATAATGTGATGTCCCAATCACAGCTGTGCTTTTAAGCTATATGAAAACGGCAGCTAGTTTAGCCAGAAAAGTCGCCTCCACTCTGGCTATTTTAGAAGTGTTTATCACACTTGAGAATCCTTAGAAAAATAATCTTAAATTTCAACTAAACAAAAGCAGCATAAAGTGAGCAAAAGACTGAAAGTGAAAAAACATCATACACATCAGTAGGACCAGATTTAATTAAGCTTACTGGCTAAGAATGTGAAAAACAGTGTGTGCTTTTAGTGTGTATAAGGTTCATTCAGATCATATCCAAGGTAATATGATTCTGATAAAACTTGTGAAGAATGAAGGCTGCTAGAAAATGTCCGACTGGCAGCACAATTTGTGTGGGAAGGATTTGATTGGACAGTGAGGGAACAGTCTGTCGTAATGTGCAATCTGACCTAATCTGAACCCTACAAATCAGAATTTAGGTGCAGTGAGGCAACCTTAAATTTAACCCAGGGTTAAAGCTGAAGTTGATGGGATTGGTGTCCAACATAATGACCATGTGAGGTGTAAAGGTCACTGACCACGAAATTATGTGTTTAGGTATTTTGCGGTAAAAATCTGAAAAAGGCACAATTCACCTTTCTTGGCTAATACCTGTATGTTTTAACAGATGCCTGGAAAGTTATTGTATATAATCATACCAACCCACAGTTTATATTGCAACATTGTCATAATGTGACATGTTTACACACATTATTGTAAAAAAAAAAAAATTTCATGTCACTTGCTGAACTTGCTGATTATTTTTACACACACACACACTATCAAAAAATCCCTTTTTAAGTTAAGTTAAATAGAAAAGATTTCTAAACAAGTTTCCAGCTTATCTAAAATCTTTCATTAACAGTATAGCGATAATAAAATCCAATGTCTCTGACTTCATGAAATATACACAGAGCTAAATGTACTTGGAGTTATCATAATTGGTTTACTTTGATGAATGGCACAAAAATGGGTATCATATTTGTAGGGAATCAGATTATAACACTACACCAACTTGTTAATTGGAATATCTCACATCATTATCCAGACATTCGCCAACAAATGAAGCTGTGTACTTTCTGCAGCCGCAGCTGAACAGTGAACAGGATGTGAGGAGATTGTTGATGTGAAACAGGAGCAGTGTGCAACATCAGGCCAGTTAAATGTTTGCAGGCAGCTGATGCCAATGACAGGCTGAACCAGTGCATTCATTTATAACAACCTCACTCAGGGAACTGTAGCCAATCAGAATAAAATATATTCAGATCATGCTTTAATAAATATATAAATTATGCATTGCATATGAGCATAATTTGAAAATTTGTATCAAGCATTTGGAAGAAAAAAACTATTAATTACAGCTAAATTATGCTTTTTTTCTGTCTCATTTGAATACTTAATTATTGACTAACAATGTTAATGTCTCATAACAGAATTTACATTGCACGTCTGTTTTTATTCTGCTCTCCTCTGAAATAAATCCCAGGCAAATAATGGTCCATGCTGGAAAGGCTGCAAGCAGGGCTGAAAGCACCCGGGGCTGTGGGGCATCCAGTGCCTTTATTATGAAGCATTGTCCCACAGCAGCCTCCTGCATTCAGCTTCTTTTTATGGATGCACTTGTCTCTGTTTTAGAAAGCAACTTTTTCCCTGCCTGTTTTCAGTGATGCATAAAATATAAAATAATGGAGAATTTCAACTATAACTGAGTCAACTGTTTTGTGAACTGAAAACAGCAGGCCACATTCTGGATTTTAAAATCTCTGCGATAGCATCATGTTCTAGTTCAGCATTCTTTGACAGAACTAGGACAAACAAGGAGGAAATATTTTCTTGGTTTAAGGCAAGCAACCTAGGAAAACAAAATTATGCTGCAGTGAAAGTTTGCACATAACTGATGACTTAAAAAAAAGTCTAAGGGCTTAAAAGGATCATTTTACATCTCTGTAAATTATCACAATTCTGCCACGTATTTATGAAAGGGTCAATCAAGACATTCATCTGAGAGGTGCTTATAGAAATCGATTATAAATCAGCACACATTTTTGTTTGATGAAGAAAATTGTTTTTCAGTAGCCCTGCTCAATGAGTCTTAAATTTACAAATGAGCACTAATGAGCCACAAATTCAAAAGGGAAATAATCACCTGTGATAACTGTACATGGCACCATGGGATGATGAAACGCACAATGGCTGACCAAACTCAGCTGCTTCAGGAAGTGATATTTTGGTAAAGCCTTCCATGCAGGATTTAAAATCAATTTAAAATTGCACTTCTATTTGAACACCACTTCCTAATTGCTTTATACATGAGGATTTTATACACAACAGATATGAACTGATTGAAAAATATGAAAAAATGGACTGTGCTGCACTTCACAACCCCCAAGAGTATGTAAACATGGTTAAAACTAGCCCCCCCTTAATCAGCTACAGTAAAAAGTCCTGCACATTGATTCATCAGACATTATAACCCAGTAACAGAGCACAGCACTCACATGGGATATTTTCTAAATGGAGATATTTTGAACAATGTGATTTGCTGGCATTTTTTTAGTGCACAATCTTTACCCGTAATGGAGAGCATTCTATATTGCAGTATTTCCTCTCTTCACTTCCTCCACCACTTTTCAGCACAGCTTGGTTGTTTCAGCTGGTGTAAAGTAGTGTCTAAAATTAGCCTCTGTCTGTTGCATCGTCTCCCTCTGGAGCTTCATTGCTCTGTAGCTCGCAACAAAAACCAAACCACTGCAAGAGCTGGCAGTTTGTTCTTATTAACGTAAACTTAGAAATTTACTGATTTGTTGGCATCATTTATTGTATTTGTGTAAGCTATGAAACCATTTATACCCTGAGTTTGTTCCTCAATCAGCTCTTCTCTGCAGACTTAGCACAGTGTTTGCATGATGAGTCCATGCTACACTAGACCCCTGGTGGGTAACAAGCTTTCTGTCATTGTTAAATGAATCAATTAAAAGATTAGGAATAATTTCTATTCACAATCAAATATCATGAAAAACTAGACCTAAGTAAGATCTTTCCAATCACACATTACTTTTTTTTCCTGCAACAATTTAAGTGCATGTTCTGAACAAACTATGATGCTACAGCATCTCTTGTGATGTTTAAAATGCATTGTTGAAGCTTCTGTCGCCCCTATCAAAAAGTATGACAAAAGCAGACACTTTTTCTCTGACTAAAGCAGTCACCAGATTGGACATATGCAAAGGTGGAGATAGGATAGTCCGAGGGACTCTGTTCAATTGGATGAGGAATGAAATGAGGAAAGAAATGCTGCACTTTCATTTGGTTTTGGTTTGCTGTCACACTGCACTTGACTCAAGCAGACAAACCACAAGGAAAACACCATGCAGTTACAGTTGCTTGTTTGAGGGCATTGTTTCCTGAAACAACCGCTGACCAAGAAAAAAATAAATAAATAAGCAGAAATGGGAAGAAAACGTGGCTTATCAATTGGCCAGGACTGAAAACAGAAATACCTCTGCTTTAGCTGCCTCATTCAACACATTTAAACAATGGAGCAATACCAACTTTATGCAGGTTTGGTGTTCAAACATAATATGGATTTCACAACAAAGTGTGTAGTATGAGCAGCGGGTGAGGTGCTCTATGTCTCTTCCTCTCTGTAGTTCACTGTATGGTCTTTTCATACCACTTCAAACCGTACTTTCTGTGAAAGCAAACCAGTGTTTGTTCAAAGCGGGCCAAACAGTGCCAGTGTAAATGTGCCCAAATTCTCTTTGGTGTAATTTTTGGCTATATACAACTTTATTATGGAGAAATATAAACTTCTGTTTCTTTCTTCAATCATATGTGCTTAACAATCTCATATGACTTTTAAAAAATAATTGTAAAATGAAAAACTGCCTCATTTTAAAACTTAAAAACTCCAAATGTAGAAAATGTATTATCACGGATGCCATCACATCACAGAGAGTTAAAGGTCCCATATTATACATTTTTCAGTAATTCATATGGGTGTCAGAGGTCCATGACATCGTTTTCAAAGTGTATTACCCCAAATTCAGCCTTGGTCCTTAATTTCACCCATTCCAAAAGTAGCTCTAATGAGCTCTAATATTCATGAGTGGTGCCTGTTCACGCCCATTTCAGGCCCCTTTGTTTATGTGGCAAATTGTAAAATTCCTTCATGCATCAAGACACACTGTTCATGACACACTTGCTCATCGTTTGGTTATTGCTTTCTCAGTGTATGTGTTCCTCTTAGTTTCTTTTGCTCATTACCCATTACAAGTACTATAAAGCAAGATTAGCATACGTGGTGTAGCTGTGCTACCTGGGCTGACCTACCCAGACGTTCGCAATCCTGGTGCGTTACTACGAAATTGGTTATCAACTTGATAATTCAACCCAGAATTTTTTCCAACTTGATGAGTGCATGCTCAGATAAAAGGGGCGATGTTTGCAGTATCTGACCAATCGCAAACATTAAGAAACCCTGCAGGGCAGCCTACTTCACCGTGGCGGAGCAGACGATTATCCTTCAAAAATGTGAAGAATTCAAACACATCATCCAGGCTAAAAAGCACCACTGTTGCCACAGCAACAGCCAGGAACAAATGCTAAGAAAATTGCAGAATCTGTTAATGCGTAAATTCATGCAATTATTGAATATTAATTCATCAGACAATATAAACTGACAGCACTCTAATTACTCAATTTCACTTTATTACAGTACAGATGTTTTGTGCTTCTTCAGTTCTTTCCTTTCATTTATATTTCCCATTCAGTTCTTGTGAGGCTCGGCAGCCACGTGTGACTGCATGTTGTGCTGAAATATTAATTCATCAGTAGAGCTTAACAGACTTGGGAACATGTCCAGAACACGTATTAAAACATATATTAAAGTGGTCAGTGATGAGGCTTTAGTTCTTTACACTGTCTCTGTTGTATGGTTGAAATTAACAGAATTTATTTGATATTGTTTGCAGCCTATTAAGGGACATCAAAAAGATGCATTTATCCCTAAAAACCCAATCAATCCTAAGAGCTCCTCTTATGATCTGCAAACTAACATGGACAGGATGTTCTAAGAATAGGCGGGCCATTTTCCAAGAGATCTGATTGGTCAGGAGGTACTGCTTTTTTAAATCTTGATCTCTTATCCAGTACATAAGCTGCTCCGGAGCAGGTTAACTGTTCAGCTTAAGGTACCATGGTGATTTTCCCCAGTAAGAAGTCAACCAGCATCGTAGAACAGAAAAACCAGGGTTAACCCTGGCGATTGTTACTGTTACTATGAAGTTGTATTGAAAGAGATTAAAACCCATTAAAGCCTTTAGACAGTGGCAGGACCTGATCTTTTACAGTCCCTGACACATGTCTCATGTAACAACCTAACATATTGAAACACTTCTGATTTATGAGACTGGAACAGAATTCAGCAGAAATACCATTTTTGATGTTTTGTAATAGATCACCATCTTCTCCATCCACAAATTAAATCCTTCTATAGTGTCATTGTTTAGTATACAGCTGGACATATGGTGTAAAAGTTAGAAAAGCACAGTGCTCTGCATTTCCACTGGTCTTACAGCTGCAGTTCCTTTGTAAGTCTTTGGGTGGTTCAAAGGCCTCACTGAGTTTAATTGACCTAATTGGTGGCAGCTGTGAAGGTGTAGATATCAAGCCTGTCTGGTGAGTCATTCTTGCTGCAGCTAAGCATGCTCACTCTTCCATCTCCTGTTTTCATTTAGTTACCCTTATTATCTTTAACTTGTGGAACTACATCTCATGCTGCTCCCTGTGCCCATGTTCATTTACTACACTGAACAAAGAAAGACGTTGCCAGGCCATGGTTTCTTAGCATGCATACTAAGTCGATGTTTAAAGTTCTACTCTGAACAGACTTTATAAAGTTTGAAAATACAAATGACTGTCTGCTAATCTGCAAGATTCAGTAAAAATATTTATCAAAATTGTCTTACTAATATAATTAGAGATGAGGCAAAGCAGGATGGTTCTTCAGTTCAACAGGAGAGTTTTATCTTTTGTCAGCAGGAACGAAGTAGAACAATCAATGTTTTACTCCCTTATGAGGGATTTTGAAGAGATGAAATAGTTCAACTGAGCCCTGAGTGATGGAAACTAACTGTTTACACAAATCCACAGACTGAGCTACTTGCACTTGAATCAGTGAGAAGAACAGAAAAAAAAACTTCTCTACAAGCATCTTGGCTTTTCTGTTTATGATCCCCACAGCGGTGAAACCCCAGATCAAGCTGTGCTGAGTGGTTTTTTCTCATCCTCCAAGGCTCTCCGCCACCAATGCTTTTTATGAAGTAAGAATAAATTGAACTGCAGACTAAAGCCCTTTCTAAGCCAGGCCTGGTAATGTTGCAGTGGGGGGAAAAAATAGCTTTTTTTATATGCTTTAAATCCCGAGTGTATTACTTAACTTGTTAAGGAAAGGTCAAGTCAAGCAGAAGCAGAGATGCAAGGACAGCAGAGAGTGGAGGTTTTGAATGAATGTCAGAATAAATGCTTACCACTGCTCACCAGCAACTAATCCAGTGAAATCAGTTTACATCAAACTGGATAGCATGGTAAATGAAAATCTATAAGTAAACCATTATTTTTCACTCAAATAGTACTAAAAGAGACAAATTCCCACTTCCCACAGATTTTATTGATTTTCTTTCTCAGGCTTGGCATAATCCTGAAAATTTGTCCTTGAAATTTTACTTTAGCTTTAGGTGGATTTAATCTTCTTTCTCTTTTTTTTGTTTTTTTATAGTTATTTTATGTCACCAAAAAAAAAAAAAATCATCATTTGAATGAGTAGTTATCACAGTTCATTAGCAGTTTGGAAAGTTAAGACCAGGTCACTTTTTTCCAAGTAAAAACACAGCATGAGCAACAGCAGTGAGTAAATTCAGTCTCTTTCAAAGCAGCACAGTTTCTGATTTTTGGGTTCATGTTAAAAATGCCCAAAAATAATTCAACAGTAGAGTTTATTCAAAAACATTTGTAAAACAAAGATGCAAAACAGAATGAAACAAAGGTATATAATGTCATTAAAAGGCACCATAAACATGTATTCAAGTGGGGGAAAAATATATATATATATCAAATAAAGTTGGAAATAATAAAAATGGATCAGTTACAATTCTCATGTTTTTGTGAAATATGGAAGAACTTCGATATTTTTAATAGTTGGGTGATGGTCGTTGATGCTTATAAGATTGAGAGGAAACAAATCCTATCAGACTTGGACTAACCCTAACCCTACTTTTCAGTGTAAAATCTTTTTGGTATAACTTTGGCAAAACAAGCTTTAAGGCTATATGTCTATTTCATTACAAATGATATCAGAGTAATAGAGATAAGAAAAAGAACAAATTAGAAAATACATTCCCTTCCAAGTTGGTTTCACATAAACATCTTAAGAAGCACAACCTCCCTAACAACTCAGTACATTGTGGTAGCATTATGTGTATAAATTATGCACTGACAAGGTGAAAATGCAAATAGAAGTTAAATTATCACCTTTTGTCATGGCTGTCAGGAATTCTCAGGTTGAAGTGGACTCCTAGCTTCTCTCACCCACCCTTGGATTGCTTTGGTTTATTATTGTTCAGTGTAAGCATTACAGCTTCATCGGGAAGGATGGGCAGCAGGGAAAAATACAGGATTCATGTCATCCTCTTACAGCACCACCCCTTTCCCCTCTCCGTTGTCTTCATCTACATCAGCTTACCTTTTGATCAGACTCTAATTTCACACCCTCATGGGCTGCTTTTTATCTTGTTTTTTTATTTCTTCTTCTTCTTCTTCGTCTTCTTCTTCGTCTTCCCATCACATATCTATGGATGAGGAGTGTGCTTTTTTTAATCAGAGACTTCTGAGACCACAGTGGATTGAAGCCATGTCTGGGCTTGCACATCATCTCCTATTGTATAGGTTTCTCTAAATTGCAATATCACAGCTTGACCTGTCAGACAGCGCCTCTTGACTGAAAGACATCACTGCAACGTTAAAACTATAAGGGTCTAGCAGATCATTTATATTTCCTTGGGAACCTTATGTAAATGTACCATGAAGCAGATGATTTATTCCTACTTAACTCCCCCTACCAAATCATTTTGCAGTGCATATTGGACACAAGTGGACTCCTTGACCTTCACTCATTTCATCGCCTATAAGGATAACAAGTTTTTTTTGATCACAGAGAGTTTATTCTCTTCCTTACCCTCACTTGTCATGAAAAACTGAATAAAAGCAGCATTTTTTAGCAGATACTGTGTTGTTTCTGGTAATAACTTAATTAAAACTGTAAACCAAAGGCAAATTATTAAAAAAAGCTATGTTTCTAGTCTATATAAATATTTATCTCGAAATGCATCCGGTTGTTTGTTTTCATCTATAATTTGTTGCTTATAATTGCTCACAGTGAAGTAGGTGATGTTTTAATGAGAGCAGCAAAAATAATCCCGAGAATAAGATTTCTACAACAGAAGGAATTTAAAGCAAAGAACTATTGAAATAGTAAACAATACAAACCCTCAAAACGTTGCTCTTTTTAAATCTACAGTAAATGCACTCTTAAGTGGTTTGAAAAGTAACAGATAAAATCCTACAGAGCTGGAGCGTCTGTTTTTTTATTTGTTTACAAGGTTGGATTTTCAAAGGAAATGGCACAACGAAGTGCTGTTCATGACTGACCACCGCTGTGCTGTATTCTCACTGCTGTCGTAACGCTACACTCTTCTTCATATGATTGCCTGTCAGTCAAGCTTTACTTCACACTAACACTTGTACTGGTTTAAATGAGGGCTCAATATGACCAACTAAACCTGATATCTTTATGTAAACTTGAACAACTTTGGCAGATTTTGACAGTGATATGCCCTCTAATCATGATTAATTCAGTATCCACCTTGCATCCCACCTGTATTATAAGCTCTCTCCAGCCAGTAAAAGTCAGCCCTATGTTGACTCTTGTCTTATTTCTAGCTCTGCCTCCCTTCCTCCAGTAATGTCCTCATATGTTTTTTTGCTGAATCAGCCGTGGTGCACATTCAAATCTGCCAGTGTGTTAATATCCACCGTCTAGTGTATGACCTGGAGTGTGAATCACAACTCGGCTGCAACGTCATGCATTATGCTAGAGGCAAAAGTTGTGAAACAGGGTTTCTTCACCTCAGGATGCAGCTGGGCAGTGACGGCTCCATCACTGGGCCAACAAACCTGTCAGAAACGCAGAGATTTAAGGTTGGAAAGTTAGTACTACTTTAAGGTTATGGGTGGCAGATCAACAAAATCCTAATGATAAAAATACAAATCTAAACAGACACACTGTGTATTTTAAAAATGATTTAATGGTTAAGGACTTGTTGGTTGAGCTACAGGTTATTTTGGAGGGTACTGAGGAACAACTGTGATCCGTTAATGACTAATCTATGGGTGTGAATGTGTGTGTGTGTGTGTGTGTGTGTGTGTGGGTAAGAGAGCTCTACTAAAGCAAAACAGCAGCAACCATTCTGGTGCCACCAGTGTGTCCAAACAGAAGGCTTTTGGGTGTAATAATGAGAGCCCAAACAATTTTAAGAAAGTTTGCAAGTGATGTGTTGTTTGACTCATTCTATTCAAATTGCATGCAAACCATATTTAGAGGCAGTTTGACGTATGTCTCAGATTTAAGAATCTGATCCCTTAGATTTTCTCATGCATCACTCAGTGTTTGACACAGTCAAACTTTGAATGTCAGCATCTCTAAACTCAATCAAGACTATCCAATCTTGTCTCAAGGCTAAATTAAAATAGTCAAGTTATGAGGCTGCTCATAGATCCATGCATTTTCTTTGCCTACTTGATTAAATTTAGGGCTTAGGAAGAGCTGGAGCCCTTTCTAACTGTCATCATGTGCAAGGTGGGGTTCACATTAGACAGGTTGCCAGTACATCACAGGATCAACACAGTATTGGACAAGACAGTCAAGCACATTCATACTCATTCCAAAGGTCAACATATAACAGGGATCCTCATCTCGGAGGGCCAGTGTCCTTCAGGTCTTAGAGGTTTTCCTGGTGCAAAACATCTGATTCAGGCTCAGACCTGGGCAGAATTACCCACTGATTTGAGTCAGGTGTGTTGCAGCAGGGAAACCTCAAAAACCTGCAGAACACCAGCACTCAAGGACAAGGACTGAGCATCTCTGAACTATGGACTTTGAGGGGAAGTCAGAGTCATCTGAGAGAAACCATGGATGCATTGGGAAAACATGTGAACTCCATGCAGAAAGGCTCCTTTTGAGATCCGATTCAGAAATTGGTTTCTCTATAGTGGATCCCCAGTCAGCATTAAGGCACCCTAGAAACATGTCTGGAAAGCATCTTGACAAAATGCCTTTTAGGTCTAAAGGCGGATTTATGCTTGCACGGCGTCTGCGTGTGGTCGGTTACAGTGTAGCTGACGTTGATGAGTTTGCTCTTGCACTTGAGCTTAGGGGGGTGTGTTGTTTTGGTGTCATCTTGCAGTTTTTCCTCCTAACCTGAAGGTGGCAGCAGGGGTGGTATCGGCCAGTAAACTCACCAGGTCAGAGTTCTTTTGATGGTTCAATTCAGTTTGGTAGGTATTTTCTGTTTTAAACCAACAATGGCGTCCAGTATGGTTCAGTGTCTTTATTAGTTTGTGGAAGAAAACAAAGAAATAATTCGATCAGCCACTCATAAACTTGATCCACTGGTTATTGTTTTTAAAAATGGTGGTTACCACATAAATTCAGCAAGAAGATCCAGATATCCGGCTGCATGTGATCCCAAACTGACCAATCACAAGGGAAAACCTTGGCGTATGCGTCTGCGTAGCAGGGGTGGACGTCGAATCTGGAAGAGGTGCCTCTGCGGAGCTATGCCGAGCCTACGGCAGTTACGTAGAAGTAGATGCCACGCGACCATAAATCCGCCTTAATACATTAGTACAATTAAAAATATATATACATGAGTATAGAACTTAATACATTTTTAAATTATATATTGTCCATTTATGTGTTTTCTTTGTCAAATTACTGATTTATCCATTTAATGTACATATTAATTATTCCATATGTTATTAATTATTCATTTGTTTTATGGTAAGGTGAGCATGATAAGGACACAGTTATAAAGCATGTTTAACAAACGTTTAAAGTTACAGTGTGTAAGAATTAATGACATCTAGTAGTAAAGATTGTCTGCATGTGTACAGTTTTCTTGTTAATGTCTGCTTTCATGGGTTTTTTTAAGGTGTTACTTAAACAGAATCGGTACTACAGAATTAGAATTCTCATTTCACACACAGAGTTGTTTGTCCATTTAGGGACACCGTAGTAAAAGTAGTGACAGCTGCCATGTAGAGTTAGGCCCAGAAGTATTTAGACAGTAAAGCTATTTTCACGTGCTGGGCTTTGCATGCCACCCAACGGGCTTTGAAATGAAATAACTGAGATGAAATGGAAGTGCAGATTTTCAGATTTAATTCAAGTGGTTGAAAATAAAATATCCTATGAAGCATTTAGGAATTATGTGAAATCTTCTCATTTCAGGGCCTCAAAAGTAATTGGACAACTAACACTACTTTAAATAAAATGTTTATTAGAGGACACGTATGCTTTATCATCTAACTGCCTCCACCTTGTTTTACAGAAGATGTGGTGCACTTTGAATCACGAGCAGTTGAACCCTCTTTTTTGTGTCCTCATGAAGTCTTCTCTTTATGGTAGATTTAGATGCTGATACACCTGCTTTCTTGTTGTTTTATTGGGAGAATGTTGTGAAGGTTTTTTTTGTCACTATGTCTACATATTAATGAGCTGAAATTCCTAAACTTTTCCTCCAGTTTGGATGTGAATACCCTCAAGGTATTAAAGCTAAGAGTCTGCACTTCAAACCCATATTGATTAGGTATCTGCACATTGAATATGTTTTGGTAAACGGCTAAAACAACAAAACTTGTAGAAATGGCAGTATGTGGACCCAACACAAGTAGATGTAGACAGCTTATGATTAGATCCCAATCAAAACTCTTTTTACATTTTCAGTTTTTCAGTCATTGACCTTTTATTTTGTTACATGCTGGATCTTTACAGTCTTGTGAAATGATTATTATAAATTATTTTATTTCCTGAATATTCTTTCTCATTTGTGCCAGTGCCTAGTAAGAACTGTGTATTTCCCCTTTCTAGTGCAGCATTTCTAAGTATGGCTGCACGCATGCTGAATGTTTGTCAGATTATTTTGAAAAATGGACAATTTCCTTCGCTTTGCAGAGACAATCAGCAAGTATTTCTGCATATTTGAAAACTCAAAACCAGCATACTTATAAAACTCATAACTTAAACCAGTAGGGTATAAACATTTGAGTATGCAGCAGATTACTGCTGTTTTATTTTTAGCAAGCAAAGCTTTGCACTTTCTGTACAGTGCTGTGGTTTGTAGCAGCCGAATCATCACTGAAAACAGCAGTGTGCCTCCCCCTCAAGCACCTACATCTCACTGGTGTCGGCAAATTCCAAAAGCATCAAAACATCCTTGCTCCCCCTCCCTCTTGTGTTTCTCACACTCTCCTCATATCCCTCATATCCCTTATCACTCGGTCTCGCTCCCCTTTCTCCTTGTCCACACTGCATCACTCCTCTTGCCTCATAGTGAGAGACAGATAATCAATACTGCGGCTTGGTGCTCCAAGTCTTATTGACTTTGTTTTTCAGGAAGACTCCATAAAGAGTCATTGGGGAGATTCTGTCACTACCTGTTCCATCCTGTGGCATTAAAACCTCTGTTGCCACCTAAGACAAGGAGCTGAAAACGAACTCTATCTGCCCACACGATCACTGGAATACCAAATAACATGAGTAGAGTCAGCAAGGCTACTTTCCACTTGCAGCAGAGACAAGGTTGAATGCCATGCGAGGAGAATGAAAACAGCAGCCTGAGTCCTTCACAGACTGAGGTAACACCGATATGGCTTTAGATGTGAGGCTGCAGGATGTGTAGATGATTTTCAGAGATAAGCTGCAGGGGTGCTTGTGGATTAAAGACCATGGACAAAAGTTTTCACACAGCAAAAAATTAGTTTGGAATGTCCAGAACAGGTGAAGTGGGTTGTTGAGCACAAACATTGAAACAGCTGATCACTAGTCTTTCACTAGTTTGAAAGTTTTCCTTCGAAGGTCTACTGCAGCGGTGCCCAAAGTAGGTCCCCAAGGGCCACTGTCCTGCAGATTTTCCAATGCTTCCTGCTTCAACACACCTGACTAAAATAAAATAGATCCAACAGCCTATTAAGTTTTACACAATGACTAATCAATTTGAGTCAGTTGGTTTTGGAGCAGGGACACATCAAAAACCTGCAGGATTGTGGCCCTTGAGGACCGGAGCTGGGCACCCCTGGTCTACTAAAAACCAGGGCAATAAAAGGTTTTGCTAAGTATTTCCTTTTTCTTTTTTGTAAAATCGACATCTTTTTAAGATCGTCCAGTTTCAACAAGCTACCTCTGATCATTAGCACTAGAAGTCCCAGAGAGGGGTCAATTGACCTTTCTACCTTTACAACCCAGAGATGGGTCGATTGACCAGTAGGATTTTAGCTAAAATCCTGTCTTAAGCTGTGAACAGCTTCTTTTGTTTGTAGACGAGTCAATTACTGGCACACCCCAGGAGGGCGCATACTTAGGGGAGACACTGTAGACTCTTGAAACCTGACTGTCAACTTTTGCCCAAAGCTTGGCTTGAGACACTGCTTGGTCCCCTGAGTATGAGATTGGAGTAGACCTCAAACAGATTCAGAAAGGTTTTCCTGCATTCTGGTATATTTCAAATAATTAAAAATATATTTGATATGATATATGATATATACCTCCTCGACACATTTGTGTGCTTTTAGAAGAAAAAAAAAAGATAATCATTGTGGGCCTTCAATAAAAAAGCAAACAATTTAGAATGATATGACAAAATGATGAATTCATATTTTTTTTAAAAATCACTTTAAAAGGTCCAGCTCTCCTCTTTTCATACAAATGAAAAAATACAAATTTTTCAAAATTTTTGACCAATTTTTCAAACTTTCTAACCCAATGTTCATGTACCTTATGTCCAAAAAGCCCAAGCAATGAACAATTTTGAATATTTAAAATGAACATTTTTTGATTGTGGTGGTACAGGCAGGGTCTGTGAGTAAAATGTCCAGAAGCATTAGTGTCTAAGTCAAGAGGGCATAAATGTCAACATGACAAAGATATAAAAGAACAACTGTGAATTTTTTCCAATGCTTTTTATTTTTGTCATAAAAAAAACAACAAAACAGTTAAAATAATGCAAGTAATGAAACAATTTCACAAATATTTACACAAGGCTACAGTGGCATGCCCTTGTGTGAATGGCTTTTCTGCTCTTTCAGCAGTCCGTCTGTGCTAAGTCCAAACATGCTTGGCACTTCCATGGTATCTCCATCCTGCATTTGCCACATGTGTATTTGTAGCAGTCAACACATCTTACAGTTGCGCAATTGTTCTTGCATCGATGGTTGACCTGACATTTTGCCCTTTTCCCAGGGCTAGGTGTGGGAGGTTGCTGCTGAAGCAGTTGCTCCTTATGTGCCTTCTTCTGACTCACATGAGAGTTGGCCAACTCTTTCGCGAGCTCAACCAGGAAGTCCACTCTTCTCTCCTGCACTCCGGTGCATTCCTTATGAAGAACATGAGCGTTCAGTGCCGCCATGTCGATCATGTTGTAGAACACGGCGACTGGCCATCTCCGTGTTCCTGCACGCACGCTGTACTCCCGCACCATCTGGTCCATCACATCCACACCACACTTTGTGGTGTTGTATTGTGTGACAGTGTTTGGCTTCCTTTTGGTGGTATTCTCAGTCTCAACCACATTGTGCATGCTGCTGAGAAGATAGACAGTCTTTTTCCGTTTCGGCGCATATACTGTGAGTGTTGCACCAGTGGTGGAAAACACTCGAGTGGTGAATTTAGTGTGGTCCTTCTGTCTAGTTGACTGAGGAATTTCCCGGTGAATCTTGTTGACTGTGCCAAGGATGGTGGTTTTCCGGCTAAGCAGTCGTTGCGCAAGGGACAGCGATGTAAAAAAATTGTCTGTTGTTACAGTTCTGCCCTTATCCATGAACGGCTCCATCAGCCTCATCACTACACTCTCAGAGAGTCTCTCTCCACTGGGACGACTGGGGTCCTTGCCAAGATATGGCAGGATATTGCAAATGTACTTTGATTTCAAGTCACAAGCCAGCCAAAACTTAATGCCAAATTTGTCCGGTTTTGTTGCAATGTACTGCAGAAAACTGCAGCGAGTCTTTGTCGGGAAAAGCTGTTGATCAATAGTGATGTGTCGACCAGGGTTATAAGATCTGATGCAGTTATTGACAAAAGATTCCCACAGATTAGAAATTGCAGCAAACTTATTTGTCTCCACTCGCTCACTGCGTGTGAACATGTTATCAAAGCGTAGGTGTTGCATGATGTTTTGGAAGCGGTTTCGGGCCATAGTAGCAATGATTCGTGGGTTTCCCAGCTCTGCTGACCAATTGTCACGTAGTGATGGAACTTTCTTCACCCCCCGCAAGATAATAATTGCAATAAATGCCATTAGTTCTGGGAGGTTCATGAACCAATCTGCCTGCTCCTTTTGCCGTGCATGCTGAATGGTCCATTCTTGAATGCTACGAAGCATTTCAAGTGTTATAAAACAGAAGAAGCTTTGAAGACGAGTCCGGATACTTCTTCTGGCCTTAGCAGTTGGCTCTCCATCTGTGCCGTATGGTTCTATTGGGGTGAAATTGAGACATGTCCCCAGCTGTTCTTCATGCCACACTGTGCCATCTTTAGCCATCTCTGTCCTCTCACTTCCCAACCGAGCCCTCTTTTCTGGCAGTGGAGCAGTCTCATCATCTGCAAGGTAAACAATTTCACAATTTCAGAGGACGAAAATAGGATGTTTTGGAAATAAGATTAAAAAAATCCTTTATTTGTACCAAAATGGAGAAATTCCAGTGTTGCAACTCACAGTACAGGACAAAGCAGAAAGAAAGAAATTTGTCATACCAAAAAGTTCAATAATAGTTTCAAATCTTACCTGAAGACTGCTCAGAGTCAGAGTCCGAATCCAGCTGAATTTGTATCTCTTCTCCATCTGAGTCACAAGGGTTTGTATCGCTGAGGATCAGGTCCAATGCCTGCTGAGTTGTAAGCCGCCTCTGCATTTTGCTTCCTTCTATTTGTTGGAGGTGAAGCTAGCTACTATTTATCCCCCTCAGCCCACCATCCCCCACTGCCACAGAAT